>NC_143577.1:62656100-63295620 GCF_048544385.1 Mastigoproctus giganteus
CTTAAAGTTCGTTTACTTTTTCTGCATCGGACATGGATTTTATTCCCACACAACCATCGAATTAGGATTTTTTCCCTTTTGGGTACAATACCGTGATGTCTGTTAAGTGAGCAGTTTTAAATAATACAGCCTTAGTGATTCAAATGCAGCCACTTTTGTCGAATGCTGGGCTGCTAGTGGCCATTTTATGCTACGAATGTACCATTACTTTTTTATGTATATGTACACGTTTGTTTTAAATGTTCCTGCTAGTTAGCATACTACATGTGAGTTGTATGGAGAGAAAAAGAAAAAAGTATTCTAAAACTAGTAATTATAAGAAATCCTTACCACCAAAAGTAAGTTTAAATATTATCCATGAGTTCTTGTTTTATCATTTCCAACGTTCTTCGGTACTTCGTCTGGGGATTTATTATTTAAGCAGTGTTTCAAAAACTAACGATATTTCTTTTTTTTTGTAATGGATCGATATTATACCTATGCGCTTTGACTTAATGAACATAGGCAACGTTTATTCTTCGATTTTCTGTTTATAATCCGTTGTTTGTTAAAAACATCTGAATTACGTCAATGAACAGTTAGCGTGTTTACGATGAAAAATTCACATATTTAAGGAGGGTCGAAAGTCTACCTACAACACTTACGAATGATGAAGGCACAAGGCACTGTAATGATGTCTGATATCCATCTGTATCACGTTCACCCAACAGTATATTGTTGTTTATTCCTTGTAATAAGTGAGAAATTGCGTGATCTTTCTATTCCCTCCCCTCCTCTTACTGGGATGCGTACACGATGTTTTGAAGGCAACGCCAAACTGTGGATCGGTATCTACTGATAATAACACAATTGACAATATCAGAATGTACTGCATATTAGAAAAGTACAACCAAACTTATCGTATATGCTCTATATTCATGATCTTCATTCCTAAGTCTCTGTTAATGTTGTTAATGATGCAATAATATCTAAACTGGAAAAGTCCGAGTTTATAAAAGATAAAGTCAAACTTCAAACCAAAGCGAATTACGGTATTTTTTTTTTTTCCCCCTGTTTTTCACTTAATGGAAAACAGGAAGATCGATTCTCGTAATGGTCGAGAAAAATCGATAGAGAATTTCATCATGGGAATAATGAAATTTGAGATTAACTTGCTTACTCTAAAAGAAGCTTCCTTCCTCCTCCCACTTATATACCACTCGAAAACGTACATCAGTGGAAAACTAGTGACCGTGGAACACAGAAATGTGGACAACTGCCATCATCTTTCTACGCATCATATTTAATCTCGGCTTACTGCTTTTAGCGTTTTGTTTAAAAATGCATAATATAAATCGAGTGGTGTCAAAATACAAATGTTTACATAAAAAAATGCTGAACTGCACTTACACGTCGTTAGTATTTTCTATATTATATAAATTACAGAAATCTTGGTTTGTGGGCGTCAGATGAGCAATCCAATCTCATTTTTATATCTTCCCTAAAGAGTCAATGACCCTACGTTAAAATATAAACTTATGGGGGGAAAAATAATCCTGCTTTATACTACTATTCCCTCTTAAATAAAGGCGAAACATGCCAGAAGTATTATGCGAGACTGAAAAAGTTTTATTAGAAGATTAACAGTTTGAATAATCCAACTTAAAGTTGGAAATATTGTTCTGCATACTCTATTAAGATTTCATCATCATAGTTTTCTTTGACTGCCTCAAAATGGCAAACAGTGAAAATCTAATTTGATTAAAGAACCCAAAACAGCATGGTTAGAGGAATAGCGTTTTTGCTTGTGCAATTGGAGTTTTCTCCTGGAAAAAAGTTGTTTAAATGACAGTAAACACTGGGTGTTTGAGATTCTGTTTTTGTAGCCAAGATGATGAACACTTTCTAATTATAACTTTTTCTGATTCTGCAGCTTTGATTGATTTTTCTTCCTTTAGAGTTTATAATTTGTTGGAAAGCTTAAAATTCTACTTTAGCTAGAATAAATCAAATTAAACCGTTCAGAAATATTTTTAATTATATGTATTCCCAAAAAAAGTATACAAATGTGTTTCACAGTAGAAGTTAGAAGAATTAGTTAAAAGAAGTGAAATCACGTACCCGCTTTTGAAATAAATAGGATACAGGCCATGGGAATAAGTTTTTTGCTAATAAAATGCATAGACACTGCTAAATTTTTAAATTTTTGAGAATACTCAGGAGTTTTCTTAATCATTCATTTCTGCTTAAAAAGATTCCATTGACTTAGACTCTTCAGGATGAAATGCATGTGTTGGTTGACGTTCTATATTTCTTAAGAGCGTATAAACGTCATGATTTAGGAGGAGGAAGTCACGTCGAATTTCCACTATGCAAAATCCTTGGATAAATCAAGACAATTATAAAAGAAAATAATGTTTTTACACAAAAAAAGCAACGCACTTTCATTAGCTTCTAAAATGTTGGGAACACCGAAGTTAAATTGACGATTTTGAACAAGTTTTAAAATTCATTCTAAGTCATACATATTGTAGCAGATGGAGAATGGGGCTTTTAGACAGGATTGAGTCTCTGAAGCGAAAGGACTTTTCAGAGACTCAAGTGTTTGTGCTATGTCGGGTGACGTATTCCCGAATCCAGCACCAGAAATGGATCAACAGATACAGAATGATTTAGTTCTGTATGGTGTATTGTATGGTCTAGTAAGTACGACTGTCAATAAGGACGAATTCAGCCTAACTTTTTTTTAGTGTGTGATTGCTACTTATCTCAGCATGGTCAAAGGAGCACAAGAGGATTCAATATCCCAGATCTGGCTCTCACTAACGAGCTTAAATATATCAAAACTTGCAAGTGGAGATTGGGATCAATAGCAGGCAGTGACTGGAGTATGATAAAATGGTATGTATTTTATCATATTCGGAAACCAATGTAGGCTGTCGAATACAAATATGCTATGGGAAACCAACGGATATATCTTCGAAGCAACAAACGTGTTCGTACCATTGGTAAAGCTCCATAAACAAAAGATGACAATATCGATAACAGATAAGGTTAAGAGTTCAACTGAGAGCAAAAGAAACAAGCAGAGGGCAGTTATAGACAATATGATTCCGATGGTATGAGCATTATAAAAGAACGTGGAGAAAATTACTCATGGGGTAGCAGGCTAAATCTGATTATGAGAAAGCAATAGCAAAAAGAGAGACAGCCAAGAATGGAGGCAGGGATCTCGCATATGGGAATACAAAAAAAGAGAGTAAATCGAATATGTGCCTTAATTGGTTGCAGTGGAAGGACCATAAAAAGCTCAAGCAAAATGCGGACGAGTTGAACAGATACTTCAACGATATTCAAAGTCAAAAGCCAACTCGAATCTCTGGGCAATGTTAAGGAGTCAGACTGCTGTAAAATACGTGATATAATGATCTCAGAGAAGCGTTTGTTAGAAAAGTTGCTGAAGTTAATGAGGGTAAGTCACTTTAGGCAGATAAATGGTCTAGTAAGTACGACTATCTCATTGTGAGGGGGACTTCAGCCTACCTAATTCAGCTAACTGACTGTATACCATTCAGGGGAGGATGGTATATAGTCAGTTATAATTAAAAAGGCTACATGTCAGTGTATCAAACAGTTTGTAATGTTAATTATAGCGTAATTAAAAACTCCCAGAAAGTTCATAGGAGACC
The DNA here is from genome assembly GCF_048544385.1 of Mastigoproctus giganteus. Taxonomy (NCBI): domain Eukaryota; kingdom Metazoa; phylum Arthropoda; class Arachnida; order Uropygi; family Thelyphonidae; genus Mastigoproctus; species Mastigoproctus giganteus. The sequence continues at coordinate 62,659,769 of NC_143577.1, forward strand.
TTTTTGGATTGAAGAAATGCAAATGATTCCCCAGTCCAGAAAAGTGGTACTAAAGAGGGGCGAATAGCCATAGGCCAGTGAGGTTTACTTCTATTATAGGAAAGATCATGGAGTCTGTGGTTTAAGGGTTTAGAACTTAATTTGTTACCTCCATCTAACTGTTTAATGGCTACATTTAGCAATTTACCAAATTGGTCTCGTATGAATCCCTCTTAACGAACCAACTATTATATTAGGGTCGCTCCGTAAGTTATTACTTATACCTATGTGTATGTATTGTCTGTAAATTGCGTGTGTTCTCTAATCTATTTGACTGTTTTGACAAAAATCCCCGGTTTCTAGGGGGGAACCTTGCTATCTACGTCTGGCATCGAGTAACTCGGCCACGGAGTGAAAAAAAGCCCATAAAAGTTCCTCGATTCGAACCCCGGCCTTTCCAACCCGGTGTGGAAAGGACAGTGACGATACCATTGTGCTACCCCGCAGAAAAATTAAGTTATACATCCAGTAAAGATTTTGATACCGCTACTCATGTAAGAAGTACTATATGAACTGCAAGCTGGAATTATTGGAACAAAATCCTACACCGGATCGGAAGATGCCTGAAAAAAGTAGGAGACACAGGGTTATCATAAATTATCATTCTTCTGAGCGAAATAAGCGGAGTCCCTGAGCGCTAGCTGTTGGGTTCCCTCTCATTTCGAATTGAATTAATGATATTGATGAGTAAATATCCAAGGAAGAACTGTCGACGTTTGTTGATGATGATTAGAAGGTGAAAGGGTAGTTAACATTTCAACTGAGGCCATGTTGCTTCAAAGAGACTTGGATTGCTTTCAAGTATAATCCAAAAAATGGAAAGGGAAATTTAATGCTTCTAAATGTAAGATTATGCATCTTGGGCACAGAAATCATATATGATATTACGAAGTCACGTATGAGCTACTGGGAGACGAGCTAAAATGGTTCATGACGAATATTTAAATATTATTATTCAGTATTAATGTGAAATTTTCCCTGCAATGTAAACATGTGGCTAAGAAGGCGTATGGCTTGTCCATCATTTCTAGGACTTTTGCTAATAGGAATAAAGACATCATTAACCCTGTATATAAAACGATGGTGAGACAACATTTGGAATACTCTATGCACGTCTGGAGACCGCACCTTAAAAAAGAAAACTGTTGGAGATGGTTCAAAGAAGAGCAATCAGATGTGTAATTAGTGCGAATCGATGGACATAGGAAGGAGCTTAGATGGTATGGACCGCAAAATTTGAGAATTATACATCTAAGGGAACATTTTATTTAGGTTATAACTGAAGGGGTTTAGTAAAATTATAACTGTTCTTCCTATTAAGTCAGAAAAGACCCTGGCACCGACTAACAAACTTTAATCCTACGGTGCAAATATAAAAATCTCATGTATAACAAAAGACTGGAGCTCAAGAAGTTCCCATATGGGAAGCGAGTTGTCCAAAACTGGAATAATTTGCCTCCAGACTTGGTAGAGGTTGAGTCTCTCTCTAAGTTCAAAACAGAATTATATGGTTGCATTGTGGGAGAGAAAACAGTATGAATGTTGTGCTTTATTATCTTATTTTATTATTTTTTTGGCTGATGGAGAAAGTTTGGTTTCTGTATCACTTATTCTTACTAATAATAGATGCTGTACGAAGCAATGTCACTTTACTATTATTTTAAAAGCTCAAAAACTTGGGGGGGGGGAAACACTAGTAACCTTATGTGAATTGAACAATGACATTAAAACATTTGTAAGAAAAACAACTGCCTGGTATTTGTAACTTGTTACATTCAGGATTCATCAATAATGGTGTGTACCAGATATCTGAAATTAGTAAATTTTGTTTTCTTTAAACTTCTAGCTGTAGTTTGAATGGCAACTTCCTTCGCTGTCTCTATGCAGAGGCAAAGAAAATTGCATTCTTATTCATTAAATCTCTCCTTTTCACCTTTCTTTCATATCAATCCCAACTCAAGTCTTAAATTACAAAAGTAATTTTCTTTAATTAAGAAATTTAGTTTTATAATTAATCAGAATAAACAACATTATCTTACTCTGATTTAGTACCTAATGTAAATCTTAGAACGAAAAGGCATCTTCAACTGTATTTGTTAGAGAAGCTACTCTGGATATAATTTCTTAACTTTTATGAGAATTACAGCGCAGATAGCTATTAGATATATTTGTAGCATCAACTATAAATATAAGATAAAGTTCTTTCAACCCTTTGGGAGATGCCAAGCGTAGGTTTATTAAATAAACTAAAAAAAAAGAACGGAAGAATTACAATTTAATAATCCTCCAACAAATATAAAATTGAGTACTGAGCTTATTTATTAGAAGCATCGACCATCCCTGGACGTATACTCATCATGAAATATTTGTGATACGTTAGAACCTCTAATTTCCCAACCCAATCATTCATCTCAGTCAGAAATGCTCGGACAAGAGGCAGTCAGTTTACTTTCGGTATAATCAAAACCAACAACCCAAAATACCGATGTTTTTGGGGTCTTGTTACGAGATAAAATATCACATTGCCGATTCTATTCACGGATGAGTATGCGTGCAGCAATGAAAGGCTTGAAAAGAGCAAACAGTGAATAGAATCCTGAAGGCATATCCACGGTGAGGAAAAGATAATCGATCAATATTTATGGACGTGCTGTAACTTCCTTTAAACTATCGACTCACTCCTTAGCTTGTTTACTGGCTATAACTGCTGTAAACTCTTGTATAACACCATTCCCTGCAAACACTCTGACAACAGTGCTAAAGACATCCACTCTATTTGCCTGTAACACAAGTGGGGAATAATGCACTGCCTGTATTGATTATCGAAAGCCGTTCCTCGCAAGAGATGTCACGTTCTACTTAATATGCTCACCGTGCACATTCAGTTCAGCAGCATTTTTGTTCCTGTAAATCACTTGAGGGCTCAATGATATGGTTTTATTTAATTTTTAACAGGTTAGCAGACAACCACCCAGTTATTTAGCGGTCTACGCTTCAAACGACGAGGTTTGGGTCATTGATAAAATAAACAGTGTTTAGAGATCATGTCCAGCGATGTTATCGGGGAATAAAATTAGTAATAAATGAATGAATAACGAAATGCAAAATGACCGATTAGTATTGACGCTAGAGAGTGGACATTAAAACCATGAAAAGTTACGACTACTTTTAGAACAGCTTTCTCCCAAGGGGAAAACGGTGCACCTCAGTCTTCTGAAAGAGAAAAATGGAGGCTGCTAAAGCATCAAGGGTTAATACGAAATCAGTAAACAATTTAAACCATTCCTAGGTGTGTTGTGCAAATTCTCACAGTTATAAATTCGTGATGAAAAATTTCATATTCGATAAACAAGACATCGGCAACAATAACATACAAAACGAGTATTACTTTAAGAGTATGTTTCCATAATAACACAGACACCATGAAAATGTGTTTAGTAGAGGCATAATTTATGAAAGAATGCTACTAATTTGTTGACTTGTGTTACTTTATTTGATTTTGTTTAAAGAAAACTAAGAGTCACTCTATTCTCTGTAAATTTTTGTTTATTCGTCCGTTTGATTTGCAGGATGAAAAACCCATTCAGCTTTCAGTCGAGAAACTCTGCTATAGTGTGAAAAAGCTCATAAAAGATTCACCTGAGCAGGTTAAATACTTGAAGCCAGGCTTTCTGCCCAGAATGTGGAAAGATAACTGTTGGGATCTCTGTGCTAGCTACGAGGGGGAGAAATATATATGATATGGTTTGAAACAATTTTCGTGCGAATCGTAGTACGATAATAATTTGATCTGAAGAAACAGCATTGTTTTACGCGGGAGGTATCTGATTTTAAATAGGTATCGGACAGTGAGAGCGATAACATTTAAATTTCAAGTTTGTTTCTTTACCTGTGGCAAGTGTCACTTCGGTTATGGAACAAATGATTGATGGCAATGAATGATAACGTCTGCAGATGTTTTTATCGAACTTAACCCATAGAAAGGATGCTGTTCTGGATGATATCAGTAACCTTTGTTTGATGGAGATGGCAGCGGAGTATTGAAGGAATGCGAGGACTTAGCTGAACCCCAAAAAACACATTCAGATTATGCAGATATACTTGAGTAATTCTGTTAAGGAAAATATAAATTATGGCAGCGTGTTTTCTGATGCTGCTTCTGGAAACCAACCAATACAGATAACGCTCTTCGCGGAAGTATCAGCGACCTTCGATCGTTTGATGAAAATGGCAGCGGAGTATCTAAGAAATGAAACAATTCATATGAATCGCATAAACAACATTTAGATTTTATAGATTCTAAAGTAAGCAGTTCGAAATCATTTCAATTGAGTGCGAATGGGCAGAATGAATCTGATGAAACGGCACTCCAGTGTTGTTCTTCAACTTCAATGATTCATTGCGTCGACACTAGCTGCTGGAGAAGTTACAACAATAGAGTCTGCTCAATATGCTAACTTAACTTTATAGCGATAAGACTGAAAACTTAATAGTACGATCTGAACAGTGTGCAGATCTCCATGAGAAAGGATGAAATTTTAGCGCTGGATGCTAAAACTAAGTTGGCTAACATTCCTTTAGATCCGGAAAAAATATTGTATTCATTTAGAAGCTGTGTGGTGACTACAGATGCTTATTAGAGGAGGAGGAGTAGCGTGAGTATCTTGGTTTATCGGAAGTTCCTTCGTTGGATTCTAAAGATTTGGATAATCTCGAATTGAACTGCATATTTGATGTTTTGAATGATATGATGTCCTTAAACAATCTTTAACAAGGTTATAGCACTACCATGGTGTGCTGAGTAGGTGGAACTTAATGGGGTTTGTTTCTGGGCTGTTCCACTTTAAAAGAAAGGTGTGAAGAAAATGTGCAGTGACATCACAGCAATTTGATTCATGACGAGAATCATTGTTCAAATGATATGAAAGAATCTGTTACCGAACTATATGATAAACATTTTGAGAACATAAACTTGGTTCACTCTAACATGAAGCACAGACAGCTGATTAGTATGAGAGTCAGAGGACAATATTATCTCGCTCTTGGAGCGGTCAAATGCGATTCTGGTTTAATCAGTGAAGAGAACGATGACATCATTAAGGAAGGAAAGACACATCTGGAGTGCGACCTACATCTGTAGATGATGTGGTTATGCATTTGCAATAAGTCATGTTAACCCACGAAAAACTGTTCAGTGGTGTGTTGCATCCGAATAATGATTTCGAGAGTTATCATAATGAGAGCTCTGTGGATTAGGACAATTTTAGTGGAGGAAGCTAGGAGGTTGCTGTGCACATTAAATTTTATGGGATAAAGGAATTTAAGGGCAATCAGATGATAATGGAGGTTTCTACCGGTAAAAATGTTGAGGTATTGAAATCAAGGATTAAATTGAAGTGTTTGGGACTTTCGGCGAGTAGATCTTTGAAATCGCCACCCCGTATTTGACGTTGCTCCAATTTAGTAGAACGGGATTTCATAGGAATGCAGTATTTGCTTTTCAAGAGCTGGCAGATATGATCAGAGAAATTGGAAAGTGAATATAAGCTTCAGGATCATGAGCGTTTTACACAGCTTTTTTTTTATGTTATCAAAGTTAAGTTTAAAATATATTATTTGACTACCATGTGTTACAGTCTCCATTATTGACGTACGACTGGTTGCTGTTATGTGAAAGAATTAGTTTGTTCTCATTGTGTAAAGACAAGATATTCCTACCACGAGTGCTTTATATAAAGAAATGCAACCGACTTGTGCTAATTGTCCAGCGATGGACAATTAGCATAATCCATGGATGTATTCTGTTCGCAGTACGTCATGTTGTTTCAGTCTGCGCTTCAATTGAGTAGAACTAGAAGAGACATGTGTAGTGTTCTTCAATACGTACAATGGATATCTTACTGCTCCTTATTGAGCTCCTGCTGAAGTCGCGACGAATATGGTAAGACCGTAAACTCAAGCGTTGCTTGAGTTTATGGTCAGTGAATTCTTGTGCCTCCAATCTCTGAACTGTGCATTAGCTGATGGCAACCTCGTTGAGGGCCAGTGAAAACAAATAAACGTGAAGAGTAAGGATTTCTGCTGTGCTCCATAAAAAAGTGCACAGTTCTCTTTTGTATCATTTAATTGCAACTGGCGATTTTCTTGCATCTCTTTGCGATGCAATCATTCCAGTGTAGGTAGTATTTTCTTTATGTTCTCCTGCTTCAGCATCATAGCAAGCATCTAATAGTGATGTGTATCGGTTCTCGCATTTTGTTTCTTCATGTAGCTACACTTTATCTACAAGATTTTACTCCGGATGCACTGGTTCAACTGTTCTTTCCTTCTGTATGATACCACCTATTGATCTCAAAGCATCCTCTTGTAATGAGAGTTTGGGTAACACATGGGTAACACAGTTGGTAGAATCGGCGTCCTCCTCACATCGCTGGAAAAGACCCCGAGTTCGAGTCCCATCGATGACGTGAGGAATTGTCATGTGGCTGACATAGAATTTTCAGGCCAGAGTAGCATGATTTTGATAAACTGCACTTTGACAAGTGCAGTTTATCAAAATCTCTGACAGTGGATCTATCTGAGATTCACAGGTCATCCAGAAGACCATGTCACAATTCTCCAAAAATGGCTCTACATAGTTTACAAGTAGACAACTTAGAGCTGACCATATGCAAGCGATAACAAACATTACGCACAGTACAGGTCACATTCCGTTATCACTTTGGAAAATAGCATTGCGCTTTATGACACTGCAACTCGATCAGTCGATAAACAAGTCGTTAGCTGGATTGTTAATCAACGCTTCCGTTTCAGGGAACAATCGCTAGGCATGAACTCGAAAGAACGTGTCAGTTCCAATGCCCCGCTTTGTCGCTCTTACAGGCTTCTCTTCGAGAGTTTCCCTGCGTCCCCTTAATTTCATGGACCCCATGTCTTCAATGATTCATTGCGTCGACACTTCGATTAGTGTTTGCTGAACCCACTGTCCAATAATGGCAATTATTTTATCGCCCCTACCCGTACCTTCTCTGTAATAGAATTTAAATGATCCTATGTCTAACAATGGTTTCTCTTTACTTATTGAAGAGTGTGTACAGAACTGTCCTGTTTTAGACTAACTGAATAACATAAAAAACAATTAACATTTGAAATCGATGACTGGGATATAAATCAGAATCTAATAATTCTTTATCAATCACGGTGAACTGAACAGTATGCGGCTATATTAAACATAGGTCATTTAGATTTACTCAGTTTTAAATTTGTAAGGTAAGCAACAGTCGGGTTGTTTTGAATCAGAGTTAGAATTTCGTTGATAAAGTGCAGCAACAAAACACTAGCTTTGCAAGAGCGTTAAGACGCGGCCTCTGAAACCAACCACTATGCCATCATCAAGTTGTGTACATCACTGAAGCGTTTGAAACTAGATTTTTGAAAACTGGTGGCAAGTGAAACTTGAAAACAGCAAATAAGTATATATTCTCACATAAAGATTGGTCGCTGCAGACGTCTAAAAAGCATTGCTATTCAGACTGTCTGGAGAGCGATATAATGGAGGAAATGCATCGAATTTTGCTGGTATGTTCTTTGGAGGATGCTGAAGAGAATTTACGAAATAAAAGCAAACTTAGTTCCAAACAGCATCTAGGGGAGCTGTGAATGATTAACCTGTTACATGATCTGTATCTGTGCAGTTGAAGAACACACTGTTAACACCGTCATGGTAAATTATCATATCAATGCTGTTGAACTCGTGTAACAGCTTTATCGGCAACGCATGACATCAACACAACGGTAACTTCTATTTAGAGTGGCGATATTAGATTCTTCAATTAATATTCGGTAGGGGCCGATGTTTTCATCACTGTGATCTGATACCTTTTTGATGGTGATTTTTTGTAAGTCACTGTGTCCCAAAAATCACCACCTTAAGTGCATATTAGAAAATATCCTGTATTGCACAGGGTAGCTCGCCATGGCCCAAATCTTATAGTGTTGAGTGCTCAAAGCCCCATTCAAGTGTAAATGGGACTCGTTTTCCAGAAATCCCATGGCTGCTCAACTGTCTGCCTTCGTTTGTACCACCAAGAAGGCGAGAGCAAATGTTATTTCAGTTTCTACGTAACCCGTTTGCAATCGTTGCTCACGTTGGAGGTTGCACGGTTATAACCACAAACCTTGCATTTTGTCGAATATACTGCCTCTTGGTGCCGATATCTCTTACGCTACAGTCCACAGATCTCTTCGCGAAGCAGTAGCAATTTACTCCAACCCACCTTTTTTTTTTTACCTTATTTGAGAGTTTGAGTTCCTGCCTGCAACCACAGACTGTCGATTTCCTAGAATCATGCAATCGTTTTTCAACTCCAGTTATGCTTGAAATTTCTCATTTTGAAGTTCTATCAGAGTGGAAGTAATGCAGAAGCAGCAATTAAAGCTAGTATGAGGCCTTGCCCTCCTAACACTAGGTATCGTCATCGACAGCATTTTACGTCTTCCGTTCCGTATTTATGAGAGAGTGGGGTGGGATGGGCAAATAAATTGTTCACAACACAACTTTAACCTTGGTGATGATATTTAGAACTAATTGAAATGGACCATAACCAGCAATTACAAATTATATATATACAGTATAGAAATGCCACTAGATCTGAAGCCAATGATTAATGCAGCACGCGCATTGTGCTACAAGAATTAGTTAAGGATCAAATGGGTGTAGAATGACGCGCCTGACGCATACCACGAAAATGCGATAACTGCCATTTTCACTGATTTAGAAATGACGTCTGTTTCTGGTTTAATTACCTCTGGATTGCACCTTCGTTCGTGGTGGTAACACAAATATCTTCTTTTAATCACGATGCGCCTTCTGGTGAAGACTTGCATGTCGTTGGTGTTCGCTTTATGGCATTTATAAATATATCAACCAAACTGCATGGAATTATGGTACATAAGTAAAGGCAAAGATATCCTTCTTTAAATGGGTGCAGAGTTGTATAACCAACGTATAATGCAGGCACCCAATCGCTAATGTAAAGATCAAATAAACCAAGACAAAATGATTTCATCAATTACGAATAACAGATGCTTTCATTCATGAAATAGTTGTCGGTAAGCCTGAAGGCTTACCGACAACTATTAATCCTACATTAAAATTTATATCGGGGCGAGGCTATTAGCAGAAGGCTGCCTGAATTGGAACAACGCCTTTATTGTACACCACCGAGAAATTTCGTATAATTTAAAAGGTCAGTAGCCATCTGGTAATACTCTAATCGCCAGTTGACTGTTGGTAACGAGAATGTGTTGATTTTGAACCCCCAGAATGATTTTCAGTTGCCTAGAATATACCGGTTTGGATTCCTAGTTCAAAGAATAAATTTAAGGAAGAATTGGACAAACTGTTGGAGGGAATGGATAGCTGAAATGAAGTTTTTTTGATGATGCTGTATAAGCTTTCTTTCTTGCTTCGTTTGCTACTACTAAGAACCGAGTTTTATAACCAACGCGCCAAATGACACTCTTATCACCTTAAGTGGAAATAAATATACAGAACTGTGTCAAGTATTTCAAAATGATACGGTATATTTGTTTACAGATAAGCAACATTGAAAATCTCCATATTTCACTGTAGATACATTAAGATTCACTGCCATCGAAACATGACCACGCCTGTCACAAACTTTAAGGAGAATGATCGAAAATTTACTCCCTAGTTTTACAAATGACATCGGCTAGTCTACAAAAAAAAAACACAAACAAACTTCACTTTCGAAAATTATTTCATAAGACGGAATCATATCAGCAGACAATTTTAATAGTTGTGCACAATTATTTTTACACGTTTCACATTCTGTTCTGAATTTCTATAAATTTAAAATAACATAAGATTAGCTTAATAACCGATAGAAATATAATCAACTGCAACAAACAAGGTGGAGAAAAAAAGCTACAATTTAAGAAGACTGTCATGTTCAGTTGTGACCATTTTAACATACAATGATAAATTTTAGCTGGAAGGCTGACAAGCGTACTTTTTTTTTCTGGCCTTTTTTCCCCCCACTCAACAATCTGATAATGCCAACAGGCCCTATTCTTGGAGATTCTGAACATTTTTTTTTCATCTTTCTGTCTATTCATTCTTACTAAAAGCGGTTTGAGAGAATAATAGTTATCTTTTGCATGATAGATAGCTTTCTTGCTTTTAAAAATCTATCACTTACAGTCATTAATTTGCCATTTACTCTACCAATGCTTAGCCTGGGGATGCTGAATGTGAAATACTTATGTCTCGATTTCACAGTAACTGGCAGTCTTTATCTGCGTTTGAAACCTCTTCCTTCTCACACTCAAATGTCGGGAATAGGGGAAAGAAAGACGAAAGCGGAATGGTTTATCGAACAGTTTGGCAATTGTTCGCGATCCAGAGTTCGAGAATATTTCTCCATTTGGGCTTAGAGGAAACTCCTTATTATAAAAGAGAACTTTAAAGCAGTTTTTCTTACGCTTGAAGATAAGACGTTTTTCAAGGAGATTTTCACTCTTCAATCGTATCTTATATAGTGTATCGGAAATTAGGTTTTTTTTTTTACTGGGAATTTGGTTTCCGCTTGCTTGATATGAATGCCACGTGCTATTAAAAACTAGAACCGATTTCACGAGTGAATGAGAATATCTTATTTCTTATATGACCATTCAATTACTTTTTCTCGTCATGGATAGGGAAAAATATATATTTGGTTGTTATCGTTATGACAATATTGCTTTTACTTGTAAAGATTTGTACAATGTGAGCGTTGTCTAAAGATCTGGAATTTCTGCTTGCTTATTATTCCTTTAGCTATTTTTAAACTTGATACTGTAAAGAGACGCGTGGTTTGGTGTAAATTTAATGGATCTAAAAATAATGCCAATGTCATTACTGCAACGACAAAAAAAAGATACAAAAAGGATTTACATCGAATTTCCAAAGCTCTTTTTCTCACATCTTAGAATATACAACTTAGAGTGTGCAGATGTCTAGCCAGATTATTATTCCCAAATGCATTATCTCTAAATGTAACTATCAAAGAATTCAGAATATACCGAGAGGATTCTACGGTTCAGTTAATTCAATATCTTTTTTTGTTGATTGTTTATTTATGCGTATAAATATGTGTGACATGATGGAAATTAAACGGTTCATAAAATGGGGACGGCACGTTTTTGGAAAGCTTAATATTGTCTTCAATACAAACTTTCCACTCTGTCTCAAACGAAAAGTTTTTGATTAATGGATCCTCCCTGTCCTGACGTATGGTCGTGAAACATGGGTATTGAATGCAAGAGCTTTAACAAAGACTGAGGGTCACACAGAGACGTATGGAGCGCCGAATTTTGAACATAACCAAAAGGACGGAAAAACATGTGCATAGATTCGCCAACAAATCAAGGTCAATGACAATACTGAAAGAACAAAGTGCTTAAAATTGAAATGGGCAGGTCATATATCAAGAAGAACTAACGATAGACGGACCAAGCAAATTTTGACATAACGGATATCGCTTGACTAACGCCCAAGAGAAAGACTAAAGATGAGGTGGATCGATGAAGTTGTGAAATTTGCTGGTGTACAATGGCAACAGAAAGCACAAGACAGTAGTTGATGGAAACGTGTTGAAGAGGTCTTCATCCTGCAATGGATCGACAATGGCTGAAGATGATGATGATGATTATTATGTAACAAATAAACATCAAAAATTACCTGGTTAATAAAACTTTAAAAAAAATAAAAAATCACGGTGATGTGACTTGTATCGTTATAAGGAACTGAAGAGAAATATTCCAAATATTGTCTGAACCAATTAGCGAAACAGAAAACCAAGAAGCACTCCAAAGTTAAGAAACTTTCAAATTAACGCACTAAAATATACACAGATATAATCTGCAGTTAATTACATTTTAAAATGCATAATATTTAAAGCCGATAAGGTATACTGACTATTTTAAATGACAGAGATTACTGTTTCAGTAAGATGGTATTAATAATCAATATTTCTTATTCTTAGCCTGTTCTGATACGATGCTCTACATCGATCACAGACGGTCTATTAAAATAAATTGGAACAAAATGAACAGGATTGGACAAAATATCGCTATATATAGTATTTGACGATCAACCTTGCCTCTGTAATATTTAACTGCCAGTTATTTTTCTTAGATCACTGGTCTACATTTTACAGGGATTTTCCTCCAGAAAAATGGGCCGGGATTGGCACAACTTTCAACAAAAGTGCAGCATGAACGCTAAAGTATCGACAGATAGTTTACCATTCTACGAAGTGAACTTTATTCTTTGAAGAAATATGATTCAGAATAATAACGGAATCTATCATATTAGGTTTTCGTTAGGGTAGGGCTAAAATTAAAGTTACCTGGAAAGTATTTTGCGCTTAGTTTTTTTTTAAATTTTTTATATATAATAAAAAAAAAATCTGCCCATCGCCATGTCGTGAAAAAGCTCATAAAAGTCATCCTATCGAAGCAGGAGAGAATTTGAACCACGCTTTTCCACACTCCTTGGAAGGACAAATATTATAATTACTGCATTGCTATCAAGGGATCCTTTTACAAGTGAAAAGTATTTATATGATGCATAAGGAAGAAATTAATAACCGTATTCTGGTGTAGTTAATAGGGCATACTTAAACCGCAAGAATTTCTCTGCTATATTTCCTTAATTCCCAATAGGCATTAAGCTATAAACCTCGTTTTTTTTTCTAGTAAGAACGAGCCCCCTTAATGGTTATTCTGATATTTTATGCTCTTCGCAGATGATGGTGGTTAACAGATTATTAATGCTATCACACATAGCTCAGTGCCATCTTTGTAGACAACACCAAAGTAGTACTTTAAAACAAACAGTTTTATTTCACTATTGATTCGCGCTGACCGTCATTACGAGAAATGTAATGAGCTGCTGGAGTGCAAGTTATTCTCGCTGAAATTACCTAAAGCCAGAGAGGAAAACAATTTACTTTACGGATAATAAACTTTGGTTCTTAGGGAGCATGAAAGCCAAAGGAAGAAACTCTTTAATAATATATATTTTTGCTGCGAAACGAATAAGATGTTGAAATCATTTTCGCAACTTTGATGGTTTTCAAGTTGTAATACAACGTGTTATAAAATTACAGATCGGCTTTATGGCAAATTAACTCTTCAAATGACCTGCTATTCACCGTCATAATGTGCGGAATAAGAATCTTTAGTTTCGGTGTAACAAGTTAAACTTTCCTTGCAAAACTCACTTAGAAATAACGACTAAAATGATAAATGCGAGTATATGGATGGAATTATTGTAGAGTAGTAGTAGAAAATGCTGGTGGAAAAGTTGTCCTATTACATCTAGAAAGCGAACTGCCTAGTTGCATGGTGAAACCTGTTCATCCTTTTGATAAGAACTCTGTTAAGCTGACATAGTATCATCGAGATTTCCAATTGTCGTGAAAGTAGGCAATTTGTAAAAGTCTTCATTCAGCTGTCACTACAGACTATGGAGAGTTTGTCCCACGGACACAAAAGCATAGAATAATAAAAAGGTATTGTTTCATTAAGATTTTTCTTTTTAATGTACTCCAGTAGTTACAAGAACCACAGAAGAAAGAAGATACGAGTTAAAGAAATATGCTTGTGGAATAAAAGAATTTTGTAGACATTAGAAAGCCAAGAAGAATGCAAAGCACGTTCAAGTGGTACGAGTCATAAGAGGACAAATCCAGTTATGTTAATTGCAGTTAAACTAAAATCTATCAATTAGCAGTTTGTGTCATGCAAGTCGTTAACGTTGTCCAGGAAAATAAAATTCAGATAACCCCTCGTTAATCCCTCAGCAGAAACCATTTATCTTTGTCACTATGCAAACTGCCAATCCAATTTTAAGAACAAAGACGCACCCGTCTTCTCCAGTAAATGAGAAAGTGAAACACAAAGTAGATTCCAGTAATTGTTAATGGATCCTAAAACAACTTCTCAAAAGTGTGATTAAATCTTTATCAGGAACAGATGTCAAGTCTTTTTCCCTTCCCTCTTAACATCAAAGTAAAATAGGTTCCTTGTCCAATTTAGAAATCCTGTCAGATTACCATAATAGTTCATTAGGAGAGCTTAATAGTGGAGATAATTTAAATGGGGTAATCTGATAGTATTTTCTTTCATTTTTGCGTGTTCCCTGAACTAGTTCGGGGAATTCTCTCTCAAAGCAATCAGAAGGATAAATGCAAACCGGAGAAGGGTACAAAAAAAAAGGTCAGGGATGGTGATTAGGTTAAGACTCGTACGCCGATAATATTACGAGGGAAAGGCGGGAAATCTACGGCTAGTACCTTTCTTTATACAGAAGAAGAGACGGAGAAAAAGCAAAACACCTTACGTCTCATCGTATTATCGGCTTCGTGGACGCAGTAGCCTAGTAGCAGGGTCATCATGCTGTGTTCACTGACAACTGGCTAAGTCCGTATTGATGGACACACAAGAAGACTGAAGGGTGGAGACGAGGAGGCTGGGTGATTGCTTGTAATCACGAAATCAACTGAAGATTCCTTACTTCGCTAAAGATGGCTCCTGAAAAAGAAGAACTTTTTTTAATCTTCAATAGAGTACGAGGAATTTGCAGCATATAAGAAACTCAGAGCAATCATCATTATAGATATTGGATTGTAAGACAAAATTGATCAAGGAAATGAAAAGTTCTAAACTTTATTTCTAATAAGAATACGCCAAAACGGAAATATTTACTCATAATCATCAGTGGTCGAGAGACTGCAAAAAATAACTGGCAATAGTGAAATGTAATTATACAAGAATTTAAAGATGTATGAATTCAAGTTAATAGTTTGCAATATATAGCCACATCGAGAGTTACTCAGACTCCGGGTTTGGATAAATTAATAACTAATCCACTACACTGAAGTGTAAATCGCAGAAAAACACAATATTTCGTCGAAGATATAATCGGTTTGTTTGCAGGATGAAATATCCTAGTTTACGAAAGGGAGAAAAATCAAGCATCCTTCATCCGAGACCCAGCAGTTTGATAATTCCTTACTTCATCGGATTATAACCGAAGTAGTATTTACCCACAGTGTGGAAGGACAGTAATTATACTTTTTTTGTTAAAAACAAAACGGGTTTAATAATTTTCTCTTCAGTTTTCCAAAATAATCATGCAACTTCTATCCCATCTCATTTTATAAGATAGTTTTTCTTTCCGAATTTAAAGCCGACGCGGCCAGTGTTTTCAGGGTGGAGAACTTTAGACCAAGTGGGTAGCAGATCATTATCGGACATATTTTCCTCCCATGAACAGTATTGTTTTCGGCGATGTGTTTATCAGCAAGAATTTAACTTAACCAACATAACTTCTTCCCTCTGAAATGGAGTAAACGACATCAAAATGTGTTCTTGTTTATGCTACTACCACTAGGTCAGAGGAGTTTATTATAAATCATGAATACAATCGTTAATCGTATTTAGAAGTCACGGGCTTGAACCGCGGTCTGCTCTACCCAAAGAGCATGTGCTACTGCGCTCTTTCTTTTAACCACTCGGCCAAGTCAAGCTGAACAAGGCTCGCGCTAATGCGAACCATAATCCTACCAGCATACATTTCTTGGTATTTGAAAAAATAAAAGAAAATAATAATAATAATCGTGTTATACCGAATTCGTGTTAATGGAATCTTTGTTAGCCTGAAATTATCGGAACCAACACGTTTCAAAATGCACGCCTGTAAAAGACGCTTCCCGGCATGGCACCATTGTGTGCAGGGGCTGCTATTTGTTATTTCACAATTAACGCAAAAAAGCTCATATTGGAATTCGATGTGAACAACATTTTTTTTTTCTTCCGTCGATGAAGGCAATTGGGAATTTAGACAGACTGCTGATATTTAAAAAACGAAAACATTTTTCATAAACAATTTTCATCTAAAGAAACAATTGAAATAAAATATATTGGAGTCTGATTAATGGAAACCCCTTGGCTGAAATTCAGTATTCCTTGAGATGTATACAAAATAAAGAAGAATCATATATAACAAGTGTCTTTTGTATTTTTGATTAACGTAGTATCAACACTGATGTATTTCTTTCCAATTTTACATTCCCTCCTACTGGTTTGGTCAAACATCTTATTTTAATTTGCCGCGGGATGTTGCTTCTAATTAATTAGAACCATCAATATTTCCATAGTCCCAAACGAATTTATGTAGTCTACGCAATGTTGCACATGTCATAATTATAATCGAATAAAAAAGGGTTTGCCACTGCTATTCGATTACAAATATTAAAAAAATGCAACTTCTAATTGCACATAAACTTCAGTTATGTTTGTACATTTCTAAAGGCAAAGCCGTGCTTCTTTATAAGAGTGCAAGAAATATGTTTACTCGCTTGAGAATTTTATATCGTCCAGTGGCAATGTCTGTGCTAAATAAATCATGAAACAATAATCCTAAAAAGAAAATAAGCTGTTAATAAATTTACGCTACATATATGAAGGAAAATTTAAAGATGTTTTTTAGCTTTTGATAGAAAAAGTTAGATAATTAAATTTAATTCTTTATTCATGTCACTTCTTTGAATGTGCATTAAATATTCATGAATAAATTTTCATAATTTAATTTTGCTCAATTTAGCTACTGCTTCTAAAGCTCGAATATTAATAAATACAAGAAAATAAACAACTGTCATTGATGATATCTCATTTTGACATGCGTTTTTCTTTGTATGTTAAAGATATATCGATATCATAATTACGGTATATACTATCGAAATGGAATTATTACTCAAAAAGAATAACAGTTAATTATATTCCTCTAAAACAACGTCCTTCGTTTCATAACCTTTATCTTGTACAAGTTTAATTCGGGCGAGAGCCATAACACAGTACACATTGCAGATTAGTAGCAACATTATCACCTATTTGATTTATTTTCATTTAGAAAGACTTCTCTTTATTCGTTACCTGCTGAAGAATTCCTTTTAAGAGCCAGCGGTCATTAATCAAACACCGTAAAGCCGATATATCAATTCTGAATGAAGGATGGCATTTCTGCTTCTTTTTTTTTTTTTGATTTTGCGCATTAAAAACAAACCAACAATGCCTGTCCACTTTATACTTTAACACTACGACTGGATTGATGACTATTCAATCCACTTAGCGAAAGTTACTGAAGAGGTAGCCACAATAAGAATATTCTACAAAGCTTTCCAGCTATCACAATACGATGATGTTTCTCCATATAAAACTGTGCATTAAGGCCAGAATCATTTATCATCCTGTATGGAGACGTATCTATCTATCACAGACGACATTCAAGTCGCAGATATTAATCCGAATTCTGAGAAATATATCTAGCGCTGGCTTAGAAAGGAGGACAGGTGTTGTCCACGTTGAATTTCAAAGCACAACTATTATTCCAAAGAAAATTTGTCATTTTAAAATCATTAAATGACAAAGATTTTAATTATGTTTTTATCTGAATAGTATAGTAATGGAATGAGTTTGAATTATCTGTTCCAGTTATACAATTCATAAAAAAAGACTGGTCTTCCTGCCCACACCTAAGATCTGTTTACTACAATCTCGATTTAAAAGATCTTTATTCCTCCAGCCTTAGACAGGACTCGAACCGAAACCATTCCAAATGATGGCAAAAACTACCCGTTTGGAACATTTCGTCACGAACCACCAAATGATGCTCCAAAGATCAGCGTCACAAAATTAACATTTTTTGGTGGTTATTTTAACATTTAAATAATTCGCTTGTTGATTATCAATCAAAGAAATTCATTTTTGTATGAGGGCCGGTTATGGATTGCTGAAATATCATTTTAAAATATGGCTTTAAACAACCACACTGAAATTTGCAATTCTGCATACCTGCGTATTTATTTTTCCAAAGCACCATTAAGGATCACCAGTTAAGTTCTAAAAGCTTCCATTTAGCACGCTATTTCAGTTTTACAGCTTTAATGTTTGAAGTTCATGTCGGCTCTTCAAGATAACTGGATTAACACAAGAATCCTTTGTCGTAAATATCAATTCTATCTGTCACACTGAACTAATTAATTCGCGAGAACAAAAAAATACGACACTTTCAAAAAACAAAGACTTGTGTTAACTTAAAAACAAAATACAGCAATAACATTTATAGCTCTCAAAGCCACAAGTACTTTTCCTCCATCTACATTACAGCGTTGAAGTAATAAAGGAAGAATGTGCAAAACTCATAGAAGACTTTCAGTTCGTTCTAAGACAGAAATGGCTTCTATAAAGAGAAAGTGTGTCTGAGCAACTACCTCATTAGCTTTGCACGGGTTTCCTCCTCATTAAAGGGCCAGGGAGATTCAGGAACGACTTCTGCTACAGCGCGCCTTGGATGAGTTGCTTAGTACTTCTACTAACGGTAAATAATAGGTTATAAAATTTGCTCGCTCCATTTCTGCAATGATGTGAAGTTTACGTTCTATACTTTACTCATTACTGGACATTCCCAAGCTACTTCTGATATACTTTAGGGCAGCGATTAACGGCCTTTACTAAAATTTAAACCACTTTTATTACAACGCTAAATTTACGTGCGATGTTAACGAGGTAAACTTGTTTATCCACGTTATCAAAGTCAAAGAAGTTTTGAAAGCCATCTTCAGAGTTACTTTATCCAAGTGATGAGGTGTTTATATTAAAGTCTTAGTTTGTGATAACTGGATTTTAATCTTAACAGATAAGGAAAAAAGCTTTATTTAAAAACATCTTGATTTATCTTCCCTAGATAACAAATTCAACATAACTGAATGAACTCAGTTGCACAAAATGAATGTTCGCTTAAATTTAACATTAACAGAATTAGCCTCTTTTAATAAGCCTCTTCTTGACCGGCCTAGGTTTGAAACTAGTCACTGAAAAGAATATTTTATTTTTCAAATGAAACTTGAGTTAGGTGTTCTGGAGTTAGATATGAAATGTTTTTCAAAGTTAATTATTTCTTATTCCCTTGAATCAGACAGATTTTATAATCTTGCGATTCGTCATGTGACTTTTAAGTCTCCTGGCTACCCTTTTGTATGATAAACTATAAAATTAATGAAAACAAGCTAATATATATTGTGAAAAAAATATATTTGTGAAAAAAAAATTAAGAACATTGTAAGACAGTTATGTAATTATTTTGCATCCTACTATAGTCAAAGGTTATCAACCACAAATTATAATCACCTTTAATGTATTTTATTTTTATAGTTTTATATCCAAAATTCAGTCTTGATTCTAGTGAACTAAATGTGCAGCCAGTAACTACCTCCAGTCTTTCAATCAGACCAGAATTTTAAGAAGAAAACAGAAGAGAGATTCAGGATCCAAATCTGATTAAAGTCCAGTCAGTGCATCCCAATATCAAAAGTCAACTCTCAAAGATTTCCTTAATATCATTTATATGGTTCTCTCTCCTTTAACTCCCACTACCACGTAGTGTTCAAAATTCAGTAAAGGAAACATTATCAGCAATAGCATAATGGCTGTGATCTGGGGGTAATGCACTAGGACGCAAATTTGCAAACAGAGATCTAGTTAATACTTTGTCACGAAAGTGCACAGCCTACTATCGACTGTTCCTCTTGTAAATTGGCAATTACAATGAAGTGAAGTTCTGGCCTCGGCCATACAGAAGAGAAATTTATTTCAATCATTCGATAAAACTAACTTTATCATCACTACAAAAACACTATAAATCTTCAACTTGATCTAGTAGACTGATCAACAAATTCACTCCATTTTATATCCGACAGATGTGCAGGTTCTATTGAATGCCTTTTCTATGGATACCGTTATATAAATGTGCTTAAAGTAACATGTTTTCAATTAATAAATAAACATTACAATAACTAATCTAAATCGAAATTATTATGTAGATAATGTTAAGTGACACCGAGTCACTTTAGGCAGCCATATAATTTCTAAACCGTAACTATCTGTAATAATAAAACATTTTCTCCAAAGTAATGGCACAGCAGATTTATTTTCCAGTCCAATTTTGTACGAAGTAACCTTGTCTAGAGGTATTGCGCTATATTCGAATCACTTAAAATTCGTAATTTGGATTTAAACATAAAACTAAGTTTAAGTCCTATTCTATGGTCAGTTTTCATCCTAGTAAGTTTCTCTAACTTTTTTTGGCCACATTTAAGTGGCGCGTTGCCAAAGAAACAGATTTCGATTTTACGTTATTTGGTGCGAAAATTGGAGTACAGTAAAAGAGAAAATCCAGACACAAACTGCCCATAAATACGTCGTTATATTTCCAGACAATTAAATTGATGAAAATACTTCTAACCCATCTATTTTTCTCTCCAGTGTGGATACTTAACATCCAACAGAGCATACATTGGAAGATAGCAAACATCCACGAAAACTCAGAGGTAAAACAGGAAACAAGCAAAGGATGCACTTTGCTTGTTTCCAATATAATTCATGATGCGGACAACGCAGAACGAAAACTGTGGAACAAATGGAGACATTTAAAAAAAAAAAATTCTTTTAATGCACTGATGATAGTATGGCTAGCACATCAATAAATACCTCTCTCTCTCTCTCTCTCTCTCTCTCTCTCTCTCTCTCTCATTTAAATATAAATTTCAGAAGGTACATATTTATTTGCTAGTGCCGATGATACTTTTAAAAAGTCCTTGCCATGGATATAGTAAGAAATATTTACATCTTTAAAAAAAAAGAGGCAGTGAAGACGATAGGCACATTACGCATTTAGTACGACACCTTTCGTTTCAACCATATCCCGTCCGTTCGTCCATCCATCCATCCGCACTTAAACTCTACTTATAGATTTTCATACAATATTAATAATATAAATTTCGATATTCTTACAAATTTTTCCAACCTAACGATTTCATTAAATCAAAGCCACATTGGATTGATATTATTTATTTATTTTATGAAACTGAGTATAAAGTCAGACATGAAGACAATAGGAACTTTACACAATTTCGAACTCGCCTTAAAGTAAAAGTAAGTTTTGAAAAGTTTGGACATTGATAAAGAACAAAAGTCTTCCATACCATCCTAGCCCTCCCCCAACATAGGAAATTTGACAACTGTAACCCTTTAAAACTTTCCAAGCTTATTAAAAATGTTCATTTGGGATCTCTCTGCGAGATGTTATGTCTATAGATGAACCCATCACGTCCAAGTTTGTAACCACTGAGGAACGTGGTTACAAACTTGGACTGTGTGGAAACAAGAAAATTGTTAACTTAAGTTTCTATTTGAAATCGTTTTAGTAATTTCACCTATCAGTTCACTCCCAGTATTGAATGAATCCTGTATTAAGAGATACACACACGGAAGTGTATTGCAACACTAATAGTGAAGGTGCAGTGCTTAGATTAGAGCAAATTCAGCTCAGACCACATGGGTTCATTGTATCGTATCGGAAAATCTTATTGTACCATCGCTTCAGACTGGTCAGTTCGTCCCTCTGGAAAAGACCTCACTAAGTTTGTGTCATCGGCAACAGCGAAACAAGATCTTCCCCATCCATCAGCAAAGAACAGAATATAGCGCCATAAGCGAGGTAGTTCACTAAAAAACCTAAGAGAATCTGCTTGTTCTCCTGTAAAGTGTAAATCGTCTAATGCCTTAAAGATGAAGACATGAATTGGAGAATGCAATTCTTTAAAATATTCCGTGCACTTTACTGAATATGTTCAGACTTTTACTGACATCTGAAAAGATTTTTTTCCTAAACATGAATCAAAACGAAAAGAAAGAAAATTTATATCAACCTATTTTATATCCAAAAGGGTTCAGACGCTGAAGATAAACTGATTTATCAACCTCACATTCAAAATATTGTTTGCCTAACATTTTAAAATCAGTTAGCTGAGGACTGATATTTACACCAGTGAAAAAAAAAAAAAAAAAAGTTTCATTTTCGCAGTTATTCAGTGAAAAAGGAATTACAAAAATAAAACTAGCAGGATACGAAAATTTTAATACAATTTTGGCATGAAATTTTAGTTTTTCTACCTGTATCGTTTCAATACAATGTTTTTTTGTAATTAAAAAAAATCTATTCAGAACAAGGACGAAAAAGAAACTACTTTAAGGTCATGTATATAAGGGGGGAGGGGGTCAAATCTGGGGGGGGGGGGTCTACGAGCGAATTTAGCTTTTATGTATCACATTTTTGTTGCAGTTCAACAGAGGCGTGTTTCTTTTCTCTTGTTATGAAATAGTTCAGCGTGCATTGATTGGAAAAATCCGATTTGTGGACAGGATTAACGTTTCCGAATCCTGCGTTTATCTAGGGGCGAACTGCGGAAGTAATTTTTGAGACAGCTCTTTGTACATAGCTGAGTGAACGAGCTATGTTACCTCGTGCAAAGAAAATGTTGCTAGGATCTTGAGAGCTCAGTGATATCGAATATCATAACCGGTCTTGGATTTAAAAAAAAAAAAAAGGTTCCACTTGGACACGTATTTTGGCTTATTGTAGTGTACGCAATACCTAGTTTAAAAAAAAAATAAATAAAAAATGTAGTATCGGCTAGAACAAATAAATTGTCTGCAGTTTTGTTTTAAATAAAAAAAGATTTATTTAAATTTTAACGTTTTTATTTTAAAATGTTAAAAGAAGTAATCTATGAAAGTTATTCTACCCCATAAAAATTTACAAATACAATTTTTATAATTGTATTTGTAACTTATGAAGTAGAATAACTTTCATGACGTGTATTATAATACACGTCATAATACGTTGTATTAAAGAAACTGTTCATTTGTAGTTCGATATTTAATAATTTCCAGCCTTCCCTTCCGTTTGACGTGTAGAACATCGTACATTAAGCAAACTGGCAATGACCGGAGAACAAAAAAGTAAACAAAGTGGAGGGCTTCGTTTATCGCTAGATGTGATAACCTAATTTCACTGGGAACCGTAAGATGAACACGTAATAGAGTCGCGTTTAATGGTTGGTTGGCTAGAGCTCGATTACCCTGGAGGAGGGCAGGCGTGAATATTCAGCGTAGCATATCTCCCCTTGTATGCATCTGTGGGCACACAGACCGAGTACAAAAGTGGCCCGATCAGAAAAATCCCCCCCGATAAAAGTGACACGATTTAATTTGGAAGTAATGCAGCGAGTACTGTAACCTACTTGGTTGGGGACGTTTTAAAAATTTGAATGCTGGATATTTCCTTCGTTGCCATTCTGGATCGAGCTTGATTATTTATGAAATGTGCAGTTAAAGCGCTTATAACAGGCTGATAAGAAGCCGAAGATTACTTAAAAGTTTCAGTAATTTAAAACCAAACTATGTATATTGGGAAGTCACGTTGTGATATCTGAAAAATCAAGTTAAGAATATTAATGAAAAGACACGCACACAATGTTTTTTTTTTCCAAGAGGCAATAATGAAGAAAGACCTACCATTTATAGTATACAAAGACAAAAAATATTGCTAAAATTATTTAATATCTTTGAATCCTCCCTGTTTGGCGATGGCAACACTCAACAAATTCTTATGACTGAATCTGCAAGGTGTACATAAGTATGTACCTGGTGATATCAGACCGTTCATAAACAAATATATTCTTCCGCTTTTTCAAAAATTTCTAGAAGCTGTTATCCTGTCCCACGCATGTTTTAAAATAATCTCTCAAGTCCACGACTGTATTAAATTCAAGGACTGAAAATCCAGGAAGAGGGCTCATATTTGGAGTTCTCTATAGCAAGAAGGAAAACAATAGGTGGCTCATGGTAGCTCACTAGACTTTTCTCACCTACTCAACTCCATAGTGTTAATGGATATGCACAGTGATTGACTGAATCGTCTATCCTTTTCCTGCTTACTATAGGGATAAACACTTCACAATCATCGTCTTAAGACACGCGGCATTATCACCCTGGAATACGGAGAAAATGAAAACTTAATCACTTCAGTCTGCGTGCTGAAAGATTTTTCTTTACTTTCTTAAAGGAATACAAATAATTCTCAGACGTTTCATGGCACTTCTACTTCTTTAGTAACCATATTTGCTTATTACACATCTGAGAATTATTGATACTCCTTTCAGCAATTAAGACAAGTTTATTCTACGCAAGTTAAAAGTTTTGACCAGTTTCGATTTACCTGCGCACCATGGCACTAAAACAGCAACTTAGATCCTGGAACATCCAATGCCTGGGAACAAAATGTAGGAAGAACCCAATAAACGTGGACGGAATATACACTCTAGATTACCTTGTTTGCCTTCTGTAACAAATACGCGTCCATCGATGGTAAATGTGAAACAGAATTCGTTGGATTCTCCCTACCTTTCCATTGCTCCAACAACGCTGACCTCTTTCACATACCACCGAAAACAGATGTCTACGCTCACACAAGAAGGTTGCAAAATGTAATACAGCTACTCAGCCTCGTTTCCCCTTAATTCCATGTGTAGATTGTTGATATGATATGGGAGAATCCCATTCCGCATGGAAGACCACCATGATTTCACGCACTCTTGCCCTTAGAATCTTGCATAAGACCATGCAACTTCTCCAGTTGACATAATCTTGTTTTTCCTGCATGGACACTGACAATCATACCTCTCGCGAACTCCCTCAAATTAAAACAGGCAATGCAACACCGGAATGTCCGATTTTCTAAATTTTTTTTTAGGGTAGTGCGTACATTCCTAGTTAGGAAAAAAAAATTAATAATTAATCTTTTTCTATTCAGTTTAATAAAAGCCCGTATATTTACATGATCATCTAAATTGTGCAGATAAGCTCCTGCTTTTAAGACAAAAAACTCCAAGGAATACATTCTTGGCGCCTTTGTTAGGATAGATTATCTGAGATTTACATGCTATTCAAGTTCTGTTTGAACTGATAAGCGGAGGAGCAGTGTTTCTTACTTCGCGATACGACGAACTAGTAATTATGCCTCAGATCATTTGTTACCTCCTACACGTGCAAGTAAAGCAAAGCACGCGGAAGTCCTTAACAGGAAAGAGGGAGTCATTAATGAAATTAACACACATCGCATATATCTTTCTTCATTCCGGTGAACAAAGTTTCGCAGGAAACAATACCGACTAATGAGTGTATTTTTTTTATACACGTGTGGAATAAAAATGTGGTGAGAAGTACGATAGTTGCTCGCAAAATGGCACAAGAGCAAACACTTCGATGGAAGGAAAATCAACATTAAAATACTTGGGGGAAATTGAGGCAAGTTACTGATCAATTGAGACTTCTCATCGCTCTTGAAACGCTGTCTTAAAGAATTAAGGGTCGATTGAAAAATGTGAAGTCCTATTAAAAACACTTTGCCTCTGATGGATTCAAGTTTAAGTACAGTCAAATGGTAGAAGTACGCACCATAAGGATCTGGATAACACCGTACAAAGTTTATCTGATGGTATTCAGAATAGTATCATTAACCTTATTGGGCGGACAAGTGGGGATCGAACCAGGGTCATTTCGAATAGGTGTGCTATCGAATTACTGCGTTGACTGAGCTACGTCTTTTCTTATTCTAAATCCGAGAGAAGTATCTTTCCACCTGTGGATTATAACTTTAAAAAACACAAATAAACAGTAATCATCATATTGTATAACATACATAACCTGTAATATGTTCCACAGTCATCTTAGACTTCAAAAAGATAATTAAGGACCCTTGATCACTTTAGGGTTGCTTAAGCAATTTATCTACCAAAAACAAATCTTTTGTCGCGTGTTAATCTGATATTTTACTAGTTTAATTTTACAACATTTTTTCTCCTGAATGTTAGTTTAACTCTGTTCCAAATACCTTATTTCTTGTATGAAAGGAAACATATGGTGGAATTCCATACATTAGAAAATAAATTGTTAATTCTGAGCAGTAAAACCTCTCCATATGCGAGCATAGTTAATGGCTGCTAAAGTGTTCAGCTTCCAAGAATATAAGAGAAAATGGTCATTTACATGTATTTGCATGTAGTTCACGGTTTCATGGGACTAAGTATTAGCGATAATGGAGAACATGCAAGAAGCTGGAAGCTCGCTTTCATCAATTATTAAGCATTTGCTACGACAGTTTGCTCGACGCGTCTACTAACATCTTTTTTCTAAACATATTTATAGATCTTGTATTTCGATATTTCCTACAGCAAAATGTGGAATTATAATTATACTAGTTAAATATAAATTTTATGGCATGGGGTAACTGCAGGAGTGGAGTTTCTTCCTAAACCAGAATTAGAAACTGTACAATTTTCTTTAATAATAAATTATTGAAAAATTATCCATTTACAAAATATACACCATATCCAGAATATCAGATATACACCATATCCAGAATATCAGATATACACCATATCCAGAATATCTGTTATAAATCAATGCTACGAAGAAAGAAACATGCCTTTTAAAAGAATTTAAAAAAGTTTCAAATGTGTATATATATATATATATATATATTTTTTCAAAAAAAAAATCTCCCTTCGAGGGGATTAAAGCTCGAATCTTCAAAGTGAATAGTCTAGGGTCGTCTTTAGATCAGTTTAGCTCTAAAGCCTTGTAGAATTTCAGAGCCCTACTGCTACAAAATTATATTGATTCTTGATTATTATTATTAGCTATATGGTGCAAGGAAGCCTGAGGCGTATGCTACACCAGCCAAAAAAAAAAAAAAAAATTCCCGAATTACCCTGAGAGAGAGAGAGAGAGAGAGAGAGAGAGAGAGAGAGAGAGAGAGAGAGAGAGAGAGAGAAGTAGAAGGGAATCACCAAGAAAGAGAAGAATGATGATATCCAGTTCAGGACCCTGGATGTGCCAAGCCCATACTCACCAGATGTGAGCCCCTGGGAACATATATTTAGATGTACATTTCAATTTTTGGGGCCTTCAAATATCAGACCCCAGAAGCGCGTCTAGTACGTCACCGATGCAGAAAAATATATTCCTTATACTACAATAGGATTAAGAGTGGTAATTATATGAAGCGAGTCCATTAGCGAATCTTATTTAGTCTTCAGGACTTGGACTTCAAGGGTGGAAAAAAAAATCGCTAGCACATCCACACTATAGAATAAGCCTTGCATCAAAATAAATAATTAAAACCATAAAACCAAGGAAACTAAAACCATGAGGCATCAGTACAATGTATCTATAAATTGCGTTATTAAACTTGGTTTGTCTGCTTTTCTAGATGAAAAACTAGTTTCCAGAGGGGACTATGTATAAATATAGTGCAAATGCATCAGGAATACATAGCTATATCTGAATAAATCAGATTATTAATAAAACGGCATCGTTTTAAGTTATATCTCATATTGTGAATACCTTCACAACGAGTTGCCATGATATTGCACTACTTCGAATAAGTAACGCTTCACCTAAGGAGAAGACTAATGTTACTTATTCTCAGATGGATACCACCACCCAGACGGCACCGTTTCAGGGCTATTTGGCCCTTCTTCGGTGGGTGGGTAGGTACCCGAGTGATGCAATGATGGCAAAACAGTTATGAAGTATAACTCCACAATATGAGAGATGCCTGATGGTGTATCATATATTTAGACTCAAGCGTTTAGGGCATAAGCCTCAAGCTATGAAGGAGTCTAGACTATGTATAAATATAGTGCAAATGCATCAGGAATACATAGCTATATCTGAATAAATCAGATTATTAATAAAACGGCATCGTTTTAAGTTATTTCCAGGGGGGAGTAAAGCTGCCATATCGCCCAAGACTGATGAAGTTGGCCACAATGTGACAAAAGAGTTCTCTTGAAGAAAAGGGATTCCAACACCATCCTATACTCCGAGAGTTGATAATACAGACGATTATACAAAGTACCGCGAAGATCTCCAAGAAGGAAAATGTCATCCAAATACCACGTGATATCAGTTGGTTAATTACCGTCCTTCATGCACCGGGTGCAAAACACCTTATTTCTTCACGATGGGAGTGAGTTAGTCGGTCTCAAGCGAGGCTAGCATGGTTTTTTCCTGCCGAAAACTTGGGTTTTTCGTCCCGCAAACAAACCTTAGTTGCAAATGCATCTAACACCCCATAACAACCACTCAACCATCCGAGGCAGTATTGCTCAATCGTTTATGTCGAAGGGCAGCATTGGGCATTTTCTGAGATTCCACGGACTGGTTAAAGAAATGGTTAGTTTAAGACCGCAATGTTTCGTCCAGTAAAAGCTTAAAGAATCGGGCATCTTCCTCAAAAAAAATAACTGACTAGCAGCATTTAAATTTAATAAGATTTAATTTATTTAATTATGAATATCAATAAAATAAAAAAAAATTATCATTTAAATTTCTAGAATTGATCTCGAAGAACTTGCACAACTGTTCACATGTATATATTAAAACGTTAGGGCGAATATATTTAGATTTAAACAACGCTGAAACTATAGCTCAATATTTATACTCCAGGATGTCGAATTTAACTAGTGACAATTTTCGAAATTCTTTCGCGTGACGGTTAAAACCTGGTCGGGGACAGGACTTTCAGCACCTCTGATGTAAGATCAATAATAGGAGAGAGAAAAAGAAGCTGAAGGAATAAAACAGGATAGACTTTTAATAACTTCAAACTTAACTGGTTTATCTACATCCATAAATAAAATAAGAACATTAAAAACAACAGATGGTTCAAAAATAGTACATATTTTTTTTATAAATGTTCAAAATTTTAAAACGTTCTGATCAATCACTGAATATGAAAATAGGCTGGAATGAATGCAGCGCAAAGGTGTGGGTGAAACTTTTGTTTCATAATAAATAACACAAATGTAACTTTATAATAATAAGCTTATTAAAAATGAGCTTTATAATAAAGCTCATAATTTAAGCTCATGTTCCCACCCTATTTTTGAGAGAGTGCTTTCAAAATCAACAATTTCCTATTCATCTTCCACCTGGACCAACCCATACACATTTATATCCGATCTTCTCTATCTAAAAACTACCCAGCCTTATAGAATGCTGCTGTCCTGAATTCATCGGACAAATGCTACTGCATTAGAGATGGATAAGGATGTCGTAAAGTTCGGTGACACTTCCTCAAATGTACTCTTAACGTTGCCTTTACGAGGGACCGGAACGTTTTCCCTCTATCCGTAGCTTAACAGAAATGGTGGGGGCAATTCAGCCCGGTTCAAACGCGTATAACAAAGGGTGAAAGACTTTGCTCCAACAATACCCGAAGCTTCCATTATGCTCCATGAATTAGCTTAAATTATGCTGGATAGTGAACAGCTCTTGCATTCTGCTATCTCTCGAGGGCATTTTTTCCCCCGTTGCGTTCCTCACATAGTTCATGCATTTACTATAATTACTTCGTATATTAATGCGTTTTGGCATATTTAAAAAGAATTAATTTTAAAATATGATCGTGACATTTTGTGATTTGATAACTCCAGTAAGTCATAGATCCGAGATCAACTATTTCGCCATCAAAAAAAAGTTGTATTCCACTGAAAAGAAAACTACGGCTCGTGAGACATTAGTATTATTGATAGACTAGTCAGAAATCGGGGAGCAAAGCAAAGCTCTTAAATTCACTGACAGAGAAAAATCCCATTGGGGAAAAGGATTCTTCATCGGCCTGAATTCAAAGGGGAATTAAAAGTGGACACTGAAAGAACACCAAATCGGCAGGAGACTATTGACAACTGTAAGCGGAGAAACTATAAAGGAAAAGAAAAAAAGGCTGAAATTTTAAAGAAAATGACAAATGATGTAATTCTTTTTATAAGGAGACGGTCTAGACGTTAGGGTTGTCACTTCAATCGTTCGAACACTGCCTAATGACCGAGAGACTAACATAGACGATGCTAAGTGCTTTGTTGAAGCAGAAATAAAAAGGAATCCATTTGGAACTGAAACATGGATGAAGTCTCAATGAGTTGTGACACGGTTTCGAATTTCAGACTTGTTCTGATAAAGGCACACAAGAGATTGAAATATTGACAACCTCTCCTGAAAACAGACAGATCGCCGCCATCTACGAACAACCATTCTCAAAAATGTCGTACTGCGAACAATTTATGGTAGATGACCGAGTCGCATGTTAAAATGGTTAGGAATTGTCTTTCGGCCGTCTCCCTTTACGCCTGATTTAATTAATTCTAACATAACTGATACTGTCTGGTGTACGAACTTTGAAATTTGTTTTGATCCACATGTCTTCAAATATAATATAAATGCAGCAAATAAGACAGCCAATATATGCGCGCACACATCCAGCAGCACATATTACAAAGAAAAGCATATGAAGTGCAAGTAAGGGTATTTGCAAATAACCCACTGTCCAACATAGTCTATTTCTGGACAGACGCGAAGCCATATCAAGTATACTTGCGCCTTAACTAATTGGAAAAGACAGCATCTAGAATACCTTGGTAGAGAGAAGTGTCGAGGGAGGGAGGAAGAGAGAGAGAGGGCTCCCACATCGAGGTTTCAATATCCATGGACGGAATTTGACGTAGCTCCTTAAAGACTTTTCCCGCCAGGAATTGCAGTTTCTGCGGTGTTGTCGAACGCCTGCATACATGTGCTCCCAAAAGCCGTTCCAATCACCACTGATTGACGTATAGTGTAAAGGGACAGGAAAGGCTTTGTCCCTCTTGATAATATGTACTACCTTCAAAGACTACGCCCCAACAGGGACAAAAGACAGCCAGTAAAACGTATTGTTATCAATCCCCTGCAATATAAATGACAGAGGCATATTCTTGCCAACGTAAAAAAAAAAAAAAAAAATAATAATAAAATAAATTAATTTCCAGTGTTCTTCATCTCTAGCTTATGCTGTCATATTCTTGAATGCCATAATACAAACTCCTCAGGTCTCGAAAATATTATAGTCGTTTTGCATAAAATTTTATTACATATAGTCATTTGCATAAAAAAATGCGTGTGTATCCTGTACGCACGAAAGATGTTTTATTTTACTCGAAAACGTCCTTAAGAAACGTACACTTGAGTATTTAATACTTTTCACAACTCGATAGTAAATAACAAAAGAAAATCAAAACCGTTTAAATTTTTAAAATCGAACCCCTAGAACCGAAGTTATAAACGATGTAACGTTTTATACTCAAGTCGGCTAAATACTCTACAGAATCGACGTTAGTTACTGAGTTAACGTTATTTGGGAAGTGACGTCATTTGTGTCACTTCCTAAATAGGAAGTGACACAAATGACGAAATTGGTAACGAAAATGCGAGACGCAAATGACGTCACTCCATATTTAGTAAGTGTGACGTCTTTGCGTCTCGCATTTTCGTTACCAATCGGTTGTACTTCAGTCCGAAAAAAAATTTTTGATGGCACCAAAAATGTTTTCACATCAGAAAATTGTAACGTTGCTTAAGTACAAATGGCTAAATCCAGGACAACACTTATATACACGTTTTACGTTTATTTGTAATTCTCGCCATTGTCTTGCCACTCTTAACATTTCCATTAAAATAGAAAACAATGTTTTTATGCAATAGGAAATAATTTCCTATGCGAGCATTCCTAATATGAAAAATAAAAGCAAAAATAAAAATGTTAGTTTTTTTTTTTGGGCGCATACTGGTTTCGTGAGCTAATATTTATCAGAACTTCCGTGTGTTTCAGACTTCTTCGAACACGACAAACGCATCACCTTTCTTTATGAGGTAGACCAACTATCGCAGTTCTAAGTAACTATCTCGTGCAATTATAAACTTTCATACGTTGCCGAGGACTTGGGAGTTTTAAACAGTTCCACAGCTGTCAGTCTTTCAATGAGTAAACCTGGTGTTTTTTTTTTTTATCTTATTGTTTTAAGGTGCAAAGAAATTTCTTAGCAGTAAAGTGAACGCAGTTTAAGACTCAGTTTAAGAAATTTCGTTATATAACATCTGTATCGATTGGTAATGACAAGAAAATATATCTCCGGCAGAAGGCAGTCGATATCCGTACCTATTCAGATGATCAAATCTTTCCTCCAGATTATCCCCGTGTCTGCAGCCTGAAGATAAAGTGATTAAAAACAAACAGTTTTTGTTAGAGACTGCCGCAATATTAAAGATACATCGCGAATCATTTCTGAAACTTTTGAAAAAGTTTATTTTCCATTAAAGCAGTCTGTTCGTTCTGAAGTCTCCCATAACATATATGAGAGAGAGAATTACTATTATTTGTGGCCCACGGAATTTACGCTTCCTAGCAACTGCAATAGTTTTTAGAACGAACTTTATTTTAATACAAGCCGCTTTGGTACTGCACTACTCAATCTCTTTCCAAAGAATCAAACTAATGCACACTGGAAAGTTAGTTCTACAGGTATTTTTAATTACATTTTTAAACAAACTATATCATTCAACTTAAAATGTAGAACTGTTAAGAAAGGATTAAAGCTATTGATTGTAATTTTTAAAGTTTGTTTCGTGGAGTTATGAACGATGTGAATTCATTCTTGAAAATTCTGAACACAGCTGTGAAATTGAATCCATAAACTTCTGTGGAGGTATGGAATCATCGCTGATGTTCCAGAACTTTTTCAAATAATACAGTAAAAATGTAATTCACTGGCGACAGCCCTACCAACTTCTACGGTCCTTACTGTGCATATATGTGATAAAAACTTATGCAGTTATGAAAGAGATGGAGATAATAATCGTCTCAACTTTGCAATATCCTTTTGAACGCTCTCAGAACTCTCAAATTATATTTATAACGTTTCGGATGTCGAAATATCCGCCAAAGGTATTAGTTAAAATGTGCATGCATGGTCATTTATGGATGACGTGGGGAATCGTTGTTTCCAGTAAGCCGAATAAATTCATAGAGGACAGGAAAAACAGCCTCACTCCATCGATGGACTTATTCACTTGTAGTTAATATGAAATATTAACAACAGTTTTCCGCTAAATTATGTTATGAATACAATATTCACCAGTGAAATTCTGCTTTTGCATCTTTTCATATATTCCACCAACCGCAAAACGGCAACTAAGCCTTACTTGTACTAATATTTTAAGAATTATCAACGTGTGTGATTAAGATTCCAAACTATATAACGATTTCTAGTCAGAGAATCAAACTAAATACTTTAAATAGTTTAGTTTCCGTTATTACTTAGCTTAAATGAAATTTATAATAATAATGAAGTCTTTCTGCAATTAACAACGGTGCAACCAATGGTTTCACATAAATAATAGTTCACTGTCATTTCTAATGTCTATTTTAATGGATATTTACTTAAGTGTATCTTGTGTCCAAATAAGGTAGGTCCATAACTAAACTTAATATATTCATTAGTAACCAAAGTTAGCTTCAAAAACAGAGTTAAAAATCCTAATGGCGCGTTATATACCCCATATGATAACCAAACTTTCAAGACTGCTTGTATGAAATCTCGAAGATTTCTCCCCATTTTAAGAAAATTCTCTCTCTATTTCAGGAACCAAACTAAACGGATCACACAGATTCGTGTCCCCCTGTTAATATATATTTTCGTAAATAAATCACATTAGTGGGTTCATCTTGTGAAAACACCACTACAGAATGAATCCCAGCTCCACACTTCTGTCCCGAGACAAATAGGACTCCCTAAGTGCATATGAACTTCTGTAGTCACGTATCTGCACCATAAAGAAGAGATAGCCAAATAGTGCGTGCTTAAGTGTCATCGCCGATGCCTTAATTCCACTGCCCGTCATGGCTCAACGACCCCATTTAACCGACTTCATGGTCTGGAGTGTTATCGATACATTGGATGCAGGCCAAGTTACGGCAGTCACGGACCGACTACCCGTTACACGCTATGGCCAGCAAACCCGAAATCTATCCAAGATCAATCACTTGAACAGCAACTATACGATCTGATCAAAGTCGAAGATTTTCCCCCCACCTTACCATCCCCAATTTTTATTCCAAATGATCGCCCAGTTCCCTTCGTCAGTACTTGGAAAAAAAAGAAAAAGAAAATCACTACCTACTATCAACAGCGGAACAGAACGGCAATGTCCATTTGGTCCTCCTCTTGAGCATCTATTGGTTGTACACCCCCCCCTCCCTAGGGGCTTCCTACTTGTGATTGTCGTGCAATTTTATATATCAACGATAATTGCAAAAAATAAAGAAAAAAATCACTACCAATTAAGGTTATGACAAGAAATCAATCTTCAGGAAAAGACAAATCGGTCTCTTTAGAGGCAGGATCGTTTCTTAATGTCCATCAAAACTGTTTTCTTTTTTCTTTTGTATATGCCACTCTGTGCGAACAGTACTAAAAATCAATGAGAAAAGAAGCTAACCACGATATACAGTATTTCGTGTCCTTTCTCCGATTCAAAGAGGGAATTGCGTTTGACTCATTTAGTTTAACACAAACAGTGTTGTTTGGTCAAACATTTATGCTTAACATCCGCGAATTACCAAGAACCGATGACATTTAAAGAATTATTCCAATGAAAACGGGAACTGAACTCAACCCTTCAAAAGGAATGACAGGTGGTAAAAATCATTGTTTGGGCCGAAGTTATGCCAACTTTTATAAAAGTCTTTAATTATGATTAAATAGAAGTCCTTCTATTCAGGTGATCGTAGCTCATTAAATTTATTAACTATACTCCTAGCATTGGTGTATATGCAAGTATACATGCACCTGTTTCTACATTGGTTCGTGAGGATTAGTAAGGGAAAATATCCTATTAGTTCCTTTTAGTCACTGAAAACAGGTGTGTTTAGATGTACACCACCAATGTGCCTTTGAATTCAACACTCGTTTTATAAACATCTTGAAATTTAAGATTTAATATAGACACCTGTAACGTTATAGAAGATGTTGCATGTGAAACCCCCTTTTAAATGGTACCCGATTGCGATATAGTGTGTATGCCCTTTTGTCTAGCATTAGAACAGTGGTCAACGTAATATCATAAGACAATGTTGAAATTAATCCATAGCTGAAATCCTTTATTTCACACTACTATCGTGGGTTTTCTTTAAGCGTTGTCTATGGTGTGTCTACATCAATATTATATAGATATAGAGTCTTAAACTCTTAAAATATTATGCCTAGTTGCATTTAGTTTATTTAAATAGTTAAAAATACATTAATGCTATATACAGCAAGTATTCTCAATGTTCATATATGGGCATACCAGTAAACCTGATATATGACAACTCCTAAAAAGAAGACTTCTCAAATAAACAAAGGAACTTATTCACCGTACAATATAGGCCTTTATTTTTAATTTTACAAAAAATCTGTTCGCATAGGGAATGGAATTTTTCACGGGTTGCTTCTTATTTTGTGTTATAAAAGTACACTGGAAAATGGGATAAACCTTTTTATTTCATGAATGCGCTTCTTGTAACAGGAATAACTCCATCTCATAGATCACAGTATAGCTTTTGAGTGCGTTTTTGCAGTACTTTTGATTTTTTTCACAAGAAAATATGTAAAAAAAAAAAGTTTGCAAATGCTCAAGTCCCTTGTTATTTATTTGTATTTTCTACTAGGCGACTTAATGTTTTCCATCCAAAGAGTCCAAATAATTTTATTGTTTATTAGATTTTAAATTCGCTGTGTGACTTTTAATCAAATACTGTAATTCGAGTAATAGTAATTTCTCACAGAAGTCACTGTCTCAGGTACTTCCACCTTAGTGAAATTATCACTGTGGCTGCAGCGCTAATCTAAAGATTTAAAATACGTAACGTTTAAACTAGGAGCTTTTGTGAACTCTATTTGCCACGCTTTGGCAGATTTCCAGTGGGTTTTTTTTTTTTAACAATCCGTCTCTTTTATCTAGCTTAAAGGTTGAGGTCTTATTTGCCAGTTTCTTTCAATTCATCTCTTCGTACTCGTATTAACCGAAAGATTTCTTTTCCCCTAGCTACTATTCAAGATAATTTGGTTCGATATTGTTCTCGAGCTATGATTGTTATCGTCCCCACACACATACGCTTTCTCTCAGATTAAAAAGGTTACGTGAGAGAAAACCTCTGAAGAATTAAAAGAAAATACCATACCAGCTGTTATAATAACACAGACACAAACAGAAATCGTGGAGAATCCCAATTTTTTTTTTTTTTATTAGGAATTAAATTTTATATGATAAGATTTTATGCTTGCTGTTTAACCCCATTGAACTTTGGGGTTTTAAAAGGTATATTAACAAATACGACTCGGTTGGAATTTATTTACTTGGAAATAATAATTCAAGCCACCATCTTGTAAAAATGCAAAAGGTGTTTAAGTTATATTAATTAACTGAAAGACTTCAGAATATTTTAATTCGTTATAATTATGTTTAAATATTCAACTTTTTTACAGTACATAAAAATACAGAAATAACTATAATTTAAAGACGAAATTTGACATATTATAATACTCTGGCTGAGAAAATATATTAGAATTATACACATGAGGAGTCACACTTTTTAAAATAATTTAAAAAATATGTTATCAGCATTCCCTTATAACTAACGCTGTTTTATGAGCAGAAAATACGAGAGAAGCACTTTATATTAATATACCGCAATTTATTTCGGCAATAGTTTAAAAAGTTTTATAATAATTAAAATAACTCTCATTTTGGCCTGAAATAAAGGTGAAAAACATTTCTAATAAGGGACATCAATTTCAATGAAGCAGAGCTGAGAACAGCCAGAACGAAAACAAAATAAGTAATTTAGAACGCAGTGACTAAGTTTTAATGCAGTTTGAGAATAAAGTACACAAAGGTTTCTTATCTAAAGACTTCCAAAATTTTTCTGTTACGAATTATTTTTATTCAATCTACGCTACAGTTTTTTTGAAACCCATGAAATGGTTCAAGAATACGAAAGGCTTGGGAAAGCGAACGTGTCCACTGATCTCTAAATATTTTCAAGTAATGTCCTCACTTCGTTTACAAGACGGGAGGTCACAGTTTCTCCATTTATTTACCATGAACTACGGCACACGTATGGAGTAGAATGTTTTCGGAAATGGAGTTTCGATTTTATTCATTTTCTCTCCGCATTTTTCGTGCTGCAGATCATTTCCCGGACGAAAGAGCGGGCGTGCGCGTACTCGGGTCATGAATTGTTCGATGTGTTTCGCTGTGGTGGTGATTAAACTTAAAAGCTAGCTATAGTAAAATTCCTTCCCAGGAGGTTGGAGTACTCCGCGTGCGCTCTAAAGAGTTTAAGTACTGAGACCAAAGAAACTCTTCTTAAAATTCTCAAGAGAAGTTCGGGGCTGACGAAGTTTAGCTTCTTGAATAAATAAGAGAAGCGATCCCTGACAGATGCACCCCAAGATGTCACTCGAAATATTTAAGCGTGTAGCTTAGTTTTTACATAATATTTAATGTCGTGTTTGTGTTTGTTTGTGTGATATTTGACCTTTTCTGCACATTCTCATTGATTTCAAAAATTAGAAGGAATGAAAGCCCCGAAAACCGTAATACTCTCAAACATTATTCCCAGTCGCCTTACAATACTAGTTAAAATCCATCAAGGCCAATAGAGAGAGAGAGAGAGATCGGAATATAGGATGCCTAAAATAATAATAATAATGCTTTTATAATTTAGTATGGAATTCCTGAATAGAAAGACCGAAACATAAAGGCAGTGCTCAAATTAAACGTACACTAACATTTAAATATGGACTGAACAAGTGCCGGTCCAATTCAATATGGAAGAGTCTAGATGCAAATGAGTGGGGGAGGGATTTATGCGCCTTCGAAAATGCATAAAGCGCTTATTGTCTTCACCATGTCCGTCCGTGTGCCCGCATGTAACAACTCGACTCCCAGACGGATTTTCACAAAATTTTATATTTAGATCTTCCGAAGTTCATTAAAATTTGACCAATTAAATAACAATTTTTCCCCCATAAATTTATGTTATTTCTGTACATAAGTGGAAGTGCATTTCGGGGTTTCAGCATTACTCGAAAATTTGAATTTGTCAAAAATTTTCAGCGTACGCTCTGGTAATCACCAGAAAGTTGTAGGATCAATTCTGATTCCCCTACTTCTCCCACCCCTACAGAAATCTATATGTAATTTCGGATATTACTAGAAGGAAAAGGTTGAATAAACATATTTTCAATATAGCTTTTACGTCCAACTGCATTTTTCACAGATTCTTTCTCCCCTACAGAAATAAGGCGAAGAATAGATTACCTAACTAGTCGTGACTGTCCGACTGCTGTCGCTTGAACTTCTTCAGCATGGTTTGACAATTGTAGCTCAAAATATTGTGAAATATAAATGCAAGTTTTGAGCAGAAAAAAAAAAAGTTCAGCAACTTGATCAAGAGACAAGAAAAGAGAAAAAACAACATAGAAATGAAAGGTTTTCAAAACTGAATTTAAGAAACTTCGCTTTAGAAATACAGGCACGGCTATGATTAATTAAACGAAAACATGGTGATGATTAAACGAGTCATCTCGTGTACCACCTTTGGCACAAACGCCGTAGGTCTCCAACCCCAACTCTAGGGTAATCGCGGCATTAACTATGAGTCAGTTTCAAGCCAAGGAGGCGAACAACAAGCCCTTTGCATTCCAACCATACCACGATGCCGAAAACATTAATATCCACGATTACTTGGGGCGTATCTCTCCCCTTCACACGTCGGAAGGGAGAAGGCAAACAGTTCTCGGTCAAATGGTTAGAGATTACATTGTCATTAGAGACGTGGTCAGTGTGCTTACCAGGTGTTGTTTTTCCAGAATTATTAGCTATATTGTTGCCTGAAATTCGGAGGTACAGCATAAGAGATAATTCGATTCGATCTGAAGGGTGGAAAACGACAGGTGGGCGCCACTACACATACCAAAACAATTTGACATCTGCGTACAAAGTGCTTGATGTGCTTTTAGAAGAGACGAATGTTAATCGCTTTAAACATTTTTTCCGATTCAAATATATGAATTCTGAGGAAATTTTGTCCTTGAGATAGCTGAAAATGATTTGTGTATTTTTAGGCAGTTGTGCCAACTCTGAGAGCAACTTCAGGAAAGTTGTACTATCCAGCTTAGGAACTCAATCACACTTTTAACGTTTTTCAGAATTAAGAATTCTTGTCTCCATGAATAACCATAATTATCTGGAATTCACTGGTGCATCCTTTAGATAATTTGCTATCAACAACCACAAAACCCATCGCAACGGGCCATTAATGTTTACTCTACCATACCTTCCATGAATTAAGCCTCTTACTAGCAACATGGGTCAGCCTAACAGATAGAATACTACTACTTTATATTAAATAGGTAAATTATATAACATACGTATCTATTAAATAATGGTGTAAAAATTTTCCTGGCAATATTTGAAGAAATCTGAAACCAAAGAAGAGTAAAAGAACAAAATACTTATAATTGTATTATTATATTTCTTATAAAAAAGCATTTTTATTTTATACTTCAAAATGTTAAGCGAAACGAATATTTGTTGAAAAGATATTTATTGCTTACGTTGTATTGTAAAAGTAACTTTAATTTGTAAAATCGTCTGGCAAGTTACAAAAAGGCGTTGCGCAACTCGTTTTAAGGACACCTTGCAGAATAACGAAAAATCTAACAGTTCATTCTCTACCAGTTCCCAGAACCATGTTTAGTATACTATATTAAACGTAACTGAAAATAAGTACGCTTGGTGACTTTCTCCCTTCGCTGTAGAAACCTAACGAACGAGAAATCCAGGAATCCGTTTCTCTATTATCAATGTTGGACGTTCACTTCCTCGAAAATTCTTGTTGCAAACTTATATTCAATAAGATAGTTTTCTCCAAGACTTAAGGCAAGTTCTCACTTCTAAAGAATTCTAATAAATTCTGTCCCTTTTGATATCATCTTTCGTAGCAACTTATTACGAAGTATTTAATTTAATAATTTCGGTCTCGGTGACTTCGGCGAACTATTTTACATAATGAGATCTTCTTCATGGACTTGCTTTCCGGCGTTTTCATATTCAAAGAAGCAGAATCATCTCATACGCCTCTGCTCAGCCCATAAATAACGTCAAATACCCATGTGAATATTAACTAGGTGTTTGCAATACGCCTTCCTGTCCGTAGGCTGTGTGTGCGCTAATTACTGTGTACTTTCATCTGTAACGCAATTTAGACTGTTTGGATAGTAAGAAGCTATTTTTCAACTTCATCTATAGGCCAAACTGAGGACACACATGTAAGGCTTAAGAATACTTGTGACAAATGCAGAGGTTGAGAGAATGTAATGAGGTTTACACGATGTTTTACAATTTTCACAGGAGAATTAATTCCGTGATTTTCCGACTCTAGCGTTCATTTAGTTCGTCTTATCGAACTTTTCTTTTTGCAATTTTTTTTCCCACTTAAGTTTTCATTTGATGGGACTCTGAGAAACAGTGGAGGAGAATGCCTCGGAGAAAGAATAAATAACATGAATAAAAGGCTGGAAATTTCGTTTAAAAAGCCTTGAATATCGTATTGGCTGTTTTAGAATTCTAAAAATAACATTAATGTTAAAAACACCGGAAGTTCCTTTTCATGGGATGGTATTTTGCATGATTCTTATAAAGGTGCATTACAAAAACTGACAGAGGCAAACCCCAACATCTTATTTATTTTTCTTATCTTGCATTGGTTGTTAAATGTTGACTTCTGGATTATAAGCAACTATACTATTTCATTAAATATTTATAGATAAGAAAAATTCGATTTTTTTTTTCTGGTGGTGCCCTTCTATGGATTATTAACACAGTAATCTAATTATTATTAATAATGAAAGAATATTTGAATCTATTTCCTGTTTTGACATTTCCTTGTTCTTACATGGCGGGTGGTGCATCGCGTTTCTTTATTCTCAACAAACAAAAGGAGCCCAATAAATTCATACATTTAAATACATCGTACTGTAAAGCGCTACATTCCCTTTACTTACTAAACTTTCCTAGTACCTCGTATTAATTTATGTGCTTACAACAGCAGCGATTTAATTTCTAAATTACAAAATTGTTAATGCTATTTAGGCTCCTCTTAAAATTAAAAGTTGGAGAATTTATGTCCTCCTAAATAAATGTCGGATTAATCTTTGAGTAGCGTATTTAGCATTTAATGTCATATTGAAATGTGTGTATTGTCTATATTCAGAAGCATATTTGAATGTTTTTCAGGATGAAAATCTAGAAACACTCTTAAGGAAACAGTACTCCTCCACTTGAGATCATCTATGTCAAATACTCGAACCCAGACTCGGTCTAAACGAATGACAAGTGGCAAAACTATTATACTATCGCGGAAGGCATTAAGTAAGTTTGTCTGATTCGTAATAAAATTAGCCATTAACAGTTCGCTCTCTCGAATAACCAATATAACATTTATTACTACATACACTTAATTGTAGCGTAATACCAATGCAACTCGTGATAAAGGCGAAATTCATTCTTCTGTGAGCATTAAGACCATTGCATTTAGTACCCCGGCATTTCGAGAAATGTAGGTTATCGGACGTGAATAAAATAAACAGCTTTATTGTCCTTTCCATAAAAAACACCCCGGAAGTTTTCATATCTTATAATCAGCGCGAGCCCAATCGCTAAAACTCCTACAATCATATCCGGGCATCAGTTGGAGACCATTTAGGGAATTTTGTAGCAATATACACTGCCCTACTATTAATATCCAGACACTTGGCTTTAGACAAAAAAAAAAAAAAAAAAAAAAAAGAGAGAGCTTTTATTGTGTCATTTAATATTTTGTGTTGAAACCTTTTGCTTTTATGGCGGCCTTCAATCTTCGCGGCATACTCTCAACCAGATTTTTATAAATGTCACGTGATACGTTCCTCCACTCGGCTTTGGTCTTTGGGCGATCTCGATATGCACGTACCCGACGATCCAATGCATCCCAAAGATGCTCGATAGGGTTCAGATCAGTACTCTGGGCTGGCTAATCCAACTTTTCTACACCCATGTCCTCAAACTACTCTGTTACCACCCGAGCAGTACGGCATGGCGAATTGTCTTGCTGATACAGATAGGGCCTTCCCTGAAGTATTGTCATAATGTTGGAAGCGCATAATTGTCCAGGCTGTCCTAATACTACGCAGCATTCATGGTTTTGTCGATAACGACTAATGGGCCCAAGCCAAACCATGAAAGGAGTCCCATAACATGACACTGCCTCCACCAAACTTCATTGTTGGAAGGATACAATCAGGAAGGAACTGTTCCCCTGGCATTCGCCACGCCCAGGAACGGCCATCAGACTGGTAGGGCGCGAATCGACTGGTCTGTCCATAGGACTATTTTCCACTGCTCTCAGTCCATGATTCGCGTTTCTTATACCATGTTAATTGGCGTCGAGCACTTGAGGTGATCAATTCTGTTGAACGTGCCATCTTGCATGCCCACTCTTGCAATTGTGTGTTCGAAGCCCAGTGTACATATTTATAGCAGGTTGTGTGACGTGTTGCATGCACACATTGTGCTAAAACATCATATTTAATATTGTATTATACAGTATAAAGTAAACAGCAAAATGTCTGAGGAGCAATGGGTTCAACGTGCATAATATCTTGTACATTATCAAGAGATTGTATTTAATAAAACATCAAACGATTTCTGAAATTTAGTTCATTAATTATCGAAAACAGCTGGTTCTTTTGAAATAAAACTGTTTTTGACAGTAACGTAATTTGCGTGATTTTGGATTGATCTTTAAATGGACTTAAAAATGAGCTGTTCATACTTTTCACAGAAAGTCATACTTGAACGGTAGTATGCGCACATATTAAAATTTCAGAAGACTTGGAATCGCTAATTCGGAAAGTTGCGCATGGCTGACCTATCTAAATAAGCATTCCTACACTTGATTTTTATTTTCTATAAATCGTGACAAACACTGTATTACATAACTTCCTCTGAAGGAATTAATGTTGCATTACGTTCTGTTTGAAAAAGACTGCATTCTCAAGAGTCATGTACAACCCTCACGAGAGGAAGGACACCCTTATTACGAACGATTTGATGGGTCACTGGGCATCAGAAGAAAGAAAGGAAAAGGAATAATTATCCTGACCTTGAATGAAATAGCCATTCTTTTGTCTTCGTGTGCTTGCTTATAAATCCCGGTGGTAAGTTCTCAAAACACTTTCACCGCGATCTATCAGAATATATTTTTTTTTATACTTCTTGCCTATTATACAGTTTTTTTGCCCCTCTTTTGAAACAGCACGTGAGCAGAATAAATACATGAGCACGTCCGAAAGCATTTTGCTTACTTAACAGTAGGTATAAATAGCTAAGCACGCTTAAGTGTAATTATAGTTAAACAAGATGAATACTGTACTAATATTTATATACGTATTTGATAACTGCACGTGCACGCGTATGCGTGCCGTTTTTATTCGTTTACTATAAACATTTAATAATAGGCTAAATCTAAATAACTTAACAGTAAAACTTAAATACTTATCGAGAAACTGATGATTTATAAAACAGCAATTTAAAAAAAATAAATAAATAAAATAGAAACGTTGCACTTTAAAAGTCTGCTGTACTCTGTCAGTTAGATGAAACAAGAAAAAAAAAAGATAAATTTTCTGTTTGTAGCCCGGGATGACCATGGGGAGAAGAGTCCACAAGAAACAGCACCGTATTTAGTAGTCATGCGGCTTGAAGCCCGGTCACTTAAAGCATGTGTACTAATGCACCCTCGAGCTGACCACTCGGCTAGGTTGCCTTCTAATTAAATACTCTATACTGGCTTAAGTCAAATATTTCTCCAGCATTCGCTTTACATTTTGGTGTTGATAAAAGTGTTCTAAAAAGTAGACTGCAATTTGAACCTGATAAGATTCCAATTGCAGTCTACTTTGAACCTGCATTTTGGGCATGCATAATGCATAAAATGCATCTATTATGAATGTATTTCTCGAAAATGGTTTATCAGGTACACAGATTTCTGTGACTCAAACAATTTGGTTAAAAGAAACTACTGAACATTGTTTTCACAAGTGAAATGATCACCGTTGTGGTATTAGGTGGTGTTTGTTTTCACACCAAAGAGATCCAACACCTGTTTCTAGAGCTCCCAATAATATCGTATTTACCCTTCGCTTTATGTATATTGACAATTAGGATGAATCCGATGTTTAAACTTTTAAGTTTGTTCCAACGGTAAAATACTCTGGTTGAAAGTAACTTTTCTCACATCTATCCTTTTTCTGAAACCATCCTTTTCCTATTTAAATTTATGCACCACTGTGTGTCACCTGAGAAAGAGTAAGGATTGTAGCTACTGTGTGACACTACTTTCT
The DNA here is from genome assembly GCF_048544385.1 of Mastigoproctus giganteus. Lineage (NCBI taxonomy): Eukaryota > Metazoa > Arthropoda > Arachnida > Uropygi > Thelyphonidae > Mastigoproctus > Mastigoproctus giganteus. The sequence goes on from NC_143577.1 coordinate 62,704,144, forward strand.
AACAAATGGTAAGTAGTCTATTTTATTACTTAAAAATGCATGGAATTTTTAATTTCAGATTGTAGAGCTATTATCTGTTATGTAGGTGAAGCTTTTTTTTTCTTACGTTGATGAGGAACCAACGCAAATGCGATAATCGAAGTAGCAGAGAATTTTATCGACATTGTGTTCATTGCACAGATAAAAGCATAAGGGCTCTTTAATATTCTTTTATATAATTCTTCAGACTGTTTTCATAAAATTCGTTATATGTATCGTGATTTTATAAAGCAATACGTATATACTGCTCTACGTAGTTTGGGGAAGATGATACATAGAAGAATAGTCAATGAGAGCCCTAAGCAGAAGCGAAATGGATGTTTCTGACCCTTAATATTGGGACCTAAGACATTTTTTTTTAGCAAGGAAAGTCCCTCTCCTGTTGAGAGGAGCTTCGTGCGACAAGCAAATACATGGGGTGTATTAGGATTAGGGTTATTAAGAACACAAACAGGCGCACCAAACAAATTTCACTATTTTGGAATATTTGGTCATCAGACACAGGAACATAAAAGTTGTCGCCACTCTGACTTAAAGAGTACAGGAGTTATTCTGTTGGTTAAGAAGCGTAGATTCCTAAAGAGCACACCCAAATAACACCAGTCATCAGTGGAATCTAACTTTTCAGTGTTTTGCCGACTTTTAAAACAGAAATTATTTTAGGATCTAGGCTTATAATTAATGCCTTTAGTAACATTAATGAGTGAAAACTATCAGCGAGAAATGTCTTGGTGGGAGAGGTTAGTCTTTTAAAATCCTTTCAGTCGTAGTGCTGTATCTGCAATATAGTTAGAGGTTTGTGCTGTGCCGACCAAAAAATAAATAAATAATAAAATTAAGTTAATAAATACATAGTAAACAATAAAAAACATGCAATAAAAATGAACTACCTATGTTTCCCTCCTCATGCGAATAACGTCCAGCTGCTGTCCTAATTCACCAATCCAAGTTGTCATTCCCGACTACCCATGGAGAACTTATTCCAGTAATCAACTCGCTAGCTAAAAGAACTTCCTAGTTTCTGTAATCATGACAGTGAAAACTTTGCCTTCATTCATTTTACTATTTTCTCTGAGCATTATTATACATTAGCGAGGTTCCTAAGGTATCTGATTTGTCAAGCTTTTAAACATTTGAAAGCAATGTTTAAAATTACGATTAAAAAAAAAAAAAGATATTTTCAAATGTTACTCGAATTTAAAAGAAAATTAAAAACTGAGGAGAGCAGAGCGTAAAACTTTTAGGAAACCAGAAATATGAACGCTTAATTATGTGGCTCGCGCTTAAATCATTCATATGGCGACTGCCAATTTATATGCATTTATTTATTTTTTTTTTCTTGAAAAAAAAAAAAAAAAAAAAAAAACATTTGTGCAGTAATATTTAATTACAATTTTATTTTTATCAAGTTGGACAAAAACAACCACAAATAAATGTTATTAATAGCGATCTGAATGGCAGTTACTATACGAAATTTTATTCTTATTAAAAAGTGAATTCAAATTCCCAACTTAAGCATTCGATAAGCGGATTTAGACGTTGCACTGAATTAACTTCAATAAGAAACATAATTAATTCTCGATGGCTCATTAAGCCCCCTGACCTCCATTCCTCGCACAATCAAAGCATGCCAGCATGATGAAATACTGATAATGGGACTGCTGAAGACGTGACGCAATCTTTATGTAAACTGAACACGCGTAAATTAACCAATAGGTCATGAAGTCTTCAAATATTGCCGAATTCGCCCTATATCGTACTCATAATAAAGTGAAGTGTAGGATCTCAAGGCAAACAGAATGGTTTCGCAATATGCATGTTATCAGTATAAAAATGCAGCTCATTGCAACACCGAGCAGAAGTGCTAGACATATGTGATATGAAGTCGATAAATGTCAAGGAAAAATGTCCATCTAGTGAAAAAACAGTGAAACAATTTACCTATACAGTCAGCAAAAATGATAAAATGTGCCTCCACTGATATGAATCCAAGGTTTGGATGTTAAAAATTATTCAGGTCTTTGAAAGAGATCGGTTATACCACTTTCAAATACGATTGCTAAGTTGGGTTCTACGCGTATATTTTTCCAATAAATATACTAAAGTTTTTCTAGATAAAAGTAAAGAGTGTATCAGACTATTGAAATCTTACTCTTTGCTTATATCAAAGCCTGAATTAATTAATTTATTTATTACTTTGGTTTTATTAATAAAACTAATGGAACGTTTATATAACGCATTCTTCTGTAAGTTTCCTTCTCTCGACAAAGTCATTGCCCTCAAGTTCTATCCATCCTTACCTTCATCTTTTCAACCAGATGGAAATCATGAAAAGTTATTTGCAGCAAAGTTTAACTACTAGTACACTGATGTTGATTAGCGAAGTGCCGATCCACACGGGAATTTTGGCTTACGTTACACACCTATAGGCAAATTTCAAGGGAAATTAAAACGACTTCTGCAGTTTCTCCTTAAATAAGAGCATTGACAGGATTTCGTAAGATAGATTCTAAGCAAATTCCTATCCAAGATCTCCTCCGTTTTATATATATAATATATATATATATATATAATATATATATATATATATATATATATATATATATAATTTTTTTTTTTTTCTTTTATTTTTATAACTAAGCTACCAGTTTCCTCTCTGGTCATTCATTGGCACCATTAATTCTCTCATCCGTTTAAAAAAAAAAAAAAAAGACAAATAGTCATCTCCTTCATTCGATTTCAATTTAAACATTTCCAAAACTAAATGCTGTTCTTCCTTCTAGAACCAGCTTCTATCTTGCGCATTTCTTTCACACTGAACTCTACAGAAAGTCATATATCCACTGATATCACTCTTCCGTTACCGGAGTTTAATATGCTTCAAAACAGAGTTTCGTGTTTGAGATTACCACAAAAAGCAAGATCTGCAATAAAATGTAGCTTAGAGGATTGTTTCCATATCTACATACGAAGCGTAGGCTATTCACAATATGGAAAGCAAAGAATGATATTCCGCTAGTAAGACCACGAGGTTTGACGTTTGGATCAGATGCAACAGTCCACTTTTCCTTTGTAATTCTTTCAGCCCTGGGACTTTTCCAGGAATGAAAGAATAGCGTGCGTGTGACGGGCCAAAGAAACTAAGGGACGTTAGTGTATTATCTCTAATCTGTGTGTATTCTGATTCCTAGACATAAAAGAAGTTCGGCAGTCCCTCCTAACCAACTCAGACACGTTGGGGAAAAAAGCATACAAGAATTCATAGTGTCATTGACTGGATTCGAATTCAGGCCTTTTCGACCAGTGTGAGAAGGCCAGTGATTATAGTCACTGGGATGCCGTGAGGGTTGGAACTTATACTAATTTATTAACTTCATATTTCTTATTTAGGACTACACAGGCCTTTTCGATTTTATATTTCTAATTTATTAGAAAATGCTCAGAATATGCGCAAATTTATTTCGTGCGTGGATTATATTAATAAGTAAATATCAGAGAAGTATGGTTTTATTGTTAGAACACTTATGTGAACAGTTTGAGCGATATTAACACCTCCTTGTATCATAATAACGTGGTTGAAATATTCATGGCAGTAAATATAAATACACTGGATACCAAGAGCGAATAAGTTACGTACTCAGCTGACTCATTTTCAGTGATGTTTTATGGTTCATATGTCTGAAGCTTTACCTCTACATTTACTTCAGCTTTGATTAGGTGATATGGCAAGGTGCTGGAGGTATTACTCTAGGAAGATACCTATCATTCAATCACCACCTAATCAAGTACAACTATATAAAATACTGCGAGGATGTAGGCAAAGTATTATGAAGTCAATTTTTTTTTTTGATTTATTACGAAAAAGTTATTAGGTCATGATTCCCAAAACAAGGAAGAGCTGACTAAATTATTAATATAAATTTCACGTTAAAAATCTAAAGTTATTTCTTTGGGAAATTACACGAAATACAGCTTTTCCATTCTATTCCTTAGTTAAAAGAGAAGGGTAAACATTCGCCACCTGCTATTCAATCATCCATTTTCTTCGCAATTTCAGATACTTTAAACACTTTCACATCTTGTGCTAAAAGAACATTAAGGTGAAACGAACGTCAGCTTTCAGGGAAAAACGATAACTTGAAGGCAAAACACCTACGGATGATCAAATGCAGCCATCAATCGTTTCTGAAAACTCGAACTGAAATCGCTTTTCCTCACCTTAATGCAGACTCTCGCATAAGGATTTTTTTTTTTTTTTTTTTAACCTCGAAATAAAGGGAGTGATTCATTTCGAACTCAAGTTCGAATAATTAGGTTCATAAACATTCATATACAACACATTATTAAATAGATTGTGAAAATTGTTCATTAATGAATTCACTATTCCTATAAAAATGTACTTTTTTTTCAAATTATTCAGTGAAATATGCTGAAAAAAAATCTACATCATAAGAATTGCGCCTGGAATTAGATTTTTTTTTCTGCATAGAATGAAAATGAACAAAATTTTGGTGTAAGAATCTACTTTTAATAGCTGCTGAATTTCTTTGAGATGCATGGAATAAATTTTTTATAAATTAAGCAGTTTCAGAATTTACTGCAGAATTATCACTCCCCGTTAAAATCCAAGCTTGTTTATAGCTATTTAAATATGCGAGCTACAGATGAAGTTTTTAAATTATGCAGCCAGCTAACATATGATTTTAAAACCGTGTTTATGATTTTAAAATCGATTGATAATTAAGATATTTATATTCATATTTTTCGTATAGTTATTTCAACAGACAAATAGCCAAACGAGCATAATAATTAACCATGAACCTATTAACATTCAATACTGAATCCAAGTTTTGGATTCAACGGGTGGCACAAGACAGTCCACAGAGTAAAACAGATCTCTATCATATCTAGAGTTTTAAATTATTTTGAATTTAATATTAAAAAAAAAAAAACTTAAAATACATTTGACGATTATACAACTAAAAATCTGTAGCATAATCTGAATATTAAAAACACAATTATGCCTCAAATATCCTAAAGTTAAATTTCGTTTTAAGTAAAAAAAAAAATAAAAAAATAAATAAACTTATAATCATAATCTATAAAATGGAAAATTGATTACGCAAATACTGGAGTTACGTCCTTAGACAAACACATCCACTGCCATTAGAAGAGTTCTTAAATGTATAATTTCAAAAAGGGTTTAATGAAAAAAATTAGACCAATCCAAAACATTAAATTCTATATCAAGGATCCAGTGTTAAAAAGTGACATTTATTTTTTTTAACTCAACTATTATCGTGCAATGTGTATAAATAGGATAGTATGATCACAAAATACTACGTGCTTAGGGATCAAAGGGTTCTGGTCCCTGTGCCCAGCGAATTATATAGGAATAAAAGGCCCATTCTGCCAAGGGCCTTTTATTCCTATAAAATTCGCTGCTATTGTTCCCTCAAGATTGACTTCCCCTATTTTATACTACTGAGCGAGAAGTTTCGTAAACGCAAATTTTTGATACGTTATGAAACTAATCGTTCTCTGTTAATATAGATTTCATCCCACTATTTTGTGCTTTAATGGATTTAACTTTTCACCAAAGATAAACACAGTAATGACAACAGTTTTTAACACAGTAATGACAGAACATGGGAATGCATTATGTTCATAAACTAACTGCACAACGTGAAACCATTGCATAATCTTATCAAAAAGATAGTTAAATAGTAGAAGTCATTAATTGAATAAATTGCAATTGACAAGGATATCGCTTTAGCTAGAGCTATAATCAAAAACCAGTTAAACTACTGAAAAAACCGGACCACAATCCATTTGGAACTGTTAATACTAGGGGGAAGGGGAGGAATCTGGAGAAACGTTTCCCTGAAAACCGGAAATACTTCCGGGTTTACTATTTCGTGAGTCCTTTCAGGAAATAATCAATATTTAATTATTAAGATCAACGAAAGCATGCAAAGGTAAACAGTGTTAATTGTACATCTTTCATCACAAGAAAGATGCTGAAAGGATTTTTGTGTACCACGATAATGTGTTAATTAAGGACATTTGAAGGTCTCTGCTTTAGGAAATGAGTTGGAAGACAATAAATAAATATGCGTATACCTTTTAATAAATCCGAAACTTTATAAAATCTTTCGTCTCTGATTTATGTTTTTTGTACATACTGTGAGTACGCATATTTAGTTTTTCCTTCTATTGTTGAAAATTTACTAGGAAGAAAAAAAAAAAAAAAAAAAAAAACACACTACTATCAAAGTTCCCCAAAATTCAAAGTCTGTTCTGAATTTGTTTTGTCTATAATTTAATATTTTAAGATACCATTCTAAAGAAATATATACTGAATTTAGTTGCGCTACAAATCAAACAGCGCAAAGGCCTAAAGGCCAAATTGTGCCTGTTCATGAATTTTTACAATAAACTTTCTGTTTAGGTACTCTGAATGATATATAAATTTGGCAAAGGCATCTAAGCACACCAAGTTAAAACGGTGTTATGGTAATGCCAAACTAAATCGTGGCCTCGATATTTCTCATCTTAAGAAAGGGGCATGCTTTCTTCAAAACATAATCCTAATTTTTCCAGTTATATTGTCTTCATAGATTGGTACGCAAGGAATTCATGAGTCTTTTCACAACATGGCTGAGTTAGTAGTAATAGGAGATACCATTTCATCATCAGTAGCATGGTTTTCGATCCCGGAATTCGGGTTTTACATTCAGCAAATCGACCACAGAACATAAGCAATTGTCATACATCTTGTATACGACGTAAGTTGCTGATGAGCCTAAAATCCTACAACCAACCAATACAATTAGTTATTTTTTTTCTATCTACTTCGTTTTATTTATTTTTTTTTTTTTGTCCATGTATATGTTTCTATCGTACCATACCTATTCCCTTAAGAAACTATCCAATTCTGCATTCAACTTAGCCAGATTCACTTCCTCTGCCCTTTTGGGAGGTTACTTGTTCCAGTATTCGACAATCTACTGCCCACAGGTGAACTTAATAAGACCATCTACTGTTTTTCTTGATAATTTATAATTGTGCTTACCAACCTGGTTCTTGTTTCAACGACAAAGTAGAACAGACCTTCCTCATTCATTTTACTGAACTCCTTCAGCATCTTATATACTCCAATCAAATTTCCCCTTAGGTATTCCAATTGTTGAATGTTGCAGTGAACACTTTCTAAGGCGTTTTTTTTTTTTTTTTATCTCCATCGATTTGAACTCATCGCTAATGCGGTCGCCCTTCCTTCCTACTTTCTCCATCCATTCCATTTTTATTTAGGTGCGGTTCCAAACCCGAATACAATATTCCAAATGCAGCCTGACCATGGTCCTGTTTAGAGAAAAAAATGACGTCCTTCTCGCTACTAGCAAAGATCCTATAAATTACGGACAGGACACTACTTGCCTTCTTAGCTGCTTATTTACACTACATGGAAAATTTTATATCAGATTGAACAGTAACATCCAAGTCTTTTCCGCCTTGAAAAAGACTTGAATGTTACTCCAGTATTTTTATTCAAGATATTTATATATTTAGAAGCATTAAACTTTAGTTGCCATTTTTGCACCGATCCAAGTATTTTGCTATTGCTCAAATTATTACCCAGCATTTCCACCTTCAAATCATCACCCAACTTCCACTAATTCCCTTTGATATGCACCAATATCATTTATGATAATCAGAAATAGGAGGGACCCCCACTTGTTACACGGGTCCACACTGGAACACTATTTATGACAATTGTCTCCTCCCTAGTGTGCGGTTTCGAGTAGAACTTACTAGTAATTCCAAATTCTTCCAGTTTATACAGCAGCATTCTGTGTAGGATGGTATCAAAAGGCTTACCGAAGTCTAGATACATAATTTAGTATCTAACGTTACCTGTATCTAACAGTTTAATGAATACATCACAGTAATTTACCAGATTAGTGAGACACGGCCTCCCCTTTAACGATTTAAAGAACCCATTCTAGGATCTGTCCAAGATACCTTTTTCTTATCGAGATGATCCTGAAAGATCATAGCCTCAATTATCTTCTTACGAAAGAAATCAGATTCGCTGGCCTATAGCTTGGTGGATAGAGAACACATTAGCACTGAAGTCTGTTCTATTGCATTCAATTTAACATTATCAATTTCATACACTTACATGCAAGCTTTAATTATAACTGAACATATACCAACCACCTTTGGAAACTTGCCGTCGGTATTTCCTAGCAAAGGTTTATATGAAATTATTAATATCATTTATTTTATAGCAGTCTGACTCCTTATGTTTCCAACGATTCCATCTTGATTTCGGAATATCGTTGAGAAAAATCTATTCAAGAGAAAGCTACGCTCGCACCTATATTTTCTAAAACAAATTTAAGAAATTTGTTTGAAATAATTTCCGTTTTCTAAGATTGGAATTCGCGTTAGCAACAAAATTTATTCCGAAGCAAAAGTTATCGTCTCTCTGCTTCATTCTTTGGCAAAATGCCAGTCGTAGCCTAATAATTATTCACCGAGGTATCGATCTAATGGCGACACTGCTGGTATTAAATTTGTTGGCCAATTAGTTCCGGAACGAGTTGAGAATATTTATAAAAATAATATAAATAATGACACTAGAAGTCGTACAGACAAATTAGTAATGGAAATCCTACTGATGGTCTACCCTTTCTCAATCACAATTTTCTTTAAAGATAAGCGCGAAACAGTATACAAAAGGTTAAATCATTATTTCTGCTGTAAGGGACGAACAGGAGGAATTGGAGTGTTTAGTGGCATCACAAATTCGATGTAATACGTACCAAAACAATATTTTGGCTACCCCATGGTTATCGGAAACGAAAAATAAAATCAGCGCAAAGATAATTAACTTAAATAATTCAATACTATAACAATGTACCATAAGTTGCGATGAACTTTAACATTCTCTAAGCAGCAGGAGAATTAAACGATGTTTTGTTACTTTATAAATATGCTAAATACTTAAGCGTTGTGGACAAAACACAAATAGCTTATATATACATAAAGAGAGAGATGGAATGGAACTTCAAGATTAAGGCTACCAAATTTATTAAATGGAAATGGAAATCAAATGCATTTAGCGACTAGTTTCATGCAAATCACTCTGCACAAATCAGGCCAACCAATCATTAATATGCTTGACTAGTCTGTTGATTGAGCATTTTAAAGAGAAACGATATGTCACAATCAAAACATGCACTGGTCAGAGAAACTACATAAAATTCTCATTAGACCGCAGAAAAGAAACTCATATCCAAAAAGGGGTAGTCAGCTAATGCGTTCAGCCACTAAAGGTAAGTTAAAAGTGACACCGGTTTTATTAAGCATCACGTTGCGGGCCTAACCTAAAATGAAAAATCTATAGGTTCAGCGAATTGCAGAACCAAAACATGGCGTCACGCCATAACAGCAGTTGCTAACATAAGGAGGAGTCCGGCACGCAAGTGTCGTTTCTTCTGAATTATTTATAACCTACAAAGCTGATTACTGACAAAACCAGTGAACAGTGTTCGATGGGGCGGTGTAAGGGGGGGGATATTTATTGTGGATCCTCTATCAACGTCCTTTTTGGTTTATTGTGTGTAAAATGTAATAAGCGGTTAGATAATTGCGAAAGACGTTTCTCAATTTAAACCATCTCCGCAACTGGGAGATGGTTTAAATCTACAATAACCCACGTTTTACTTTATGAGTTACTTCGCATTCATAGCCAGTGGTTAAATACTCGTCAAAAGCGTAGTATATGTGTCACACACATAGCAGTGGAAGGCGAAACCTACAAGAAGGGTTACATTTCAGTAAATTAGCCGGATGTTGGTCTTCACGCAATGGGGTCAACGATTCGGTTTTATTCAATCTCAGTACCCCGTTAAATGCATTGGTCCGTAGCCATAATTATTTAAGATAGCGAACTTTTGATCTGGAACACACCGCGTCGGAAGATATTACTGTACTTCTGCGAACGCACAAGTACAATAATATCTATCGATTATGATATTAAGAAATAAGTTATTTCAGCAGCAATATTAAAGACGGTTACACAGCGAACAGTGCTAAAATTGGAATAAATATCAACAAAAGCGCAACTGTAATGGAGTCCCATCTTTGAATATCTTAAAAGCCAGATAAACGCCACTTTTATAATTATCCTAACTTGAAGTGAACTCGCAAGTGATAATATTCTTCAGCATATTTCCATTACTAAAATACGTAAAAATAAACTTCATTATAAAAAAGTCTTATTTTAGGTTTTTCATAATTTACAGCCACATATGATAGCATTAAAATAGGCACATATTTTCTATTTATCACTATCGTGTTTGCCTATTTCAGTGGGATAGGCACTAGAGAAGAAATTAGGCAACAGCGAAAACAGAATAGTTTTCTAGAAGTGTTTGTTTTATTTAAAAAAATCTGAAGTGCTGTATACACTTCTTCCAAGAAACGGCAGAAAATGTTGTGGGGGAGTAATATGTATTACAGTATGTTATTGGATGAAGAATGGTAAGTGAAACGTTTCATATAAAGAAATGTAAAATTACTGATGTATGCGAGAGAGAGAGAGAGAGAGAGAGAGAGAGATCTTCACCATTGACAGGTTTTTATGCAATTTTATATTTACAGCTTCTAAAAATATTTTTCTCGCCACGCCAAAAATAGAACGTTGTTGGACAACACCGCCCCCAATGATATGTATAAAAGTGTTCCGGTCGTTAGCATATTACTAACTAAAAAAAAAAATTGCAAAGTATTGTAGTTGGGAACAAAACGCGAGTAATTATGGATTAGTGGGAAAAGAATTAATGGATGTACTGGATGAGAAAGACTTTTGGATTACGGTACAAGGCAGGAAATTCGACCCGCAGCGTAAGCAGGAGGCAAGAAAGGCCATGGTACTCTATGATTTATTGAAATTTAAGATTAGGGAGAGGAGGTCATTGTCCCTCTTTATAAGACGATGGTGTGACCAAACTTGGAATACTGTATCCAATTCTGGAGTCCGCATTTAAAGATAAAGAACCTCTGAAGAAGTTGCAAAGAGGGCAACTAGATTGCTGAAGAACTAAACATTTTCCCTGAAGAATGGCTTAGATGATGTGGTCTGCAGAGCTTAGTAACTAGACACCTTGGAGAAGGGATTTAAAAAGTGTAAAAATGCCCTGATGGGGTCAATAAAATGAATGAGGAAAAAATATTCTCACTGGTGAGCGAGGAAATAACCAGAGAGCACAACTGCATAAATTTACGGGAAGAACAGCACACTAGACCCTATTAAATTTATCTTCTGGCAGCATGTTATTGACCGTTGAAATAAGATGCCAGCAAAAGTGGTCGAATGGATAGTTCGACAAATTTCAAGGTAGAATTGGATAGGCATTTTAATACTTGGTAATAGTTCCCATTTCTTGAAATGAATTTCAAAAATTTTACATCCCTTTTCTCTACACTTGCTATCTCAGTCTGCAGTTGTCTTGCTTCATAATTTCCTACAGTGCTCGGTCGTAGGTGAAACATGGAACTGACACCTAATGAAGAGAGCCTAACAACAGTGGGGCTTGGTAGTCACCAACTTTTTGAGAGGCTTCACGAAATTTTATAACGTGGATAATTTATCTGCATGTAAAATTACTTCTAAATGTATTCTAATTTCTAGTTTACTACTATAATTAAAATATTGAATAAAAACTGCGCATTTAATTTTTTTTATCCTCATTTATATATTTAATTTTCTCCAGATAAACAAGTAAAATTACTTTCTATTGGGTTGTTTAATGAAAGCGGACAATTTAACTTGCCCATCACTCAGACATCATCTAATCGCATAAGCAAACCACTCCGATTACAAATTGGTTTCTGATCTTGAAATCTTATATCAACTAAAGTTTGTCTATTTGAATAAGTGCTTAAGTTTGCGATAGAGGAGTAAGTGAAAGTTTTTCTAAAAATTAATAGACAAAATGAATAAAAAATTAAAAGCTGCAACTCAATACAACCCGAAGGGGGTGTATTTTAGCTCAACTTTCCATATCTAAAAACCGACGAAACACACACGAACGCCCTCTGGGAATAAATGTACCGGAGAGCCTATAAAGTTCCTAATTTGTTAACCTTAAAGGGGGAAAAAAACTGTACAGGAAAAAATTAATCATTTTTAAACAAAAAGGTGAGACAATCTGCACTTCGCCAAGAGCATATGTAAAAAGTTAATAATCACAACTTTCAAAGGAAGAAAGCTAAGACCTGGAGGAATAATGTTGAAATAATGAGTAAAGAGAAAAAAGAATATTCATGAAGCGTTTTTGGTTTTTTTTTCACACTAAAAGAATAACGGAAAAGTTGGAGAAAAAGTGAGTTGGACAGATTAGTCAATGTACAGGCTATTTGTAATGAAAAAAGAAAATCCAAAAATGTTACTGGTAACAAATATGACAGAGGAACGCACGTTAATGATTTCTTTTTAAAATAAATAAATGAAAAAAGTTTTCTTGTTTGAAAACAATTTCTGATATGCTCGGACTAAATTTTGAAAACTGTACGCAGGTCGATGAAGTGCTGGATTATGAAGCTTTTCACCAACAAATAAATTACAAAGTAATTAACACCGGAAGGAAGCAGTCATGTAAGAAGTGTTTATAAAATTAGATTAAGATCTTAACGTATCACATTTGCCATTAAAATATTAAAAAAAAGAAATGCTCAAACTCAGTAAAACCAAACCAGTCTTGTCCAATTGAATTTCTTGTACGGTTTTTTACTGCGGACCTTTTTTTTTTTTAAGAAACTATTAGATATTTCTCCATACAGCTGCTACAACAAGGATGGCACAAATCAACAATTTCTATTATAATCCTATTAAAAAATTACTGGAGCAATACTTTATGTAATGTACAGTATTTTATATTTTATTTGATGTTTTGTTAGCGCTAACTGTAATAAGACGTAATATTATTATTAATTATGGTGTATTATCTATTACAGTAAAGTCTAGATGCTTTTAAGTAAAGTCTGCATTAAAACCTACTGCCTCCTTTTATTTTCTTACATTGCACAACAAGCTGTAAATAAAGCGGTAAGTGTACATAGTATTTCACTTATGTTACGAAACCTACAGGTATAGACAATAACATGATATCACTTGTAAGGATGCTATGAGTACATAATCAGTCCACTACAGGATGAGGGCCTCTCCAGCAAACTTTCCAGTTCCTTCTGTTTTGTGCAATGGCCATCCATTTACTGCCCACGAACTCTAATTTCATCTGTCCAACTCCATTTCCAGGTTTGCTTTTAGCTCCTCTTGGGTATCATTCTGTTATTTTCTTAGTCCATCCTTTCATCATGCCTTCGAGCTGTGTGTCCTGCCCAAGTCCATTTCAGTTCTTCAGTTTTGATAAGAATGTTATTTACTTGTGTTTTCTGTGTAAAACATGTGTTTCTCTTCTTATTCAACAGTCTGATTCTTAATATAATTCGTTCCATTCTTCGCTGTGTAGTTTCAGCTTTTCTTCCGTTCTTTTGGTGAGTGCCCAACTTTCTCTTCCATAAGTCATGGTGGGGGGAGTATAAATTAGTTCATTTACGTTTCAGACAAATTGGTATAATGCCCCTCAGTTGTGACTATATTTCCTGAATGCTATCCATCCGAAATTTATTCTTTTCTTGACTTCCAGCTATTTATAATTATTACAGCAAATGACTTGTCCAAGATAAGTATATGGATCCACCTTTTCAATTTCTGCTTCTTCAATGATTATATCCCTTCGTGTGGCATGCTTGTTCATCATTACTTTTGTTTTAACTATATTCATCTTTAGTCGGAAATCATTAACTCTGCATAACTGATTAAGATTTTCCTCTAATTCTTTGCAGGGCTTATGATCACAATGTCATCTGCAAATCATAAACGGTTTAGGTACTCTCCGTTCGCATTGACTCCTTTCTGCAACCAGTCCAATCTTCTGAAAGCTTCAAGGGCAGCAGCAAACGACTTGGAGATACTGTCTCTCCTTGTCGAATTTCTTTCTCAATTTTAAATCTGCTTCGGTCTTTGTCTAGTCCAATAAAAGAGGTAGCGTTCTCGTATATTTTCTTCAAAATTATAATGTATGGGTTGTCTATGCTTTGCCTCTATACAGCATAAGCCAACGTTCCTTTTCATAATCCACAAATGCCAGGCATAATAGTCTTTTTTATTCATTTGGTTTCTCCATTTTCTGTGATATTATGTGAAGGTGATCCATAGTTGAGAATCATGTCCTAAAGCCAGCTTGCTCTTTCGGTTGATTCTCATCAAGCATTCTTTCTAATCTGTTAATAATTATCTTTGTGAACAAGATGGGTACATATGTTACATTAATCAATGCAACCGAGCTGTTCCTTGTGTGTTTAGTATTGTACTGCAAACTGGTTTCTCTGTATGCATTGTCTCAATATGTAACTTCTTTTGCTATTAGAAACGGCCGAGAACTCGATAAATAAACCAGAAAATATCACTCTTAATGAATTCCACACTCCTCTGATGAAAAACAAATTTCCGGCTATTGAAAGTGAGAATGTATGTGTAAAAATGTGCATTAATGAATTGTAAATATATCGGTATTAACTCACCTCTTTATAATTCTAAGCGCGTGCCTTTAATTCAGACCTAGAATTTGATATTTGGCATAAAAAGTCGAATCTAAAATTTCAGTGCCTCAAAAGTCGACTTATAAGCCGAAGTATACGATATTTTCACATTGCCATTCTTCTAGGTTATCATCTAATCCTTTCACTTTTTATAAATGCCAAGGATAGCCAGCTAACCTAATTTTTAACAATTTAATTTGAAGAAAGTGGCATTCCTTCCTCTTTACTTATCACCTCTGTCGAACAATCTTCCTTAATTTGTATAGCTGAAAATATAATCCTAACAATAATTATTTTTCTTATCATTCCTATACTCATACAGGTACTGAGCGTGCTTATAAATTAGTTAAGCTCTTCGTGTTAAGGATTAATAATTAAAACCATTTATGTGATTAAATTTGCAAACAGCATTCGACACAAAGTGTTAAGGAAACTCTTAATTGACTAAAATCTTCGGTTAAGATATTTGCTTTTCGATAACACAAAAGGAATATCACAGCTGACAATAATACTAATAATTAATCGATCATGGTTATACTGGTTATTGAAACCAGACAAAATTATGAAATGAGAATTATTAATAAAAATACACAAGCCAAAGAAACACACTAAAATAACCATCACTGTACTACAAAAAATATGCTGCATCACTTCATAATTAATGTTAGTTTATGTATACAGTGTTTTATATTTTAGACGTTCGATTTTTATATAATTGAATTTTCCTGTTAATAGAAGTGAGATGTAAATCTTGCTGCCAATTAATTACTAGCTAATTAACTAATATATAATTTTCTTTCGCATCACTGCACATGCATTAAAAACGTAATATTCTCCACCTTTTTTATTACTTCACTTATTTCATCCTGTATTTTAATAACAATTGAAATATGACACACATTTCCCTTGTGATTAACATAACAAGCAAATGGTAATAGTTCGTGATTTATATATATTTATTAAACTGATAATAAAGAGCCCATCAAAAAACAATGCCTTCGTATGCACACACTGAACGCTTATCTGCGTATGCGCAGTATTTCCCATTCATTCCGCCAATCAGCGCACAGCAACAAACTATCCAGTGCTTCAGATACAATACATGGTATATGGACAGCCTGTCTTATGTATGAAAAAAAAAAAAAATAATAATAATAATAATAATAGGAGGACTTATTTGTCCAGTTTTAATGGAACATCGGATGGCTCAATAAATCTTTCTAAAAGAGCTAGCTTTTTTTTTAGATGAAAATTCATCAACAAGCAGTCGAATGTTTGCATCCTGGAAGACAATAGGCGATTTAGTCATATGAGAATTCGCCTAAAATCGGGCTGAGGTACTAAAATTGAATTGGCAAACAAAAGTACATCAAATATCTGAGAAAAATAAAAACATTTTCAAAAAAAAAAAAAAACCAAACTGTATTCAACCGAATTATGATTCTAAAAGAAAGAAAAATATGCACACAGATTTTATTAAAATGCATAGAAATACCTTATTTATAATGAGGTCACGACTTGAAAAACAAATGTTTCGCAGTAAGAGCGATCACAACGCTGTGTGAAAATTACCTGGGCTATGGCGTTGGTGACGCAGCGCTTGCCAACTAGGCCATACTCGAAGCTCTCTTGAAAAGTCATCAAAATCGCACGACGGTATAAGAATCCATTTTCTTTCTTGTCTCATCAACAAGATAACCCTCATCAGCGACAGATTTTGTCAGTTCACCGTAGGTTCCTTATTTTATTCTTTTTCCTCGTGTCACTTTCATTCTTTTAAACTTTCCAAGTTCCAAACGATCATCAGATGAATTAATATAGGAGTTATCCGCCGTAATAATCGCTTTTCAATTGGATCACGGAGTTTTATTTGTCACCTTGACCTTTTCCACAATCGTTGGTTCTAATCCAACAGAATGGAAGAGACTTTAAGCGCACCATTAACTGCTAGTTTGGCATGGTGAAAGATGCTGGAAAGGGACATGCGACTGAACCACAAGGCTCAGATGATTTCATCGGGTGAAAGTGCGGCAGCCAAAGATGGAAAGACAGAATTGAGACGGCATATGGCGCACGTTACCGCATCTCTTTTGTCACGGCAGGATGTGGAAGAGAAAAAAAAAAGACAAGAAAATCTACACCTTGCTATCAGATGTCAGGTCATACGAACAGATAATCAAGCAGTGCATCCAGCCACCGCTACGTTCTGTACGACTGTCGCCGACAGACGATACGCGATTCAGTTACAGACGAAAAGAATGAGAGAGAAACTAAGTCAGTACCATTATCTTGTGCCAATCTAACTCTAATTTGAAGTTATTGCTTTCGCCTCGGTATTAACATGGCTCAAATTCCAATACGATGGAAAAGTATTTAGAATAAGATAAAATGACAAATATAATCGTTGACTTTTGTTATCTTATCTGACTCTTCTAATTTCATTAATGATCTCTCTAGCAATCTAATAAGTAGTTATTCGCTTTTTATAGTGCTTTATTGGTTCTGAAATTAAGATCTCACTTTCCAGCACCTTTAAGAATTCTGTGTTACTTGGCAGATTCCTTTCAGTGACAATGTCTGAAACGAAATTATAATGTAATGAATAATTATATGGATAAGTAGGAAAAGATTAAAATACCCTTCAGTTTTTATAAAATATTCTGAGAGAAAAGCAATTTATCGTTAATTACAGAATTCAATTGCATATATATATGTTGACATTTAATTTCGGTAACGTAGTGCGCTAGAGGAATTCGTTTCTATTTGACAGCCAAAAAAGTAAATCTTATTTTGCATTGAGGGAACAAAAGGCGTCTTACAAAAATTTTTATTGTTTGCCGCTCGGATGTCTTCAGAAGGTACGGTAGAGTAGTTGGAGAAAGTGTGCTATTACTCAAGACCTTCTAATCAAAATTGGTTTGACAAATATTTCCCAAGGGATATGAGAAATTGACCGTTAATGGTGTCTAGTGTATTCCTCTCGAAAAATGTTTGCATGACACCAATAAACAAATATAGCTAAATATTTGATTTCCATATATTCTTACGTTTTTATTAATAAAAATCATCTAGTGGCTAATACATCCTGTCTTAACATATTTCTCTTACCTTTAGTGTCATTAACTTTTAACGATACAAAAGAAGAAACCATGTACTTATATGTACGAGGCGAGATCAAAAAGTCCAGATACTGAACTAATATTTCGGAAATGAAGCTTAACGGCTATTCGGATGGATCTCCTTCGATGTAGTCTCCTTCACACTGTATACACTGATTCCAGCGTTTCTTCAACCACTAGAGACTAAAAATCTGGCTGATGGAACCACAGTGATGGAGCTTTGTAAGAAATCTTTAAATGGAAACCACTGCGAGTGGGCGATGTCAAGATACAAGCACCAATTCTTCCACTTCGTGTGTTCCATCATTACTGGTGACGAATCGTGGCCAATAAACCAGAAACAAAGATGCATTCTTCTGAATGGAAGATGGAGCTTCCATTGATAGGACTGAGCGTTTTTGTTTCCGTGTTGGAGTCTACGATTCTTCATTGATAACCCTAGACGAAACAACGTGCGGTTCAACAGCAGCTATTTGATGAAGATCTTGCATGCGACAATTCGCCACTCTCTGCGAAGCACAAATGACTGAAACGTTAACACTTGGTATTTCCAAAAACTTGCGTTAAAATTATTTAGATGTTCCAATTTCATTAGCTACTTAGCGAATATTTAAACTCCTGATCGAGCAACTGAATCATTGGTTTTTGATTTGAAGGGTTGCCAGAGCGAGGATCATCTTCGACATACAAGCCGCCGCCTTTAAACTTGAGGTCTTCGAACGATACATAGCATCTTCTCCGAAAGCTGTTTTTATTGTTATCCATTGCAGTTTTTCCTAATTTGAAACAAACCTTGATGCAAATTCACATTGGAGTGAATTCAGTAATTTTCAAATGAGATGAAACATAAAACTCCAGACTGACTCCAGAAATGTTAAAAAGTCGCAACACGCTGCAATTTCAAGACAGAAAGTCAGTCACATCTCGTATATAGTTTGCATATTTGTGTATATGAGGCGTCATCATTATAAATATTAATAAGATAAGTGTACACTACAGTATTTATCAATCTTTTATTTTAAAAAAGATTAAGAATAAAAACATCAGCACAGTTTATCATCGTTAATTACATATTAATTATAAAAATGGCAGCTCCTTTCTTTTCACAGAAAAGGATCACCCGAATACTTCACTAAAATATAATTTACATTCCAAACAAATCAAGATTCACGTTAAGAACACTAAAAACAGGCAGCACTTATGTTCCGCTGCGTTTTATATTCCCTCCATCCTTATCAGCACTTTCCACTACGTTAACAAGAGCTCCATTAGACTGAAGAGCAACTCATGGGAAATATTAAGAAAGTCATTCTCCCTATTATGTAATGACAGGATGCTATACTTAAGTTATATATTTTCACTTGTACACTACTCGGATGCATGAAATGGCCTGAAGTGTCTTCCTGGGGAAATTAAAGACCCCTTTGGTGCCATTTTCGCTAATATTCCTTTTCCAACAGTACATCATGTTACTTGCACACTAATGAAATTGCTTGATTCATGGATTGTAGTGTGGTCAAAAAGAATGTGTGTTGAACATTATGGCTACACACTTTTCTTTTTAAAAAGGAAAGGTGATCTTCGTTGGAAAATATATAGCTAAGCTATCGATTTGTATGTTAAACCTTATCAAAGCTTAGAAAGAAATTACGGTAAAGCGGTTTAATTAATTTGGAAACTAATGCTCACTGAATGCGAAAGGTTTAATATTAACACTTTGTATTTAAATTATAGACAAACAAACGAGTAATTTTAGATACTTTACATACGATTCTTTTATGGCTAAGTACAGAGTTGTTTGAAATTACCAATTGAAAACTTCAATACACAGAGAAATGAGTTCTGATAGAAAAAGATTTCGTTCTCCTTTTCAATCATAAATATACAAGCAAACTTTATTTGCATGTACTCTTTGTTAAGACAAAGCACATATCTTTAAAAGGAACTAAGATCTCTGAATAAAGGTACTTTTCAATTAGGTATATAATATACTTAAATTTTATATATTTTATAAAACGCTTTAAGAATTTAAACTATTTAAAGCAACACGCTAAAATGCATACTCTCCAATTTTTGAATATGGTTAGAAATGCTACGACCAAACGGAAGTAACAAAATTAATAAACGTCCGGATTGAAGTTATTTCAGTACAGTGCATTAATTTCTGATTCAATTCAGCAGTAGAAATCAATTCGATTCTTTTGAGTTGAGTGGGCATACGTTTGCTAGTTGATTTTGTTTGAAGGCGAACTATAATGAAACAAAAATCGAATTGAAAATTGTCTATTTTACACCAACATAAGAATATTTTATTTGAATATTAATGTTTTTTTTTTTGTGGTAATGCGTTTCAGACAAAATTTATTATTTACATTGATAGCACGTGGGCTATAAATATTACTTTCAAACAGCATACAATGCCTGAGGGAAACAGGTTATTCATCATTAGTTTAAGGCAGGGGTTCTTAACCTTTCTCGGAAGTCATCTCTTACAACCTCATTTCCCTTATTCTATGGTCAGAAATTCAAAATAAAACACATAGCCAGAAAAAGAATTTAATTCTTTTTTCAAAATTCAATTTTGAATTTTGTTCAGTATTCATTCTGTTCATTGAAACAACTTGAAAATGTTAATAAAAAAATAAATGTGTATTGTGTATTTTGGGAGCTTTCTCGTTTTGTGGCCCCTGTCTCATCCGCTAATTTAGGAAACCATGGTCCAAGATGTCCCCTATTACAGCATCTCCTCAATTTCTTAATCATCTGCTGTTAGAATGCAATGCACTGCATTGTACATTAAATGCACACTTACGTTTTATAAAAAATATAAAATAAAGGTTCTTTTGGCTATCAAATCAGTGTAATTAAAATTCTATTGATATGATTTATGGATTCATTGAAATAAGGATTTCTAGTAAGAATGAACCTCTTAATATACTTAAATGTACAATTTATCATTTAAGAGGTTTATTTATTTTCATTTATATTAGTGTGATGGAGCAAGTACTGAACATCCCAATGGCCCACGTACCGAATAAATTGCATTTCGTAGAGGTAAAATAATCAATTAAATTTAACTGAGAGAAAATATGTAATAAATAAATAGTTAAGTTTACTCGTACACCTGTTTTCTTTTTTGAATAAGTGCATTGTTATATTTAGTTGTTTCTTCATGTATATTATTCGTGGTGGGAAAGATGATCGTTATTGACAACACCATGCCCAATAATCCAATACTTACTTTATTCGGGTTAGCTAACTTACACCAGCAAGCACGAAAGCTAGAGGATAATGCCGCATGCGCAATCGGGAAAATTAAACCAGCCAATCAAAAACTCACAAAGTAAAGCATTATTTATTCCCTGGATAAAAATAAAAAATTTCCGTTACTGAAATTAAAATAGATAAGTTAAATTAAGAATGTTTTGGTGTTGATATTTTAAAAAGTTACATCACATCGTTTTCTTATTATTTATTTGCAGTATTTTTATAACTATTTATTAGGATTAAATGAATCTGTTTATGAGTCATATTTACAAAATCTATATCGATTATATGTAGGTGACATGTATGATTTATAGATTCATTGAAAAGGATTTCTAGTAAGAATGAATTTCTCAGATAACAGGTTTCTGTTTATTTTCATTTAAACTAAAGTGTAAACTTTGCCTACTTTTTCCCCCTCAAGTGTTTTCCGACCAACGGGCGCCATTGGTGATTTTCGTTCACCAAAGGGGGAAAAATAATAATTTAAAAAAATAAATTAAGTGGATATGAATTTTAGTATTCCTTCATTACTGCTTTAGCTGTTTTGCTATTGAAACAGCTAACCATAAAATAACACATTTTCTTCACGCCTATTCTCGATAATTACATGGAAGGAATGTAAACAGAAAATTTATTTTTAATAAGTATTGAAAAACACAGTAATTTTATACTCCATCTCTCTCGCTTCCAATTGTTTTATTATACTAGGCATTCCCTTCCAAAAACTGGCATCCCTGCCATATCATACAATACCGTATTTAGAGACACGAATCCACTTCTGCAATATGCACAAATTTAAAACACAGATCCAGTTAGTCCAGTCCAGTAAAAGACGCTCACGGACTACAACCCCATTAGACAGGAAGTTCACTTTTGTTGAAGTGCACTGGCTTCACGTTTTACTGCAGTTATGGGTGGCGTACAGTTACCCGCAGCTACTATGAGCCGCGCTAGCAGTAGTAATTCGTTCTCCACAAAGCAACGGTGAAAACATGTCCCATATATTCGGGCGGCGATAAAGAACACAAAAATGATGCACATGTCTAAAACACACTAGACCAAAGTGCTAGTATTAAAAAAAATAAATAAAAATTACGTTTTTGAATTATATCTTTTCCAATTTTTAAGGTTTTATAAATTGGTGTGCCCACTAAAGTGTTAAGGTCAGCAGAATTTAAACTGTAGAGAATATCACTAGAGTTATAGACAGTGGTGCATCCAGAAATTTCGGGATTGAGGAGGCAAGCGTACGGCCACAATTGCAAGGTAGGCTTACAGTAACTTCAGGTATAAATGTTGCAATAAACTTTGTTCCACAAATATCTCATTACATTTCATATACATCTTTAAGTCTCATTTTCTCAATTAAACAGAACTGTTTTTTTCTGTAAATCTATATTAAATTAAAGAAAGTATTGACCACGACTCCCGAGCTATGCAAAACGAAAATTTTTCAGATACTTAATCAATTCATTGTTCGCGTTTGCTTTCCTGTTTAAAATATCCATTACAAAATCGCATTTTATTGTATTCTTACAGGTAATAAAGACTGTATGAAAATAAAGGTATAAAGGTCGCAAAACTACAATATCTAATGTAATTTACCATTATTGTTCGGAACCACAGATGACTATTTTCACAGTTCTTGAATCGTAGGGCAAAATCTCCTTCAAATATGACGCTTTGCTTAGCTTTTCAGGACACCGAGAAAGGCACTCGGAAACGAATACTGTCCCGAATTCCTTTACCCTTAAGTTGCGCAAGTAAAGACTTTCGCAGTACTTGCAAACAAATGGCATTATCAAAAAGATTAATTGAATTGGATTTTGTTTTCTTTTTTCAAATAAGAAAATTCTTTTAATGAATTAAGTAAATTACAACTATCCTTTCGATGTCATTTCCTTGAATGTAGTGTAGTGTAGTGTAATATTTATGCAACTCATGATAAAGTAGTTGCGCCATTGACCAAAGTATTGTATCATAGATAAATCAAAGTTTAAGACTAGCGTAATATTTACTACTGATGTTTGAAATCTGGTTTCCGGGAACACAGGTGAACAAAGTTAGGTGCTAAAGCACCTAACTTTGTTCACCTGTGTTCCCGGAAAGCAGAAAATGAGATATATGGAAAGTATCTCATAAAAATTATAATTCGCATTATTTACTTTAATATTACTTATTATAACATAAAATATTTTATAAAAATTACTGTGTTTTATGAAAATACAAATTACACGCATCTTAATGTATATGAAGAACAATTTCCACCATTCATCACATACACTGGTGTTCAAAGAAAGTGCATCACCTAGAAATTTCACATTTCTAACCCTTTTTCGCGATGGTACGTACCATTAATGACTAGCATCACAAATATAAATATAAACAAAGAAATATTTATTAATTGTTAAAGCAAAACTAAGTAATATTTGACAGGTGCTCTCAAAATATTTCAAAATGAGCATTTGCAACCTTTATACAACAGTTTTGGTACACACGACAATTATGGCTTAAAATGTTATCAGAAGCCCTAAATTTGTTTTTCGGTTTATCATTTTAAATGGAAAACAAAATGAAAAGTACACCAGATGCAAACTAATATTTAGTTGAACACCTTCTGACCTTTATGACAGCAGCACACTGTCGAGGCATTGACAAGGTCAATTTCTGAAGATAATCAACTGATAGTTCGTGGTTCCAAACACGAATTATGAAGTTCACGAATGGTCTTTAGTTTCTTTCTGGCAACTGCAGATTCCACATGATGCCAACAGTTCTCTATAGGATTCAGGTCCGGGCTGGTTTCTGGCAAGCTAAGAGTTGTAATGGACCGTTCTTCCAACGGTTTTTCACCTGTAACAAACGTAAACACATTACTGTCGAACCTCTAGTGCAGAAATGAAGCTAAAGTAACTACAGAAGTGCCTACTTACACTTTTCGCCGGATGACAAGGAGCAGAGTTGTCCTGGAAGATGCAGTTACTTGGCAGGTTGAAATGGTTTCTAATGGTTGGCAGCAATTTGCCTTCCAATATAGTCAGGTATCCATTGGCATTTACGGAACCTTTTATAAACTGTAGTTGACTTACTCCGCGATACGAACTGCACCCCCATATCATTTGGCTGGTAGGGAATTTCACCGTAGATACCATACAGTTTGGATGGTATTCTTCACCACGCCTACGGCGAATCATTTGTCTCCCATTAGAGCCATGCAGGTTGAATTTCTTCTTATCCGAGAAAATAACTGACTTCCACTGCTCGGGGGTCCATTTGACATGCTCTTTACACCAAAATTAATCGAGCCTCTTTCATTTTTTGAAAGAGGAGGGGCTGCTCCTTAGGATGACGGGCTACAAGTCCATTTTTGAAGAGGCATCTTCTGACTGTTACTGCACTGCATGTTCTTCCCATTCTCTTTTCAGCTCAGACGAAGAAGCTTTGCGGTTTTTAAGGCATAAGCGCTTCAAAACGCGGTCCTGTTTTGGCGTAGACTCATTGCGTCCGGTTCCTTTTTTCCTATCAGCAGAACCAGTATTCTTGAGTTAGGAAAGAAATTTACTCACTGTCGACTGATTACAAGACACTCTGTGAGCAATATGACTGGAAGGACATCCTTCCTCGTGTAAAGCAACAATAGCACTCTTTCTTCATGGCATCAACTGCACGTAACTCGCCGTCCTGACACAAACAAAGAATGATGCAACTCTTGTAGAGCGTGCTTATATAGCTGAAAGTAACGGCTGATGCAATATTATGTCATCACATACGCGTGTCAATCTTATTTGAAGCAATCTGTAAGAAATATTGCCATATACTTACGTTATTCGGACGACAATTACAATTTTAAGGAGTGATGCACTTTCTTTGAACACCAGTGTATATACATTATTTTACAAAAAACCCTACTTAGTTTATTATTATTCGATGAAATGGCCTTTTTTAGCTGTCTGTGGAGTTTATATCCGTTGTTTGAAATAATGTGAGAAAATGTCAAGTAACTAACTTTCTAGTAGAGAATTTAAAAGAATCATTATTCTTGCCACTTTCATGTTATTCGGACATTTATAAAAAATTGAAACAATTGCTCTGGATTGCCTATTTGGTGATTTTGAATGGCTAAGTGAACAGTGACATCATTACAATTAATCCGGATCATTTCCATCGAAAAGTACCACTATTACGCATGCGTTATTCTGATCCTTTCGTGCTGTCTACTACAATTAGAAGTTGGCAAGAGTCTTCATCCACTCCATCATATATACCCAGAAGATGATCGTGATCCTGCGTTTGGGCAGACTTTATGCTCTTAAAAGGTTCGGTACTTAAGATAAAGAATATAAATCCAAGTGCAAATATATGCCACTATCTTTGTTATTTACACTGCATATTACATTAACCATGCATATATTCCACTCTCCTCTCTTATTCCACTCTCCTCTCTTCAATCTGTTTACCGAGATAGGGACTATACAGGAGCATTAGTTTACCACTTCATTTTAGCGAGCATTTTGCCAGGATTTATAATGAAAACCCTGATCACCCAATTTAATGTATTTCTGCATGATAGAGTAAGAAAACTGTATGAAATTATCCTCCTGTTAATAAGAAGGGTGACAACTTAGTAACTTTGCCACGTATTGGAAAGATCTTCCACTTTTTGTAAGCTACGCCTGCAGCAATATTTGTGTAGCGAAATAAGTAAAACGAATGGAGCTAAACCCTGACTGCTACTGGATGAGATACTGAACTCTAATGTATTTTGTATGCCTTCAATTCTTTTATTATAAAATATTTTCTACCGTTCTATAAGTTAAGAGCAAATAATGCGTTTCTTTTATTCAGGCCTGGAGGGGTAACAAGTAATCATACGTTTCAAATTTCATGACGAAGAATACTTTTGATATCTGAATTTCATTTTGATAATGCATCCAGAGTTTTTACACAGACTAGTATGACTCGATGAATATAAATACGCCTTCTTAGATCATCTTTTTAATACACAACAGGAGCTACACTCTTATGTTTATGTTACTTGGAAATTATTAGAATGCTTTTACTGTACGGCAAATCCGACATTTCTTGAGCCTTCTTGTGGGGGGGGGGAGTATTTTGAAAAGGGAGTTTTGTGCATCTCAAAGAATATTGCTATTTTCTACAAGATATAGGGTAAAAGCCTGTCTCGCACCTAATATTCCAATTTCTTTTATTTTCCTCCTTTGCAATTCAGCCTATCGACCAAATGCATTAAAATAATAAGGCTTAAAAATACGTAAAATGTAAGAAGTAAGGAAATTTAAATTTCAAAAGATTTAAGTATAGAGAAAGCAAACTTTATCCTTTATTATGTAATTTTTCAGGAGGTATAATTAGTGCTTTCGATATATCTAATAGTTTTATTAAACCACATTTTTTTTATTCTATAATTTATTCATAAATAATATATGAAAATTTTTTTTATGGTAAGTGATTACAAAGCTTAATTTTTTTTTTTTTACAAAAATTCTCTGTTATAACATTCTGTTTTATGAATGTATAACCAATTCCAGATGTTAATCTTTCCTTTAATTCGCGCGCGCACACACACACACGTTATGTGTGTGTGCGCGCATTAAATGGAATATTACCCTTTAGTTGACATACAAATTAAAGGGTATATCTCATAAGAGAAGAACAACTGTTTATTTGTAATAGAGTACCATCATCATTATCAATAAGGTAATTCCGAATTCGCAATAGCTTATTTTAAGCAAAGACTCAAGTTCCACAATTTTTATTAGTTCTTAACTTAAATAGGCGTCAAACTGTGCTCCTCTCTTACAAAATTACTTTATAATTGGTAAAAAAAAACATTTAAATGCTATTCATAGTTTTTTTAAGAATTACAAAAACTTATTTACATTTTATAAATGAAATACAGCAAAATAAAAAGTGGGCATTTTACAGGAAAATTTAGTCTGTTTAGTGTTACTTATATATATATGAAAGAAAGGGAGAAATCTTTGTTTAACGTAGTTTGGTTGTTTTTTTTTTTAACTTCACTTCTGAAGACAAATGAGAAAATTTAAATAGATTCACCATAGCAGCCTTATGCTTCGTTCCAAATTTAAAAAAAATAAATAAATAAAATAATATTTCTTAGGAAGAATCAAAAATAGCGAATAACATCATTCTTCCCCGGTAATGCATTTTTAATTGTCTTTAAAGTTCCAAGGACGGAATTTTTTTTTTTTTTTTTTTTTTTCTTTTTAGATAATGTGGAAACGGAATATAAATGATTATTCTGAACCAATATGTAACATCTAAAATAAACTTGTTTTATGAGAAATGATTAAAAGAGAATAACCGGCAGCATAGTTAAGTAGAATTGAATCGGGTACACATAAGCAATGTTTCTCGCCTTGGAATAATTAGGCAAATAAAAAAATGCTGAAAACTTTTCTGATTAAAGGTCAGATAAATATATTTCGCTACTTATAACACAATTCTAGCTCCATTCGATCTAATGTAATTTTATTTAATAATCACATAAAATATGTAAAAATCCTCTACTCCAAACAACTCAAAGCACATGTTGGGTTCAGATGTGTGCGCGTGTCTTAAGCGCCAAAGCAAACAGGACTATGAGGGATCGGTATTTAGTGTCTAACTGCTTATGCTTTTTGGTTGGATTTGTACTTGCTTACCGTTTTTTAGGAAATAAACAGATTTATCTTAAGAAAGGATCTTATGGGAGAAGCGAATCTTACTTCTTTTGACTTTAAGAATTGAAAGTACTTCCGATGATTGGTTAGTTTCATTTCTTATTTATTGTTGTGTAGCAATTAGATAATTACACTTACACACTGGGTGACTATCTTATTAAATAGTATGCTTTTAGCTTTCGGAATACCCTGAATCATAATGGCATGGACTCAACGAGCTGTCGAAAGAATGCCACAGAGTTACTGATCCATTTTGACTACTGCTCTTTCCACAATTGTTTAAACCGGATGGTTGCGTATCTCTACTCCGAAGAGCTCGTTCCAATTCATCTCACAGGTTCTCAACTGGACTGAGATCTTGACTGGTGAATAGGAGGCTGCCGCAGTAAGCTGAATTTACTCTTATGTTCCTGGAAACAGTTCTGTACAATTCTGGTCTTGTAACGTGGCTAATCATCATATCTAAAAAAATCTAATTGCAGATGGATGCAGTGCAGCTGTGAAGGAATGAACCTGGTTGGAAATAATTTCCAGATACCAGTGGAGAAACATGGATGCTACATGTTTTCAATGACCCAATGAATACGAAGAAAACACTCCACTCTCCATACTCTTATATACACCGCCAACCTGCATTTTTGACATCTGGTAGGATGGTCCCATATGGTTATTGAACCAATATCGATCCACTCGAGATAAAAATCGTACATGAAACCCTAAGAAGGTTGCCATTTCCGAAATTCCTACAGGCTCCCACTACAGGTAATAGTCACTTAAGTCATTTGCCCTTACCGTTTATTTATTTATATATATATATATATATATATATATATATATATATATATATGGTGATCTGTTCTTTCATATCAGAAAGAACATTCCCGGCGAATTCATGAGGATTCGCTACACCGTGGATTCCAGCGTAAAACAAGAGAAAGCAGAGGCACGAATTAATTTCAAATCTGGAAAACCAGATGGTCTTCGATGACAAAGGGGAGAAAGGAGGTCCCACAGATTTTCATCCTGGCTGTCTCCTACAACCAGAGATCTTGTTTTCTCTGAAATTACATGCTGATTTTCTCTTATTAGTAAACACATTATTTAATACAAATGTCACAAATTATTATTATTAACAGGCTACAAAATAGCAATCAAACATGCCTGGGGGTGCAGCTACAAAGAATCATTACGCAGCTCCAAAGCAGAAGCTTGGAGTATAAATTTCCAAAGTAAAGATAAAAGTAAATGTACATAAAAAGAATAGTAAATTGAAATCTACAGATAAAAATAAAACTAAATAAATAAAAGAGGACGGATCAGACAGACTGAAGTGAACACTGGTATTTCTTCACACACTTTAGAGAATCAGAGTCCTAGAACTGGTAAGAAGAGTCAATTTTAAGGTTCAGGTAACGGATGTGGTTAGCAGTTTCAATTGTTTCTTGAAGTGTCTAGGGGTATCGAATATCTCCAGATTTGCTTTGTTCACTGACCTTGCAGTCAGTTTATCAGTTGTAGTATCCATAATTAGTTCTTGCATAGGATGGTTTTAGCAGTGGATGGTTTCTTAAAGCTCTTTTCGGTGCGTTGAAATTTATTTGTGAGACGAGATGAGGGCAATTCAGGGTACCATTTAACAGCTGGTTAAAAAGGAGTAAATCCGCTTTATCTCTTCTTTCTTCCAGCGTTTCAAGTCCAAAGAATACACACGACTCTTGGTAGGATTTCTCATTGTATTAAAGGCCACTTTTAAAGCAAACGTACTGTATTGCTCTTTTTTGAATTTTTTCAATTTCAAATTTTTGGTAGGCTAAGTCTGTTAATTCTTTTAACAAAGAATAGTTTTTTGCTAGCTGCCTTCACAATATTTGAAAAAAAAAAATGTTTATACTCTGGCGCGACAACTAAGTCAGTAGAGTTTACAATAAATCGTCAATACAAATATTTATCGTATTTAGTAGTCACGGGCTAGAAACCCCTGTCCACTCAAGGAACGCGTGCTATGCACTCTCCTGACCACTGGGCTATGTCAGGCCTAATTTGAGACATGAACATCAAAGGAAAGTGATTCTTTAATAAAAGATACCTAAAATATTTGGCTGTACTAACTTTTTTGATCGCATCTCTTGATGTTTCTGATTCCAGCTAAGCGGATATGGGAGCACAACAACCACTTATATTCAAAAAGTCTGCCATTCATAGAAATGAACTAAGTTGTCACAATGAAAAGAAACCAAGAACACCCGCTAACAAAGGTGAAAGACTCCGTCAAATATGCAGAAAATATCTTCCAGAAAAAGAGCACTACTAGCTACTAATAGACAAACCCCCAACAGGCTTCGGCATTTACCTTAATGACTTTCCATAGCATTACTTTACTCTCGCTGAACATGGGCCCTCGTAATTCTAAGGTTTACTTTGCAAACCCTGAAAGACAGGGATAAATCATTGTTTTCAACGAATCTTTGCTCTGACGTGGAAACTATTTTTCAGAATTCGTAATTTGATACTTACTGCGGAATTTCTTAGATGATCCTCATTTTTGGAGTTGGGCTACATTTGTTTGCTAAAATGGCATTTGTCTGCGTGGGATATCCTCACCCTACTCTTAAGGTGCAAACAAGATTCTCTTCTTGCCTGATTGAAAGCAGGATTTTCGCTGACATCGATTTCTCCGACGTAGTAAACCAACTGCTGACGATCAGGTGACTTATTAGTTCCTGTTTTTCATCCTTTCATTTACTTTTTTTCGGCTGGAAGCCTCCTATTTTCTTTCCCCATCCTTTAATACTCCCACTGCCCTAACATTCCTACGCCGTTTTCCCACAATCCACTCTAACTTACGCCTTCTTAGATCTACTTCTGCAGTTGCCTTCTCTTATTCTTATCCGATTTAACACCCCCTCACCTCCTATGCTATTTCCCACTCTTTCAGAAATATTCTAAAGGTTTGTCATCCAGCCTATGTTGGACAGTGAGGAGTTTCGTAAAAGATAGCATATCTGCCCGTCTCAACGTGGTTAATGATTTTTTTTTTTTTTTTTTTTTTATGAAAACCCCAAACACGAGAGGTATTAGAACCTATAGTACTTAGTACTGTGCTTGGAGGTTGAGAAGACGAAAGAAGATATTTGTTGACGTTGGACTTGAACTTCTGTAGACTATAATTTTCAAGAAATATGCATGAAGCAAGTTTGTTACAGAAAATGACAGTTGAATAAATAAACGAGGAAGATGAAAAGTTGGTTCAGTGAGTTTGAAGTTTGAGAGCAAATGGATGTTGGCTGGTGACGGCACGTGTCCGGACTGCTTTGAAAGAGCGGAAATTACAGAAGCCAATTCAGAAGAACAGTGTCCATGGTTTTATTTGTTTTTTTATGAGGATTAGCAACTAAGGCCATATTGCTCCGGGGATATGCGGTGGTCATTCCCTAACCTTTCCGCATCCTCCGTATTTGGTGGTCACGGGCTCGAACCCCGGTCTAATCAAGAAGCGTGTGCTACGCACTGCTGCTCCTGCTCACCTGGCTACGGAGGCGCCTAGTGCCCATAGAAGGATCTGTAGAAGAGACATGCAGCAGAAACAGTACGTCTATGAGACAGCGAGTGGAGAGACTGTTAGAGATGAATCGTTAATTAACCTAACTGCCCTCTTCTGAATGGAATCAAGAAGCTTGAGAGAGGTTTTAGGGGCACCACCCCAGATGTGGGAACAACATTCTACGGTAGGGCGGATTTGCGATTTGTACAGAGTGAACAGCTGTTTGAAAGAAAAGTAACGCAGAGGGCGAAAGAGAAAACCAAGTTTTTTAGATGCAGAGGAAGCAATATTTGTAATGTCCTTCTGCCAAGAGAGAGAGAGAGAGATTAGAAGTCAGGATAATCCCCAAAAGAGATCATTTTGCCTAGAAATCGAAGTGTCATCAAAGGTAAGCATAGGAGCAGAAGAATCCTTTTTGCGAGATATAAGACAAGACTGAGTTTTAAAAGGATTGAAATCAACTAAGTCTTCTTTGCCTCACTGGAGAATTACCTGGAAATCGGCATTTAAGGAATTTGTAGTGGATATTCGAGAAGTTGAAGCTGATTGAATAGGGCAAGGTGTTTCAAAATGGAAAGTGGAATCAATGTGCTCTCATCGGCAAAACTATGGATAGGATTTCAATGGAAGAAGGTCATTAATATGCAAGAGGAAAAGAGTGGGGGGAAAGAATTGAACCTTGGGGGACACCAGCTTTAGTGGAGAAGTTAGAAGACAGAGCCATCTATCCTCACCCTCAGTAAGCGATCAGAGAGAAAACTGGATAATAAATTACAAAAAAATAGTTCGCAAAGCACAAGATGGAAGCTTGTTTAGAAGACCTTTATGCCAAACAGGATCGAAAGCCTTTGAGATGTCAAGAGCAACTGCTTGTTTCACCGAACTTTTCCTTTGAAGTTGTCCATAAAATGGGTAACATAAGCGAGAATATCACCAGTGGATCGACACTGACGGAATCCATACTGGCGATCGTTGATCAGACAGAAGGTTTCTAAATAGTTGGCGGTTAATTGATTTCTCCATTACTTTAGAAAGAGTAAAAGTAATTGCAATAGGATGGTAATTGGATGGAAGGGATTTGTCATCCTTTTTAGGAACTGGCTGGATATGAGCAAATTTCCAAGCAGAAGTAAAAACACCAATGAAATAAGAAAGTGAAAAAGGGCAGCAAAGAACAGGAGTAAGTTCAGGAGCACAGGTTTTGAGAACAAGAGAACTATCATCAGGACCTGGAGCTTTCTTGGCATCAATATTTGTCAAAATCCTTCTGATGAAAGACCACAGGAGGCATTGAATGGAGCGTGTTGGAAATGGTAGGAGGTGTTTTACCAAGATCATTAATACATGAATTGGAAGAAAAATGGGATGCTAGCAGGTCAGCTTTATCCTTGGCTGAAGTGACAACAGGGACCATCTGGTTTTGACAGAGGTGGGAGTAGAGATGGGCAAAAGTTGCGTCCAATAGCTTTAACAAAGAGACCAGAATGCTCGGCTACCATTAAGGCAAGAAGCAAGTTTTCTACTCTTAGCCTGTTCAAAATCTAGTTTGGACTGATTAATAACTTCTTTACACTTGTTGCGAGCTTTGGTGTAGACAGAAAATTGAACTGAAGAATTAGAAACAAGCCAATTACGATATGCAACATTCTTCTATGGAACAGCCTTAGCACATTTATTGGAAAACCAAGGTTTAGATAAAGGACGAGATTTTAAAGTGGAGTGTGGGATAAAGGATTCCATTCCTACAAGAATATGTGGACATGTGTTTATATAAGGGGCAGCTCCTAGAACGTCAGGTCAACTCTGCCTCGTATCTCTGAAGAACAGTATCACTACAAATGGGCCAGATATGTGAATGACGTAGGTTTGTGTGTATTATGTGTTCTGTTGTAATGTTCTGGCCGCTTGGCTACCCAGAAGCATCAGTCACCTAGACGGATGATTCTAGGTACTCGCCCATACCACGGGAAGGTGGGCCAATTCAGTAGATGGGACACGTATGGTCTCAAAAAAAAAAAAAAATTCCCTCTCTGGAGCCCACTCCAGAGGGGAAAAAAACCCGAAAGAAAGAGAAAGAAAATAGGAAAGGGAAAAAAAATTGCTACAAGAATAATTTCACTGACACGATCTGAGCAAACGTTGAAATCAGAAGTTTTTAAACAGTAATCCGACCAAGGAAAAGAAGTTTCGCAGGTCATCCCATTTTGCATTCTTGTAATGCCAAACAACACGAGATTGGGAATAGCCATGAGATAAAGGCTCCACTGGAGAAGAGACAATCACCAAGTTGTGATCTGAGGTGCCTAAAGGCCCACTCATTTCGACAGTGTATTTAGGATTGCTTGTGAGAAAAAGATCACGGGTATTGGTTGTATGGTTAGAATTGTCCGGTATTCTTGTAGGTAAATGAACAATTGTGCAATGTCATCAGTAATTACAAAAGCCTCAGCATCTCGACCAGCTGGGTCGGTGTGACTAGAAAACGAAAGCCAGCTTGATTTATGAACATTAAAATCACCAAGGAAAATTACCTCACTGTTAATAAAGTTGGACTGGAGAAAGTCAAGTTGCAAAGAGAGGAAGTCGAAGAGCTCAACGTGATTAGTGGAGTTGGGAGAACGGTTGAGACAGCAGATGAATTTGACACGATGAGGTAGAGAGATTTTCAGCCAAAGAAGATCGAAAAGAGGAGATTCCAAATTAACAAGTCTCTGACAGGGAATATCGGAACGGACATATGCACAAGTACCACCTTTGAGGCGAAAGGAATCATACAGCGAATAATTTGGGCTACTGAGATGAGCAGTAGTTGAATTAACCGATAACTGAGATTCTGTCGGAAAACGTACATGAGGTTTGGCAGACTGCAAGTGGAAATGGACTTCGTTGAGATTAGAATTGAGACCACATATTTGTGAAATGAACTAGGAAGGTGTTTGGGAGGTTTAGATCTTTTCGCAAATCATCTTACTATTAGTTTGACAATTCATGGTGTATTCAACAGTGAGAAAAAGTAGGGGGTGCATGCTGTATGAAGTAATGCAATTTTTGGATATGGCGTACACATGGTATGATATACCCAGATCCTTGACATAACGTGGCCCTCGACAATGCCCCCCCGCATACGCACTACTCGGACTCCCTCCAGTCACTATCTGGCAGAGTAGCAAAAGCAGATTAACAAAATTATACACTAGCTGATCCGGAAGCCTCCTAAAGAGTTACCAATATATTCTATCTGGTGTACTAACTAGTGGCCGGTCTGCGAACACAGTTTTAGAGCTGTACCCTCGAAATGTAAGGAAGATTGGATCTCGCCATGATGTCCATCATAACCTTAAAAGTCATCAGTCATACTGTGTGATGGAAGTAGTCTTCGAAATGATCTCTCTCGCTCCTGGATGCCAAAGTGGCTAATAATACAATATAAACAGAATTGCTTGTGTTGTATGGTTCCACAAACAACACAGAACTAATACAAGATATATTACACCACACAAACGAATGACTTGGCTAAGTAGAGTTTCTTAATGACATCATTTAGATTTAAAGATCCGCGTAGACACAGTTCACAATCGTTACGTATCTGCCCATCTGCTTTATCTTACTATATGAACCGTGATGCTGGTTACTGAAGGGACGCTTCATTTCATGAAAATGTTAGGTGTACCTAACAAAGTGGCCACGAAGTGTATAATATCAGTTATCAACTGCCACGAGGCGTTATGGAGCCTCGTTTTAGACAAAAAATACAGATTTAAAAAAATAATCAAGTTAAAGTAATTTTAAGGGCAGAGTTTGCACTGCGATAAAACATGCTCTATCAGAGAATTTTTCTTTCTTTCTGCATGCATCACTTAGAAACAAGAACACGGTTTTAAAAGTTTATTCTCAACTTTAAGGGCAGATGAAATTACAACGGCTTACAGTGGTATGTATCTAAAGGAGAGCTGCTGCTGGTACTCCTTCGAGATTACCCCGAGGTAAAGTGCTTCGTTATCAAGGATGATGTAACACAAATGGGATCCGCAGAGCTCATAGGAAACGACTAGTGACGATTAGTGAATCACAAATTGCATTTCTGTCAAGAGGGAATGTAAGGTGTTTAGGTATATAAACTACCGTAAGTTATGCCGAGTCTTGATTCAAAGGCTTGCTCCAAGTTCGAGAAGACGAATGCAGAGAGCTAAACCCAGCCGATTGTTTTCCCCTAAAATATTGCTTTTGAGTACAAGGAATTAACTTTAATTCATTTAAACTAAAAATATTAACAATACGAAAAACGTAGAATATGATTATAATTATACGCATATTTTTCCCCCAATTTATTTCTCGAATCACGACAATATATTTTTCACGCTGACTGGGTTGAAATTGATGATGCTTTTTTTTTTTTTTTTTTTAAACTAATAGAATTTACGATTTTTAAATATAAAATCGTATTAGTTTACTCTAGCATCCTCTGATCTCTTCCAGTATTTTTTTGGGATCTAACCCCAAAAGTTTCCTGGCTGTAGTACATCAGAACGTTTCCATTTGAAGATTACACCAGCCCCCATTTAAGTCAGTGGTACTTAAGATGTGGTGCACGGGAGTCTGCAAAAAAATGGAGTGTTCTCAGTATTTGTGACGCGAATGAGTTACAAGAGAGCAAAAACGAGAATTCCGAAGCTGTTTTTTAATCTTTATATTTCTGGAAGCCGAGATATAAACAAACAGTCACATATTGAGTGGACTGCGTACAGTCAGACAGGCAAATTACCAAGAACAATAAAACAAAATGAAATTTTATTTTGAGGATACGATGGCAACGCTATGATTCTAAAAGAGTCCGGTTGCGAAAGAGTTTACGTGACACTGTGATGGCTCTCCAGTGAAAGTCACTAAACTCAGCACCTCAAACCCATCTATTATATTTTGTTGTTCTAGCTTACTTTTAGCGTGAATGCAGTTGGTTTTGTACTTAGCTCCTGGATGACGGTAGGTATTGTTCATTTTACCCCTCAAATCTGTACTGATAAAATAAACTATACTGCTAACACAGCTGTTGATAAATACTGCAAGGTGTATATAGTGAAATCTAGTTTACTTAGTTATGCACCGCTAAACACCTTAATACCCTATAGAAAATAGACACCAAAATTTAAGTAATCTAAGCAATCAAACTAAAATATATCAAGCACGTATAATAGTCCAATTGCCCATGGCAATGATATTAACGTAGCAAGGGACAAATTAAAAACAATCAATTAGACACTAACTAAAATAAAAAAAAACAATATATATATATATTTTTTTTAATTAAAAAGTTACATTCCTGAAAATATCAAATATCTTGATAATGGAAAAATAAAGAAAATTAAACATGTGCTTTTAAGCAAAAGGTACAACTGAAAGCTCAAATATTTAAAAGTAAAAAAAAAAGTAAAAAAAAAAAAGAAAAAAAAAAAAATTAAATCAGGGAAATTAAATATGAATACTTGCATAAATTAATGATTTCAACAAAATCAAATATTTCTCACATTTGAGGAGCTATGACGTATCCAATTGGTAAAGCGCCAGAGCGGAATTGTGCATGCGTTTGTGTGGACTGTGGTTCAACTGGTTCAAATTCATATGACTGCTAAATACGAATAAATAACGATTGTACCCATTTATGAAATCATTGATTGCAAACTCGTCTAGTTGTTGTGGCTGCCTAGAAACATAACAATTTAACGAGAACAAAAAAGCCTCGGATATTTATGTTTAAATATAAGTAATAGTTATTTTGGACACGTTCGAGATTACTCTTTCAATCACTATCGGTATTGTTTAAAGAAAACTGGAATTTTAACAGCAAGGAAACGAATACAAATGGCAGTCATGCACACTTTGTCATCGTTTGCGGGGATGTTCAGAACCCTCAAAAACCCAACCAATTTCTATCACCCTCTGGATGTAGTTCGATCGAGATAAATTTAAGTGTAACATATGCTTCTGCCGCTAACTGCAGCTCCAGAGAAAAATTTCTTTTCCTATAACGCACGCATTAAAATCGACGACGACTATTTCTGGCTGCAGGAGCTTTTATGATTAACTTATAAATCAAATCAGAGATTCAACGTCTTCCCTGGCGGAAATGAAATTCAAAAGTAGTAGTGGAAACGCCGTTGTTTAAAATTGAAGCTGACAGCCAGAGCAGTACGAGCTGGATCAACACACGAAAGCCACATTTCTCCATTTGGAATCAAGGAATACCTTTAAAAATATTTCGCCTGTCAAAACTTGAAAATATTTAAGAGGGTAGTTTGGTGCGCACTTCTATTCCTTGCCATTAGCAAAGATCTATTGGTATCTAGGTCGTTATCTTTGTTACGATAAAAACTGATTTTTTTTTCCCCACTAGAAAACTGAATAAAATAAAGAATTGTGCCATGATGCGCTTTAAATCTATAATTAACTACGTACTCCAAAATACTACGTTCTAACAAAGTTGTAGCTAAAGAATGAAAATTTATTAGATATAGATTTCCCCAGCGATGCTTCTTTATCGTGTTTCATCTAACACTGACAAAAAAAAAAAAAAAAAATAAAATAAATAAATAAATAAATAAAATAAATAACACTTCACTTTACTTGATCTCTCTGTCATTGATAAACCTCGATTTTTTTTTTTTTCTCGTATGCAAGTATCGTTGATCATACTTTGGGTCCCAAAGAATAGCATTTGAACTGCATTCTCAATTAAGTTTCATAAGCTGAAACAGTAAAGACTGTGTTGTATACTGTGTTTGTATACTGTGTTGTTTTGTGCACTAGCTAATGGAATTACAATTATGCCAACAAGGTTGGCTTTCTTGAACAATATAACATTCAGTGGCTAATTTTATCGGTAAAAGTTGCCCCGGTCCTCACTTCTGCCTACCATTTACATCACTTCTATTCAATTTTATTTTTTATAATTATAAAATTAAAAAAAAAAAACGTACTTAATTGATATTCTTCACATATGTCGAGAAAAATGATAATAGAAATCGTTTAGTTAATTACACCAAACAGCATTATTTATGAGTATGCTTAGTTTTCAATGCATCGTTTTAATTATTTAGATTAAACTGCGCACACCATCAGGCACGTTTCATAATGTGCAGTTATACTTCATAACTGGGTTGTCACTTTTGCAACAAGGTACCTATACCCTGTTGCTGTAAACTTGCAACAGTCACAGTGTTTATGCTCAACTACTATTGCAATCTACACAGATCGATCATTCTAGTAGCGTCATACACACTTTTCTACATTTAACACGACAGTGTCTGGGATGGATATGAGACCTCAAAGTACCAACTATCAAATGGATATGAAACCTCAAAGTACCAAATGACAACTAACTGATATGCTGGAAAGGTAAAAAAGGCAGAAAGATACCAGGATCACCAACAAAATCCTGCAAACAAAAAAAAGAAATGGGCTAAGAAACACTCGCATATAAATTCACCGTTCTGTCAGACAGGCCGGTCGCTGAAGGGTCAAATTCGATTCCTTGTTGCATTTCGAATCTCACTCTAGGCTCAAAACTGGACGGTAACATCTTGAAAGAATGCATTCAAGAAGGACTGTAATAACGCAAAATTTCTGAATTGTAAGTCATTTCTGTATCGTACACTGCTTTCAGATTATTTGTTGCCTCCGTACAGTCCCTAATCGACGTAATACTGCCGCCCATCCACTATAAAATTTACTACAAATGGCACTAAGGTGTTATTCATGTCATTAATGTGACACTTTTACTGTGTATAATGTAAATGATATAGATCTTAAATAACCATAAATCTTGCTGTTTATTTTTGTCTATACACCATGTACGTTGGCTATGGGACTTATTGTTACTCCTGTGCTATAACTATTTCTAAATATTCCAGGAAAAAAAAATAAAAAAGAAAACGACTGAAATATAACACTATTTTTGTATTAATTAGTGATTTTCAATCAGCACTGATGCAGCAATTCCATCATGGCCACAGACTATGAATTGTCGAAATTTAACACGCTCGCGGTGTCTTATTGAGTTGTAAAGTCTTTGTATTCTGAGGAGTTTACACAAACATCACAGCTTGTTTTTGGAAGTTAATCACCATTCTTCGCGCATTCTGGTATATGCTAATCATCCAGTTCGACAAAGCTTGCCTTAAATTTCAGGGAATGTTCTGATTTGTTCAAAACGACTGTAGTCTTCAAGGCGTCGGTATATTGTCTGTTAACTACCTGTTTTCTACAGATCCGAAAAGTCGACAGTTCGGAATTTCTCAGTGGAAAACTTAACTGTCTCCATCGGAAAAATTCTAGCCATTCCTACCGATAAGGATGAGATTACCAGACATCTGACGGTATCAAAAGCAGACACGTCTACTCAGACAAGCCTTACAAACAGGGTCAGAGACGAAGAGGAAAGGAGGGAGAACGCCGTTCCCGCGTCTATTTTTGACTAGACTTGGGGGAGGGGAAGAAACGTTCCCCTGTAAGCGTTGGAATGTCGGGAGTGCTACGTCTAGAACGGACAGAAAGAATAGTAAAAACAAGATTTTATTGATTGTGAGAAATGTAAATCACCAAGCAACAGAGTGTGGTAGATAATTTAAACCAAAAAAACAGACTTGACTGGAAGAATTTTCAGTAGAGAACTGTCTACAGTATCTCTCAAAAATGTTACAAGAGGAATAAGATAATTTGTTTCAACTTATTCCCCAGCCTCCTAGAAGGGACAATGTTCCTTTGTAATGCGGAGGTTACTGTGAACTACAAAAGCTCCAACACCTCAAGTGAATTTTATAAAAGTTTTCACATATTGATTCTAATCCGTCCAAGCGTTATCTCTCTATAAAATTTCTTTAACTATAGAATATATTCGTATGTTCTATTAGGTCGTCACAAAAATTATGAAATCCAATGATTGTCTAAAAAAAAAAAAAAAAAAAAAATCAAAAATACATTTCTCTTACTCATCATAGTTGATATTAGCGAACTTCTGTTTCATCTTACAAAAGGTATGGTGGCCATTCATCCATGAGCTACAATTGTAAGTCATCCGAGTGAAATGTGTTTCTAATAAATTATGTAGATCTTGATAAAAGTTATAAACCTTTAGCAGAAAATTAACAAAGACATTTTAGCTCTATGCAGTTGCAGAATCCGATAATGTCATAGGTCTCACCATTAACGAGACATGTCTACAAAAGCTCCACACATCAAGTGAATTTTATAAAAGTTTTCGCATATTGATTCTTAAATTAAGATTGTTACACTTTAAATACAAGAACCACATGTAACTGTAAAAACTGACTTGTTACTTGGATGTCTTCTATAATTTCTGTGGCATATATCCGAGCTTCTTCGTAACCAACATTCCTGTATTTTCCATTGAAGTCATAACACAATTTATCAAGGTCAGTAGCCTCAACAATGCCAATTGCTTTGCTTGTTCTTCCTCTACGCCCTATATTGAAATACCGGATACCAGCGTCTACTTTCCTGATTCTGTCAATGCAGCAAGACGTCCATTATCTTGCATGGAAGACCTTCAAGGGTTATCAACATCACATCCATGGCGTGTTTCACATACCAACTCCACTGATATTCCTGATATGGTTAGTTCCAATGATCGGCGGAGAACAGTGAACCCTTTGAAGCAAAAAAAAAAAAAAAAAGGGGCAACTCCTTTGAGATAGGCAGCAGTCCAATGAGCACGAGCGAATGGCATTTATATGAAAGGAATAATACTCAGACTTACTTTTCATGCCACCTTTATTCCTTGCGCGGGCAAGATAATGAATCCGTTGTGGCTCCTTTTTCGCTATGCACTTCCAATATATATATATATATATATATATATATATATATATATATATATATATATATATATAGCATATTAGTGAGTAATACGCTCATGTGTGTATTGCCTTTGTGATGCTATAGGAACCTCTGCGTGCATAATTTATTTGGAAAGGTCCAAGTTCAAATGACACGAGTTTCTCTGCATGGCCTGGTTTCAGACCATGATTATATATCCAGACCATGGTTTCTATCCATGGTCTGGATAGCAATACATGCAGCCTTTCTACAGACGTAGAAAGTACCCATGATCTGTGTTGGGCTTATGATAAAGTTACTCTTATTTTATGATATTAAATCCAGTAAGATTAAGAGCAAATCTTATGTATTGTACATCACCATATTCAAATTTGATACTAGTAATCGGAATACAAGGTTTAATATAATATAAATCTAAATTCATAAAGTATTTCTATACAAAAAAAAAAAAAGTTTGATTGTGAAACAGCTGATTCAGAAGAATAAAACATTGAAAGATCCACGTTACCAAACAAGAAAATTTCACATATAAGGTTTGTAGTATTTTATATAAGATATATTAAACATAAAATATTTTGAAATTAGTACGTTTAGACATTTGTGTGCAATTACTTTTTCTAATAGTTTCGGGTCAGTAGTTCCAAAAACGTTATACCAATTGTGCAAAAAGAGTAACATTTTACTTGAAGACATATCTAGTCGGCTTTCCAAATACGTATTTCTACTTCAAAATTTCTGAAGGAGCAAAGCATTTCATTTCAGTTTTCTTTCTATTCAACTTGTCACAGAAAGATTCAATACGTCTATCATAGCAAGAGTTAAGGGGGAAAAAAAACTAGATATTCGATGTGTTTACGCTATTTGAAGGACAAAAGAAGCCTGTGTGTTGCTAAAGTGGTCTACAACATCCAGTGAAACCTCCTTGCGATGTTTCTAAGAAAAGAGACTTTGCAGGTAAACATCTTAAGAAAAAAAAAAAGTTAATTCAAACTGAATTTCGAACCTTTGAAGAAAATTCAAATTCCAGTAATAATTATTTTCATCCCCCACGACTTTGCTGCTTTAGTCAATGGAAGAAAATAATATTAACGCTGTTAAATTACTATTAATGCACTACACTGAAAAATTTCAAAATGTTTTACTCCATAACCAAGGGACTACAAGAAAAGTCGTTAATAAGGAAAAAGTTGAAATTAAATGAGCTTCACTGCCTTCATTCTTAATTAAAGTATAAACGCACGAATGGTAGTTGCATTACGTCATTTTGAAGTGGCAAGAACTATGCCACTATAATATATATGTATTTTCCCCCTTAATATACAAACCTTGGTTTTTAAGTCTAGAAAAACAACAAGCCATATGCCCAGCTCTCATTCAGAGGTAAGTAGTTAAGCGAATTACCAGCCCACACATCCGACAATCTGGCAGCAAGTCTCGCCACACATTGCGTATGGGTGGTCGATCTGAGGTCATCACGACATTAAACCAAAATATTCTGTTTGTTTATACTAAGGCCTGACCACTAGGTCAGATAAGTTTACGGTTAATCATTTTTACAATGAGTACATTCGTTAACAGTATTTAGTTAAGCGGCATGAACCATAGTCCACTCAAAATTCTGCATTCCTGCGCTTGACCTCTCAGCTATGTAGCTAAACTCTTAATTGCGAGGAAATCAAAATGGAACCGTTTCTTTTAATGTAAGATCTTAAACTTGTTCCGCTAAGGTTATAACGTAATAGATAAGGAAACATGGGATATTTCAATTAAAAATTAAAGCATAGACCAGGGACAGAAGCAAGAATTGACGAATCCTCAGGCAAACAAGGCTGCCCATCTTTTATAGAGAGGACAAATAAATTTTGGGCCCCCTTAAGAACTGAATGGCCTCCTCGAGATATCTAACAACCATACCAAGCCAGCTGTCAGAACCACTAACTCAGGAAAAAAAAAAAAAAAATTCCGAACTCTACATATACTCAAATTAAAAGCTTTCTCAAATGAAAAAAGGTAACGTATTTCTGATAAATATCAATATTCTTCTCATTTACGCAGCACTATATGAGGTGTAACTATTTGAAGAATTCTTCTACCAAGTCTTGTTTAAAATAAAAAAAAATAAATAAATAAAAATTGTTGTTTTTTAATAAATAAATAAAAATTGTTGTTTGTAGAACGAGACCAGCTATCGACTCCGTCGATAGCTGGTCTCGTTCTACCCA
Source organism: Mastigoproctus giganteus (assembly GCF_048544385.1). Classification (NCBI taxonomy): domain Eukaryota; kingdom Metazoa; phylum Arthropoda; class Arachnida; order Uropygi; family Thelyphonidae; genus Mastigoproctus; species Mastigoproctus giganteus. The sequence goes on from NC_143577.1 coordinate 62,747,561, forward strand.
ACCCTGAATATGGCCGTATTCCTTCGAGGAAAGAGTTGTTCAAAATGCAAGATGCCTAAATCGATGGAATTAGAGACTGAGGACGTAACTATAACAGGATTCCATATAAGCAATCGGTTTGTACGTGACACTTAAACGCAATAAACATCTTTAGATCGATGATTCGCGATATGATTTGTAAATGGAAGAGGACTGGTGCTAAAACCATTACGAAGTGACACGAAAATCCTCCAGAGCTGAGGGAACCTCTTGCAACGCATGTTGACGTTATCGCAGCATAGAGGCACTGCATTGCGCAGCATAATATGGGTTACCACGCTCATTCAGCCGTCCAGAAGCCTGTAATCACCTCAATTTATGCCGGATGCCGTCTATCTTGCTGAAAAGTCCGCTGTTCTTGGCCCGTAGACCAATGGAAAGCTGCACTTTGGAGTGACGAATGCTCGGAGAAAGCTACCTACCAGATTGTATCATCCCGACAATGAAGTTTGATGGATGCAGAATGATGGCCTTTCACTGTTTTCATGGTTTGGCCTGGAAACATTGGTTGTTTTGGACAAAACCATGAGTTCTGAGGTCTATCTAGACGTCAGGGACAATAATAAGTTTAAGTTCCGGCAGCACGTCGAGGAAGGCCCATATATGTATCAGCAGCTCCACATCATACTGCTCGCATTTTGACGAACTGATTCGAGGATATCAGCATCGAAAAATTGGAGTGGCTAACTTATAACCCTGACCTTAATCTCACAAAGATCATTTGAGAATGAAGTGGGTCGTTGGGTACGAATGAGGGGAGACTGTCCAAAAAAGAGTTGAACGAGTCGCTGCCTTAAAGGACAAATGACAGAAAATATCGGATATTCGAAAAAAAAAAAAAAAAAAAAATCTGGTGGAGTATTCCACGGAGATTAGAAGCTGTCATAATTCCTAAAAGTTTCAGTACATATCACTAGTTTTCTCGTAAATAAGAGTTAGTGGTGCGATATTAATGGTAGGGCAGTGTATTTTGAGAGAATCATGTGCGATTGAATCCCCCCTCCCTCCCAAACAAATTTTAATGGGAGCCAGCTAATCAATCAGGCAGGTGTCGGTAAGAAGCATACGTAATTTTATCAATACAGACATTCCACAAAATTAACATAAAGAACGGATTTTAATCAGTATAACGATAAAAACTAAATCACTTAGAAATTAGTAATGAATTTAATGTCGAAATTCATGCAATCACATCGATTTTAACGAAGGAATTCTTTACTCGGGACAAAACACAATTACAGCAATACCGTAAGGAAAACATTTGTAACCTTAAAATCAGCAAAAAGAAAATGTTTTTCATCTCATTAAAACTTTGTACACTTCAGATGGCACAGGGAAATTGAATTTAAATGCAAATATGGCAAATGAAATTGTTTTCTCTCATTTTTTTTTTTTTTACCCTTCGTAAAAAGCGACTAATTAAAACAAATTAATGTTTCCGACTAGAAAAATAATATGACGTGATTCAGCTGAATAAACATTTCTTACATTCGTTGGAGGATTAGAGTGAAGCCAAATATGCTAATTTGAAACAGTATTCTTTAGCGGTTCCTATTGCCTTTGCCCGAAATATTCAATTTAATAAATGGTGTTTTTCACTGATGGTGGTAGCTGTCATTTAGAAGGTAACATTGCGTGCCTGCAGATCTGATTAGTTTGATTTGATTAGATCTGATTCGTTGATGACTAGAGAATTTTTTAAGTCATTTTTGAGACTAGTATTATTAGTCGTTTTTAGACAAATAACTCTCGACTTTTACTCTCGCGCAACAAAAATAGCCTTCAGAACCTTAATTATGATTACCAGAACCTCATCTAATTATTCTTCATTGAATTAAATGCTTTAAGAAAGATTTTTTAAAGTAATCAGTGGAAGGAATGAGTGGATTCAAGGAAATAGTTTATCTCCCGCGTTTTCTATCTCATTATTCGAGTTTTCTGGTAACGAAAAGAAATGCACTCCATGCTCTTAAAACACAGCAAAAATATTTACACTTAATAAACATTTGTAGTGTATATCGATAAATGTAATTAAGCAGATATGCAATGACTTCTTTTTTTAATCGTGAATCGCCCTTAATTTCAAACTAAAAACTTTCGGCATTTCCATCATCAGCATGCATTACGCAAGAAACTAGAAACGCTTATAGTCATTCACTGAGCAATGTGAGACTGCCTGTCAGCTCAGAACCCTACAACGTCTTGCCGGAACAGACAGCAGGACGTTCTGTAATCCAATTACCGTTATCTGGTCAAGAAGGTTTGATATAGCGCATATTGAACTGCTTCCGTCAGAAAGAAGATAAAAAATAAATAGGAAGTAACAGACCTATTGAAAGTAAAGTTACAACATTTTTAATAGAATTCCGTATGGAATGCATCTGATTAAGCCCTTTTCTGTTATGTTTATTTTTTGTAAAGTCAATTAAGGCTGTAAGAAGTCAATGCATTTCATCTGTGAATTGGAATGCAAGTCGACCTTGTCCAAGGACTCAAGCCCTCAGTGAGATGGTTGAGACAAAGAACCAGTACGCTGTATAGGACTCTGCATAACATACATTACCGCAGTCGTCCTGAATCTCGTAATTACCCCACCTAATGTCACACTCCGTTATCTTGGAGTAAGTTCCGACATTCTTAGACCGTAGACCAATCGAAAGCTGCGCTCTGGAGTGACGAGTCAAGGTACATGGCTTACCAGTCTGAGGCTGATGCCTGGAGAAAGCACCTGCCAGACTATCGACCTGACAATGGAGTTTGGCGGAGGTACCGTGATGGCCTGAGACGACCGGTTGTTTTGGATAAAACCATGTATGCTAAGGTCTGTCTAGACACCTTGTACAATAATACCTTACCTACGTTGTGGCAGCACATCGGGGAAGGCCCACACCTGTATCATCAGGAGAACGTTCCATGTCATATAGCTCGCGTTGTGACGGACTGATTTGATAACATGAACATCGAAAAGTTGGACTAGCTACCTCAGAGCACAGACCTCAATCCTGTAGAGAACCTGTGAGATGTACTGGATTGCCGGGTGCGTATGAAGAGAGAGTGCCCAATAAATGGTGCTGAACTGGTCACTGCTTTGAAGACCGAATGGCGGAATATATCGGAAGACAATTACAAAAAATGGTGGACAGTATTCCATGGATACTACAGGCTGTCATAAAGGCTTCAACATACTTTAATTTTTCAGTAAATAAAGGTTACGTGCACATATGCAGATATCCGGATATTAATGGCAGAGCAGTGTATGTATACATTTCATATGTCAGTCGAGTTACATTTTTTGCTTTTATTGTTATTATACATTTATGCTTATTCCTCCTATCTAGGAGATGGTTTGTTTGCGAGAATATATGAAAGATTCATTTTTTAACGTCGGGTCCTAAGTTCGTTTAAGAGAACTACCTCTTTTAATATTTAAATATATAAGGAAAGTTAGTTCCCAAAATTTTTGGTTAAAATGAATAAGTTTTCTTCCTTCTATGTTTAGCTAAAAAGCGAAAATATATTAAGTTCTTTAAATGAGTATTTATTTTTTCATCAAATCTTGTTGGTTCTGTTATTTTTAGCAACAAAAATAAAGAAAAAACACAAAGCAAGTTTTAATAATACTTTCATTATAATAATTGACTAAATATTAGTCAAAATAATTGCCATTTCAATTACAAGTAAATTAGAAAAAAAAAAAAAAGTTTATAATACCATAACGGAACGGATGACAAATTATCAGATCTATTATTAAGCAGACTAGCCTAACATTTTTTTTTTTTAGTTAGGCTGTTTTGCCCTGTACTCACTGAACACATCCAGGCATTGCCCTTGACCTAAGGAGCTACGTTTAGAGCGAGTGAGCAATCTTTGTGTATCAAAACGAATTAGAAAGAATCCTTGTATCTAATGTCCCTTATTAGATATAACCCAAGATTACTTATTTCCCCCTTTCTTTTTCCCCCATAGTGATGGGGTACTGAAGAATATGCCCAACGAACATAATTACTACAGAACGACATCCTGTGCAGTGTATGAAGTGTCTAGTCTTAAGAATTACAGCAAAAGCGACACCCACTTTGGTTTTATGTTGAACAAACAGTTAAGTAATCTGACTTGAACAAACAAAAACCAATGGCCACTTCAACCGCACAGGTTAATTAATAAGTTAACCTTCTTCCAAGGAAATAATGAACACAGAAAATGCGTCTAATACGCTATAAACCAAAGGATCCCTAAATAAAGCTAAGGCGTTCAAGAAGGGTTTTTTTTTTTTTTTTTTTTCGTGCCTGTTCATGAGAATCCAAGAGAATCTCAGACGCTCAAACTTACTTTATTTGACTGAATATTTTAAATAATAATAAATAAACGAGACTTCCCAGTTTTATGTTTATGATTACTCGCGTAGTAATTACCTCTTTTAGGAGAAACTATTTTTCAACGAATGTTCCAATTCATTTTGAATAGAAAATCAAACCATACCAGGTAGCTTATTTTTATCATTGCAGTAACTCATTATCTAATAAACTAGAGTCAGCTGAAGCACCAGCGATCCCTCCTGTCAAGAGCCAATTAAAAGAAAACGAGCTAAGTAATTCAAGAATGGAAAAAATCGTGATCTCACCATTTTGAAATTCTTTCGAGTTAAAAAAATAAATAAGCGAACTTGAGTTTGAATAAGTTTTTACTGCAAATAAAAAATTTACAAATACGATCTGTGTCTACTGAAGATGAGCCAATTTATTCAAAACTAACCTTAGATCATAAACTGAATAAAACATCCTTGTTGCAGTAATTGCTTAGTATTCTTCCAACGATTTCATTTCAAATTCATTGGAATTGCAATTATTGAAAGAATGCTTAGCATTACCCGAAGAAAATAGGGAAAATGAAATGTGGGTGGCATATCTGATTTATTGAAACTATCAAACCCTGCTGACATACGCAGATTACAAAAATATTCAAAAAATATTCTTAATTTAAAGATAAAATTCTTATAATTAATTTTCAAATAAAAATTTAAGACATTCTTTTAAATAATATTCTTACTTTAAAAATATTCTCACTTAAAATATTCAAAAATATTCTTATTTTGTGAAAACAAACTACAGAGTCAAATATTTCGATACGGATAAACATGGGATACCACGTGATATCTTGGATTTTCTGGAGAAAAATCTATTCGTAATAGAATTTTTGTTAAAAGTGAAATTTTTGACAGTGCCTTCTTGCCTAGAAATAATGGTAGCAAAATATTTCTGGAAGAAACGTTAAGAGAAATTGAAGCGAAATCAGCTAATTACACAACAGATAATTCTTGTTGTTTCGTTAATTAGACAATTGCGATAATTGAAACACCACTTTTTTGACGTATTTTTGGAATAACATGTACTAAAAGCGATTTGTAAATGTTTCTGGTTCAATTATTTCGTAATATTATAAATGAAAAAAAAAAAAGCGCTCGAAAAATGGTCAGAATTCTTGTATTTAGTATTAAAAATTCTTCTTGCATAATTTATAAAGGCGCAATTATGTTACTAAAGGAGATTAAAGTGGGTATGTTTAAAGAATAAAAATTCCTCTATATCAGTCTAACAAATTTTTCTTCGATGGTTCACAAAAATGCCATTCCAATTTACAAAGAAAGAAAGATCGGCTAATTATCGGAATTTTATCAAAATTTCTCATTTATAGGCGCATTCGAAAGATTGAAACATGCGACATTTATTCAATAATCTGAGAAAGGTCTGACTCTCAAATTGTAGGTAGATAACCAGCAATAATGAATTTGACTACTGAAATTATTTATTCAATAGATTTATCTTTAACTGAAAATTAGAAAAATTCTGCAATAAAATCGCTTAAGTTTGTTTAAACACGAATTGCTTAAGGCATAATTTATGTTTAAATAGGACAAATTGCTGTACTTAAACAGCTGTGGCACATAAAGGCAGAAAAGGAAGTTTTTTCTTTTCTTTTGACAAAGAATCAACCTGTCAAAGGCTCTTCCTCTTTAGAATTGAAGGATAGATTGTCGAAGTATCCCCTTCAAGTGAAACTCGCCTATCTGTGGACTGTTGAGACTCTTCTCCTTTGACCCTTCTCAATATCTACTGAAGAACCGCAGCAACGAGAAACATCTGTGAGGAAGTTAAGGCCCTTATTATTTAATTAACTATACAGTAGTCCTTGGGAAGCTCGGATTTGAATTAAATAATTTCTGAACTATTAAGTGCTGTACAGACAGACTAGGCTTATGAGCCTCTTTGTAGTGGAAACAGTTCTGCCTTTTCAAATTGGAAAGTGTTTTCTATCTGTATTGGATCCATGACAGTCTCGTGGGCGTGAGAGGTATAAACCACACATTGTTCGCAAGGCAAGAACAGTTTCGTAGCTCCTCATATCTCCTTTCTTAGTTTATGTTATTGCTTTAATCTAAGTTTAAACTTATTTCCAATATTATAAAGGATAATTGTAGCCTATTACTATATGAAATGTTTAGAATGCTTCTCAGGAAGCTCTAAATAATTTAACTATTATAGTCATTTTGGCAATGTAACAAACTGAAGTGATATATGGACTACGCAAGGCTCTGTTTAGATTGTATAAGGTATATGCAGCAATTATATAATGGGCTTCGTTAAATGCATGCTTGGTTAGTCAGCTTCACTTTTAGGAGATGATGAAACCATATTTCATTTTAGTGCTAATTTTAGCCAACTAGCTAGAAGCATAAAGTCATAACTTTTCTAACTAACCTTAGAAAGGGCGGGAAAGTAAATAAATTAGCATCAGAAGCACAGCTGAATGGAACTGCATTAATGCCTCAAATCGCCATAAACTATTTATGCCTCATGCAATTATGATTAACAGCTAAAAGCTGGGAATGCTAAAACTTTGGGGATGTGTCCCTTGGCCGCGATACAGACAGAAAGAAAGTACTCCTGCCACTACACGTGAGATTAATTCCAAGTTAAATATCTTGTGCAAATTCTGCACCAACTGTTTCATGATATTTATTCTAAGTGATGCAATGCTAAAATATACAAGTGAAATTAAACGTAGACGTTTGACTTCTCCAAAATACTAATTTTGAAAGCTGTGCAACAGATATCGTGATTAATTTTAAATAATTTGATAATTGTTATTTTCCACCAGAAAACAGCAATTATTAGTGAGAAGTGGAGGATCAGAAACCTAATTCTTTGGCCTTACCGCTATCATTTCAATTTAAAGTTATCATCATTACTTCTTCAATAAACAAATCACTCCTAGTCAAGAACAGATGACTGTGATCGTAAAGTATATTCGTTTTCTACATTTACCTCATTTATCATTTAAAACTGCTTGTCCTCAGAAGCGTAACGCAAATTTCGCCTCTACCGTGGAATTTTACGACAGGCCCTTTAAACAAACTGGAGCCTCCTTCCGGTATGGGGGAAGAGAAGATGAAAGGAGTGATTGTTATGTCACGCGAATAAAAACAGAGAAAACCTTTTTACTATTCAAAGATTTCACTGATTTTATTGCAAAATATTAATAATAAATTAACAGAGGATGGAATTGGGAATCTCTGGTATATCATGTGTATATTTGCATCCCAAATAAGACACTTTAGGTATTGAAATCCCGCTAAAAAGAGGTTAACTTAATTTTCCCCCAAGGACTGGGCCCGTCTCAAGGTCGCGGATGTAAGGATATTCTTAGGGATGCTCCCCCCCCCCACCTAGTAGGCCGTAAAAAAGAACGCAGTATGAGCAACAGAACACGATTATTACACATCCGAGCAATGGGGAATGTAAAGTCAGTTATGTACAGTGCTAATCAAACTTTACTGAACTCGTTGCAAGCAATTGGCTACAGAAGGATGTGACCTGTGTTATTTCCACTTTACGAAATTTCAGCTGTTTAGCATATGTAAGTAAGGTGCCATTCTCTTAGCAAGAAACAACACAAATACCGCGTGGAAGGAAAATAACCGAAGTGAGAAGTACAGTATTACGAGCAAATTCAGATCAGACCGGTTTCGAGACGTCGAAATTGCTTTAGTTACCGGCAACAATTCGAGTAACAACACCATACTGAAATGTAGGCGTCTCCAATTCATAAATATGTATGCTATGTAGATCTTTAATGGCGTCTAGACATCACCATCCTTAATGCTTACTTCGCGTAATTTCAAAACACCCTCTATATTTTTTTAACTGACTTTAAATAGCGCAATAACAGCTCGATCTAATTATCAAAAGCTTAAAGGGAAAAAAAAATAAAATAAGCTTAATGCTCAGGAATTTAAAATTCGTTAAGTTGGAAAAGTGCAGAGTACGCGTAATTCTTGCCACTGAACTTAGTTGGCAAATTACTTTTCAATGTTCTTGGGTGGATAGATTGGGTGTATGGTACTTATTTCATTGATGGTTGCATAATTACCCGTATTAAGTTGTAAATTTTGCGTCATTATGAAATAGGTAAAGAATGAGAACAGTGAACTTGCCAGTGACTTTTTTTTAACAAATTTCTTCAAATCACGAAGTAACCCAACCCTATTTATTAAAAATAAAACCAAATAATAAATTAATTCAAATATATTCTAGATGTACCAAACATACAGATGCATAATTTGCACGTTCAGCACTTTTCTTCATAGCCGTATTTAAGTTTAAAAAAAAAAAAAAAAAAAAAAAATTCTTCTTACACCCTTGTGTGTAACCCCAAACATAGCCGACATTGATGATATTGACTATCTCGACATGTCTTCTCCCCTCTCATACCAGCAAACACTCCGAAATTCTACGACAGTACTAACTTTCGTCTGACAGGCCGTTGATCTTATTCAAGCGCTTCAACTCCTCTCTTTTCATCAAAGCACGCCTTGCGTTTTTCCCGATTCCCGTGCAATAACATAACGGGACCAGTTAAGCCGAGGTGACAGATCAGTCTTCAGCTGTCCGCTTTCCGTCGTCCACAACCTGGCCCACGGGCGCATTACACGTCCCCCGACAGCCTATCACTGCAGGGAACAGAAAATTGCTGTCAGTGAATGACCCCCCTCCCCCTACAGGCACCCTTTCTGACGGGTAATACGAACCTCGCTTCCGTAGCAATAGCTCTACGCCAAGGTTCTTGCAAGGATCCTCCCTATGTGCCCATGCATAATGCCTAATGGGAGAAGAGAAGTCGGGTCGACGTTCTGGTATGCAGGGAATGCACCAGCCTCGGGCGGAAGTTAGTCTGCCTTAGTGAGGCCGGTCCCGGGAGGATTAGAGCAGTATAGAAATTGGCTGCAGCTCCTCACCGAACGTACACACACAAAAAAAAGTACACAGCAATTCCTCCGAGAATCGCTCTCCAGAAAAAAAAAGAAAAAAAATAGAAGAAAAAAAAGGGAAGGAAAAAAATGAGAAGAGAGACTAAGCAGAAGGTCAAGTGAAGGTCATAAACGATTGCAGCTGTACGCCAGTGGTCGCCGGACCTCGGCTAAATGGACTTAGATGAGAACGAGGAGGAGAAACTTCGAGATGAAATCAGTGATTGAAGAAGGACTATCTATCTCTTGCTAAACTAGAATGTAATGCAAGTGAAGAACTAGCTGGGAAGGTGCACTGCCCTAACTAGGAAGATACAATGAATCGATATTTCTGTCGTCTGTGCAGTTATGTATAAGGGGCACTTGAGCTACGTGCATTAAATTCTTTCTTTCTCTCTCCCAAGCGCTCAGCTGAGTCTTTTCACTACACTAACCTTTTGCAAATTGTCATAACAAAAGCTGAAGTTCATTTATAATGTAATAATTATTTTATGTTTAAAAGTAATTAACGCAAAATTTTATTTTATGCATCACAGCAACAAAAAAACAGCATAATATCAATAGATCAACTTACGTCACATATCTGGGATTTATCTTGCAGTGCGCAGGCGCAACACAAACAAGATCATTCATTCTGGAAAGGTTAAGCGAAATAGAAAATATATCTATTTAACAATTACTACCTCCACCATTTGGAAAGAGTAATATTTACAAACTATATAAAGTAAATAGTAATGCATATAATTGCCCAGAGATAAAAATTTCACTAGAAAACTATTTTTAAATAAAAATATCGTAGCGAGTAGTATAACATATTTGCTCAAAATACAAGGCAGTGCGAAACGTCAAAAATGACATTATGAGAAATGTACGAGTGCACTCGGAACAAATCCTCGTCCTTTTACATCCCTGATAATGCAAGGTACCACTTAAAACATCCAAATCTTCCTTTTGTAGTCCCCTGCTCAACAACCAATTATATCGCATTATATTCTAAACTGTCCAGATAAGTTAGGCTACCGTTGACATCTACAAAGATACACACTTTAATTGTAAGTTAAACCGTAAAGTTAATTTACTATTTTAGCCAAATTGATTCTAACAGCAATCCAACTATCCATCATTAATTTAGAAAAGATTAAGGTAATTAACAATATAATGCTTGCTGTTCACTTCGCAGCCTAATAACTCTTGTCACGTTAGGTAAGATTTCCGTATTTGTTCTAAGGATATTAGATCTACAATATGCCAATCACCGAGGAAGGTAGTGACAAACATTCATCATTTCATTAACTGAGTTCCTCAAGCTGAAAAGATATGGATAAAATCCAAAAGATTCCATCCTTAATGCCAATAAATAATAAAATAATTATTTAATGAACGTATTGTTTTACACATGAAAGTATGGCTAAGATATTTCAGTGTGCTGATTGGTGGCACTTCAGAAACTGCAAATAATTAATATTTGTACCGTGTTCTTCATGATTTACACTAACTGTAAAATAGCAAATATTGATATTGAAAACAGACACTGGACCAGGTGCAAAATCAAGATTGCTCGCATATAAGAGTTTATCAACATTTTGGTATTTGTTAATACCAGGGTGACACCGTTCACTAATTTACAACACAAATTACGTAAAAATACTCAGTCTCAGAGTTCATTAATATTTCAGCATTTATCCAATACCAGTTTGACACAGTTCACTAATTAAAAACAACAAGAACAAATCTAAAATTGCTCACATAGTAGAGTTCGTCAACGTTTTAATATTCATTCAGCACCATAGTGAGCGGTGTCACCATGGTGTTCAAATAATGTAAAAAGCTTAATCTCAGAGTTTGACATTTTCGTATTTATTCGACACAAATGTGGCAACACCGTTCACTAATTTAAAAACAAAAATAATTTAAAATTGCTCACTCTGCAGAGTTTATCGATATATTTATTTGAAACCAGTGAGCCCACTTGAACATTTTGTGGAGTTCACTTTCTCTGTGACTAATTGTTAGTTTATGTACAATTTGCTCATTCCGGAAACATTAAAATATTTTAATGAAGCGTGCCTACCCGTTCAATCTTGGGTAACGTAATGACTAGTTATTGTTCATTTAAATTATAGTGATTAGAGACTGCACAAAAACTCTATAAATCTTAGCCGCACTTAGAATACTTGTGCTTTAATTTCCTAAGTACTTCGTCTGCAATGAATCAAGCTGATTACAGAGTGCAGATACACATTAATGGGAAGAAATTCATTGAAAAGGTCCAGCCCCAAATGCATTTTCTTGTTCTCCTTGTCCATTATTATTGCAGTTCCTTGTGAACTGGTCTCCTGAAAGTACTTACATTAGCTGCCTTTTCCCACCAATCTCAAATGAAATAACCGCAGAAATGCATCTTTGAAATTCACAGAGGGGGCAAAAAAAAAAAATGAACGTAATTTTCGTTAATTAAATACAAGTTGCGCACACTATTAAAGAAAGTGCGAATTTCAAAACTACGCTGCGAATTGCTATTAAGATACCTTATAAGAACGATTCCACTAATCAAGGAATTCTAAAGACAAACACTGTATAAAGCAGTACGCGCATACTGACTGACCTGAGAAACTAAATATTCCAATAAACAAAAGAAAATGTTTTGAATAGAAGCACGTAAAAGAAATAAATTAGGTAATCAGATTCGAGAGAATTCTGATGAAACCTAAAAGCTTAGCGACGTCTGTCAGATTTTAAAATAACCATCCCATTCACTGTAAATTTGGTTAATTAGCACAAGATGACTATTGCATGGTTCAGTAATTTGGTTCATCTTGGAAAGTTTGTTTTTCTTGCGCGTGTTATGCATTTCCAACTGATTAAGATTCAGAGTAGTTAGTATAAGACTGTTTTCATGGAGTAAAAATAATTGACGCGAAGGAAGGTTAGAACTGCCTGTAAGGAAAACGAGTCCAAGTAGGTAAGTACTTTTATTGGAATTCCTTTTGCTATTACAAGTCGAACTACTGCTTTTCTAATTAATCAAAAATTCAAAAGATTTCAGAGGAAATTAGGGACTTTAATAACGAAAACCAGTTAACGAACGACCTCATTTTTTGTAAATTTGAGAACACGTTTGAGAATAAATGTGTTTTGGTTCTACAACGTTGCAGCGGCTAAAATATGTACTGTTCTATTCTAAGTGAATGTCTTTATCCAGATGGCCCGTTTTAGGGATTACTGTCTTCATCGGTGGGCTCTTTATAGGAAAGGGGTATTTTTCGAGTGAAGAAACTCGCTGTGATTTGTTTCAGAATGAGATGAATGTTTTTGTGCGCAAACATCGATTTGCCATTTTAGCTAGGTACAGAATTATTCGTTTTTACAAATTAGACAACACCTACAATTATATATTTTAGATAGATTGAAAGCTTAATAGCTCTAAACTTATACGGATTTTAATATAGCTGATTACTGTATTTATTCTCTTGTTGATTTTCGAAAAATAAACTGAGTATTTTCTAATATTCTATACTTTTCGAAATGCAGCTGAATTTTACGATTTTAAAATGCATTTTTTTCTTAATATAAAAAGATTGTGTAAATCTCTATGCATCTAATTTTTAATCGAGGTTAGCATCTTCATTTCAAGGCTATGGAAATCAGATTCATTTCTGTTAATTTCATCATTCTTGGAGAACAGTGTGCTACAAAACAAGAAATAAACCTTTTTCTTAAAATAACTGCCTACCGCACCCCAATAAAAAAATAATAATATGTTCATTTAAAAAAAAATTCAAATATCAATTTGAATTGATTAAATTTTCGCTTTTAATTAGACTTTAAAGTTTGTCATTCCCAACTGAGCTTCAGTTATGATTCTAAAATGTTCATCAAATCCTATTAACACAAAAAGAATGTTCGTATAACACGGTTCAGTTAACCTGTTTGCTAACTGAAGTCACGGAAGAGTGAACTCTGATCATATATACAACCCGAACAAAGGCACAAGGTCAAAAAAAAAAAGAGGCGGGGGGGGGGGAAGAGTTGTATCAATAAAAATTTAAGTGTTATAGTACTCTGTGTTCCATTCCAATTAAACCTGCAAAAGCCACTCCTATTATTCACCTCTCAATTATAAAAGCACGCCGTTAGAAGTGTATGATTACAACGCTATTCAATGCGAGCTTATTATATGAAGTCATCGACCTATTTTTTTTTTATTTTTCTTCTTCTCCCGGTTAAAACTCCGAACTTCGGATAGAGTACTACTTTAAAGTTGCATTAGTTTGACTTCATAATTAAGTTTATGTACACTGAATAGCAACTTCATTAGTTACACCTAATCTTTTTTTTATGAATTATAGCTCTCGTTCAATAATAGCATCATAAAGTCGCCACGTTCCCCTAGCAAGAGGCTCAACAATGCTAAAATTATAATTTAAAATCCTCTTGGCCTCCACCACCACCTCAGAAATCATGTATTATGGTGGAGTTACCGCCGCTGCTATGGAGAGCAGGATTCTACTATCTCACATATTCACAACTCACCTAATGCTTCTATCTCAAGTATTCATAATGAATATCTACATAAATATATTTACACTATCCTCTAATAAAATAAATTACTATTTACAATTATCACTAGATACGATACAAACATTGTATACGCTATTTACATCTAAAACCTTATTTACAATAAAATCCTACATCAACTCATAAAAATACAAATCCAATTTACTATATTCTTTCTCTATCACTGGACATGATCTTATGTCCTTTATTTCTCTAGAGTAGTTTCGCTTTGTTGCATACTGCAAACAACTATTCAATATCACCAAATCTGCGGGATCTCTTCTTAACACTTGAAGAGCATCATTGGACACAGGCAAGCAGGCAGGGGTCACGGCCAACAGGGCTATGATCCCTACGTGCCTGACTCATGGAATAACAAACTGCCGAGCTCCACGCCCCACACGCATGTTATCATAAAGATAAACAAAACACTTGTATAACAAATCCAAAGATTCGCCTCTTATTCCTCATTCATTCCTTACAATCCTCATCACTTTTGCATACACTATTTTTTCTCTTAAATATTTCGCGTGCGGTAAGAAGCCCAGCCTCTGATTAAACACTACCCACGCCAAGATATCGAACCTCGGGGGCATATCCACTCACTAATCCTTCCGCTCTTATAGTCGATATCGACTCGAGCTCCATTTCGTCATCATGCACTTAGATTTGGTGGGAGAGATTATTAGCTTATGATCTTTAGCCCAGTTTATTATCCTAAGCAATAATTAACGTGCAGCTATAATTTAAAAAGCATATATCAAAACAAAAACATCTACAAACGCAAAAAGGTACCATTGCAACCAAGTATCATTTAATAATTCATCTCCCAGCGACATTCTATTCCATAGCCATCTGTACCTTATTTATTACAAACATAACATCCCCAGTGGATCTGCCCTTTTGCAGAAATATTGATTTTCTGATGCCAACTTAAAATCTTTTCATACCGCACTTCTAATCTGTTCTTAAAAAGCCTTCCCAAAACTATCCCCAAAACAGATAACAAAGCCACCGGTCTATAAGATCTTACTTCCTACGGATCCTTATCCTCCATTTCTAATAAAACTTTTACTTGGGCAGGTCCCAGTGGATCTACCCAAGTAAAGGTTTTATTTAAAAAGGAGGATAAGGATCTGCATTTCATTTCGTTCTCTAATATCTCCAACCTTTGTTGTTCACCCTCAATCTTCCACATCGTCATCTTGAAAGAGCTCTTCAATGATAACCCTCATCGTATCTTCCCAGCCATAGATTTCCCTAGCTCCAGTCAGCCTAATAGTGTATTCTACGCTTTCGACTTTCAATTTATTCATCTATACCTTAAAAGGTAGACTCGATGCATTCCGATTACTCCGTTTAAACAAAAATAGCCACTTCTTTAGTTACGCCTAATCTTTTCATGAATTTGAGCTCTTTCAATGGAAGCATCATTTGTTTGCACCACACTATATAGAGCAGGTAGGTTCATGCGAATGCTATGTATGTGCAAACAGTGCGAGAATAGACAAAATAAAATAATTTAAGTCCTTTTAACGCGTTATGGCAGTTAGAGCCACGCGCGCTGGTATGAGTACATCGGAAAGTGAAACCCTTCGGGGGGGTTTTCACGTACGACTCTCTCCTGCTTATCCAGCTTGGCCCAAAAGACAAATACCATTCAGGCAAAAGCCTCCCCATGGTAGGAAATAAATAGCTCATTGAGAGAGAGGACAACCGATGCTGACAAGACTCGTGCAGGGTAACAGAAAAGCTGCAGTCAGCAAAATCACAACCCAGCACAGTAGCGGTTACCAAAGCGGCATTTCAGAACGCATAACTTGTCGAACCTTATTGGATTCAGATACAGTTCGCTTAGGAACAAGGACACTGAACAGAAGTGGGTTGCAAAAAAACGTTGCCTGGTCTAATGAATCCCAGTTCCTTCTGTCACATGCTGTTGACCAGCAGGAGGCAATGGAGGCATCCTTTTAGGTGCCAACAATCCAAGCTGGTAGTGGCGGTGTAATGGTGTAGAAAGTTTTCGTGGTGCACATTAAACTCCTTGATACAAATAAAGCGACGTTTGGTTACTACAGGTTATCGGGAACCTGTTTCCAACCAAGCATACCGCCTTCAAGTGCCGCAGGATATCCATCTGCAAATGGGCTCATCCAACAAGATAATGGACCATTTCACAAGGCCACAATTGTACAAAACTGGTTCCAGGACCAAGGGAATGAATTCAGACTATGACAGTGGTCTCCTCACGTAGAACTAGTTCAAGTAGGTGGAAGGAGTTCTTTGGAAGAGAATACAACTGTGGGAAGTAATTGGGTCATCATGGACCATCATCCCTAAGGCATGCTTTGGATACCTCGTCGAGTCCATACCACGACGAATCCAGGCTGATCCGAGGGCTAAAGGAAGACCTAGCGGCTATTAGGTAAGTGCATCTAATAAAGTGGTCGCTCAGTGTAGTTTTTTTTTTTTTTTTTCAGTATTCCTAAAGGCTATTTATTATGAAACATAGCAAGTACTGAGTAGATCACGAGACACTGGTGGCTATAATATCGTCAAATGATAGGAAACAGAAAATTCAACACAATGCAACAGCTAAAGCAGGCCGAATCATAAGAAACGTAATTACGCTTGCAATTCTATCAAAGATGGAATAAATGAAACGCGAGATTAGATTCTGATTAAACTAGAAATTACAACTAAATCATACAACGAACATGTGTGGAATCCGTTCTCCCTTACCAGCTGCTCACAACAATCATATATATATTTATTTTTTTTATTATTTTTTTTTTTCCCCCTTTCGCGAACGGTAAAGTTTTATTGCATTGACTCTGAATTCTAATCATGGTGTCATCGAGGTTTCATGTATAAGTCGCGTACCGGTTTAAACTTTAAATCATTGAATATATATAAAATGAAAGTTCCTCCTAATCTACTGCCTCAGATGCTTATTAAAAATGGCGTCAATTTTCTTGCATGTTCGATAGAATTCGAATCCGAACCCCAGAGAGAGATTACCTAAAGATGGCTACGGATATTCAAGAAAATGTGACTGATTATGTAGGATAGCGTAGCCTACCAGATTACTAACACGAATACCTTTATGTGATGATAAGTGGCCTCGCCATTTCAACCGCAACTTTCCAAACTCTTTCCACCCCGTTCAACAAGCCTCTAAACATTCTATATGCTACAAATAACCATCGATCGGCATGTACAGTATTGATGCTTGTAATAAACAGAATTCTACTCCACTGGGCTATAATTTGTCACTACCGTATTCTGTTCGATTATCTATTAGCAGTGTACAGCGCCATGTCATTTTCGTATTTCGAATTTATTCCTTCGCATCACAAAATTACTGCAAAATTAAAAATAAATGAACAGAATTTAAATAATATACAAGTATTCCTTGTATGCCTATAGGTCAAACAAAATGCTGTGTTTTAAACTTGATTGATATTAAACTTAATTTGATGGACAGCCACAAAAACAGAAAGCCTATTAGAGCAAGAAGACTTATCACACGTATTGCACAAAAAAAAAAAAAAAAAGAGAGAGAATGAAGAGAAGAAAAAGTATAGATAAGAGAAAGAGGGGCAAGTAACCGGTATTGAAAATGTTAAGAGGACACTCTTGAAAACAACTGGAGAAACCTTACCGCCTGACTGATGTAGAATATCGAAATATGCCTAGATATGAAACATGAGAAGTTTGCAAGGCACCTAAGAAGAACAGACAGACACAAGCCTTGAATTTAACTCCACGTACAGATTACGGTAGGGAGTAAATAAACAGTTTGATAGTTATTAAGCAGGCAGTTCAGTTACTCAGGTAGGTTCAATTATTCCTGCAAAAACCTTGCACTTTCACCCTGAAATACAAGAAGCCAATCATTTCGTTTAAAAATGAAGTAGAATTCTGATTATAGCATAATACAAGCATCTGTATCGAGTCAGTTTATTTTTTCGTGTAACCCGTATCGGACACTTAATTTAGGAGTTAAGTAATAAAGGCGATCAATCTCACCGTTCCAGGACGAGCAAATCTATTGTTGTCGTCTTTATCAGAGAAAAACCACAGAGACTAAACAATCAAAATGGCGCCTCCTTCTCTGAGTGGCAATGACAAACCTCTCAGGTTTAAACAATATGGTATCAGGCAATACCATATAATTCTCCAACAGCCTTCGAATAAACTCAGGTCAATTTATCGATAAGACTTACCAACAACAAAGACTTGAAGAAACCCACCTTCAAGCTGACCTTTATGATCTGATAAGCTCCATCCTCTGCTACTCCCTTAACTCAAAAAAGGCCGAAAGAGTATGGACTGTCTCCTCAATGAACATGCATGGAAAAAATTGTATATAGATGTATACAGATTGTTGAATTCTAAACTGGACTTATATAATAAATCCAGCATTGCTCCTGGCACTACGCATTCGTAAATTGGATTCATATATTATAGTATTAATGGCATTTGTATATACAATACTAACAATTATACATGTTATTTATTGTCATTATGAACCATATGACTTTTGTAATTAGATCTGTAGTTCCTGACACCATTTGTGGACATGTGTTTTTGTAAAGGGCGGCACCTAGAACATCTGTACCCCTCTAGCGTGGGCTGTTTAGGGGTGAACCAATACTGTTAATAAAGGTGATTTAATAATAAGAACCTCTCGCCTCCTAAATGTTCAAATTATGAATGCAATATTAGGTTTCCCAACCACAAGCTTCTGTGAGGTAGAATATCTTCATGGGTAATGACGCTGATATTGATTAGATTGATAAAGTGGAAAAAATACACAAAATGGCTGATACAGAAATGAACTGGGTTGCCACTTTTTTCCATCTCGTGCAAAAGATATCAAAGACAGATCGAGGACGGAAGAGATCTCAATCAACTTGTGCACGTAATGTTTCCTTCAATTTTATCTCGGATTAAATGTCAATAGTTGGTAAGAAACATGGTTGCTATGCTTTGCCACTGCGCGCACAACAGAGGCCAAGTGTCGATTATATGCGCAAGGTATGAAGAAACCTATACCGTTCGCCTTTTGTTTCTTCATCCAATTCCTCCCACTAACATTAAAGCAGATTAGAAACTGCGCCTCCCCTTCCCCCACCGTAGTTAATGAAGAGAGAGTCAAACATGTTGTGTCAAGAAAGCTAATGTTTTCGTTTGTACACAGATTACTCTAATGAAATGAAGTGCGCTGAGAATAACGTGACCTTTATCGTTCAAATCGATCACAGTCACTCCAGATTTACTGCGTCGGCGCATATTTTATTTCCGTCTATCAGTGCTACTACGGAAGGCATATACAGTTTCGATTAGAACGCGTTCAAAAAATAAGGCTTTAGCTACAATTCGATTCCGCGTATGGAATCAGATTTCCAAAGCACGATTTAATATGCAAGAAGCCCTGTAACTATCATCTTCTACCATACCAGGCACGTTTAGCACGGAACATGAAGAGCGATTAGCCTAAAATATCGAGTAGCGCGCGCGCACACACACACACACCACTATAGCCCTAATTAATCGTTTATCTCCCGAATTATGCAATGAGTGAGTCAGCGATATTTTCTAGCTGAAATTGTTTTTGACTACTGCAAACTGAAGTTTTCAAATTTGCTGAGTACTGAGATCTGAAGTGTGAGCAATTGCAGAATCTCGCTCGCGTTCTGCATTCATAGCAGGGTCTGGATTGCGCTTTTTTTTTTATCTTTTTAATATTATCACACAAGTATTAAGGTAAAGTATTAGTTTGGAGTATGTGACAGCTGAAGCATCCAAGGCAAATTGAGTGTTGGCTTTTTTTTTTTTTCCCCCAGTTGGTTTGTTCTTCCACGATGTTTAAAGAAAAATCCCATCGAAGTTTCGTTCACACAGATGGAAACAACTGTCTGCGCGGTAGTACAGTGGTATGGTCACCATCCTCCCCACACCGGGTGGAAAAGGTCCTGGTTCGAATCCCGTCGATGACGTGAAGTATTTAATGGGTTTGTTTTCACTCCGTCGCTGACGTAGATAGAAAGGTTTCACCGCCAGAAAGTGGGGGTTTTATTTCGTCTAGTAAAACAAGGCAAATCGACCAGAAAACACACGCAATTTACAGACATAATACATATGAGTATATATAAGAAATTATGGGTGGACCTAATATAATAGCTTGAGTCTGAGATGGAAACAACCCCGTACCGTTACCTAGGACAAACTGAGTGACTGACCTGAAGGAACATTACTATGCTGATGGGTAGGATGGAAGCATAGGACCAATGACTTTAGACAGTGACCTAAATGGACTCCGTTGGACTCTTCCAATTGGACTCACTCCATGTGATAGAATCTCACTAGATACAGGGTCAAACATTGATAAATGACTCGACCTGACTATACTATTTCACAGGACAGGATTCCTCCCATGGACAAACTTCAAAACTCAATTCTCCTACCAAAGCTCAATTGCCGGGTTCATCAATTCCACTGCCTGAAATGTGAACTAGGCTCCAAACCAACCACGTTTGACACACGACTGGTACGACTATATTTCTTGGACGAGACCGGGCTGTCCCATGAATGACAGCACTAGGATTGTACACGTAGATGTCCAACGACAGGACGCGAGCCCAGGAACGACTACTGACCTGACAAAGCTGCTCCATGCTGCGCATATGCCTTATTGGAGTCTGGGTCGACGCCCTTACGCGGTTCCCTTTACTCCAAGTTTCCTGACTTGGGGGAGAGGTTACGGCCATCCTGTCTCCTCCCCTCCCCTCTTTTTCTTCTGGTGGAGCATGGGCATGCCCCACTGACTACCTGGGTTGGTCTTCTCTATCATTCACCATCTTTGTCTCTCCCCCCCGAGTCTCCATTCTCCCCTACTCTGTACACTAGCGTACGTCCCACATGTCCAAATTTAATTATGATAAAATTCAACTGCGCTCATCATATTTGGCCTTTCTAACTAATGTTATCTTTTTTTTTTTTTTTTTTTAACATAGGCCCTCGCCACTGAAATCTCAGGAAACTAGGTGGCAAGGCCTGCCAGAAAAAAAAAAAAAAAAAAAAAAAAATTTCAAACTACTGGGTATCTGGTCTGCCCTTCATGAAGCGAAGGGTGGCCAACGTTGGGCCCCAGCAGGGCTCTAGCGGCTAAATGGCCGGATGAACAACGATACATAACACTATACTTATACAATATCCATAAACGTTTAAATCTCTGACCTTCCCAGCGAACTCGTACACCTACAATGAAAGCAACGCAGAGATGAGAGAAATCCCTGGTGCCGTTTAACACTAAACAAACTTTACGCAGATGGAAATTCGTCTCAGCTTCTACCACTGACTACAACCGAACCCAGTCTTTCCCATGACGATCTCCCACATGGAACAATCTGTTATGACAAATTGTTTGCGTGCTTATGGCTACCACAAACATTCCATATATCCTCAGAGGATAAGATAAAGATTCTAGGACTGCTACTGAACAGTTTCTATAGCCTCCTCGCTCCTTGAACGACATTTCCAGCATAAAAACTGGCGCATACTCCTATTTGAATAAATAAAGATTGACCCTGAAGAACTAGTTGAGAGCTGGAAGTGCTGTGCTTCCAAGAAGTTGAGGTAGAGAGGCATTAAGCACGTTTTCGAATAAAAGAACAGTTCTCGGCGGTCCAGCAGGAACACCCCAATGCTATAGCAGCTCATGCAGTTCTACGTTCTCCTTCCATGCCACACGTCTGTTTCTATCTTGGACTTTGTGATTATCAAAGTTTGTGTGTGTGTGTTATGGGGGTTTATGGGCGCATAAGCTGCTGGGACCATAGTGCGCCTGATTATCAAAGTCACACGAGATACATGCACATGACAACGTACGCTTGCTTAGAACTCGCCGCCTTTATTAATAAAGTTATCATTAATGGGTTAAGCAAGCCGATAATGTTAAAGCAAATGTGGGGGAGGGGCTAAGAGGAGAAAGAATACCTGCCTAATATCGGGAGCTAAATGAGACTAAGTCTCCCTATTAAGTAGGGTCTATTGTCCCACATTTTCCTTCCTGACCCTGGAGGCACATGTTTTATTTTGCCCTGTAACATATTCAAGAAAGCAAAATGGTTTCATCGTACCATAAAAGACTTGTTTCGTAATCCATGAATACATTCACACATATGGTGCCAAAAATGGAACAAGTATCACGGTTTGGGCGCGAGTCCAAGATACCCAAACCAATACTAAAGACGATCTGTCTAGATAATTTTGTTACAAATTCTTCTGGAAAAATCTTTGATGAATTGGATTATGGGTTGTTCCCGATTTTTGATGAGAGTTGAGAAAGGTCCAGAAGAAACTTCTAAACATTTGAAACCCCCTCTCTACATCGAGTCTTCGTGACTAGTATTGGCTGGAGAGGGTTATCCTTTGTATTCTGGTAAGGTATTTTCAAACAAGACTAAATTAGTCTCAGGTACCCTTGAATTGATATAACCCCCACCTTCTCTGAAGACTTTACCGAGAGACTGGGTTATGACTTGTGAAGAGAACCACTTTCATCATTAAATGGTATTTCACGTCAATTGGACATTGCTTGCGAAGCACGATAAATGGATGCCGTATTCAACTGTTTGGTTGTATTCACAAAAAGAGATTTTGCATCTGGGTGGTAATATGGAATGGCTCGCGGCTCGTTTTCGTCCGGGGGACACAACAGTGGTACATATTTTCTAGGAAAGTGGTGTATACAATTGCGATGGCATGTAAAGAAATTCAAGTCACTCTTCACTTCCTAAATTATCAGCCGAACTTCCACAAATGTTTGTGTAAACTATGACGTGTAGAATTCGTAAGTTATAAACTTTATTAATGGTTGGCATCTAATTTTGAAAGATGAGTACCAATGAAATCGGTCGTTTTTGGAGGCTTCTCCTCCGTGGGCACCTTCCACATTCAGTAGTGTATATTGGCAAATTCAAAAAACTCATCAACAAAAACATGAAATTCCTCATAACAAATTAAACTACCCCTATAAATAAAGTTAGCCAATTAAAAAAAAAAAGTCCATAAAATTGATAATTAGTGAGAAAAATAAAACTTTAGTCTCCGCTATAAAAATTTTAAAAAGTTACCAGGAAGAAAATTCCAGTCTAGTTATAAATAGCAATGTGGAAGCAAACTGGACAGCAACACTTCCTAACTAGAAAATTATTCAGGATATGATATTAATCATTGGTCCAAAGTAGGCACGACTCTTTTCTACTAGTTGTGTATTATCAGGCTGGAAACATTCAACAACAGGAATACAGTGGGGCCTCGACTTACGATGGCATCGAAATCCGATATTCCTTCCATACGATATTTTATTTTAAGCACCGATGATATTTGCAGGTAGAGATAGCTTTTGAATATAGCTGGAACGATACAAGGGTGGAAATTTTCAGACGAGTGACGCACGGAACATCACTTGTACGGTTATTTCAGATCTGTGACGATCTGAAACTTAAAGCTCCATCAACCAGTGGCAGTGCTGTGCGCGTTGAAGACTTTAAAGCCAGCAGAGGCTGGTTTGAGCGCTTCAAAAAAATGGCGAATGTCAAAAGTGCTAAAAGGCATGGGGAGGCATCCAGTACTGATAAAAAAGCAACTGAGACCTTTAAAATTGAATTAAAAGTTTGTTGATCAGGAGGATTCTTACGCAACAGGTTTTTAACATTGACGAAACCGGCCTCTTCTGGAAGTGAATGCCCAGGAGAACGTATATCACCGAGGATGAGGCTAGTTTACTTGGGAATAAGCCTATGAAAGATAGGCTCGCTCTCCTTTTGGGTGCCAATGCCTCTTGGATTTTATGCTGAAGCCTTTGCTTGTGTATCATTCTAATACCACCAGAGTATTTAAACAACAAAAGGTCGACAAAGGCATGTTGGGAGAGTTTTGGCGCAGTAACAAGACCTGGGTTACGGGATATGCCTTCAATGAATGGGAGCTTGAAATTTTCTGTCCTTCAGTGAAGAGTTATCTTGAGAAAAATAAGCTTCCTGTAAAAGCACTGCTGCTGGATAATGTGCCAGGCTATGATTCCAACCTTGTTCAATCTCTTGAAGCACAATTTGACTTTGTTGAAGTCAAATTTTTGCCACCCAACACCACTCTTCTTCTGCCAATGGACCAGCAAGTGATTGCAAACTTAAAGAAAACCTACACCACGAAAATGTTCGCAAGTTGCTTTGCACCGACCTCTGCTGAAAATGCTGTCACCCTCAAAGATTTTTGGAGGTCGAAGTTCAACGTGCTGGATTGTGTGAAGCTGATTGTAAGTTCTTGCAGTGATGTTTCCACCAGGTGCTTAAATTTAGCCTTGAAAAACATATGGCCTTTAATTATCCATAACGTTGACGGATTTGAAAATGGTGCTTTGACAAATGATATTGTCACTCTTGAAAGATCAATGTGTCTGGAAATTGGCGAAGAGGATGTGGAGGACATTATTGACGCTCATGGACGTGAGCTAACAACAGAGGAGCTACAAGTGTTGGAGAAAATTACGGAAGAGTGACACTGGAGAGGAAGTGGAAGAAAAAAGACACCCAAAAAGTGTCAGCTGAAGAGTTGACTGTCATTTCTTGTTGTGAGCGTTTAAGAGAAGTGATAAAAACACCCCGACATTGAAAACACTGAACTCATGATGTTCAAAATGGAGGACGAAGCCATTTTACTTTAGAAAGCGACAAAAAAAAAATCGTAAAAAACAGTCCACTTTGGACAGTGTTTTACCAGTAGCAACAAAAGACTGAAAAGACACCTGACGCTTGATAGAGTTCCACCGCCACTACGCCACCATTGGTTTCACGAGCTCTGCACTTCAAGTCGAAGGTAAATACTAATTTGGTTTTTTTTGTACGATGTTTTATGACTATTTTTATCATGTAAGAAATATCTATTTTATGTGTTGTTGGGGAACGAATTACAGGAAATCAATGTATTATTGGTTTCAACTTACAATTGTTTTTGTGGAACGAATTACCATCGGATGTCGGGGACCCCACTGTATAGATCTGAGAATTAAAGACACGAATCTTAACAGTCAATGTCCAATCTTTCAGCTAATCAAAAATGTGCAATAGCCGGACATTTTGATTAGCTGAAAGATTTGTCTAAGAGTAATTTCTTTGGATTCATTTCTATATTGTATTTTAGGTGTTTCGTTATTGACTTTTTCCACACTAAATAATGCAATTAAGCGATTCTGTTTTGCACAAGTAATTGCTGATCCCAAACGCCTGTTTAACAGGCATAAGGATACAGAATTAATTTCCGAAGTTGCTTTCAAAGAGACGAGATATTTTTAAATCCTAACAGCGTTCAGTTTTTTCGTTTACTTTCAACATCAAAAGGAAATGGCTGTTGTAGTCTGAGTAAGTTGGAAAAAAAGCACAAACGTGGTGATCATCAGGAAAGGTTGCATATACACTGCGATGATAAATATAACCACGATCTGCTAATGTACTTATTTCTATGTACAGGTGCGGAATATCTCATGAACAGAATACTCAACAAGAAAAATACGTTAATTTTTTATGATGACCACAAAACGAAATATTATTGTACAACGTATGAAACTTTTATATTAATGTAGTGGTTATGCATGAGAAATATACACTGAACAAAAAATACAAACCTTTGTATTAAGATCGTATCACAGACAGAAGAAATTTATAAAAAAAAAGGGGGGAAAAAAGGAAATGGCCTGGAGTGATGTGTTGCCTCGTTGAGTGGACAAAACACGATCGATCAGACTTTGGAAAGGGTGTTATTGCGAGTGCATGTTTAGCAGGAGCAAATGATTAAAAATAAATAAATAAATAAAATTATAATTGTCTTCTCAAAATTTCAAAGGTTTTAAATGATTGAAAAACCACAGTCAGTTCTTTCACATCTCAAAGGCATAAATGTAACAGAAAAACAATACTTCAAGAACCAAGCCTTCGTATTCTATGGAAGATTGTACGGCAAATAGGACATCCAGTGTGCAGAAAATAACATCTCGAATCAACGACGCCCAGAACCTATTTCAACCCGTACCATGAGCAGGGAATTGAAGAAACTGGGTATTAGCAGTCGCTTGCCTATTCTGAAGCCACTTGTTTCAGAGAGAGAGAGAGAGAGAGGGAGAGAGAGAGAAACACAAAAATCCGCTTGCAATGGTTCCGAGAACAATGTAAGAAAGTCATTTGGCCAGACGAATCACGATACACTTTGTTTTGCACTGATAGTACGCAGAGTGTGGTGAGAACCTCACGAAGCGATGGACCCTGCTTGCCTTGTTAAGACAATCCAAGCAGCTGTAGGTGGTGTCATGGTATGAGAAATCGTAGGCACGTACTGGGTCCGTTGATATCAGTGGAAGGTTGAATGTCATCCAGCGAGTACTTGAATTTTGTATCAAATCTACTGCAACGTTACACTTTTTTTCACCGAAGATGGCCACTTTATGGATGATAATGCAGCAGCAGCTCATTCTACTAGCATCTTGAAAGAATGGTTCAGAAAATATGAGGGGGATTTCCACACCTTTTATGGCTCCCACATTCACCTATCTCAATCCTATTCAGAACGTGTGGGATATGCTGGAGAGAAAGCTATTCGGGAACGAAGTCCTCTTTCTTCAACTTTGTCGCAGCTACACGATATTATTATGGAAGAATGGTTAAATTAAACCAAAACGCATAAAAACAACTTAAAATCCATGCCGCGCAACGCACTTGCGAAACAAAGGGGCCCTTAAAGAAACATACCAACTTCGTGAACAGAAAACAATGTTATAATTCTGAGAATTAACTTCAGGAGAGTGAAGAGTACTAGAAGAAGACAACAGTTTCAATAATAAGCTGTTTGAAAAGCAAGGTTTATGTATTCTGCTTATTACATACTTTTCTTCCCCCATCTACTTGATTTTCGCAATAAGATCCCTAGCTTTGAAAATGCATTCACTGAGACTGACTATTCCTTTTATTTAGCAATAACCCGGTATTGATCACATTACTTCACATTTTTGGTGACAAGTTCCAGTAAATATTTAAATTAGCCTTCCATTATAGCTCACAAGTACGATGCAAAATTAAAGCGTTAATCAAAGTAGCAAAAAAAAAAAAAAAAAAATTGATTTTTCTTTTATATTTGGCAGATAGTAGAGCACTTTTTCTTTTACGGAGCCAAAAAAAAAAAAAACGAACTTAAAATTAATAAAGGCTGACAAAATGATTTAATATCTTTTAGATGAAAAACACTTTAAAAGAAGCCAAGTGTTAAGCTACATTAGAGAGAGAACCGCGACTGAAGCAGTTAATCGTTGGAGTTTAGAAGTAATTTTATTACTTCTGCTTCGGGGCTACTGAAGTGAGATTCACGATGCATATCACTTTCAAAGGAGATTCCTAATCGCTAAATGGGAATATATCAATACGCATCTCAAATTAAAAACTTTGTCCACTCTTTTAGAATTCTAATTCTCTCGGATAGTCGACCATACACAAAACTGCTTGAACGGAGAGATGGTAGGGAGGGAGGATGGGTTGATGTGTGTAAGTAGGACCCTTGTTGATTTCGCATAGTGATGAATTAGAATACAACTCTTTAATCCTTAATTGTGGTAGGGTCCATTGCATCCCACCACATTTTGGGCTTTACTATTTAACAGTTCATCAGAAACCTTAGAAAGTTTGTCCCAGAGACTTACATAATTAGTTTTTAACACATTAAACCATTGGATTGTAAATTGATTTTTTTTTTCTCAAACCGAACTTTCTTTCACACTGAAATTTCTATTGCGTATAATAATTATTTCGAAGTCCTTAAGTCATTCAATATATTCGCTTGCAATTCAGCAAACCAGCAATGACAACTCCAATCAAATTACAAATATCTTTGGAAGTTACGTGGAAACTTATTTCATTCAAGGTATCTTGCAATAATCTGCACATTATAAATGTGAAAAGAGAAGAAATGCAAAGGTGACACAAGACACTGTTCTTATACCAAAAGGAATTAACATAACTGAACCGAAAGTAATTATAAAGTTACTAACTTTTCAGTCATCAACTCGTAAAGGAACATGTCACTAGCATAACTTCGTACCACTATGAGCGCCGCGATATTTTTGTTTATTCCTTTGGGTCCACAGATTCCACACTGGATTAAATAAATTTTCGTTTATACTCGTGTGCGGACACACATTTAAAGTGCAAACTTTAAATTCTTCACAAAACACCAAATTTATCTTCAATGGCCATAGGCTCAAACCACAGAAACTATTCATGAATTTAATTTGAACATACAGAATTGGGATAGATACTCGACCTTAGTTTTGAGATATGGCTTTATACACATTTTATCGAGAATCGGCGTTTTCTTAATACACGTTTCTTCTGTAAAATAAGGAGTTTATTAAGATACAATAAAGAGCCAGCCACGAAAGATATGACAGAAAAGATAGCAACCAATGGCACTAGTTAGTTAGCACCAGATTTGTTCTCCCTTCTCAACGAAGCTTAAGAAACTGCAGCACAATATACTCAACAGGGAGGGAAGGTGATTTTGAGTTTATCATGATTTTATAAAACCGGACTCACTGCAGCAGTAAAGAGCTTCACACTGACTTATAAAGTGGCTGCATTAGCGTGATAAATATCGAACTGGATTACTAATATATACTGACCATAAACGAGACTTTCGAATTGTCTACAAACAATTCTGAATATGAATACGGCACTGAAGAGTAGTCCGTTATTACCGTCTTATGAATAGAAAGATAATTACTTTCACTGCAGTACGACTGGGATTGGTACGTCTAACCAACTATGCCATTCAAACTGTGCATCATGAAACTTTGTAATCGCCCGCTTAGGATATTCAGTTGCGATGAGTCACTTAATGCGATCATCAGTAAACGCACGTTAAGGAGGATAATTCAGTGGTGACAGTGCGCGGCGAGGGATTCATTCACGTGGATTACCACCTGGTGGACAATCGGTGGTTGATTATGGTGCATGTGGTATGGTGATAGGAGTATAAATGAATGAGATGGGTGCCCTAATGTAGGCCAGGGAAGTTGGGTCCATGACTAAACCTATTTAGTAATTTAGACCGTAATTATACTTTCCCCTCCAAAGGCTAATCCAAACCAGTTTTTGTTCGAATTGCAAGTTCTGTCTTGCTGCTCTAAGGGTAAACTCATTATCTTCCCCACCAAATATCTGCTAATACCCCTGTAACGTTAATGCATTTCTGGAAGGAAAACAGCCGTGAAGCTTCCCCAAGTTTATAGAAAGAAACCAATGATCAAACCGTAATTTAATACCTCAATTTCGATCCTGGCTTTCCCCCTTCCCATTGAATTTGTTCCATTATGAATTTACAGTGCAATTCGCTTTTGATTATCCTTAAATAAAACTCTCCGATCATAAAAGCTGCTTATACCTCAGTTAACTCCGACATGTGTATTGGCAGCCATGAATGAAAATTGACAATCTACAGAACTACAGCTCCTCAACCAATAAGAATCACGATGTTCGATTATGCGATAGACTGCTTCCGATAGAATAAGATTCTGATTGCTGCATCTTTTTCCGCTACTGAATTCTCGAAATGAAGTAGGTATTTTTTTTTTTTTTTTTTTATTTACTATCCATAATAAAGAAGTTGGCAATATACAGTTTGTGTTTCCAAACCCTAACTGCATCATTATTGTGCGCTTGCATCATTATTGTGACATCATTCACGAGTTGTGCTCTTTATACTAACCTATAATAAGTAAAAGGAGGGCAACTCGAAGGATTTACCAATATGAGATGTTACAATAATGATACTAATGTACAAACTTCGGTTTGTCTAAAAATTCAACTATGGAATAATGATGTAAATACACTAACTAATATACTAGTTTGAAGCAATCTACCCTAAAACTATTATTAGTCTGAATTGGCCAAATTAAAAACCTGCTCTTCCAGCAGAAGGTATAACCTCTCGCTCTCTCGTGATGTTCTAAATAGCGTTCTCTGAAGACTAAGAATATCACAATCAGAAGTTTCAGTGATTAATCATACTTAACTATTCTTGAAACTCCAGCTATTGTGTACGCTGGAGTCAAGAAAGTTTAGTTACAACCATAAAAAATATATATATTTATCAAATATCTTTTGGAATAATATTATACTTTTAAAACTCAATTCCATTGAGTTCGAATACTAAAAAAAAACTAAATTATAATTGAGTCATTTAATAGGGTATATGATCATTTCTAACAACCAAGCAACTCTCACAACGAACATTCATTCTATTTACATATCAGTGGCGCTTTGTGGTAATCGATACTACCACTCTTCTATAAGAGATTTTAGCTCATGAAGGGTTGAGGAAGTAAACGCGTCCTAATTCCTTTCTATAAAGGATCTCAGAGATGTTCAATCCAAATGATCCCCAAGGTCTTGCTCAGCATCTTCACCTTAAGAAGATTCTTGCTTTGAAGAAATTGTTCTTTTAGCCAAGCCGTAAGTTGAAAAATTATTGTAGTGAAAATGCATTCATGGTCTATAACACCTCAAAAAAACTCAAGCCGGTTTAAGAATTTTGTTCCTATATCACTTATGGTCAGCGTGCTTTTCTCAAAGGTGCCACCGTTCCTCATGTTACTTCTGGAGATCAACAAGACCCAGCTAAGAGACCTCACTTAACATCGAATTCCCTCATCCCTCGTTTAGAACGAGGATGAGGGAATTATCAATTAACTTGAATCTACCCAAAGAAACTTTGACGAGTTACACTGCTTCAAGAAATCAATAGAGCAATTAACTTTTCTATAACTACCTTTACAGCAAAACCTCTTGATATCAGAAGAATATAAATCGAACCTAAGGCTTAACCATCACAGGGATCTATAACAGTCTGGGATTTTTTCAGCTATTGCTCTTAAATGGGCAATCTTATATCCTTAATCGTTTCATATAAGACAATTCAACAGCAACATAGACCAGCTCAGTTTTCTTAGTAAGTTCTTGTCTGCAATTCAGACGCACACAGAACGTCCTGTTTTTTTTTTGTTTTTTTTTTTTAATCTCAAAGGATTTTTTTAAAAAATCCTGTCTGATATCAAGGCTTGACTTGTTGATTCTATCTGCTGTCCATAATAAATAAATAAATAAATAAATAAATAAATTTTCTGTTTATACTCCGGGACGACCAAACGGTCAGAGGAGTTCACAAGATAGACAGATTACAAGAAACAGCACCGTATTCAGTAGTCACGGGCTTGAACCCCGGTCACTCAAGGCACGTGTACTTACGCACCCGCGCGCCTGACCACTAGGCTACGGCGCTAATTCCATGCTATAAACTGTAATTTATTTTTCTCAATTTTTAATTATTTAATTTAATGATTACCAAATTATTCAAATTTATCCATCTTAAAATTCTATCGATGCTAATATCCCCTAAATATTTTAATTATTAACTTTGTTACCAGCATAACCGTAGGTGTACGTTCTGTTTATGATCTTCATATCAGAGTGTAGATTGCATCTTGTATATTTATATGTAAAAAATTACTTTCGATTTATTAACGTGGATGTAGCTCGTGCAGATCAATGAAACTAAAGAGTTTTTTTCTCAAACCAAATACCGCTGAGCTTAAAAAGGGGGGAGGAGAAGCAGCAAAGTGACTTCTGCATTTCCACTTAAATTAGCATAAGAATCAATGACAACTTGCAAAATATAGGGATTTTTTTTTTATTTTGATGAAGAAACGAAAGTGCAGATGGTCATTCATTCAAACAGTTAATTTTAGTGAAACGTTCCCGAATATGTTATGCCATTTGATGACTTACCGATGGTAAAATGCCAAGTAAAATAAAACAGCATTTCCTTTTAAAGTGCTCTTCGTCTCCTCCCACCCCTTTCGAAATATTACCGGTGGTGTTTTACATCACCTTGCACTTGACCCTAATGCTCTCTTTATCGAAAGTCACTATCGTCGAATTACACGACCCTTCCAGCTCATAAAACTTTTATGCTATTTGATTTTCCACCGCTCGTGAGTAAGCATTCATTAGACAGCTATATACTAAGGAGACTGCGTATGTCACTGAGGGAAAACAAACCAAGCACTACAGTTCTTAGCGGCTCTCCCTAAAGAGCTGTAACTCTAGTGTAAGCCCACAGATACTTGCCACAGTCTTGGTGTGAATAGAGATCTGAGTGGTGAAGTTCTAGAGAAGTTTTATCTAAAATCGATACGTTTGCACTGCATTCTTCATAGGTAGTCGCCATAAACAGGCAAAAAGTGCTGACTTATACAGCTCTCCGTTTCAAATAACTGCCAATACTCCAGCAACTTTGCAGTCCCAAGACGATCATCAAGATGGTTTAGTGAAAGACTGATCCAAATAAAGACAGTTCCTAAGGAAATCGGTTTCCGTCACTACGGGTTAGTAGGTACTATTTAAAAGTCGCTAGACAACTGGACAGTTTCCCCTCAAAGTAAAACAAATGTCTTTCAATAGAATCTGTTTACTTTGACACAGAGTTTCCAGAAGAGTTAAGGCATAAACAGTTCAAGAAGGTAGGATACTAAAGGACATCTCAACCCATTAAACTCGATTTTTATATAAGAACTTCCTGTTTTGAATGAATGACTACGCTTTGTTTGTGCAAAGTTTCTCTTATTTAATGATTTATTCTCAGTTAACGAACCAGCATTCACTGCTGAATTGTTATTTTGTAACTTATACATCGACACTGAAGATTTCAGTCTACCATAAAAACTGACTGCGTTTTACATTTGAATTACTCCTGTCAGTTACCAACGTCATGAATAAATTTGAAACGCTTTGAACTGCGCGTATTTAGATGGGCGGTAACTCCAATACATCCATAGGATAAAAACTAGGAAATCAGAGAACTTTGACCAACTAACCAACATCGTGATGATAAATACACAAGAGATGTATCGTAACTTATTTTATATTGAATTTGTGACACAGAAGTGGAATGTGTGCCGCGATCGTTGGCTTATTCGTGAAGAAGCCATTTTGTTTGATGTAAAAATAACGAAATGATTTTTTTAAATTGTCCAGTTTCCAGCTGCAAATATAAATTTGCTAATTAACATTTAATAAAAATGGTAGCACTTCGTTCTATTTCTTCCACGCTTTTCCTCAGGAAATGTACTTTTTTTGGGTGCTTTTCTCTTTAAAATAGGCAGAAAGAAAATGACTGGTTCATCCGTTGATGTAGCGTTATCACAACAGCAATGATTTTCTTTAAATTAACTGATGTCTAATAGTCGCTACGCTCTCTAGACAATTTTTAATGAAAATTAATGTCTAATCTAACTTTTAAACGAACTACAAACGATAAAAACAGCGTCCGCATCTTTTATAATCTTTTCTTAAAATCCTTTCATAGCGGACGAAGGTAAATGCTATTACGATGAACACACCAAAGTCTGAACTACCAATCCATTGCATTAGATTGTAAGAGGCAAGTGAAATTCCCTCTGTCTTTTGTTAATCATGGGAATTTCACTTTTATATAATACAATTTACAATAATCTCACTGAAAATGGTTATGAATGAAAATCCATCTTACATTTTTCTTTCTAATACAGCAAAATATAAAAGTACCATTATGTTATGTCTCGACACTTCGATCGAATTTCTATTCAAAAGAGACTGAATAGAAAACTTATCCATCAAAGAAGATGAATCTAGCTTTTAATTTGTTCCAACAATTCAATTTCTGCCTTTGAGGTGAAAATTTATTTCATTGTAGATTTTAAAAAATACGTTTAAATATTTTTAAAATAAATTTTCTAAAATAGGTTTCGCTTGAGCAACTCTGCTCAACAATAGCAGTATTGAACAAATACTAGAGGCTACAAAAACAATTTCGATGAAAACTAATTTATGTGAATTACTAAGAGCCCGAAATGACGCAGTTTGATGGAAGAGGACCTTTCTTTTCAAATGAAAAATAAATAACTAATACTAAACAGGACATCTTTGCTGCATATGATATCTCCAAAACATTCATCATCTTGGATTTCTATTTAATACTGAATGAAAATATATTCTACAAATACTCTGCCGCATGTTGAACTAGACAGCATGACCTATAACGCATTTTTAAATGGTTACACCGCAAGATGGCGTGCTTTCTGCCAACCTCCTCGCTGCTGTCCTCGAACCTTTCTTAGCTAACAAGTTTGACATGGGGTACATTGTTTTTATCAAATCCAGTAAAATAAAATAAATTTTCTGTTTATACTCCGGGACGACCAAACGGTCAGAGGAGTTCACAAAATAGACAGATTACCAGAAACAGCACCGTATTCAGTAGTCACGGGCTTGAACCCCGGTCACTCAAGGCACGTGTACTTATGCACCTGCGCGCCTGACCACTAGGCTACGGCGGACGCGATATTAGCAAACCAACAGGTTATTACTCAGCTTAAAGAACTACCAAGATTACATTGAATAGCACCTAAATCCAAGAAAAATCAGCCCAACCAACGATCCCTGATAAGAAAGTTAAGTAACATCCTGATTACAAGGGGATACTTCAGTTTCGAGAGTAAACTCCCGTTTGGATCTCTAGGACTACTGTGGGATGAAGTTTAACTTTATACGGTTGTTTTTGTAGTAGGGTTTTAGGAGCATTAGCGAGCATTGCTCCGTGTACAGTGTCTGTAAATTGCGTATGTTCTGAGGTCAATTTTCTGATTTGTTGGATTGAAAAAGTGTCCGGGAGAAAAAACCATGCTACCCTTGCCTGAAACCGACTAACATAGCCACGTTGTGAAAAAGGCCCGTTGAAATTCCTCACCTCATCAACGGGTCTCGAACCAAGGTCTAACAACTATGCTACCCACGAGGGAAGCAAATTTGGTCCTCTACTCCTATTTGTCCCCTTAACGGTGTTTTCCAGCTTTATTGCTTCCAAGATGTCTTAATACGTAGCTAATAATTCTTACACCATCTCAAAGAGTATCTGTACTTCAAGCCCTCGAGGCTGTGAGTAATCAAAGAATATCCTCTGACGCTTGCACAATTTCTCATCAAGTAGTAAGCCCCAAAGGTTGACCCTTTGGAGTTTCTCACCCCAAAATGCCGCCCCCCCAAGGCTCAATACCGATCTTTACTGGCTCGATCTTGCCACTACATGACTCACTCAAAATGCTGAATGTCTTCTCGGAGAATCACATTTTAAGCTTTTAACAACTAAAAAATTTGATGCGGAATTTTTGGTGATTTTTAGTTCTCACCCATAAAGAGTCCCTCCAAACTTATCACTTGGTATGGTCCTTTGGGTGCCTCAACGCACTCAATACAACAGGACTATATTTCTTCTTTAATAGATAGCTCTAATTAAGATATCCCAAATCCAAACTTTAAGCTGAACAGATTATGGTAACTGTTTTACTTCCTGCTTAAGACAGAATCGTTAACTAGGGTACTGTGATTACATACATTATATCGAGTATGTTACATTAACATGGAA
This sequence comes from Mastigoproctus giganteus, assembly GCF_048544385.1. NCBI lineage: Eukaryota > Metazoa > Arthropoda > Arachnida > Uropygi > Thelyphonidae > Mastigoproctus > Mastigoproctus giganteus. Next base: position 62,783,025 of record NC_143577.1, read on the forward strand.
AATGGACAGATAGGGTATAATTATTTACCCTTGCATAAAAAAGTTATAGAAATATATTTAAAGTACCTTTGTCGCAATATAAGAAAATTAGATACATTGTTATAAACAATATTATCTTTGCATTCTTTTTATGAAATGAACTTTTTACTTCTAACTGGACAGTTAAAATTCTCAGGCAATTCTCTTGTCACCACTAGATTTGCAGTTGTCGGTACATCTTATTCAAAGCGCAGTGAGAGCATTCAAAATGGCCGATGCCAGTGCACAACCGAATAGCACTAAGGCAATAAAACCTTAACATTTACCTGGGATACAAAATTAAGTTTCTGGACGCCAAAGCTGTCATTGGATGTGTCATAACTACATTAGTTTGAATATAACTTTGCATTAAAAATGAGAGAAATTTGAGGAGACAAATTAAGTAACCTACTAAATGCGTCATCAACGGACCTACTGACGATGCATTGCACTGTAACCCTAGATTCATGTGGTAATTCGCGCCTCAGTTCGTAGTTGACACCGTCCGATCCTATGGAGGGATAAATTCTAACAGATTCGTCAACTAATAATAATAATGATAACAAATCAGTAAATTGGGCTAAAACACCTATGCGGACTAATATTCCAATGACTGGTCTCATTGCGCTCTGAAGACATGGATTTTTTTACTTTTCCAAATGCTTTAAATCATTTCGAAAGAATGTGGTGAGTTAAAACCAATTACAAAAAGCAATTGAACAATGTTATTTATAATTATGGTATGAACAAGAAAATCCAATTCTAAAGAGGCTATAGTTTTTATTATTGATAAAAGCTGCACATCTGGCTCTTTTCTCACACATACACTGTTACCCTGAAGTCATTACGTTGATTCCGTAATCAGGTGGCAAACAAAAAGCACTGTTAGCACTACTTTATTATCGCATGTTACTAATGGAGAGCTAAATGCATAAAATTCAATGCAAAAATAATTACTCTAAATAGTCGACTATATAACAGCCGGAAAATTCCATTTCGAAAGCTTACGCTTTTTTTTTTAAATGTATCGAGAGCGGAAATTTAAGTGACTCGCATCATCATAGTTTCAAATAACCTTCATTGCCTGTTATCTGTAGTTAGACAGCGATACCAGTTAGCCTTCATTATACGATAATTTTATATACGAAAAGTTCGAAATATTTTAAATGTACTCATATTTATAAGGTACACGTATGCTTAATATTATCGATTATTAATTGCGTGTTTATTCATACACCATATCTTTCTTTAAGATAGCTCCTATAAACTGCAGTTTGATGCTGATCACGTAATGAAATATTTAGATTATACGCATTGATTATATTCTTGTTTTGTTTTCCATTGGATGCAAGATCAAGAAACTAATGTTAAAGGCCCCATTTCTCGAAAGTTGTAAGCGATAAACATTCCGCAAGCAGACACCCCTCCCACTATTTTCATAGCTTTCCCCAGCCTATAGTTTTCCACAAAAAACAAAACACATACGTATTGGCTCACCTGCCACCTTCATAGGTAGGTATTGAATTAAAGGTACGCTAGGCACAACTTATCCAGTAACTGTTCCAACCAGAGTGAACTACTGGATGAAACAACATTACGGGTACTAAATCGTTTCCAATATTGGTGTTTATAGAACCCGCCACAACTTCTGTTTTATGATCAATAGTCATGATGGACTGGGTTAGCTTCAGAGACAACGCAAATGGGAGTTGGGGGGGGAGAAAGAGGGAAAAGAAAGAAACGCCATCCTTGAGGATCGATAAATTTATTACTTACATTTTCATGGATTTTCGAGGCAATGAGAGGAAAGATAATACAGTGCGCTAGGCGTAAGTACTTGGGGAGAAATTTGCTACGAGAAAGCCTGTAAATGTTTGAACGTAAATTGAAATTCAAAGCCCTTAAAGTTGATAATTAACAGAAGTAAGATGCGTTATACATTTTCGCTAATAGAGATGGACATTAATGGAATTAGATGCATCTATTAGGTTAGAACAATTATGCGCATTCATTTGGAATGCTTTTCACCGTAATGGTTTGAATATAATGCGCGGCACTGTTGTCAAGAACATCATTAAACATGCCACAGTATTTATGAAGTTAACATTATTATTATTCTTCGACAAAGCAAAGACATTTGTTCTAGTGGAAAAAAAAATTGAATTTATTATGTAGGAAAAACGACTTCGCTATATGATGTAGTAATTTTCATTTTAATAAGCATATCTAGCAATTATTGTGGTGTTAGAAACTGGATGGCTTTTCATTTGAAATCAATTGTTTGACTTTCTTGAGAAATCAAACTTGGGCGTTGTCTTCATTAACCGCAATTATCTTGAGATTTTGATGAATATGCCAAGGTGTGGAGGCAGCAGTTATGATCACTGTTGCCAACTTTGACAGTACAATGGCTTTGCCACTTGTCACTCATTTGGAGAGGTATGGGTTGAAATCACGTTGGGGAACAGAGAAATTTTTAAAGCTCTGTTTAATCGAGGTAATATCTAATCCCAGAGGAAGGGAAGAGATTTCCTCCCTATGAGTTATTTCGGGTTTATAAGTTCACAAAACATGCTAATCAGCAAGAACCAATAAATACATTCTTTGTACTGTGGGCTGAAAATTCCGGACTTAAAGTTCATTACATTTCGACAATCTTCTGTAATATGCATTTACAGTAAAATAGGTCGTCTTAATTATTTAGAATTCCGAAAAAAAAAAAAAAAGTGCGTTAAATTAGGGAAAATGCCAAGTGAAACATTCAAAAGATCGTTAAAAACACTTAGAGGAAGGGTTCTGGAATAGTCCAATCGGTTTAAAGGAAGGAAAACATTGTTCGAGCGTCATGAGTTTTTGGAAAGTCCCTGATTAAAAATTAAGACATTGGCAGTGGTTTGCATTGTGATAATGTTGAGTTGTATTTAAGAATAAGGGCCGAGGCTGCTAAGATCATGAGGCATTGGTATATTATATCCGTAAATTGTCAGCATCTATTTACAGTGTGCTTGTTTCGAAGTATAAAAAACCAAAGTCACTCGCATGACAATTTTAAATTCGTTGTTTATAGAATCTCTGATTAAATTTCATATTCTTTTTACCATCCTGTATTTCTTCCTTTTTGTGAAGAGATTATTTAAACCTCCTTTACTCCCACACTGTATTTTAAGCGTTCAAAACAATTACGACATTAAAGATTAAATGGAGTAGATTGAAACTTTTCCCGAAAGAGAGGAACTCGGCAATTCTATTTCATCATTTGCTGCTTATCCCGGTTGAATGGCTCAAGGAATAAATAAGACGTATGCCATTTTGTTCAAAGAATATGTTCATTTCCATCGGTAGTTCTCCTTCGTATGGATAATCACCATTAACTTGGGCTATTTATCAGAAGCAAAACCTGCAGGGCATTTGAGGGACTAAATAAGCTATGCTAGTGTATTGATTCTTCTACAGACGATGTTCATTCGTAATGTTTAATAAACCCTGACTGCTACGAAGCGTAACGTGTAATTGGTGAACGCGTTAATTCACTTTGAGGGCGGTGGCTTTTGTTTCTCCTGGCAAACTTGCAAATGGCAAGTACGATGCTAAATTGGCTATGGCTGACTACCAGGAATAAATAAAAATGCGAGAGTCGATCGAGCATTAACAGATGAATTATCGGGTTTAAACACAGAATGAGCTATAGATCTGAAATAAAGACTGCTTTAATACTTCCAGTAGATGAAGAGTTTGAAGACCTTTCAGTGGAAAAACTCAGCAAATTTTGAACTTCTGATATGAACAACCATTTGTAAAACTTTTCTGAAAGTCCATTTCAATGTATTTTGAGCACTGAAGTTCCGAAATATAAGATCTTAGATGGAGGGAAAAAGGCCCCGTATTTCAGGCGAGAAGAAAGAATTCATAAGTCACTTTTCCTCTTTGAAAAGGCAGAGATTTGGAGAAGACCCCGGTAGACGATTGCAGAACATCTTGGGAAGGGGACTTCAAATATGACTGAGTTAGCCAGTTGCCACTATAAAGATAGCTCCAGTTTCTCTCCTCCATTCGCACCATTCACAGGCAAATGCGGTTACAGACAATACTACAATGATTTGATGCAATCTCAGGCTATGAAGAGAAGAGTCCATGTTACACTGGTTATTCTTTAAATTATAGAAGTTTTATTAAGTCTTTCATTGTCTTTCATTTTTGGATTGAATTAACTCAGATCGAAGAGGTTATCCAGTCAACCACCAACAGGATGGCAATGTTCAAAAAATCCATTCAATTGATTTTCATATTACAAGTACTTTTTAGTATCTTGTGACCGCTGCTAACTTCTACAGCACTCAATGCTTAGAACCAAGTTTCCAAAATGGCAAGAAAAACCTGTGTTAAGAATCATCTTAGAAAATTTTCAAGACTTTAATTGAAATGATCAGCAAAATTTCTTAAGAGTTCACTGAGGGAATAACGCGTTAAAAAGTTCGTCTAAAAAAAAAAACCGCACCCACACTCCATTCCATTTCCTAGAAAATTTATCCAAGAAATGGATAAAATGGCACGCTACTGAACATAATGTTTCAACTGTGACAACACTCCCACTAACTTCCGAGAGACTTAGGAAAGCAGTCAAGTAGGAGAAGCTGAGCACAGGGATCTAGAGTAATGGAATCTGGCCGAGGCAGTCAGCAATCTTGATGTAATTTGACATTGTATATGGCATCATATCCTGTGCCATTCATGAGCTTATTGTTCCAGTGTCTTTTACTTATACCAGATAATCCGAAGGTATGGTTTTTAAAGCCGTTTTACGTCTGTTCACAAATCAAGCTGATGAATATCTTGCATTTTAGGAAGTGTGCGTTCAAGCAATTCCTAGTACGCCAATAATAATAGTAGGGGGAAAAAGTCATTGGGCTCTTGAAAGAGAAAAAAAAATCGTTTTTTTTTTCTTAAAGACGTATGTTATGTGAAAGAAAGCGGACTATAATTAAAACTCATCATTTCAGCGATGGCATGCTTCTGAAGTTAATTCAGACAACGGCATTAAACACACACACACAAGAAAGCAAGCATGCAAGCAACCAGTCATCTTACAAATATTTTTGCTGTGTAATAAAACACAATTCGAAAGAGAAAAAAAAAGTAATTAGAATTCACTGCTGTAGAATAATTCAGCGTATTTATAATAACCAGAATGTTCAATAAATATTTGCATTGCATCTCATAGACCTAGTATATCTTATTAAAATATGTAGATGCCAAAAATTCTACTCGAGAATATATTTTACTTTGTACATAAAAATGATAAAATATATTTCAACTGTACTTCGACGGGTACTTTATAGAAGGTATTTTTCTATCAACATTTTTTTAAAATTTATTTATGAAAGGAAGGAAAGCTCCTAAAGCAAATTTGTATTAATGAAATTCAAATCTTAAACTTTTAATATAAAAAGTGCTACGCAGATTGCATCTAACACTGTAACATGTCCTTTAGACCACTTCAATGTTCTTATAATTAGTTTTTGATAACACATACGTGCAGCTAAATATGATTGAAAGTAAGACCGCATTTACAGAGTATGTTTAATAAGCAGAATTTTAATCAAATATCTTGTGACGCAATTATTCTATTTGATTGCATTTTCCCCGAAAATCAATGACATTCAGACGTTGTAATTTATGATTGCAATTCATGGATAAGACTTAAATAAACTAATACTTCTATTTTTAAGACAATATTTTCCCCCCTTCAAAATAGAAAGAACAAAACTGTATAATACTTCAAACTATGCGTAATTTAGATAGCCCTTCCTTTCAAAGATGCAATGGATAATCGGTTTTGAAGAAAGCCTTCACTACTGATAGAAAACTGCACGAAATGGGGAAAAAGTGAATAAATTAATGGATAAATGAATAACGTAATGATAAACTAACATTCTAAATACGAAGACTTTCTGACTATATTTTTAAATAAAATGTTCCCGTCACTTGCAGTTAAAAGTTTATCTTAATTTAGAGAATAGTTAATGAAGGAACGACCGATTTAGTTAAATATGTGATGAAATATCGGGGAAAGCGGAGGATTTATACCAACACAGAAATAACCATTGTATCTGATGGGCGTATTCTTCTTGTTAGACTGGTTTGAAAGAGAATATGAAATCACAGATGTTAATAAGAGTTCCAAATGAAGTCTAGAAAAGTACAACAGAAACTGAACATTTTTGTGATGAGGAGTTAAGGGCGCTGTAATAGAGGGATTATTAAACTAGAGTCTAGAAATTTGAGTTTTGTGGATAGAAAAAAAATAATAAATAAATAAATAAATATATATACACACACACACACACACACACACACACACACACACTGTGGTATGTAGAGATCAAAGAAACAAAATGAAATTTCAGAGAAACCAACCATCTTATTTTTATTCAAATATTACATAAATCAAATTTTCCTGTTGATGCTGAACAATCGATAAAGGAAAACGATTAAAGTAAATTTATTATAATATCTATTAACTAAATGGATATTTCTAAGTATGTGAATTTAAAAATCAAAACAAGTAATATTTATAATTAAATACTGTATCTGTTCGAGCCGCACCGGCAGCAAGACAGATGTATACGTATACTATGAGAATAGAACGACAATAACAAAAAAAAAAACCTTCAGGGTTAACGTCTGCAGTCAGAGTGAAGTGATACAAAACCGGTCATGTGCAACGGAATACCGACATGTACCAGCGAAAAGGGGTCGAATTACTGCATTCTTGAGTCAAGGAAAACATTGTAGTTTCGACAAACAGAAAAGGAACAGATGTAGTGTGTCTGATATACACCAGTGCTCGATAACTGCTGTTCAAATTGTACTTTAATAAACCTTGATTACGTATTCTGCAAATTATACAATACTCGCGCATTTTTACATTTAAAATATTATTTCAATAGCAAACATAGTACCGATCATCAATACTAAAAAAATATTTAAAAATTAACTTAGTTGAAAGATATAAAAAAATAAGCATTAATTAATAACGGGAAAGGCGCGAGCCTGTAAACAAATAGAGCACGAATTGAAGTCAGTCAGCCATTTGTAACCTGGTGTTTTAATTGAGATTATTTCAACGTGACAAAATATCACATTCCACCTTCCTGGTAGGAAGTAATTGGTGTGGAAACCACTAAGAGAATAAGTTAAAATAATGACTGATACCACCAGGAAATATAAATTTCAAATGGTAAGTTATATCAAGGACTGATACTTTATTTTTTTGAAAATTTCTGCTTTCATTAGCTTCGCTAGCCTTTTAATTAAACGTAGAAGCAGTCTTCAAGCAATTTGGGGAGGGGGGGGGAGGAATTGCCACATTTGCTAGTAGAAAATCTGACAGACGTGTTTTCATATATGTTGCGTAGCCGATAAGGTACATGAGATCTTTGTCTCACTTCATGATCTAATTATAATTATAAAACGATTTTATTCTTAAAATAAACTATGGTTAATCAAATTAATTTATTACTTAGTCATTTTCTTAGTGAATAAACATTTAGACACCATTCATTTTGAAACGTGTTTCAAAATGAATGGTGCCTAAATACGTACTTAGATTCATTGTGTGTGTGTGGTGTATTTTCAATCTAGAGTTTCGAAAAGAGAATGTATTTAATGTCCCTTTTTTATCATGATTTGCGTAATTCGCTACGAAATTTTTTTTTTTTTTTTTTTTTGTAATCATGAAACTTGGAAATTTTTGTGCGTTTATTTACTTGTTAAAAGTGTTTGTAAGACATACGCAATTAAGCCCAAAATAAGCCAACACATAAGAGGGTGTTTCACTGAGGAATACTGATTGGCAAAACGCCAGGTCACGTTTCTATTCGTTCACAAATACCGGTCAAACCATGAAAAAAAAAATTAAATTAAGGATATTCCTGTAATGAAAACATGGCTTTCACTCCATATGAACCGTTTCATTTTCTTCAAAATGAACTTTCAACCACCGAGCTCATTTTACCCAAATGTCAAATTATAACAAATTCACCTTTGCAGCCACTATTTGTCGTGAGGGCATTTCGAGTAATAAATAATTTTATGCATGGAAGGCTAAGCTTATATGATTATTATCATTCCGAAATCGGCATATGAAACTTTATCCTATTCAATATTATCAAATGTTAGTATGTATGTAAGTCAAAGTTATTTTTCAATTACTAGATATTTCAACACATGAATAGAGATATTTCTCATTGTTCTGACCTTAGCAGCCCTTCCTTTTATGATAAACAACAAAAAAAAAAAAAAATTACCGGTTATTGCATAACTGAAGCCTACATGACGTCATTCTTACTGGCATGTGGAAAGTCCAATTAGACATATTCTAAGGTAAAGGTTTCTTAGTGTATGAATTGCAGGTGGGAAGGATTCAGGGGTGTGTCTATTTTCCTTCGAAATAGACCTAATAATAACTGGCATTCGACTTCTTCATAATATAATAATAAAGAAATCATTTTATAAATGTATTCGGTGTTTAATTTAAAATTCGCAGTTCTAGTTACAATGGAAAGGATTATTTGACCAGCTTATCATATTTAGAGAGTAATGGGATGTTGGAAAGTCGATTTTCTTGGCAGAACACTTCGGAACATTTTTTAAACTTGTCATATTATACTACCAATACTTTCGTAATGCAATTTACCTATTTCTTCCTGTCTTTTAATAATGCCGAAAATAAAACTAAGCAATATAAATTAAACAAATGGTAATATTCATGATTTATGCATTTAGTAAACTGATAACAAAAAAGAACAAAAGCAACGACTTATGCGCAAACAGAACATTTCTTTTCAAATTATGGCGTTTCTAGCCTTAATTCCAAACGAACCACTTAAGTCTGATTCCAGAAAGTATCTAAAAATAACTAATTTAGCAATCCAATCTAACTTAGCTAACACAGATGAAATGTTATTCTTTTGGTAAAATTAGTACTCTCATAAATTAGCGAATTTTTCTAAGTAAAACTATGCTTTAGTTCGCAATATTCACTACTTTAAGATAGACAGTAGGATATCAAATACTGCTTGGATGTGGCTCTAATTGAACAAATGATTTAATCGTTGTGCGACATAAAAAAGTTATCAAAATCTTTAATACAGCAGGCAGTGATTGCACAAGTTTTATACAGCAAAATAAAGCACACTGTAATGCACGATATGGAATTTTTAGCATAAAACTATCAAAGATGGGCGTAACCGTCTGGGAAAAATCAATTTACATAGTTGTTTTCGAGACTTTGATAAGTATACTGTAAGTGCACGAAACCTGTTTATCGTATGCTTAATCAATCAACTTCACTACTGAAAGTCGAATACTTTTCTGGGTCCCCAGAAGAATAACTTTTTGCTTGTGGTAATAGTTTATCGATTCGCACAATCATTTAAATATCAGCCATCCAGCTTTCCGCCTACTTATTAGGTATTGCACGTAAAATTTTGCCTAGAATTATAATTTCTTCATAGACTATGATGCTTGCGTTTATTTTACCTAGGATTTTAACTGCAAGTTTACGCCACTATTACGCATTGATGAGTTGGGCAGCCACAAATCATACAGGCTGAATTCCTTTCCTTGCAAATCAGTTTGAAATGTGAAATAAAGAATATTGTACCACAGAATGCCAATTCATTATGTTGAAGAGCGAGAATCGTATCATTCGTTCTTCGTTGGAGATTGTGTGAAGAGTTACTTCGCTCCACCATAATTAAACTTCATTTCTAAAGCATTTTATAACGGCGAATTTTTAGCAAAATTGATCAATTGTTAATTACACGCTTTCATGAAATAAGTTCGAATTATGCGAATAAAATATTCAAGTTCGAATAAAAGTGAAAATAAATGCGTGTCCTTGTTCTTTGAAGTTAGCAGATGAAACTTCACCCACAGTAAGTACCCAGAAGGATATACTAGTCACATGGTTAACTCAGTCAATATTTACAAAACTATTGATTTATTTTTCATGGAGAAGCTTAATGCACGAAGGGCATCTTGTATTGCCACGTGTTCCACAGCATAGTTCATCTGATCTGTTGAAAGCAAATCTAAGAGCATCTGAAAAGAGGCTTTCGAAAATAGAATGCCAACAAATTCTGGAAACCTGCATACAGACGTCACAGCAACAAAACTAAAGTATTTTTCGTTAAATTTTATCTTTATTAATATCCGCACTACGAAAATCCCCATTTCTTAACCAAGAAACTTAAAAACCCGAATCCAATATTCCACAGTCCTATTACTCAAGCAGAAAACATTTCTGGAAAGGTAATTAACACAGAAAAAGAAGAAACTTATGAGAAAACTTATACTCTATCTGTATCTTTCACCATCTTCATCCTTACTGTGCCTGTCTGTCTACCGTATTTTCTTTTTCCTCTGTTGTAGGACAAAAATAACCAGCTCAGTTTATATACAGAAAGTCACGGGCAGTAGAAGATAGCCTGGGTGAACTGAGAACATCGAAGAAATGGCGAAATCATTCAGCCGTGACAAAACAGTAAAACTGTGTGACAGAAGACAGCAAGAAACGAACCTTTTCAGAAGAAAAGGGGAAAGGGGTGGGTGGGGAATCCTGGAATGCAGAATGTTGTTACTTATTCGTCAATCAGATAAGAGGAAACTGACTGCAGTCTGCGTGCTATTTGGAAAATTTTTCCATCCGTATTTGATTCTAACAACGTTCAAGTATTAGAGATAACAGTGACAAGAGGGTACAAATATGGTGTCATACAGGTATATAAAATACGAGTACAAAAAGCAATCATTGATTGTGGATGAAAAAAATATTGTACACACACTTGGGAATTTTAAGATATTGGATTACATAGAAATAACGTATAAATCTACAAGTTCGTAAGATAGTTTTATTTGGGGAGGATAAACACAACCATAATTTTGGACTGGTTATGGCTCTTCATGAATTTCCAAGTGATTTAAACTTTTTCCTTTTACAAGATAGCAATTTCCTCTACTTATAAGTTTCGAAATAGCGAACTGCTTATATAATCACGAAGGTTTATAGACCTATGAATATCGAATGGAGAAAAATTGGTTATACCAAGAGTGGTTTATTTATGCTGAGAAAAAAATGATTCTATCATGTGTGGACAAATAATTCTACCACTTTTCAGCTCCCTTAACAAGAATAAGATGAAGTCTAAAAATAAATCAATATTTGTATTGCCTTCTCTCAAGAAAACAACGCTGCACTATAATTTTCACCCAAAATTTAATTATTAAAATATAAACGGTATTAAAAATATTTTATCTCAACATGCTGGATTTCTATTGGGCATACTGCTTAAAAAATAAGATATGCGGAAATTCAAACACCGTTCGGCTACCTTCATAAAAATCGACAAAGTTAATATGCAGTAATTGAAAAATAAATGCATCCAAGTGTTCACAGTAATTAGTCACTTTGGACTTTAAGGTTGAAACTGACTAGTCTTACTGGTCACAGATTCAAATCGCAGTTCATCCTACCGGCTGATCCTGGCCATTCATTAGTAATGAATTTCTTTAATTAATGTACAAGTTAGTGCATTTGCATCATTTCTGTACACAACTAAATAAGTAGTTATAAGTTGGCATCATCTCATATTGTGAATACCTTCACAACGAGTTGCCATGATATTGCACTACCTCGAATAAGTAACGCTTCACCATAGGAGAAAACTAATTTATTCTCAGCGGATACCATCGCCCATACGGCACCGTTTCGGAGCTTATTGGCTCCTCATCAGCGGGTGGGCAGGTACCCTGGTGTTGCAATGATGACAACCCAGTTGCGAAGTATAAATCCACAATATGAGAGATGCCTGATGGTGTGCAGTAATTTAGATTACGGTATAGTTTAGAGCTAAAGCCTCAATTTACGTATTAGTTAAACTATTTACGTAACTTGAGGCTTTAGCCATAAACTATACCGTAATCTAAATTACTATTAGAATTAAAGTTTTACAGCATCGTTATTTGAAATTTATTTCGCTAGTTCCTCGTGTAAGGCCATTTTTGTCTGGACTATCAGGTTTATAAATGTACTCTGGAGAGCTCAAACCTCGTCTTCAAAAAGAAGATTTACAATAATGGTAAAATAATGAAGCGTGGTTTCCGGCTCTATTAAAATGTCCGAAATATGATAACCTTTTTTCATTACTAGCTAGGGAATATGAAGGTGTTATGTGAACTATGATGTGTCGATGTACAATGCGGAAAAGCTATTCTCTCCCTACTAAAAAAAAAGTAATTTCTCTCTTGACATCCATGAGACACAAACGTGTGACCTTTCCAAAAAGGTTACACGAAAAACTCCTCAAGGCAGTGACAAGTATCACTATTAATAATAAGACGTGGCTTACGTAACTAATCCCTTTGCTCACTTCACACACGCGATCATGAGGGACAATAACCCTTCCCAACGATGTATATTTCGAAAGATCGCGCAATTCCTTCGCTGATAAAAAAAAAAATAAAATAAAATAAAACAGGCCAGCACATTTAGCTGTACTGTACTGTACTTGTTTTCTTCCTCAACTGGAAAGGGGTAACGTGTGTCTCACAGCTGTCCTACTTGGCCCCTAAATGCCTATAATTGTCAGATTTGCAGATAAGCACGAATAGTTGGTCTCGAGATGTAAAAACTGATGGTTAGAAAACCTGATGTCGCGAAACACGCGAATGCCAGGTAGAAAATAAAGTTCTCCAGAACAGTGACATGAGACTAATAACCTCCCCCATATCGGCTACTTTGTCATATAGTCCACTTGTACATTTTCGTATGCTAAATTGCAAGAATCTGGGTTACAGCAGATTTCTAAAGGAAGAAAAAAATCAAAACTGTCTTATATAATAATAAAATATTCAGGACTTTTATTCGCTGGATATATAATTGGGAGAACTCACGCAAAAATAAGCTGTCTTTGTTAAACATCTGTTATAGTGAAAACTTAACCTAATCCAAAGAACAATTTTTTTTTTAAATCTCGACTACTTTATTTTCAAAAATAATTATTAAATCACTGTCTATCCAACCAAGTGAACCACTCCTCGTGTCGCGACGGAAGTATGCCAGAACACATTTTTCAAAGTAGAACGCCCATTTTTTCGCTGTATACAATATCGTTGGCTTCCTCTCCTCACCTCCCCACTACACGGTGATTATGTACGTCAACACAGCACTGCAAGAATTGAGGTCAGGGACAAGTAAGGCGAGGGGAAGACTATTGGCTGTAGCGACCAACCCTAAACAACTGAAAGAAGTTTGAAAGTTCTCGTTTGATGAACTACAATGAGCCAGAGATCCGTATTTAAATCAAATATTCTCCAGACATAAGAGGTCGTAGGGTCTTCTATAGAGGTCATACATTCCGATGACTCATGGACCAGCATTTTTCATCGTGTGCTGAGCGAGGGACACTTTCCCAACAAAATTATAAGTAAAGCCGTTTAATTTTAATTAAGAACCATTTCGTATTGATGCAGTGCCTCTTCAAATGTTTGTTCATTTATATTTAAACGATGATAATACTTATATGATGTAAACTAAAAATAATTAGGACGTGTCTTTGCGGTGTGATTACCACGCGACTAATTAAAAAAAAAGTAATGACCTGAACCTACAGTTTCGTAGGTTCAGCTTCTCACTATCAGTTCATTCAATATCGAAAAATGAGTAGTGGCACCTGATCCTACAAGAGATCACGCACGCATAAGCCAGTGAAAGGCATGATTGGTAACAGTAATTAAGTTACAAATTCAATGACCCTGCGCGATTCAAAAACAGGCCTCCTGTTTAACCGAAGGTCCAAAACCAACCTGATTGGCTCTCGCTTTTCTGCTCCACCACCCCGTGGGACGGAAATAGTATGGTACTTTTGCCACCAATTGGCACATGCCATCTATGTGTAATATTTCAGACAAGTAAAGACCCTTGTAACCTTCAAATCCGCCAGATAGTATACAGAAGTCGCTCCTAAGGATGGAAGATCGCCAATAGAGTTACTCCTCAGATCATCAGAAACTAGTATTTTCAAAATGCCAGTAAGATTAAGAAGGCAACCAAGAGCTACTCAATCCTACGTTTTTCAGCTAGCTAAGAGACAACTATTTGCAAAATAAAGACGCTTGCTGGAAGCATCTCTTAACGTTGCCACAACTTTGTCAAGCAATTTTTCCAAGTGAACATTACCCTTCACTATTACTAAGGGATGGACATAATCCACCACACTTCATTATGTATACTGCAATGCCTTGCAATCATCTCTTTGGCCCACAAATTTTGCCCTCACATTTGAGCAACTTGGAGGAATTCACAACTAGAAATAGAACTATTACGCATAACAGGAACTTAAAGTAATAGTATGAATATCATACCATGGATGAGTTTCCAGAAAGGTGGCATGAATGCCACCTGTGTCCTATAAACATCTGTATACTATGTTCCTGGACCAGCAAATCAGTCTAGGTCCTGTAATTTTGGCATTCCTGCGAGCTCCTGATTTTTCTCTCAAAAATAGTATATGTTCCGCACGTTCCTGAAGTTTATCAAATATATACCCTTTCCAGAAGAATTATAAAATCATTCCGGGTGAATTGGGCCTCAATGGGACCCAGTACAGGGTTTGCGTTTCCAAACTAATGCCTTGGCCATTACGCGCATAAAGTACAGATTAAGAGCAGAACACATGCATTAATAACCGAAGATATGAGATTGCGGGTTTCAAAAATATATTTCTTATTTTATTCCAAAGTAAAAGTATAATATACTTATACTCATTTTGAAAGAATAAATAGCTTAGTTTCAAACTAGGTGATCGTACTTGGATTTTCCATATGGCTGAGGAATAGTTTATGATCATATTTATAAATATTGATTTTCCTGAGTTTTATCTATCTGTCTTGCCACCTTGCATGATTTATTTCAGTTAGAGAAAACGTGAAATGACAATCTTTCCACAACATACTATGCGATTTCTTTGTACCGCTGATTTCCCAAGATAAAAAGTTCGAATTGAATTTCTTTATAAAAAAAGAAGTAGGAGATGAACAGGCTTGGGAAAGTGTGATAAAATAATTCATTCTGTCCTGAGAGAAAAAAATAAATAAATAAAAAGTTTACTATACGTGAAAATAGAAATCTGATATAAAAAATATACATTTCCTTCCACCACTTTGATCCAAAGGGAATAACCGATCTCAACGGACATGTAACAAACTCCTTTTCAAGCTGGCACATGTAGACTAGCGACAAAAAAAATGGTGGGGTGGTTACAGAGAGGGAAGTCAATGCACGGAATCATCATTACAACTGCGAGAAGATAAAAATACAAGTTTAATGTGTGTTCCAAAAGAAGAAATACATCGTAAAGCATCTCTCACAAATGAAATGCATCCTGAGAGTATCTGAAGAAAACTTAGACTCCCAAGAATCTTTCTTGCAGAGAAGGAAAAAAAACAAATGAAAACAATATTATACTTTGAGATTTTTAAAGCTGGTATTAGATAACGATGCTGAAAATATTAAGCAGCTTGGCTACTAGATAGAAGGAAATGCTTTCTTACATAGGTGAGATTTAAGGAACTCAAAGCACACAAAAGTCAAGTGTATTTCGAAAATTATTACATAGCTTTTGGCACGATGCGAATACAATTTGGAAGCCATCTGGTATCGTTAATATAACTTGTGTTCCATAACATGTGAGCCGTGCTCTCAGGCACGATTCAGGATTCTCAGGAATGATTAATGAATAGATTTATATAAATGTGTTAGTATTAGTAGTGGGAAACGATGCAAGAAAGTAAACTTGCAAAGCATCAGTCAAACAAGGAAAAAAAAAAACTTCACACATTACCTGTCCATCACCTCCAATAATTTATCCAGTTCTTTGAATTTACTCAAATTATCCACTTCCACAACAACAGATGGAAGTTTGTTGCAGCAATCGACCACCGCTGGATGAAGCCAAATTAAGCACATCTGTCCTTTAACCACCCTCCCTCAATTTGAATTTAAGCTCCCTTATGCGTGTAGTCTGAACAGGAGGAAGAATCCCATCAGCATTAAGCTTGCTCAATCCATTCAAAGCCTCAAACACACCTCACTCAGATCACCTTTCAGGTGCCTACTCTCCAGACGCTGCAATTCGCATAACTGAATCCTTTATTGGTAAAACGTCCCTTTCGTTCCCTTCACCTATCTCGTTGCCCTTCCCTGTTCCAGCAGATTCACATAAAATGAGACCTCCAGTACCTTTTTAACGGATACAAAGCCTTGGAATAAAAAAAAAAAAAACTATGGAGTTAACTGATTAAGAACAATGATCAAACATGTACCTATGACACATTTTACTACTAGGTATATATTCCTACTCATTTTTATATACTGAAAGTTCCATAGCCATTTTTACCCCATTAATCATTCAGTATCGGCCATACGTTTATACGAATTTCTCATTTTTTTTCAATCCTTAAAAGTACGGCCCAGATTTTATGAAACACCCTGTATCTTCTGTGCTCTCAGATCACTTAAAACAATAAATTGCTCTTGCCTACCCCCTTTTCTCTAGTATCTATCATCTACTTTAAAATTATAGGCGGTGCGCTATTTCAGAAATTTCCATATCAGGTTTTTCTTGGGACAGGAATGTTTCCTGACAAACTTATTTCTTTGAGAGACGAATTCTTTAAAGCTGGTTTCTAAGTCCTGTCCTTTTGTGCCGGGTCTCACTTGACACACTTTTCCATTATCATTAATTGCATAGAGGAAAACGTACACATCGGGACTTGCTATTTTCATTTTTTTTACTCTTTAAAGATTTTAAACATTTCGAAGCTGAATGTACATATTTGTCCTGTGCATTGAAGAAAACTTATTTTAATATAAGTCAAAATGCTGGATAGCACATCCAGCATTTTGAAGGGGAATGAAAGTACAGCGACTGCTTTAGCCTATAGAAAATCGTCAGATTTTTTGTTGTTCTTTTTTTTTCCATGAAGTCTTTCTGGAAATTGAGAATATGGCAACTCCCCTATTCTCGCCTTCCAGAGAAAGTTAGTAGTTAAATCCTTTAATGGCGCCCTCTTCCTATAAAAAAAATGAAGTGACAAACAATCCATATTTGTACAAACTTTTATCAGCCAAACGTTATTTCTAGTGAGAGATTCATCATGCTTGTGTAAACATAACTTAAATTCCATGAATGCCATTTAATCAATATCTTACTTCCAAATACTGTATTAAACCGGGTTTTAGTTAAAGCTATTTGATATTCATCACGCTATTTCAGAAAAATATAGTCTCCCATAATCCAAAGTTATCGAGCGTGCATTTCGAAAATTAAGTTTCCAGTGAGTTAGTGATATTGCTATTCCAGAATAAGCTAACCATACTCCTACACAATAGTTTAACCCAGAATAGAAAACTTGAGAGTACTGAAGTTATATAAGCTTATAACTCTTGTGATAAGGACATATACGAATTATTGTTTTTGCCCAGAGCACCAAAATTTGTTGAACGCCTTTTGTTTTGTTTACTATTTTTAAAGAATAACGGTGTATTTAGAAAAATACGACATGGAGTTTTCTAAAATACAGCGGTGTAAGATCAGATACATCTGTATATCACAGAGAATACTAACCGGTATTTTTTAAAAAATATATTAATAAAATAAATATCAATAACACATTGAGAACAAAGGTGGAAAACAGGCGACGTAAACAGGATGCATAATTTAATTTGTAATTAAATTAATAGCAACATTTTTCTTTGGTCTAAATGCATGAGGTTTTTCAAATACCAAAATTATAGTTTTGGTATATAGAAACGCTTGCTTTAAGTTGCTTTGTCTTTCGAAAGAGGTGAAAAACCTGCACGATAAATTCTAAAATGAATGCTCACTGAATCATACACCATGATGTTTCTGGTATGATAAGCACTTAACCCAGAACTTGCATTATAAAAGGCAGAAACCACAATGGCTTATGAATTGAAACACGAGCACAATGAATAGCTTTGAATGACAGAAAAGAGTGACGAAACACACCTAGTTTAGTAAAGGGCACATCGGACAACGAACTTTACCCGGTCTCGCGTAAGCCAACTGGAACCACTAGAAATATAGGTTAGAATTATCACGCATTTAAACATCTTATTTAAGAATTTATCGGTAAATTTAAAAATTAACATTTATTTAGAAGTAATTTATAAAATAGCTAATCCAATTTTTCTTTAAATTTTAATTGAAGTAAATTTCTTAGGAAATGGAAAACACTTTCCGTCTACTATTATAAATAAAAACATGTGATAAGTTAAATCTGTGTTAGATATTTTATACTGCTTGATTTTCTATGAACAATAATATTACTGATATTCTAGTAACAACACCATAATCATTTCACATAAATGCTGAATAACTTGGGGGTAAGTCGCCAATTTTCTTTCACAGAAATTCAGGCGATTGCATTCTAAAGTCAGCCACTAAGGTTACTGAAAATTTACTGTATTTTGTACATAATCATCGAGTAGACAGTTATAGATAGGGCTATGAATCTAACATACCTGTGTATAGTTCGCTATAGCATTCCAACTTCGATACAAAGCACTACGTGCAGAATTAGGCTTAGCCCTTCATACTAAACGTCATCACCAATTTACTATTTTACTGACGCCTGTTTGGCTACGTACCCTCCTAAAGAATTTCTTGCGTAACGTCACTGTTAGGTGTCTACCTTTAAACAGGTAATGCGATTCGAAGAAACGTCAACTGCCACGCAGCTACCGAATTACAAAACTGCAAACTTACGCCATGCTTATAACGAAAAGAAAGCCAGAACACGTCACAATCATTTAACACTTCACACACAACCACTTATTTCTCTCCTACTTACCTACGAGCAAGGCCAAGTTCCGAAGGAATGAAGAAGCATCGGCACACCACGCTTTCTAGCTACTCCTCCACGAGCGGCGCAGATAGGCCGAACCAAGATGAGCAGTAAGAGAAAATTTCTCGCAGCCGTTAACTGGCTGGCCGTTGCCAAGTGAGGAAGTGCTTCCCTAAACCCCTCAACACCGAGGGTCAAGTGCGAACGGCTGCTTCGTGTGCACTACAGTAACTCGTGACTGCCTCTGTTTCTCTAGCTATATATTTTTTTATTTATTTCTTCCTTCACTTATTCAAGTCACAGACAGCATCGAGTGTCACACTTTGGACAAATGTATTCCCCACGCCGGTCTACTGAGGTCACAAGAAGTTATAAACATAATGGAAGGAAAATAAGGGGAAAAAAAATATATAAATGAAAAATAAAAGAAACTTTCCTGCTTTTCGTCTAGTACGGCACTTGTAACACTTGTTCCAGGAACTATCGGCGCCTCCTGTGTTTACCAACCAGCACCTAAGCCAGGCACGAGCTCAGCACACAACCGCAAAACTAAAGAGCAGATTCCGGAGAGCACTGTTGTACGGCACTCAAAAATTTGCACCCTACCTAACAAGTCACGCACAGCCTGTAGCATATTGGTCCACAGAGGCCACACTTCCCTTTTTCCTTTATGTTTTTTTACTTTAGTATTTTTTTTTTTTTTATTTTTATTATTATTATTTTTTTTTCCTCTCCTGGCGTCTTCCTCCACGCGCGCACTACGAACGCCTGGAAGAGAGCGTACGTCTGAAGTCGTGGAGATCTGACCCGTAGCTTACTGCGTAGGGGTACGGACGGTTTGCGCACTGCACGGACAAGTCTACTTCGCTGCGGGGACGGCGAAGGTAAGCGAGGGCAAAGAGATAGGTAACTAATAGTATGCAGACGCCGCCAGATCATTATCTACTAATCTTATTACGTTATGAGGGGGGGTCTTTTGTTGCGCAGGTAGTGAACAGTCGTGCTCGAAGAAGCGGAAGTGCTGGAAATTCTTTAAATTAGAAGGACGATGCATTCCATTTTTATTCAAAAGTATCACTGTTATTAAGATTTTTATAAGAATAGCAAAAATGGTTTGATCAAGTAGAGAATTCTTTTTTTATTTGACACCAGATCATATGTTGAACAAAGAGGGAGAGCAAGACTGGTTTTTACGGTCCTTATAAGCTTACGCAAGACCTCAGTAGTACAAATATCTTACCTGTTATGTTCTCTTAATATACAAAAATCTTCGAAAGTTGTCTGCTGTATTTGCTTATGATTTTGCTACTCTTGGAATTTTTTTTTATTTTTTTTTTTTGCTGCATAGCGATGGGGTCATAGAGTGAATGAATCAGTTATAGAGCCATAATGAAATGGTCCCGTACTTTTTACGTAAGGAATTTATTTAACCCCCAAAAGTAATAATAATAGTAATAATAATAATAATATTGTAAATATAATTAAAAATAAAAATCTTTTATGTTTGTGAAAGTAGATTTAGAAAATACAAATTGTACAAATCAAAAAAGATAATACCATTTTAATTAAACCATGTTTTTATTTATTTATTTTTCATCTTGTGTGGAAAAGTCATTACTTTGTAATTCCTCTCAACCAGAAAGAACTAGTATGGCTGTCCTCTTGCTCTTCTTGCTGCTCTTGCTCTGTCTAAATTTTTCATCCATCGCGTATTTAACGAATCCTGACCTCACGGATTTAGTTGCAATGTTGGAAACTCTAAGATAATGCCAATAAATAAGAGATTAGCGTGATGAAAGAATTTTAATTAAGAAGATTCAATACACATGGTCTAGCCAACCTCGTTGGTACCATAGTGGATATAAGCATCGTCATTCTCCACCGAGTGGAAAATGCTTCAGTTTGAATTCATTAATTACGCGAGAAATTTTTATGGGCATTTTCCCAATGAAGCTGAGTTAGTCAGTTGCAAAGGATGCATTTTATTTTTCCGCAATTGCGGCCGAAAAGTTAAGTAACAGAGTGAAGTGTTTAATATGGAACCTCCATTAAGTGTTGCATGTCATTATGTGTTTAATAGGCATTACCCAAACCATGCAAATTATCCCATAAAGAATCCACCAGGGAAGTAGGAAACCTACAATGAAGCTACTGCTCTCGGACCCAACCGTAAAATACAGCTACATTAGTTTTGGGTATGCAAAGAATGGACGCAACAGGACGGGAACCAGATCAAGTAGTATGATGAATCCCGATTTATGCGTTTAAGCGCGGATGGAAGAGTGCACATATGAGGAAATCCACATGAAGCTTTGAAACTATCTTGTTTTATACGGACAGCAAGGAGCCATGTTTTAGTGGCATACCCTTGTACTTGTGATCCTGCTAAAGGGCAGGGCACCATAAACATCAGGGTATATGTGATATCAAAATAATTTTGATATCACATATACCCTAAAATAATGGCATTAAGGGCAAGCTGCTACAAGGGAGAAAAAGGTGGTTAAGTGGGGGAAGACAGAGAGTGGTAATTAATGGACACTGCTCTTCGTGGACTAATTTTATTAGTGGAGTTCCCCAGGGTTCGATGTTTGGTCCATTGTTGTTTTACATTTATCAATGATATTGATGAAGGTATATCAGGCTTAATGTCGAAGTTTGTAGATGTCACAAAAGTTGACAGGATTATTAATGACAGTATGCTACTTCAACAGGATCTAGAAAAGATGGAGAGATAGGCTGACAGATGCAACTGTAGATTAACACTGACAAATGCGAAGAACTGGGTAGCAGTAAACCCAGAGTAACGTACCAACTGTGAGGTACTACAGTCAGGGTAGTGGAGAATAAAAAACGCCTGGGGGTAATTGTGTAGTTAGATATGAAGTTTTCAGAGCAGTGCAAACAGGATGCCAGAGCAGCTCAATGATATTGTCAATAGGGTCTTGTTAATGATAGGAGGTGATTATCCCCTTGTATAAGGCAATGCTCAGGCTACACCTTCAGTACTGCATACAGGGCTGGACGCCTTATTTCAGGAAGGATGCAAAGCTGCTGGAACGACTACAGAGAAGGGCAACGAGATTGGTGAGAGGAACAAACGGGTGCTCTTACCAAGAAAGGCTTCGGTTCTAAAAATTGCAGGCTGGAGACTAGGCACCTGCGAGGTGATCTGATTGAGGTGTATAAGGCTTTGAATAGTTTGAGCAGGCTCAATGCTGATGGAATTCTTCCCCTTGCTCAGATTAGACAATTGAGGAGGCATAAATTCAACTTGAGGAAAGACATTTGCAGAATAGATTGTGCAGAAATTTGCCTTTAGTCAGCGAGGGGTTGATTGCTGGAACAAGCTGACATCTGTAGTTGTGCAAATTGATAGCTTAAATAAATTCAAGGAAGAAGCGGATAAACTTTTGGAGCGAATGGACAGGTGAAATGGAAAGATTTTTTTTTTTTTTTTTTTTTTTGGCTGATGCTGTATAAGCTTGCTTTCTTGCATCATTTTCCAGTAATAATGCTATTGCTAAACTTCAATCCTTCTGAAATTCAGTACTGCGTTATTTGAACATAAAATACTAATTTCCTTGATCAGCGTCGGTAACATAGATTTCTAGACAGCATCACAGATATAATCTTTATTGGGGATGACCCTGACTTCTAATCTCTCTCTCTTGGCAAATGCATATTATAAATTTCTTCTTCTGAATCAAATTTTTCTTCTTCTGAACCAAAAACTGACAGTGCCAGTTTTCTTTTAAATAGCTACTGCATTTGGAAAAATCTCAAATCAGTTCTACCATGAAAAATCGTTCTCTCGAGTGGTTCGTCCGAGATCTACCTCTAGCTCTTAGATTTTATGCAAAAAATCTGTCCCTTAGGAATGATCTGCCCCTTTATGCTGTCCAAAAAATCTTTCCCTTTATGCTGCATGCCGTTTCTATAGATACTTCTATCGGCACTGTTCTTCTGAACTAGCATGTCTAATTCCACTCCACAAACCAGTCCTTACATTGCGCAACCAGTTAACATTCAATCGTTGTCCAACTCCAGACTCACAGTACTCCAGACTCATTTCTCCGTTCCGCTATTGTTTTCTGGAACAACCTCCCTCATTCCAATGTATTTCCCAAAAATTACAATTTACAGAAATTCAAATCTAATGTCAAGATGTGTCGTCCGTGTTCTCAGACTTCAAACCATATAAAGTATTAGGTACTGTTGGTTCAAATGCCCTTCATGTTTAGAGTTTTCTTATTAATAATAATAATAATAATAATAACATTAACTTATTAATTGAAATAGCTCAGTTTCGAATTTAAAAATTAAATTAGTTTATTCATCAGCATTCTGTTATTCTAATTAAAATAATCATATAATTTTATTAATTAGTGATTCATTTTTAAACATTTAGAATGCTTATATATATATTCATTGGATAAAAATTAGAAACCTTTTGCAATTGGTGTCAGGAGATAAGTAAACGTATTCTATGGAAATATAAATTTTCCCTTGGTATGATCGCAAATTCCTTGTATCAGATAAATACTGTATGCTTTCCTGGCTTTCTTAGTCGATTCGATAATGGGAAAGATAGGTGATCTTTCCGATTTTTCAGATAGGATTTTGTTGGAGCACGTTTAGCAAGAGCCACTATTAAAAAAAACAAAGGAAATCATTGGTTTGTCCGCAGTAAGTCTCAAAAGTACACAATGATAAAAGATAAAATGAGAATGCAGCTGTAAAAGAAAGAAATGCGCGTAAATTCGGTACTTCAAGAACGAGAACGCAGCAATTTAAAGAGGATTGTGCTTCGGAAGGTATAGTATGTAGTTAATGACTTAAAAATTCAGTTTAGGCAAAGAAAGACTCATTTCCAACCGAACTATGCGACGGGACTTAAAAAATATGGTAGTTGCCAGTTGTGTGCCTATTTGAAATCCACTTCTTTCTGTAAAAAATCAATGGATTTGGCCAGAGTTTTTCGCCAGTGCCAAGACTGGAATGTGGAACAGTGTAAAAGATAATGCAGTCAGACAAATCTCGATTTACGATTTTTTGCACCACTGGTAAGGTATGGTGAGTACCTCATGAAATTATTCATGCTGTCTTTTCACCATTTAAGCGGCTGGAGGAGGTTTCATGGTATGGGGATATGCTCTAATAGTACGGACTGGGTCCGCGCCTACCGTTAGAAGGTTGTGCACGAACTTCATCCTGCTTTGCTGATTTATTTTTATCCCCATTGCGATGAATTCCTTCAAGACAGAAACAAACTATCCCCCGTGCAAAAAGTGTATCTGAATGGGTCGAGGAACACTCCCAAGATTTCCAGAATCTACTTTTACCTCCTGATTCTTAAGATCTGAATCCAATTCAGAATATCTGGGATGTGTTGGAAAGGGCAGTTGGGCTTCGTAATTCTCTACCGTCCGCAGTACAACAGCTAACAAACAACCTGATTGAAAAATGGTCAAATGTGGAGCCAGACTCCTCCAGGAACTTAATGGAATCCATGCCACGTCATATATGGACAAAAGATGGCCATATTAGATTCGGTAAAAGATGGCCATACTAGATTCGGGCAAAAGATGGCCCTACTAGGTATTGAATAAAGGTTCCTAATTTCTTGACGAATGAGTGTAGTAATCAAAATAGTGCAATCTGTATTTTTAATTAATTTATTTTAACTTTATTGATATAGTTTCAAAAAGTATGAAAAAGTGAGAAAAGGCAGACCACTTTCCTTTCAATGAAAATGAAATTTATCTTTTGAAAAGATAAATGAAAAGATTTGAAAAGACTTTTTGAAAAGATTTTGAAATATAAAGGTAAATAAAAAAAGTACTTCTAGTGTAACTCACAAATGAGTTCATTGATGATATGTTTGTAAATTATTTTTTAATTAAAGACACCTTTTTTTTATATTTGATAATTCTATTTATAAATTTTTTCTTTTTTTTTTTCCAAATTAAAATCACATAAGCGATTGCTTGTTTTATGTTTATGATAACATAACCTGATAACATAACCTCATGTTAACCTCAGGTTTTGCAGGATACGAATACAGGGAAATATCAGAAAAGTATGCAACGTGTACTCAAAATTACAAGCATCGTTGTAACATATTATGTTTTCAGCATGAAAAAGGTATCGTAGCAAAAACATTTATTGTATGATTACAATGACAGACTGGATGGTCTCCTCAGCTTCTTTTATTTGTTTCGACTATTGTTTTAAATCTCCTGAATGCATTATTTGTTCCATTGTATTATTAAAATTCTTATTGTAGAAATGAAATGATTTATTTCTCATTCTACTCTACATAAGCTCTCATCCCTTGTCTAAACCTTTGTTTTATAAAAACATGCGATAAGGCTTTTCGTGACAAGATAAAATCAAATATTGCGATTGATTTGCATCCAGAATTCTAAGTAAGCGCAAGCTTCGTTTCCAATTACGCAATTTTTTTTACAATATTTTGAAGTTCACAATAATATATTTGCAAACAAACTTATTATTCATAAATTAAAGCCGACTTTTTATATTCGGAAATTTGCATGACTACCTGGAATTCTCGCTGAACATTTTTGTTGATCACTGAAGGTACTGTTGCCTTTGTATGCGTGTGTTCACCGCACACACATGCAATGGAGGCGTACAGACTTTATCCTATGCATGAGAATGGTATCGAATTATGACCAGAGGTGTCGCACCACGATTGGTAAAAGTATTCTGCATTTAAATATGGTATCGTGAAACTCGTTTTGGAAACCGATTTATATTTGTTTCTTTTGGGAAACATAAATGACAAAATTTGGAAAACCCTAATCTAAAGCTGACCTACCAGTATCTTACGTGTCCTCTGAATACGCATTTGTATCTTTGTAAATTTCTTTACACCATACGACAAACCATCGAGTGCCTCCTTTAGTATTTTCGACAAAAGTTCATTTAGAAGGTTTCTCAATAATCTTGATACCGGCCCATTGTGTCCTAGCTGCCCTTGCACCATTAAATCCAAAGAAACAACAACAATTTTGATACCAGAGAAGGTACACAAGGTGGTTTGGATCATGGAAGACGATACTGAAGTGGTGACAATGGTAAATGTTTGAGTATTTACCTTCTTGTGTTCTGACATGGGAACTTGCCAATCTTCAACGAAACCAAGTTTTGATGGTATCAAGGGCTTTCCTCAAGCACGAGGAAGCCGTCTAATGATCGTAATGCCACCAAGTATATATAAATAAAGATAGCTTTTTATAACATATAAATTGCCACTACTTGTTGAACAACTCTTGTATTACAGCCAATCTAAGAAGAAATCTGAAAGTAATAAGGTCTTCAATTTTTTTTTTTTTTTTTTTTTATCTCCGAATGTTGATGAAATACAGAAAATAAGTCATGCGCACTTATAAAGAGACTTGTAGTATATTTCTTGACATAATCATAATAAGTATTCAGAGATCTGTCCTAACGATTGACGAGATTTTTGAAACCTTATTGCAGGAATGTGTGATGTCCCTGGTATCACACCATTGTCGCACTGCCAATGTAACCTCATTAATGGAAGGAAATGTTTTCCTGAAAGATGTCACTCAAGGTGAGGAAACATTGGAAGTCTGAAGGTGATAACAGGGCAAATGAAGGATGCTGTAAAGTGTTCCAACTGGTCTGTTCCACCCCGATCTGCTGTCAACTGCGCACGTATGCTAGTGTGCATTGTCATGCAAGATGATAACTCCATCATCAAGAGTCGAAGCATAGCGATTCATCTCCAGTAACGTTGACGGCATTGATTGATGTTAGTGGGCAACCAGGATGTTTCTCGTCTTACATATTTTATTATCGGTAAAAGAAGAATACGAGGAGAATTTCAGAAATTTTTCTCTGATTAATGACTTGCGCGAGTGAACTCCCGTCAGGTGGCTCTAACATCAACTCTCCATTAAATAAAAAATGGCAATGGGAGAGTACGCTTATTTATCCCACAGCTATAGATCTTGAAAAAAAATGCGAGTTTCATGCTTACAGAGGCCAGGATGTAGATTAATTTTCATGAGTTGTTAATAAACTCCTTGATAGCATAATAATCTATTGAAGGAAGATTGGGAATCATCTCAACGATCCGTAAAGAATACTACAGATGGTTAGGATTTAATAAGCAACGTTTCATTGATAATTTAAATACGTGATTTCATAAAAATATTGGGAATTATAAATTAGTCGTGAATATTTTTTTCTTATGGTGCATGTAAATATTATTACAGAAATTTATTCCTTTCGCAGAAATATGCAACTATTTAATTTTACGCAGTTTATTTTTAAAATAATTTTATTTGTATATGATATGCACCGATGGGCCAAAACATTTATGACCAGAGAGTCGTTATGCAAATCGAAGGAACTGCAAGTGAACTACGGCGCGTGCGCGGGTCGGGACACAGTATAAAATAACACCTGACACTGAGCTCCGTAATCAGTGTTACTCTTGTTCTTCAGATGGGAAAGGCAGAGGACTTAATCGAGTTTGACAAAGGCCAAATTTTAATGACCAGACGACTAGGTCAGAGCATATCCGAAACGGCACGGCTGGTGGGATGCTCACGGTCAGCCGTGGTTAGTACCTACCGAAAGTGGTCCGAGGATGGAAAACCCACGAACTGCCGGCGAGATGTTGGACGACCACGGCTCATCGATGCTCGAGGTGAGCGAAGGCTCTCCCGGATGGTACGTGGCAACAGGAGGGCAACGGTAGCAAAACTCACCGGTAATTGGAATGCTGGTGACGGGAGTAATGTGTCACAACACACTGTACATCGAACACTGCTGAAAATGGGGCTGCATAGCCGCAGGCCACTTCGAGTGCCCATGATAACCACGATTCACCAGCGACAGCGCCTACAATGGGCACGCGAGCATCTAAACTGGACCTTGAGTGATTGGAAGGAGGTCGTTTGGTCCAATGAATGACGTTTTCTGTTGCACCATGTGGATGGTCTGCACGTGTAGCACAATGGTATCGTCACCGTCCTCCCCACACCGAGTGGAAAAGGCCGGGTTTCGAATCCCGTCGATGACGCGAGGAGCTTTAGTGGGCTGTTTTCACTCTGTGGCTGAGTTAGTCAGTCTCAGGCGTAGGTAGCAAGATTTTACCTCCAGAAACTGAGGTTTGTTCGTCCAGTAAACAAGCAAATTGACCAGAGAACACACGCAATTTACAGACAAAATAAATATGGGTAGATGTAATCATTTACAGGGTACCCTTATATCATATATTTTTTTTTTTTTCCATTGCACCGTGTGGACGGCCGGGTACATGCACGTCGTTTACCTGGGGGTGTGATGTAATACGGGTTTTTGTATTACAAAAACCTGTGGCCACCAGGGGTATCTGCGTCTTAGAAAACCCCCATAGAAATTAGACCCACCTCTCTACGGCTATTTTCATACTTGGGTGTTCCCCCTCACCAATCATCGTTGGGGAATCAAAAAGTTTAGATTGAACACTGCTAGGCCTCAAATTGTGCCACGGACTTACAGTTGGCAACATTTAGTAAAATTTCCTAGCCGCTTCTTGACTGTGAGGATCCGACCTCGATAATCCGGAGTAGTCTCGATAAATCGAACCTGTGACAAAATGAGTACCCAGAGTCAGAAATTTGCTGAACTTCAGCCAGAAGATGAACAACAACGAAGAAGGCAACTATCTGCCCTAGAGCAAAATGATGATTTGCAAATTATAGAGAAGAATGATCATGACGATGGAGCACAGCCACAGCAAACTTCAAAAAAGAAGTACGGGAAGGGAGACAAGCTCGCAGAGCGAATCAAAAGACCAGCAAAACAACGAGGACCCCAACCAGAGAACAGTGAAGAATTAAGTAAGCAGCCGCAGCCTATTATAGACCCCAGATTGCCGGAACGAACGGTACTGGACCAGGGTTTGGCCCTCCGAGTGGAACTGAAAAACAAACAAACTGAAAAACGCCGCAAGTAGAATCTCAGCCGCCCCTAGGGCTGATATTGTAGGAATATGGACCAAGCTTGAGACTGTCCTCCACAAGGTTCGCAGTGAGGTAGAAAGAAATGCAGCCAAATTGGAGGCTTACCAGGAATGTAGGGTCACACAACATATGCAACAGCGCTCCCCTACCTACGAAAATGCGCTGAGGAACCCACCAACTGTGACACAGATGCCAAGAAATGAACAGCCAAAGAAAAAGACACTCCTCTCAATGCCAAACCTGGTAATACTAAGGCCCAAAAATGCCGAGGAAATAAGCACAAGTGAAGAAATTAAGGCAAAACTAAAAAGCACCATGAAGGAAGACTTCAAACAAACCCAAATCAGAGGAATACGCAAGATGAGGAGCGTAGGACTAGTAATAGAAACCGAGACAAAGCAAGAGGTGCAAAGGATAATACAAAACCCCAAAATAGCCACTTTGGGACTAACAGCTGAACCACCCAAAAGGAAAGGGTCAGCCATAATAATATACCACGCAGATAAAGACATCACACCGAACCAATTAGCGTACGAACTCTACCATAGGAACTTACATGGTAAAATCCCTTACAAAAGTCCGCAAGAGATAGCAATGCCCAAATACCATTAAAGCGAGGGATGGAATAAACAAAAGCCGGGTAGTAGAACTCACCCCGGAAGCCTGGCAAGCCCTGAAGAACAAGCCAAGGGTATTTATAGAATGGGGATGCTACCGATATCGCGAACGTGTGGTCGTTCCGAAGTGCTACCTCTGCTGCAAGTTCGGCCACACCACGTGTGCACAAACCACCCGAACATGCGGCCACTGCTCAGAAAAGGGCCATGAATATAATGTCTACCCCCCACAAAGTTATGGAACCTACTTGCGTAAACTGTTAAAACTTAAAGCTAGAGCACAAGCATTCAATGAGAGACCCCATGTGTCCCACATACCAACGAGCCAAGAGTTTATACCAAAGTAGGATCAACTATGGGGACGAAAATTAAAGCTTACAACACAAATATACTAAAAATAATGCAAATAAATGCGAAGAGTGTTAGAGCAGTAGCCAACCAGATCCGGGTTAAAGCTGAAGAGGAAAACGTGGATGTCATCATATTACAGGAGCCATACTCGCATGGGAAACGGGTTGTAGGCTACCCACTCACCTACAAAGTGATATACACAGTTAAAGATTCCCCATGGGCTGCTGTCCTGGTAAGGAATAGCAATATCACAGTGACTAAAATCACGCAGTTCTGCACGGCGTGGGTCGCTTGTGCCCAGCTAAATACAGCCTTAGGAAATCTCTACCTTGTGGCACTCTATTGTAGACCAGGACAACAGATAGATTTTGCAATCGACTACCTTCGATGCCTGCAGGACACCCTACCAAACCAAAAAATCATCATAGGAGCTGACGTGAACTGTCGATCTGCGCCATGGCACAGTACTACCCCTGGCAGACATGCAGAAAGTTACATGAACTAAACGTGTTCAAAGATTTCGACTAAATCAAAAATCTAACGTTGAAAAGCGAGACCAAAGTTGGCGGCAGAACGCAAGAGAGAGAGAGTTGGAAGCGTAAACGTGAGCAGTTCAATTAGAGGCAGATGTCCGGCCATCAACATCGAAAAGAACAGTGCAAACATGCAACAATAATGGTTACCACAAACCTTTATTGTTGACTGTAAATGAAAAAACTATACAGAATTAAATAAAACTGAGTTTATTAAGCCTAAATTGTATTTTTTTATTTCACATGATGTTATTCACGGATCCACCTTCGGCTCCATGGAGCCAACGTCGATTTATTTTACTTTATCATTATTATTATTATTATTGCTCTTATATTATTTCTCCCTGATTAGGGTTCCACCTCGTGACAGGTATTGCTACCAAGTGCATAGGGTGGTTGTTATTATATCTAGCGTTACTGTTGGTCGAGGAACTCTCTGACAATCCTACAGGTGTTTAGGATTGTTACTTTCTGGAGTTCCTTGTAGTTGTTCGCTGGGAGACCCATTGCTGCTAGGCTGTTATGTTGGGTCTTTGGCATACCTGTGATTGATACGATGATCGGGATGGTCGTTAGATGTGGCATATACGTACAACATCCCGATGATCGGGATGTTGTATATGACACATTTCTTTGATCTCCTGCCTTAGGTTCGTGTACTTCCTGATCTTTTCCCCATGGGTTTTCTGCAGGTTGCCAGTGTTGGGTACCGCTATATCAATCAGATAGGCAGCCATTTCCTTCTTGTCCACAAGGGTTATGTGCGGTCTATTGTGTAGGATTGTCCTATCCGTTATTATGGCGAAGTCCCAGTACAGCTTGTGGGTTCGGGTCTCTAGTATTGCCTGGGGTTCGTACTTGTAGTACGGTACACTTTCTTCGATCAAGTGGTATTTCCTTTGCTAGATTCTGATGTATTATCCTGGCTACCTGATCGTGTCTATGAGCGTACTCAGTCTGAGTGATCACCTTGCATTCCGCGGTGGTGTGTTGGATCGTTTCTGAGGCCAGGTGGCATCGTCGACATGTGTCATCGGACACTCCGGGCTCCTTAGCGATGTATTTTCTATAGGTTCTCGTGTTGATTACCTGGTCTTGGATGGCCAGCATGAATCCTTCAGTCTCGAGGAAGAGCGTGCCGCTCGTGAACTATGCATTGGAAGCAATTTTATCTATATGATCTTGATGGAGATCATTGTACTGTCTGAAATGAAGTGTCTTCTGCGCCCATCTTTCTAGCTTCGTTTGTTCCTCCTGGTTGTGTGGGGGGTTCTCATCGCTTAGGTTGAGTGGGTATACCGCTTGTCTATCTTCCATATGTCCTACTGAAGTGCTTCTGTTTGTTTCTGGAAGTAATCCTTCAGGTTAACTATCATTGTGTTTTGTTGCTCATTGAGGTCTATCAGGCCCCTTCCTCCTTCTTTCCGGGCAATTGTCAGTCTGTCCACGGCAGATTTCTGATGGTGTTGGTGGCTCTTGGTCATCATTGTCCTTGTCTTTCTCATGATATCCTCCTGCTCGGTGTAAGTCCAATCTATGACCCCGGAGGTGTATGTTAGCACTGGGACTTCATAGGTGTTTATGGCTTTAACTGTGTTCCTCCGTTCAGCTTTGCTTTCAGCAGGCTCCTGAGTCTCTGATGGTATTTTTCGGTTAGGCAGGCCTTAATTTCCTTGTGCTGTAACTGCTGAGCCTGCATCATCCCCAAGTATTTGTAGGCATCTCCCTCTGCCATGGCTTCCATCTATTTTCCAGTCTGCAGCTGGTAGTTTTGGTTGATTAATTTTCCATGGTGCAATTCATGGGTCTTGCATTTGTCTAGACCAAATTCCATCCTAATATTATTGCTGAATTCCTCGGTGATCTGGAGTAGTTGCTGGTGGCGCTTCTCGGTTCCCGCGTAGAGCTTTATGTCATCCATGTACATCAGGTAGATGAGGGTGTACAGGTTCTTCCTTCCTTCTTTGAGGTTATATGCGTACTTGCGTTGGTTGAACATAGTGGATAGCGGGTTAAGTGCTAGACAGAACCACGGTGGGCGCCTCCGTAGCCAAGCGGGCAGGAGCAGCAGTGCGTAGTACACGCTTCTTGATTAGACCTGTGTTCGAACCCCTGACCACTAAATACGGAGAATGCGGAAAGGTCAGGGAATGACCACCGTATATCCCCGAGCAATATAGCCTTAGTTGCTAATGCTCCTAAAAGCTAAATAACAACAACAACAACAGACAGAATCACAATGGGCTCAGGGCATCTCCCTGAAACATTCCTCTCCTGATGGGGATTGGCCTGGTTGTGATGTTTTCGACCTTAATGGTGGTACTTCATTTCGCCATCTTTCTCCTTGGAAGTTTGTTACTATCGGACTGACTTTGTAGATGTTCAACGCTTCTATTAATCAGCTATGAGGCACGGAATCGAAGGCATTGCGTTAATCGATGTAGACTTTGTACATGTTGCGGTGCTTCTTTG
This sequence comes from Mastigoproctus giganteus, assembly GCF_048544385.1. Taxonomy (NCBI): domain Eukaryota; kingdom Metazoa; phylum Arthropoda; class Arachnida; order Uropygi; family Thelyphonidae; genus Mastigoproctus; species Mastigoproctus giganteus. The sequence continues at coordinate 62,815,953 of NC_143577.1, forward strand.
TAGCCTTGATCCATAACCACGGCATCTATGGTTAATTGCTCCTTGCATCCTTTCTGCTGTTCGACCATTATGTTCTGGCTCTCCAAGTGGTCCGATATCTTCCTGGTTATGCAGCTGGTAAGGATCTTGTGCATTGTTGGGAAGCAGGCGATTAGCCTATATTTCGTCGGTTTCTTGTATCTTCGTCTTTAGGCTTCAGGTATGTGATTCCTTGAGTAAGAAACTTCGGGATTGTCTCTGGGTTCCTTATCATTCGGGTGAACTGCTCTGACAAATGCTTGTGTGTTCAAGTGAGCTTCTTGTACCAGTAGTTGTGGACGTTATCTATTCCTGGAGTTCACCAGCTGTGAGAGTTCTTGATCGTCTGTTTTAATTCTTCTTCCCGAATCTCCCACTCTCTCATTTCTTGTACGTCCTTGGTTTTCTTGCGTTCTAGTTCTATCCAGGGGGCTCGGCCGTTATGTTTTACTTCCCTGCTCCACATGTTACCCCAAAACTCCTCATTCGGCTTCTGCTCGGGTGTTCCGTTCCCTTCTTTCCCGTCTTCTCCGAGACTTCTGTAGAAGCATCTTTGGTCCTCATAGAAGATTTGGTTGTTTATTTTCCTCTGGGAACTCTCTATGTATCGGCGTAGTGTCTTATTATTTTAGGGTTGCCCGTAATTAAATACATTAACCCGTATTTGTGTCTGTAAATTTCGTATGTTCTATGGTTGATTTTCCTGTTTTGCTGAACGAAAAAACCCCAGTTACTGGGGAGAAAAACCTTGCTATCTACGCCTGAGACCAACTAACTCAGCCACGGAGTGAAAAAAGCCCATTAAAGTTCCTCGCGTCATCGACGGGATTCGAACCCAGGCCTTTTCCACCCGGTGTGGGGAGGACGGTGACGATACCACTGTGCTACTCGCGCAGACTTGCTGAGTGCAAGGAGGTTCTACTTCAATGTGTCCAAGTACTCGTCTATTCTTGATTTTTTGTCTCATGTTTGCTGTGGACGCTGTCTCTCTTCTCGCGCCTCTTTTATATTATTATATTAGTTTATGTTATTATTTATTATATTATTTTATATTATTATTTATTTATTATTATTATTTGTTTATTATTATTATTTATTACATTTATTATAGACTTCATAGTCTTTTCTGTAAAATAACAAATTTGTACAAAACCTATAAAGGAAGAATTACAACTTGTTGTCAAGAAATCTACTTTTTTATTGTAAACGAATTCTAAACGAATTCTCTCGATAAATAAAATTGTATTCCTTTCTATCCTATTCTATTATTTTGTATTATTATTTATTATTATAATTTTATATATTATTTATTATACTGTTTTATATTATTTTTATTTATTATATTGTTTTGTATTATTATTATTTATTTATTATTATTATTTATTACATTATTTTATATTATTATTTTTTATATATATTATTTTATATTATTATTTATTATTATTATTTTATATATATTATTTATTATTATTATTTTATATTATTATTTATTATATTATTTATTATTATTATTATTGCTCTTGTATTATTTCTCCCTGATTGGGGATTCCACCTCGTGACGGGTATTGCTACCAAGTACACAGGGTGGTTGTAATGTCTGGTATTACTGTTGGTCGAGGAACTCTCTGACTATCCTACAGGTGTTCAGGATTGCGACTTTCTGCAGTTCCTTGTAGGTGTTCGCTGGGAGACTTATTGCTGCTAGGCTGTTATGAAGGGTATTTGGCACCATAGCTGTGGTTGACACGATGATCGGAATGGTCGTTACTTGTTGCATATGCACATTTCTTTGATCTCCTGTCTTAGGTTCGTATACTTCCTGATTTTTTCCCCATGGGTTTCTGCAGGTTGCCAGTGTTGGGTACCGCTATGTCAATCAGGTAGGTAGCCTTTTCCATCTTTTCCACAAGGGTTATGTCGGGTCTGTTGTGCGGGATGGTCTTATCCGTTATTATGGCGCGGTCCCAGTACAGCTTGTGGGTTCGGGTCTCTAGTACTGCTTGGGGTTCGTACTTGTAGTATGATACACTTTGTTTGGTCAACTGGTATTTCCTTGCTAGATTCTGATGTATTATTTTTGCTACCTAGTCGTGTCTATGAGTGTACTCAATCTGGGTGACCACCTTGCACCCAGAGGTGATGTGTTAGATCGTTTCTGAGGCCAGGTGGCATCGTCGACATGTGTCATCGGACACTCCGGGCTCCTTAGCGATGTATTTTCTATAGGTTCTCGTGTTGATTACCTGGTCTTGGATGGCCAGCATGAATCCTTCAGTCTCGAGGAAGAGCGTGCCGCTCGTGAACTATGCATTGGAAGCAATTTTATATATATGATCTTGATGGAGATCATTGTACTGTCTGAAATGAAGTGTCTTCTGCGCCCATCTTTCTAGCTTCGTTTGTTCCTCCTGGTTGTGTGGGGGGTTCTCATCGCTTAGGTTGAGTGGGTATACCGCTTGTCTATCTTCCATATGTCCTACTGAAGTGCTTCTGTTTGTTTCTGGAAGTAATCCTTCAGGTTAACTATCATTGTGTTTTGTTGCTCATTGAGGTCTATCAGGCCCCTTCCTCCTTCTTTCCGGGCAATTGTCAGTCTGTCCACGGCAGATTTCTGATGGTGTTGGTGGCTCTTGGTCATCATTGTCCTTGTCTTTCTCATGATATCCTCCTGCTCGGTGTTAGTCCAATCTATGACCCCGGATGTGTATGTTAGCACTGGGACTTCATAGGTGTTTATGGCTTTAACTGTGTTCCTCCGTTCAGCTTTGCTTTCAGCAGGCTCCTGAGTCTCTGATGGTATTTTTCGGTTAGGCAGGCCTTAATTTCCTTGTGCTGTAACTGCTGAGCCTGCATCATCCCCAAGTATTTGTAGGCATCTCCCTCTGCCATGGCTTCCATCTATTTTCCAGTCTGCAGCTGGTAGTTTTGGTTGATTAATTTTCCATGGTGCAATTCATGGGTCTTGCATTTGTCTAGACCAAATTCCATCCTAATATTATTGCTGAATTCCTCGGTGATCTGGAGTAGTTGCTGGTGGCGCTTCTCGGTTCCCGCGTAGAGCTTTATGTCATCCATGTACATCAGGTAGATGAGGGTGTACAGGTTCTTCCTTCCTTCTTTGAGGTTATATGCGTACTTGCGTTGGTTGAACATAGTGGATAGCGGGTTAAGTGCTAGACAGAACCACGGTGGGCGCCTCCGTAGCCAAGCGGGCAGGAGCAGCAGTGCGTAGTACACGCTTCTTGATTAGACCTGTGTTCGAACCCCTGACCACTAAATACGGAGAATGCGGAAAGGTCAGGGAATGACCACCGTATATCCCCGAGCAATATAGCCTTAGTTGCTAATGCTCCTAAAAGCTAAATAACAACAACAACAACAGACAGAATCACAATGGGCTCAGGGCATCTCCCTGAAACATTCCTCTCCTGATGGGGATTGGCCTGGTTGTGATGTTTTCGACCTTAATGGTGGTACTTCATTTCGCCATCTTTCTCCTTGGAAGTTTGTTACTATCGGATTGACTTTGTAGATGTTCAACGCTTCTATTAATCAGCTATGAGGCACGGAATCGAAGGCATTGCGTTAATCGATGTAGACTTTGTACATGTTGCGGTGCTTCTTTGTAGCCTTGATCCATAACCGCGGCATCTATGGTTAATTGCTCCTTGCATCCTTTCTGCTGTTCGACCATTATGTTCTGGCTCTCCAAGTGGTCCGATATCTTCCTGGTTATGCAGCTGGTAAGGATCTTGTGCATTGTTGGGAAGCAGGCGATTAGCCTATATTTCGTCGGTTTCTTGTATCTTCGTCTTTAGGCTTCAGGTATGTGATTCCTTGAGTAAGAAACTTCGGGATTGTCTCTGGGTTCCTTATCATTCGGGTGAACTGCTCTGACAAATGCTTGTGTGTTCAAGTGAGCTTCTTGTACCAGTAGTTGTGGACGTTATCTATTCCTGGAGTTCACCAGCTGTGAGAGTTCTTGATCGTCTGTTTTAATTCTTCTTCCCGAATCTCCCACTCTCTCATTTCTTGTACGTCCTTGGTTTTCTTGCGTTCTAGTTCTATCCAGGGGGCTCGGCCGTTATGTTTTACTTCCCTGCTCCACATGTTACCCCAAAACTCCTCATTCGGCTTCTGCTCGGGTGTTCCGTTCCCTTCTTTCCCGTCTTCTCCGAGACTTCTGTAGAAGCATCTTTGGTCCTCATAGAAGATTTGGTTGTTTATTTTCCTCTGGGAACTCTCTATGTATCGGCGTAGTGTCTTATTATTTTAGGGTTGCCCGTAATTAAATACATTAACCCGTATTTGTGTCTGTAAATTTCGTATGTTCTATGGTTGATTTTCCTGTTTTGCTGAACGAAAAAACCCCAGTTACTGGGGAGAAAAACCTTGCTATCTACGCCTGAGACCAACTAACTCAGCCACGGAGTGAAAAAAGCCCATTAAAGTTCCTCGCGTCATCGACGGGATTCGAACCCAGGCCTTTTCCACCCGGTGTGGGGAGGACGGTGACGATACCACTGTGCTACCCGCGCAGACTTGCTGAGTGCAAGGAGGTTCTACTTCAATGTGTCCAAGTACTCGTCTATTCTTGATTTTTTGTCTCATGTTTGCTGTGGACGCTGTCTCTCTTCTCGCGCCTCTTTTATATTATTATATTAGTTTATGTTATTATTTATTATATTATTTTATATTATTATTTATTTATTATTATTATTTGTTTATTATTATTATTTATTACATTTATTATAGACTTCATAGTCTTTTCTGTAAAATAACAAATTTGTACAAAACCTATAAAGGAAGAATTACAACTTGTTGTCAAGAAATCTACTTTTTTATTGTAAACGAATTCTAAACGAATTCTCTCGATAAATAAAATTGTATTCCTTTCTATCCTATTCTATTATTTTGTATTATTATTTATTATTATAATTTTATATATTATTTATTATACTGTTTTATATTATTTTTATTTATTATATTGTTTTGTATTATTATTATTTATTTATTATTATTATTTATTACATTATTTTATATTATTATTTTTTATATATATTATTTTATATTATTATTTATTATTATTATTTTATATATATTATTTATTATTATTATTTTATATTATTATTTATTATATTATTTATTATTATTATTATTGCTCTTGTATTATTTCTCCCTGATTGGGGATTCCACCTCGTGACGGGTATTGCTACCAAGTACACAGGGTGGTTGTAATGTCTGGTATTACTGTTGGTCGAGGAACTCTCTGACTATCCTACAGGTGTTCAGGATTGCGACTTTCTGCAGTTCCTTGTAGGTGTTCGCTGGGAGACTTATTGCTGCTAGGCTGTTATGAAGGGTATTTGGCACCATAGCTGTGGTTGACACGATGATCGGAATGGTCGTTACTTGTTGCATATGCACATTTCTTTGATCTCCTGTCTTAGGTTCGTATACTTCCTGATTTTTTCCCCATGGGTTTCTGCAGGTTGCCAGTGTTGGGTACCGCTATGTCAATCAGGTAGGTAGCCTTTTCCATCTTTTCCACAAGGGTTATGTCGGGTCTGTTGTGCGGGATGGTCTTATCCGTTATTATGGCGCGGTCCCAGTACAGCTTGTGGGTTCGGGTCTCTAGTACTGCTTGGGGTTCGTACTTGTAGTATGATACACTTTGTTTGGTCAACTGGTATTTCCTTGCTAGATTCTGATGTATTATTTTTGCTACCTAGTCGTGTCTATGAGTGTACTCAATCTGGGTGACCACCTTGCACCCAGAGGTGATGTGTTAGATCGTTTCTGAGGCCAGGTGGCATCGTCGACATGTGTCATCGGACACTCCGGGCTCCTTAGCGATGTATTTTCTATAGGTTCTCGTGTTGATTACCTGGTCTTGGATGGCCAGCATGAATCCTTCAGTCTCGAGGAAGAGCGTGCCGCTCGTGAACTATGCATTGGAAGCAATTTTATATATATGATCTTGATGGAGATCATTGTACTGTCTGAAATGAAGTGTCTTCTGCGCCCATCTTTCTAGCTTCGTTTGTTCCTCCTGGTTGTGTGGGGGGTTCTCATCGCTTAGGTTGAGTGGGTATACCGCTTGTCTATCTTCCATATGTCCTACTGAAGTGCTTCTGTTTGTTTCTGGAAGTAATCCTTCAGGTTAACTATCATTGTGTTTTGTTGCTCATTGAGGTCTATCAGGCCCCTTCCTCCTTCTTTCCGGGCAATTGTCAGTCTGTCCACGGCAGATTTCTGATGGTGTTGGTGGCTCTTGGTCATCATTGTCCTTGTCTTTCTCATGATATCCTCCTGCTCGGTGTTAGTCCAATCTATGACCCCGGATGTGTATGTTAGCACTGGGACTTCATAGGTGTTTATGGCTTTAACTGTGTTCCTCCGTTCAGCTTTGCTTTCAGCAGGCTCCTGAGTCTCTGATGGTATTTTTCGGTTAGGCAGGCCTTAATTTCCTTGTGCTGTAACTGCTGAGCCTGCATCATCCCCAAGTATTTGTAGGCATCTCCCTCTGCCATGGCTTCCATCTATTTTCCAGTCTGCAGCTGGTAGTTTTGGTTGATTAATTTTCCATGGTGCAATTCATGGGTCTTGCATTTGTCTAGACCAAATTCCATCCTAATATTATTGCTGAATTCCTCGGTGATCTGGAGTAGTTGCTGGTGGCGCTTCTCGGTTCCCGCGTAGAGCTTTATGTCATCCATGTACATCAGGTAGATGAGGGTGTACAGGTTCTTCCTTCCTTCTTTGAGGTTATATGCGTACTTGCGTTGGTTGAACATAGTGGATAGCGGGTTAAGTGCTAGACAGAACCACGGTGGGCGCCTCCGTAGCCAAGCGGGCAGGAGCAGCAGTGCGTAGTACACGCTTCTTGATTAGACCTGTGTTCGAACCCCTGACCACTAAATACGGAGAATGCGGAAAGGTCAGGGAATGACCACCGTATATCCCCGAGCAATATAGCCTTAGTTGCTAATGCTCCTAAAAGCTAAATAACAACAACAACAACAGACAGAATCACAATGGGCTCAGGGCATCTCCCTGAAACATTCCTCTCCTGATGGGGATTGGCCTGGTTGTGATGTTTTCGACCTTAATGGTGGTACTTCATTTCGCCATCTTTCTCCTTGGAAGTTTGTTACTATCGGATTGACTTTGTAGATGTTCAACGCTTCTATTAATCAGCTATGAGGCACGGAATCGAAGGCATTGCGTTAATCGATGTAGACTTTGTACATGTTGCGGTGCTTCTTTGTAGCCTTGATCCATAACCGCGGCATCTATGGTTAATTGCTCCTTGCATCCTTTCTGCTGTTCGACCATTATGTTCTGGCTCTCCAAGTGGTCCGATATCTTCCTGGTTATGCAGCTGGTAAGGATCTTGTGCATTGTTGGGAAGCAGGCGATTAGCCTATATTTCGTCGGTTTCTTGTATCTTCGTCTTTAGGCTTCAGGTATGTGATTCCTTGAGTAAGAAACTTCGGGATTGTCTCTGGGTTCCTTATCATTCGGGTGAACTGCTCTGACAAATGCTTGTGTGTTCAAGTGAGCTTCTTGTACCAGTAGTTGTGGACGTTATCTATTCCTGGAGTTCACCAGCTGTGAGAGTTCTTGATCGTCTGTTTTAATTCTTCTTCCCGAATCTCCCACTCTCTCATTTCTTGTACGTCCTTGGTTTTCTTGCGTTCTAGTTCTATCCAGGGGGCTCGGCCGTTATGTTTTACTTCCCTGCTCCACATGTTACCCCAAAACTCCTCATTCGGCTTCTGCTCGGGTGTTCCGTTCCCTTCTTTCCCGTCTTCTCCGAGACTTCTGTAGAAGCATCTTTGGTCCTCATAGAAGATTTGGTTGTTTATTTTCCTCTGGGAACTCTCTATGTATCGGCGTAGTGTCTTATTATTTTAGGGTTGCCCGTAATTAAATACATTAACCCGTATTTGTGTCTGTAAATTTCGTATGTTCTATGGTTGATTTTCCTGTTTTGCTGAACGAAAAAACCCCAGTTACTGGGGAGAAAAACCTTGCTATCTACGCCTGAGACCAACTAACTCAGCCACGGAGTGAAAAAAGCCCATTAAAGTTCCTCGCGTCATCGACGGGATTCGAACCCAGGCCTTTTCCACCCGGTGTGGGGAGGACGGTGACGATACCACTGTGCTACCCGCGCAGACTTGCTGAGTGCAAGGAGGTTCTACTTCAATGTGTCCAAGTACTCGTCTATTCTTGATTTTTTGTCTCATGTTTGCTGTGGACGCTGTCTCTCTTCTCGCGCCTCTTTTATATTATTATATTAGTTTATGTTATTATTTATTATATTATTTTATATTATTATTTATTTATTATTATTATTTGTTTATTATTATTATTTATTACATTTATTATAGACTTCATAGTCTTTTCTGTAAAATAACAAATTTGTACAAAACCTATAAAGGAAGAATTACAACTTGTTGTCAAGAAATCTACTTTTTTATTGTAAACGAATTCTAAACGAATTCTCTCGATAAATAAAATTGTATTCCTTTCTATCCTATTCTATTATTTTGTATTATTATTTATTATTATAATTTTATATATTATTTATTATACTGTTTTATATTATTTTTATTTATTATATTGTTTTGTATTATTATTATTTATTTATTATTATTATTTATTACATTATTTTATATTATTATTTTTTATATATATTATTTTATATAGTAGTTAGTAAGTTAGATAGTATGAATCAGAGCTGTAATACTCAATATGTTCTACGTTGATAATAATATTAGTAAATTAATAAGAGGAGTTTACCTCAATATAGTACGTGGAACACTTCCGTATGATACCCTCCAGAAATTAAAACGGAAAAAACGAAAAAATCGGCAACTTACCGGTCCATTAAAGTAAAATATAAATAAAGTAAAATATAAATAATTAAATAATCAATTTAACACAATTCAAAATCAATTCAAAACAATTAAAATTCAAATTAACGCAATTAAAAGAATAACGAAAATATTCAAAACGATCTTCCTTCCTGAAGCTGACAATGCTTTTCGACCGACTGTCGTGATCACAGGAATGAAAATCACCGAATCAGGCTAAACCTGCAACTTAAATAGTGATTATGTGTCTTCGCGCATGCGCGTAAAGGTCCACGCATCGGAGATCAAATATGGCCGCCGAACATTAACAGAATTCTCGTGTAATTTAATTTCAATGGTTTCTGCAATTAATAGTCGCGTATAATTACGTTGAACGTTAAGTATTTTGGCCTCGTTAAATAAAAAAGTATGTTTTTCGTTAATGGCATGAAAGGCTAATTCTGACGCTGCTGAACGAGAAGCACGAACTGAGGCTTCGTGTTGATTTACACGAATATTAAGAGAAAACCGCGTCGAACCCTGATAAGACGAGTCGCAATCACCGCAAGAAATGTTGTATACTTGATCATTAATTTGTGTTGCGAACGCGGAAAGAACCGAGCGATTGTTCAGTATAGTGTGTAACTTCCGTATAGGCCTAGCTATAATTTTAAATTCGGTATCTTTAAAGAATCTGTTAAGCTGTTTGTGCCACTGTTCAACGTATGGGACAGAAATAAAGTATTTTTTGATATTACTATTGTTGATTGGTGCAGTATTTTGTATCCTATCCATAGCTTGTACCCTAATTCGATTTATTGTGTTAATGGGATAACCCCTGTTCACGAATCTGCTAGTTAATATTTGTATTTCTGAGTCCAAAGCAGAATCCGTCGTTGAATATTTATAGGCATTTAGAAATTGATTAAAGATAATCGATCTTTTGTAGGTGAACGGGTGGTAGCTATTATAATGTAGAAGCATACCGGTGTTTGTGGGTTTTCGATAGATGCTAAATTGTATTTTGTTCGAGTCCCGGGTAAGCGTGAAATTTAGAAAGTTTAATGATTTAGTATCCGTATCTTCCCTTTCCAATGTAAATTTGAGTCTAGAATGAATATTATTAAACGAATGTGAAATGTCTTGGATAGTACTACTATCGATAATAACTAGAACATCGTCTAAATACCTCCCATAGTATGCGATACGGGGACGAAAAGGTGTCAAATGTATCTGCTCAATCGTTGAGAGATAGATCTCTGACATTAAGCCACTCAGGCTCAAACCCATTGGTAATCCAAAAATTTGTTTGTACACCTTGTCTCGAAAGGTGATGTAGTTAGCCTCAACTAATAGTTTAATTAAGTGAAAAATCTCCTTTATAGGCAGCTTCGTATAATTAATCGGTGTCGAGTTTTTATTTAACATATCCCAAATAATATCTAATGTGTATTCAACGTTTACATTCGTATATAATGAGGTAACATCTAATGAGAATAAATTGTCATTGTCGCCGAGTCTACAGTCTTTAAGATTATTAAATAATGTATCGTAATTCTTAATCCCAAATTGTATAACCTGTCTAAAAGGTTTTATAATGTTATATACATATGTGGCTAAGGCTGAAAATGCCGAGTTCCTGTAGGAAACAATAGGTCGAATCGGAAATCCAGGCTTGTGTAATTTTACCTGACCAAAAAGTGCAGGAATATTGTATGTTCTGGACTTCAATTCCTTCAACTGAACCATAGTAATGTAGTCGTTTTTACGATATGTGGTTAACGTTTTATTGTATTGATTTACCAAATTGGTAAACAGTGTCGGGTCCACTTCACGATAAGTGGAGGTATCAGACACAACTGAATCTAACTTATTAATATAATCATGTTTATCTAGTATTACCACTGTGTCTCCTTTATCTGCCTTCTGTATAATAATGTCCTTATTTTCTCGAAGTTCTCGTAAAGCTGAACTGTCATGTGTATTCAATTTAGGAAGTCGCGTTTCTTTTATGTTATTCACTACTTGGTTAACTTGTTGAATAAATACATCTTTTTGTGGAACACTACGAAGTCCAAATTCAATATCAATTACGCATTGTTTTTTTGGCAGCTTTCGAGGTGGTAAATTATAATTTAATCCTTTGGATAAAAGTGAAATCTGGTCCTGCGATAGTGTACACGAGGAAAGATTTGTAACCTGTTGATATGTCGGTTCGTTGGATACTGGGTGAGGGGGTGTTCGTGAACTAGCCGACATATTCTGTGGTAGTGCGTTATGTGTCTGTGGGGGGGATGTCACCCAACTCGTGTGAACTTGGTCGCAAGCTCGCGACAATGTGTTAGAATTCGCATGAACGTGTCTAGAACTATTCGATAATGTTTGCAACTTATTAACGTGTCTGTTTTTTATCTCTGAGGCTTGTGCTTCCCTTCGCAAATCTATGGAGGTCTTCAATACAGACCAATCGTTCGGATGTAGATAATTTTTTAATTTATCGCGAAGCTTCCTAACCTGGGAAAGGTATTTTTGTTTATCCGAATATCGAGATTTTAAGGCAAGCTTAACAATATTACGTGATGTCGCCAGTGATAGTTGTTTTATGCCTGAAATTTTTTGATTTAAATTCACCCTGGCAAACTTCGGAACGATGTTGTTTTGAAGGCAATATTTTAGGAAAGAAATATGGTAACTTTGGCCCGAGTACCTTAGTGTAGATTTAATGTAATTTTGTACCAAGCCATTCAAAAAATCTCCCATACAATATTCCTGCACTTTTTGGTCAGGTAAAATTACACAAGCCTGGATTTCCGATTCGACCTATTGTTTCCTACAGGAACTCGGCATTTTCAGCCTTAGCCACATATGTATATAACATTATAAAACCTTTTAGACAGGTTATACAATTTGGGATTAAGAATTACGATACATTATTTAATAATCTTAAAGACTGTAGACTCGGCGACAATGACAATTTATTCTCATTAGATGTTACCTCATTATATACGAATGTAAACGTTGAATACACATTAGATATTATTTGGGATATGTTAAATAAAAACTCGACACCGATTAATTATACGAAGCTGCCTATAAAGGAGATTTTTCACTTAATTAAACTATTAGTTGAGGCTAACTACATCACCTTTCGAGACAAGGTGTACAAACAAATTTTTGGATTACCAATGGGTTTGAGCCTGAGTGGCTTAATGTCAGAGATCTATCTCTCAACGATTGAGCAGATACATTTGACACCTTTTCGTCCCCGTATCGCATACTATGGGAGGTATTTAGACGATGTTCTAGTTATTATCGATAGTAGTACTATCCAAGACATTTCACATTCGTTTAATAATATTCATTCTAGACTCAAATTTACATTGGAAAGGGAAGATACGGGTACTAAATCATTAAACTTTCTAAATTTCACGCTTACCCGGGACTCGAACAAAATACAATTTAGCATCTATCGAAAACCCACAAACACCGGTATGCTTCTACATTATAATAGCTACCACCCGTTCACCTACAAAAGATCGATTATCTTTAATCAATTTCTAAATGCCTATAAATATTCAACGACGGATTCTGCTTTGGACTCAGAAATACAAATATTAACTAGCAGATTCGTGAACAGGGGTTATCCCATTAACACAATAAATCGAATTAGGGTACAAGCTAAGGATAGGATACAAAATACTGCACCAATCAACAATAGTAATATCAAAAAATACTTTATTTCTGTCCCATACGTTGAACAGTGGCACAAACAGCTTAACAGATTCTTTAAAGATACCGAATTTAAAATTATAGCTAGGCCTATACGGAAGTTACACACTATACTGAACAATCGCTCGGTTCTTTCCGCGTTCGCAACACAAATTAATGATCTAGTATACAACATTTCTTGCGGTGATTGCGACTCGTCTTATCAGGGTTCGACGCGGTTTTCTCTTAATATTCGTGTAAATCAACACGAAGCCTCAGTTCGTGCTTCTCGTTCAGCAGCGTCAGAATTAGCCTTTCATGCCATTAACGAAAAACATACTTTTTTATTTAACGAGGCCAAAATACTTAACGTTCAACGTAATTATACGCGACTATTAATTGCAGAAACCATTGAAATTAAATTACACGAGAATTCTGTTAATGTTCGGCGGCCATATTTGATCTCCGATGCGTGGACCTTTACGCGCATGCGCGAAGACACATAATCACTATTTAAGTTGCAGGTTTAGCCTGATTCGGTGATTTTCATTCCTGTGATCACGACAGTCGGTCGAAAAGCATTGTCAGCTTCAGGAAAGAAGATCGTTTTGAATATTTTCGTTATTCTTTTAATTGCGTTAATTTGAATTTTAATTGTTTTGAATTGATTTTGAATTGTGTTAAATTGATTATTTAATTATTTATATTTTACTTTATTTATATTTTACTTTAATGGACCGGTAAGTTGCCGATTTTTTCGTTTTTTCCGTTTTAATTTCTGGAGGGTATCATACGGAAGTGTTCCACGTACTATATTGAGGTAAACTCCTCTTATTAATTTACTAATATTATTTTATATTATTATTTATTATTATTATTTTATATATATTATTTATTATTATTATTTTATATTATTATTTATTATATTATTTATTATTATTATTGCTCTTGTATTATTTCTCCCTGATTGGGGATTCCACCTCGTGACGGGTATTGCTACCAAGTACACAGGGTGGTTGTAATGTCTGGTATTACTGTTGGTCGAGGAACTCTCTGACTATCCTACAGGTGTTCAGGATTGCGACTTTCTGCAGTTCCTTGTAGGTGTTCGCTGGGAGACTTATTGCTGCTAGGCTGTTATGAAGGGTATTTGGCACCATAGCTGTGGTTGACACGATGATCGGAATGGTCGTTACTTGTTGCATATGCACATTTCTTTGATCTCCTGTCTTAGGTTCGTATACTTCCTGATTTTTTCCCCATGGGTTTCTGCAGGTTGCCAGTGTTGGGTACCGCTATGTCAATCAGGTAGGTAGCCTTTTCCATCTTTTCCACAAGGGTTATGTCGGGTCTGTTGTGCGGGATGGTCTTATCCGTTATTATGGCGCGGTCCCAGTACAGCTTGTGGGTTCGGGTCTCTAGTACTGCTTGGGGTTCGTACTTGTAGTATGATACACTTTGTTTGGTCAACTGGTATTTCCTTGCTAGATTCTGATGTATTATTTTTGCTACCTAGTCGTGTCTATGAGTGTACTCAATCTGGGTGACCACCTTGCACCCAGAGGTGATGTGTTAGATCGTTTCTGAGGCCAGGTGGCATCGTCGACATGTGTCATCGGACACTCCGGGCTCCTTAGCGATGTATTTTCTATAGGTTCTCGTGTTGATTACCTGGTCTTGGATGGCCAGCATGAATCCTTCAGTCTCGAGGAAGAGCGTGCCGCTCGTGAACTATGCATTGGAAGCAATTTTATCTATATGATCTTGATGGAGATCATTGTACTGTCTGAAATGAAGTGTCTTCTGCGCCCATCTTTCTAGCTTCGTTTGTTCCTCCTGGTTGTGTGGGGGGTTCTCATCGCTTAGGTTGAGTGGGTATACCGCTTGTCTATCTTCCATATGTCCTACTGAAGTGCTTCTGTTTGTTTCTGGAAGTAATCCTTCCGGAAAGGACCGCGACTTTACCAACTGTTCTACCCACGACGGCATTGCTGTTTGTTTTCTACGATGTGACAGTGTTATGTTCAATGAAACAAGCTCATCCATCGACTTTAAGTTGCTTAAAATATGTTGGAAATGACCTGAATTAAATTAAGCTGAAAACCATAATTCTCTGGCACTCTACAGATTTCTACTTCTGTAGTATGCGATATTTTGCGTTTTGATTGTACAAAATTGAAAAAAAAAAAAAAAAAAAAAAATGAGAACACTTTCTTTCTGCATAATGAACGGTCGTCAAAAACTACGATGGGTTTGTCCCCTTTTAAGATATCCACTTCATCTATATGTATTTAATCTTTATGTGTATAAAGGCTGCTAATGCAGACGCCAGTTTATTAAAAATAAAAACGTCTTAATGTACCTGTAATGCGATGTTTCGAAATAAAATATTTAACAACGCTTAACATGATAACAATTGTTGGTGTATATATATATATATATATATATATATATATATATATATATATATATATATATATATATATATATATATATATTAAAATTGTTTTTTGAGCAAAAATATAGAAACAAAGAACTCATTTACAAGCGTTTAATACCGCTAAAAAAATTATTAAATGCTTGAAAATAACTTTCTGTAGCGTCTTTGTTAGTCATCTCTGTCAAGTCAGCTATCGATCATATTCTAAGTTCATAAATTACATTGTTTCAATTTTCAATGTTGCTATAATGGTTTTTGGAGGGTTGTTCATTGATCTCTCATTTCTTCCGGATTCCAATCGCCAGCTCACAGAAGGCTTCAACAGAAATGGCTTATGGTAACGGAAAAACGCGTTAGGAAATCAGTTAAATAACGCCTTCGTAGAAATCAATAACAGAACTTAATTCTCATTTCCATTTATCATTGCTAAGAATGATTGCATATGCCGAATGAATTCATTCGATGAATAGCAAGAAAGCAAATTATTACTTGATTTGAATTTCGGAATTAGTGAACTCAGGATTTAATTAATAATTCTTTAGGAATGTTTACGGACAATTAGGAAGAAAACCTTTAGACAAAATTCAACTTACACCGCACGTGAGTTGATAGGTAGGTTATCACAACATAATTAGAAAAAAACTTTAGAAATAGCATCTTAGAAAAAAATAAAAAAAGGTGTCTGAAACATATTTTTGCATAGTAACAAGTAATGTTAAAAAAAATAAATCTTATTTTCATTTCCTTAATTATCTTAAAGTCTCCAAAGAACTGTATTTAAAAATATCTTTATACTTGATCCAATAAAGGTTCATAATATGTATGATTAAAGATATTGATTTGAAAACTCTAAAAGCATTGTTAACAGAGGAGTCATCAACTGAATAGATTTCGGAAACAGTTATAGGAAATTAAAATAACATATTAATAAACCATTAATAAACTACTCATTTCAAATATAATCATTTGAAATGAGTAGCAAAAACTGGAACGGATAGAAGCTATAAACAGTGATAGCAAAAAAAAAAAAAAAAATGTACAGCAACAATGAGTAACATACGTGTCTTTTTAAAACGAATCTATACTTTTTTTTTTTTTTTTTTGGAAAGTGAAAAAACATTTCCGGGAGTCTCTGAATTCACACCGAGAGCCACTTTTTTTCCCGTCTAACCTTTGCCTACTATCCTGACGGTAGGGAATTTCTGAAGGCACTTGTTGGAACTAGCAATTCAGACCCCAGTGGGTGTCAAACCGGACAATGATGGCATGCAATTCTAGTCATCGGAAAGTTTACTACGCTTCCCCCAGGACAACCTTCAGTTTTATCTTGGGTCGTCTGAAACGGCAGGCGCCACCGTATGTTGCCGATCTCCCAGTGTAGCGTTCCGTAATAACTCCTCTGTCTTTTGTATTCGCAACCATTCAAGGAGTAGTCATAAACTAGTAGGAATTGGGTGCGTCTTGCGATTTCCGACTGGCCCCTAGGGAAGGATACAAAAGGTACCAACTACCCCTCCGAACAAAGAATAATCTATATTCCTGTATGCGATCGCCCTTCTTTGCTGAGTCATTTCATTAAAAAAAAAAAAAGAAAATAAAAGAGAAGTGAAGGTAGGATAAGCGAGAAAAAAAGGCATAGAAGTTCTTGAAACATGTGACTATATCCAGGCTTCGTTGATTTGATCAAATATTAGCAGATATTTCAATAAAAGCAAAATCTGAGAAAGAAAATTATATATACAATACTAATATTGGTGTTTGGCTATTTGGCATATTATAGAGCCAAATTCCTTGTAACAATTCAAACAGTTCCATAATATTAAATAGAAATTTTCTTAACAAAAAGGGAGAATAAATTTCTAAATTTTCGGAAGGATCTATATAAAACTGGGCAATAGTTTTATACCTTATCATTGGGATAAAAAATCTTACGCTTTGGTGTATTTTCTGATTCAACCCAGCATCCAAGCAAAATATTTTAAATATACAGTAACTCTTTTTCAGTGTAGATATAAATGTGAAAGTCGTTCTGTTTACTATATGTTACGATATCACATGATATTTGACAGTACCAGTAAACAAATAAATATCTAGTTTTCCACGAACTTCTTTTTGAAAACTGCAATCAAAATAGATCAAGAGAGAGAGAGAGAGAGAGAGAGAGAGAGAGAGAGAGAGAGAGAGAGAGAGAGAGAGATTTTCTTTTTGAATTGCATAAGCGAGTCTCAGTGGTGTTTCCGAAAGTTTGGAGTTCTCAATTAACAGCCACGCATGAAAAGTCTTTTTAAAACTTTATATTCAAATAGCACTTTCCACACCGATGATTTAACCAAGCCACCAGCACACACCTTTTCCACTTTCTGCAACGTATTGCCAAGTGTTATCCAGCTACTTTCGGAACACTCTTACTGATAAAACTTTCTTCATCTCACCTCATGAAATCTTCCAACAGATCTTTCTCTTAGTTTATATACGAGTCATGCATCTAAGCAATTTTCCCTCCAAAAACAAGAACATTTATGTCAATCTTCCGATTTATTTGAAACTAAATTAAATATTGCCCTTTTATTATTTCCACGTGATTCGGTCATAATGAGGCCTAGTGCTTTTTATCGTAATTAAGAAGCTAGCAATTATCAATTACTCCCGCTTTATGGTGAACTTACAGGAACGTTTGCAGTAAAAGTTAAGAAGTATGTCCATAAATTAACTTCAGAGAATCGTTCGTTATACGGCAAAGAGCACAACTCTGAATCATGTGGTAACTGGTAAGAAGAGAGAATGTCTTAAATTCTTTGGTAAGGTTGAATAGCGAACTTAAAACTCCTAAATGTCTAAACTAAGAATGCCGTTTTTTTTGTTTTGTTTTTTTTTTTTTAAATCCATAAGAAGCAGATTATTGAGGAAAGATTGTTGAAATGAAATAAAAATAAATTCAGAGATAAATAATATGGGAAAAGCATCGTCAGTTTGGTATGAAGGAATTCGTGATGGTATGAGATATGACTTGGAATGAGATTCACATTCTTTTCAACGCAATATACAGCGTGGTCACTGAAATAGTCATCATCGTCGGGATGTAAAACTTGAGTTACCTTTATAAGGTTGAGAGAGAGAGAGAGAGAGAGAGAGAGAGTCATTATTAATTTACCTGACTGTCCACTCTGGTAAAACCAAAGAGTTTTAGAGAGTTTTTTTTTGGAAGCTTCTCCTCCAAAACGTAGGAACAATGCTATACATTATGTGAATTTTCATGTGTACAAACAAAGGAATGAAAAAGACAACCCAGAGGATGCA
Organism: Mastigoproctus giganteus; assembly: GCF_048544385.1. NCBI lineage: Eukaryota > Metazoa > Arthropoda > Arachnida > Uropygi > Thelyphonidae > Mastigoproctus > Mastigoproctus giganteus. The sequence continues at coordinate 62,834,280 of NC_143577.1, forward strand.
ATATTTGTGATGTGGTTAAGATGTTTATGAAGGCCTGTTATGTGAATTCATATAAAGATATGTGTTCCTGTTTCGAAATCTGAGTGTTAAAAATAAGTATAAGAGCAGCAGATTCTTTTTGATATAAAATAACGCAGGATTCGTTTTGAGAAGAACTAAAGTTAATTACTTTCTATACCGCGCTGATCCCCAGGAGAATGACCCGAATGAACATCATTTATAGTACATCTCAGGTTACCTTGAGACTCAAGTAGTGCGTATTTAGGTCGTATTTAATCGCAGGTAAGAAATATCACTTTAATTTTCCCTTTAGAGTTTTCATTTGACCCCAAAGCCATGTGTGTGTCTAATAAGAAAGCTATTTTTAGTTTAAAAAAAAAAAAGAAATGATATCTTCTGAATTAAATAATAATAATTAAATAAATGAAATCGCGAAATAACCAGTTTGTATTATGACTGTAAATTGCGTGTGTTCTCTGGTTGGTTTGCCTGTTTTTCTGGAAGCAAATCGCTAATTTCCGGATTAAAAAACTTTGCTATCCACATTTTATTTTTATTTTTTTTTTATGTGAACCCCAAACATGAGAGGTATTAGAACCTATAGTGCTTAGTACCATGCTTGGGTTGGAGGTTGAGAAGACGAAAGAAGATATTTGTTGACATTGGACTTGAACTTGAACATCCACGCCTGAGGCCAACTACTCAGCGTCATTCAATGGCTTCGAACTAGGGATAGTGATTATAACCAGTGTAAATGCAGACTGTATGTAACTCTCAATTAAACTCGTGAAATTATAGTTATGATATTAATTAAATTATATGGAATTAAAAAGAATACCACGTCCTTTTTTTTCTTTTTTTTTTTTTTTGTCTGCTAGCAGATTTGACAAGAAAAAGCTTAATCTGCTTCGAGCAGTCTATATTTACTTAAATGTTTAACTTAAATTAGGTGCCAAAGTAAATGTAAAATTTGGGAAGTTATTACGAGTCACTGGTGCCTTCTTTCGGAAAATCACACAAGAAATTTATGACCAAAATGGGATTTAAAGCGAACTTCTTGTGTTTTGTGTGAAACTTTCATTATAATGTTAGAGTTATTGCAATGTATATCTTTAATTTGATTTGAGAACAGAAACTTCTAGGGAAGAATCGTGAGGAAACCAGCAGAGAACATCTAGGAAGATCAGCAATTAACAGATTGTTTAAGAAATTTGAATGGATTGGTGCTATGTACAATAAGTTGTTCGTGAAAACTCCTGAAAACTCTACACGTGTACAGGAAGTAATTGCTCATTGTACTCATTGAACATCATTGAAGAAACACTAACTGCAGTCTGTTAGGCAAAATTTCCGTTATGGTCTGCAGATGCTGTTGGATTCATTAGATTCAATGAAACCTACTGTGCCTTATGAGTGAAGTGATATCATAAACTCTGGAGTGAGTAAAACTCTTCAGTAGATGGAATAAATTCAGATTGTAGTACATATTAAGACTCTGTACTTGTATAAGCCAAGACGTCCTGTTTTTCTTGGTCTTGATCTTTTGTCATATATACAGAAACACGTGGTAGACCTATATGTTAACTTTTAGTTAAAGGAAAGGGAATAATAACTTACAACGCAGAAGTTTTAATATTATTCAGGCAGTATTGCCCCTCGCCACTAGGTGGCGAGCTGATTTTGCCCTCCGATGACATTTGCGCGAGATTTACTCATATCTTATCCATCTCGTTCTCTTCGACCATAACGGGCACTAAGAAGAAAGGTGCAAACAAGCGAGACAAACCAAAAACATTTTTTTAAAACTCTCCTTTCACAGAATTGAGAGTGCTAAGATGAAATATTGGCACCAAGTACCACGTCTCCTGAGGAAAGCGATTGTGTGCTAAGTGGCAAGAACCTCAGTTATCGCGCAACCGCTGCAATATTTTACAGTAAACAGCGTTCATTATCTATAGATATCTTCACTTCTGGTGCGCTGTATTACCCACGCATATATGAGAAATGCATAAAGGTCATTGGAAAAGTAGCGTATATTGAGGTCGCGCAGCATCCAAACTACATCGAAAGTCATTTCCCCTTTCCACACTTCGCACTTTCTTTTTTTATTTTTTTTCTGCCTCGCCATTAATTACGTTCGTAGAGAGTCTGAATTGGCTTATCGGCGCCGTCCAGACAACAGCCTGACAATCGGTGTGCACACCGTTTTTTGAAAACATTACCTCCTGTCGGCAGTTCTCTAGCTTAATCGTTCACCCGGTGAGCTTCATTATCTGTTCACTAGCAAACACAAAAGTCTTCCTGTCCTTTCACTCCCAGAGATAATTTCGTCACTTTACGTTTGAAATCATGGAAAGTAGACACTTGTAGATGAATCACGGCTTCAACTGTCTGTCGTTCTGAGAACGGAAATAAACGAGTGATATCAAATTTATTGCTGTCTGTTATTTATGAAGAAATATAGCGTGAAACTTCAGTTCTCATTTGTTTAAAAAATGCAGTAAAAAAATCTATTCAAACTGTAACAGGCTGACTATAATATTCGTATCGGATATACAAGCAACAATCAAAATTTAGACTTGAAACTACGTTCCTATTTTATTAACTAAACATATACTGTATTTCAAAGATACACTTCCGGGCTTTCTTCCTCATGTTTTCTACCACAGAATACTTGTATATACAATTTACAGACATAATATACTGCCCTTGCGGTTAGTACAGTTAGTAGAATCCCCGTCCCCCTTATACTGGATGGAAAAGACATGAGTTCGAGTCCCGTCGATGACGTGAGGAATTTTTATGGGCCTTTTTAACAACATAGCTGATTTAGTCGATCTCAGGCGAGAGTAGTATGTTTTTTTCTCCCGGAAACTGGGGTTTTCGTCCAGCAAACAGAAAATCGACCACAGACCGCACGCAATTTACAAACTGTATACAAGGAGCAATATGGCCTTAGTTGCTGATGCTCCTAAAACCACACTACTACTACTGTTACATAATATATTGATGCTTCATGTACTTATGAATCGGCACAAATTCTAGACATCTCGAAGTATTCATCAAGCACATTTCGTCCTTCTTCACTCCACACGATAACTCCATGGGTATCTTTTTGTTTACAATATAAACCTCTATTGATTGTCCATCTCTTCTTGAAAAAAAAAAAAAATACTTCACCCCGAGTTGATACTGAAAAGGATTTCGGAATAATTGTACAGTCTGATATGTTCTTTGAACAGCGCAGGTGGTCCTCGTGGGTAGCGTGGTTGGGATAATCATAGTCCTCCCAACACCGGGTAGAAAAACCTGAGTTCGGATCCTGTCAAGGACGCGAGGAATTTTTATGGGGCTTTTCACAATGTGGCTGAGTTAGTTGGACTCAGGCGGGGTACCATGGGTTGTTCTCCAGGAAACTCAGGTTTTTCGTTCAGAAAACAGCAAATCGATTACAGAACACACGAAATTACAGACGTTATATACGGTGCAATATGGCTTAAGTTGCTGATGCGCCCCAAACTTTTCAATAAACAAACAGTGCAGATAGTGCTAAAACATCATATATATAATTATAAATTCATGACATCAGAAATTTCATCGTAAACACGATACACGCTATGCATTTAGAGAAACTTCAATTTTTATAACTTAAATACCTTCAAGAAATTATTTAATTTTAAAACTTCATTTACTATTAAAAGGGTTCTTCGAAAAACCTATTATTATTCAAGTAGGCTCGCCTTGAAAACTATTACTGAAGTGGTTCGCCAAGAGAAAAACTTTGGAACCACTGGTATTGCCCATATCTTGAATATTACACACAGGCTTGGAAACCTCATTTTAGGAATGATGTGGACCTGTTGAAGAGAGTCCAGAGAAGGATGACACGACTGGTTAAAGCAAAGTTGGTTTTAAGGAGTTAGAAATTTCAGTTAAGATGGAATAATTGCAAAATAAGTATCGTGAATTTTTCTTTTAGTCAAAAAGAGTTTTGATTGTTGATGTACTTCCCATCTACTCTTGTGGAGGTTGACAGTTTATCCGAATTCTAAGGATGGATTGGGAAAATGATTTAAAGAAATGAGTATTTCATTTTGCCAACACCAATACTAATATTTAGGAGATGAAATAAAAATTCTGCACAGTTCGTTTTAAGTCCTGTTTGATGAAAGCTAAATCGGGAAATTCTCTGAGTCCGATAAAGAAAATTTCAATATTTACGAGAGATATGTATGCATGAACATATTTTCATGCCAAGACGACACACAGCCAACTCTTCGTTATATAATTCTCTTAATAGCTATATTCGTAGTGAAGTTCTACTCTTCTTCTGCTCTGACATTAGTATCAGCTTATATCCTGCAACGGGCCTTTTTAAGTACTGCCTAGCACATCTCGATTATTAGGAATAACTTACCATTCTTCTTTTCACGGTATTGACAAAAAATTAGGGGTATTAAGTAATCCTCTTTAGTAAAATTGAAAAACTCAGATAGCTTCCAGCTATCTAAGAGTTTTTGTGAGGCCAGCGAGCAACCCGAGAAAGGGATGCACCGTGGGTGTAAACATTATCACTTGGTCTAGGACTCTCCTCCGAATGCACAGTATCAATGGTTGAATGTGACCACAGAAAGTATAAAATTAATGTGTAATTGTGAGATTATTTTTAGCCATCATAGTTATATGTGTCGTGCATGCATAAGGTGTGCACTCTTGTTCATCTCACAGAAAAAAAAAACAACCTTCACGAAAAGAAGGTTTAGAATGATAACTTTCACAGGAAAAATAAAGGGTTCTCAAGGTATCCCTCCCACCCTAACTTTGATCTTCTATGGGATATGGGATTGACAAGTTGCCACTTTCCTTTAGTGGCAACCTTCAAAACATCAGAAAGAACACTTTACTGCATTTTTATCGCTGAGGCTTGAATTCGTTGAGAACAACAGACCCGAGATACTGGTTAAATACATAAAGGTGCTTGACTGTTATTCGTCCTAATGCTTGTGAGATCTGATCATCGGCCTCCAATCTCACATCCTAATGGGCTGTATCGTTGGTTAGTAGGAGGGCTTCAAGCTCATCAGCGACTTAGGCCATATTGCGCTGAATATAATATGCCTGTAAATTGTATGTGTTCTGTTTTACTGGCCGAAAAAGCGAGTTTTCGGGAGGTTAAAACCATGCCCTTCGCCTAAGACCGATAAATCAGCCACACTGAGAAAAAGGCTCATCAAAATTCTTCGCGTCTTTGATGGGATTCGAACTCAGGCCTTTTCCACTCGGTGGAAAGACGGTGATTATACCAACTCTGTTACACACGAGGGTAGCTCTATGGCACTGTGTACTGGATTTTGACATGGATGGATGAATAGAATATCTGGCAACCCCGCTCACCATCTTAAGGTCACTATTATATACAAATCCAGGCATTACATCTAGAAATCTTAAATTTACTCTAAAAATATTTGCAGACCGTTGCCAAGCTCATGATTGGAAAAGTGAGAAATCTCAACTTAAAAGAAGTATTACATTCTCAAGGAGATGATCAGAGAGAAAAGAGAACCTTAGGCTAATAGATGATCTTTACTAATATTTTTCTCCCTCTATTCAATGTTTCAAGCTAATCTGTTAAGCATCACAAATGAACTGGGAATAGATATGGAAGAATTTGCTGAAAAAAATCATACAGGGAGAAGAATTACTCCATCATTCCCCCTAGTGATTTCCAGTTCAAGCGAAGGATAGCTCCCCAATCTCTCCTCTCTCTCTCTCTCTCTCTCTCTCTCTCTCTCTCTCTCTCTGTAAGATGTTAGTTTTTTTACTTTAATTTTCTCTTTTCCATGAAGATTTTGTCACTATTAGACATTTTTTTCTCTATCAAACTATATAAGATTTATACAGTTTCATAAAGAAGTGAAATCAGATTTGTGTCAAGACCATAAAATTTTTCTGTTATCAGAGTCTGCTACCAAAAATAATATGGTAGCAGACTCTGATAACACAGCGAATATGATGTCAAGAATTTGCATGAATTTCTAAGAGGACGTATTTCTCTTTATATAATTAAGGAATGATTGTAAATACAACGTTTCAGGATTATTCCACCTAAGAATCTAGACGGAATAATCCTGAAATTCTTACGTTCAATTTGCAGAAAGTTTTAGTTTCACCGTGAAAAAAAGCGCCAGATGAAGAAAAACTTCTATAAATATTCGTAAGATCTACTAATCTTGTGAAATAGTTTAATGTCTCTTATCGAAAATAATGTTTTATTATACTTTCTTTTCATAAGTAGTTCCAAAATAAACTGTGTCAAAACGAGAACGAAGAAGGCGAAGTTTAGAGAATATGAAACTATTTTAGCATCTTATTTTTAAGAGATTGAGTAATCCAAGCAGCCAGCTGGCGCTGTTTAGCCTGAAGGGTTGTTTATGTGGTCAGCTGTCACGGAAGGGAGGAAAAGAAAGACAAAGGAAGAAACCTTAAGGCAGCTTGGAAAGAATACTGCAGCTGTTAGACCACCTGACAAGTTTCTGCATCGGTGAACAAGGTCATAATCCCCTTTACGCATGAAGGAGTAATTTTACCTGGTTATATGAGACGAGAAAATGTAGGTGAATTAAATGTTAACCCGAGAAGCCTTCCAAGTGAAGAACGACTCCTAATACCAGAAACAACCGCCCCATGCGGGCTTACTCGGCGTCTGAATGGCGACCATCGAGTTAAATTCTGAAAATAAGGGAGAAACAGAAATTCCTCTGTCAGAGATTCTGAACTAAGCTGTGGGAAGTCGGTCTTCAGAAAGAGTAAGGGTTGTTAAGAGTTGTAAGAGATGTTTAGAGAGAGTTGCTTCTTCGCTTGACATAGACAATCGTCTAACATTCTATCCACACATAAGATATCTAACTGAAAAGATTAAGTCCTTTTGATCAAAGCTCATGAGATTATCTAGGTAAGCGTAGGCTCTCAATCATCGAACCATGAATATCTTGTACATGACAGTTATTCTTCCAATTGCAATGCATCTTACGCGGCAGTGGCCTGGTTTTCCAGAGCCAGGTTAACTTTCCAAAGGAAACTTGGTTTATTACAACAATGTTTTCAGCTAGCTGTAAGCTGTGCCTGCAGAACAGTGGACACTGTAAAGTCCTAATAATGCTCCTAAAAAAACAAATAACAAATAGCATCTCACTTTCTAAGTGGGTATCGTTCAGGAGTGCTTCCAGTTTGTTAAAGATTGTTACAATCTGGGACCGAAATCCAGTGGATACTCTGTTTGGGTGGTCTTTGAATAGAGTCTCCAGTGCCGTTTAAGGTACAACGTTTTTTTCCTGGAGTATGCCCTCTGGAAAGGTGGAGTCCAGCAGTTTTTCTTGCGTCTTCTCCTCGCTGGGGTCCTTTTGAGATGCAGTGATATCTAGCAGTTCCCTCGCCTCCGTCTGGGAACGAGTTTCCCTCTCCAACCTAGGACCCGTCTTGTTACGGTTTTTCCGCTTTGTTTTGGCCTGATCGGGTGTTCTCCACTACCTCTGTTGGGTCGACGATGATGGGATCGTCACTCTGACTTTGGGTCAGGGAATCCTTGTTTTTATCTGATTTTTTGAAGTTTTCTGAGCAATGCAGACAGGTTGCCAGGGCAGGTCATGGGTTTTGTTAATGATATATAGGAATTTTGCTAGCAGGGAAAAGGAGCTGATTGTCCCTCTGAATAAGGCAATGGTCAGGCCATGCCTTGAGTACTGCGTACAGGTCTGGAGGCCTCATTTTATGTTTGTTTGTTTGTTATTTGGTTTTTAGGAGCATTAGCAACTAAGGCCATATTACTCCGGGGGATATGCGGTGGTCATTCCCTGACCTTTCCGCATCCTCCGTATTTGGTGGTCACGGGCTCGAACCCCTGTCTAATCAAGAAGCGTGTGCTACACACTGCTGCTCCTGCCCACCTGGCTACGGAGGCGCCTCTCATTTTAGGAAGGATGTCGATTTGATTGAGCGTGTACAGAGAAGGGCAACAAGATTGGTGAGGGGATGAAGGGATCCTCTTACCAATAGAGGCTTAAGTTCTGCAAATTGCAGTGGCTGGAGACCAGGCACCTGCACGGTGATCTGATTGATGTGTTTAAGGCCTTGAATGGGTTGAGCACGCTGAATTCTGATGGGATCCTTCCACTTGTTCAGATTACGAACCTAAGGGGGCATAAATTCAAATTAAGAAAAGACAGATGTAGAATAGATGTGCGGAAATTTGCCTTTAGCCAGCGGGTGGTTAATTGCTGGAACAAACTTCCATATGTCATTGTGGAAGTTGATAGGCTGAATAAATTTGAGGAACTGGACATGCATTTGGAAGGAATGGTTTTTTTTTTTTTTTTTTTGGCTGATGCTGTATAAGCTCATACACTTGCTTTCTTGCACCACATGCCACTACTACTATTTCCCCTCCATTTTCATGCAATCCGGATTACCGGGACAGTTCGGATTATCGGGCGAGAGTACTGAGTACTGGAAGACTGTTTGGAATGATGGCGAATGATGCCCACCACAAGTTCGTGGCTAAATTAGGAGGCTCACAGCGAGCTCTGCAAGTTTTGTGGGTTTCCCTCTGTCACTTTTGGGGGGAAGAGTCAAATATATTAATTCCCCTATGAGAACGGGGTTACTTTCTTAGGGGGTTTAATGGCGACGAGAACAGTGGTGACATCATAAATTATGTAGGTTGAATAGGGATGAAGATGGCTCCTCACTGTGGACGGTTAATGGTAGAGGGGGGAACACTAAAGTCATAATTTTGGTAAAAATTATGCTGAATTCAAGGCGAAAAGGTTGGTGCACGATCACTGCCCAAAGTTACAATCACTGTGGTACTCCCCAGTCCAGTTGCCCTGTAGAAGCGTGGTGACCGCGAAATATCGGTCGCGTCTTTATATTCCAAGTGTCAGCCACATGGTGACCATGCGGTCTGACACAAAGGATACAAATAAAGACGCAAGCTAAAAACCCAGAAAAACGCTGAAGGTTTCTCATCACGAGGGTCCACTGAAGTTGTAGAATCACTGAGAACACTTTTGATTTGAAGAAAAACACTTAAGACACATATATTCAACTAAAAAGGAGCGGTAAAATAACGTGGCAGAATGAAAGGCAGCCATATTGGCGATTCAGTCAAAACGGTTAGAGATAGCGCTGTGAAAATCGGTGGGTATGTCATTTAGGGTATGGGGAAGCGATTTGTAGAAGAAAAAAAAATAGATCAAATTTCCGCCACCAGAGGAGAAATTGGCACTCTAAACATGAAATGGAATGCTTAACTTAGGATTAGATTTTAATATCAGAACTTAGAAATCTACAGATATTATTCTAGTGCTTTCCTTCACTTGAGATGACATCCTGAAAACGGAGGACTGCGTGCGACACAGTTTCGCGCAGCATCTCATTGGGAATGTTGGCTACATGCTGTTTAATGCTTGCTTTCAAATCGACAAACGTCTGTATGCTGCCACGGTAAACTCTGTCTTTCAGGTATCCCCATAATCCCCATAGCCAGAAATCACAGGGATTGAGATCTACTGATCATCGGGCTGGCCAGAACTGCGGAAAGTCTCTAGAAATGATGCGATCATTTCCGAATGTTGAACGGAGCAGTTCCTTCATTTGTCGACCAACGTGGGGAGGGGCACCATCTTGTATGAACACTGCGATCTCCAAGAATTGTCTTTCTTAGAAGAGCGCAGTACCGTGCACTAGTTATCGTACACCTTACGGGGCCATGAGATGTAGACTCTTCAAAGAAAAATGGTCCGATTATAAACTCTGCTGTGAATCCACCCCATATTGTAACGTATGGACTTTGTGGTGGTCTTTCATGCACAGTAGATGAACGAGAAAATTCGGCAGTTTTTTGCATTTACAGCCCCATGAAGAGTGAAATGTGCCTCATCAGACCACAATACCATTCGAGCCCATGTATCGTCAAGTTCCATAAGAGCCAGAAATCGTAGAGCAAAGTCTATTTGTTGTTGCTGATCACAAGACTTTAATTCTTGCACTATGTGAATCTTGTACGGGAACCAGCGTAAAATTATTCGAAGCACTTCACGTACATTAAACCAAGGAAGGTTGGAATCTCTTGACACTTCTCTGACACAACTGATTAGTAGTGTTTCGCATTTTGACCCGGAGGCATTGCAACCGCCACTTCATCCACTACCTCCGTCCCAATACGTGGTCGTCCCCTGCCTGGAATTACACCTAACTCCTCGGTCGGTCGCTTTAAATTTCCTTTTTAGTTTTGGAAGCCCCAGTAACAATGTCAAAAGTCCTTTATGCGAATCTTTAAGTTTCACTGCATTAGCTTTACTATTATTCTGGTAGAACAGTTTTACTAAAAGAGCACGTTTCTTTTTTGTAAGAGCCATAATGGTTATTGACGAGGCGATGGCCTTTCTGCTTTTATCTAATAGGATGTCATTTGCGTAAGCAGTGTATCTTGAAGTACATGACAACTTTCACTTACGTGCAGCGCCGTTTTCCCTTGGTGGCGGAAATTTGAACTTTTTTTTTTTTTTTCTACAATTCTCTTTTCCATCTCTTAAATGACATACATACTGTTGGGGAGGAATCTATATAGCTCTGTTTCAGAGCAGCATTTTGTTTTATTTTCTTAATTTTTCTATTGTTTTTTTTTTTTCATATTCTTCTCCTATTTCTGTTAATATTACTGTAAACCTTTGTTGAAATAACAGAAATTACTACTACTACTACTACTACTACTAATAATAATAATTATTATTATTATTTATCCTTTTCCGAATTATAATAATAATTTAATTTATATAAAGAATACCAAATAAATATAAAGAGTATGAAAAAGCTGTTTAAGCAAGGGTAATGCATCTCCATCATTTTTACTTCCCAGGTAGTATACATGCATCGTTTTATTTTATCTCATATTGTGACTACCTCATAACTGGGTTGTCACTATTGCAACAGGGTACATGCCCACCCACCGATGATGAAGCCAACGAGCTTCGAAACGGTGCCGTCTGGGTGATGTTGCCCACCTGAGAATAAGTAACAGTAGTCTTCTCTACCAGAGAAGACTACTGTTATTCGAAGTAGTGCAATACCTAGGCAACTCGTTGTGAAGGTATTCACAATGAGATATAATAAAACGATGCATGCATAGTACCTGGGTAGTAGAAATGATGTAGTTGCATTACCCATGCTTAAACATCTTTTTAAGCATGGGTAATGCAAGGTCATTTTTAACTTAGTTAAAATGACCTTGAAATTAATAATGATCCAGACCCGCCGAAATCACCAGAAGTTGCCCATCGAGTGAATGACCATAGCCTAGAAAGAAAGAAAGAGGGAGGGGTCTGACAGACCTCATTGAGTAAGAGAAGAAGGCGATTAGGAACCTGAGGGATTATTTCTGAAAAAATACAGATCCAGTCTACCAACCATAAGGAAGAAAGACAAAGGTACAGACTGCTGAACTTCAACAAAGAGAATCCACTCATACAGACAGAAGAAACAAACAGAAAAATGGGAGAAAGAAGGCATTCTATGACAGACACACTAGAATGACCTCCATTAAGACTACATATATAAGATGGCTGCTAACGTTTCAAGAGCGAAGACTCTTTTCCCACAAGACCGAAGGATGCTCGCCGTCCAAGGCGAGCATCCTTCGGTAATAAACAGAACTCCCGGAAATACACCGAGAAGGACCCTAGAGTGACGGATGATGCATGATCGGCGATGTCCCCTAGCACCAGAAACAATCCAGCACATTTCCGTGGGCTGCAAGGGTTATCACCCAAAGCAAGTACACTCATAGACATGACTAAGTCACCAGGATAATAGGTCAGAAGCTAGCGCGAAAACACCTGTTTATCAAAGGACGTGTACCGTTTTACAAGTACCTCAGTCCGTGCTAGAGACTCCTACTTACAAATTATATTGGAACGCGCCATAATAATGGACCATACTATCCCACACAACAGACCGGACGTAATCCTCATCGAAAAGAAGGAAATGGCTACCTACCTGATCGACATGGCTGTGCCCAACACCAGCAACCCCCAGAAAACATACGTAAAGATCAGGAAGTACACAGAGCTAAGGGAAGTCAAAGAAATGTGGTATATTGAAAAAATGATGACATTCCAATTACCGTGTCAAGCACCGTCATGGTGTCAAAGAGCCTCCATAAGAACCTGTCAGCAATAGGCCTTCCAGGGAACATGGAACTCCAGAAAGCCGTGATCCTGAATACCTGTAGGATAGTCAGAGTCCTGTGACAAATAACAATAACCATACGTAAAACCGCCCCACATATCTGATATCAATATCCATCGCGAGACGCGAAAAACTCATCAGGAGAAGAAACGGGGTAATAATAATAATAATAATAATAATAATAATAATAATAGGAAAAGGCTACCTATCTGATTGACATAGCGGTATCTAACACTAGCGACCTGCAGAAAACCCATGGGGAAAAAATCAGGAAGTACAAGAATCTTCGTATCAGCCACAGGTATGGTGCCAAAGACCCTACATAACAGCCTAGCAGCAATAGGTCTCCCAGAGAACACCTACAAGGAACTCCAGAAAGTAACAATCCTGAACACTTGTAGGATAGTCAGAGAGTTCCTCGACCAAGAGTAAAACCAGACATAACAACAACCACCCTGTGTATTTGGTTTCAATACCCGTCACGAGGTAGGCGCCTCCGTAGCCAGGTGGGAAGGAGCAGCAGTGCGTAGCACACGCTTCTTGATTAGACCGGGGTTCGAGCCCGTCACCACCAAATGCGGAGGATGCGGAAAGGTCAGGGAATGACCACCACATATTCCCGGAGCAATATGGCCTTAGTTGCTAATGCTCCTAAAAATCAAATAACAACAACCCTCACGAGGTGGAACCCCCAATCAGGGAGAAATAATATAAGAGCAATACTAATAACAACAACAAAAGCAATGAGGTGTCAGTGTATTGCGTATCTAACTACGTGTGTTCTTCGGTCTCTTTTCGAGTTGTTGAATTCCAACATTCTTCGGGATTAAAAACCATTCAACACTTGCTTCAGACTGAATAACTCAGCCACATTGTGAAAAATGTCATAAAAATTTCAAAAATTCCTCGCATCATTATGGAATTAAATCTCAGGCCTTTAACATTTGTGAAAATATTTGTAATTCGCCAGAGATGGAAAAAGCGTGGAACAACCACGTATGACTGTTGCCTTTCATTCGACATAACTCTTAACACTAACTAGTTGATGATCATTATGAAAAGTGAATTCCCTTGGCCGTTGATAAAATACTAAAAATATTAAGTTAGTACAATTTTTTTTCTTGGTTTTCTTTTTTTGTAATTAGCTGATACGCATTCGTGATTATTATTGGTGTGCAGGCATTGTGACGAAAGCCTAAAGGACCCTTCAATAACTTTAGCCCAGCTTAAGCATCTACACAACAAAGAATTTGTCGTACACAATAAGACCAAGCGCAGTACATAAAGCCATCTCAGAATAAATTCTTACTGAAGCACGAATGTTTCCGGCTTACAATAGACACATATTATGCAAGGTTGTGTTATTCTAGTAAAAGATGACACGCAAAAAATAAAGCAGTTCGAAAGAAAAGGGTCACTGAAAAAGCGACCCAATTTTTGTGTAAAAGTTGTCATGTGTAACCACAATAATAATAATTAAATCCCCTCCCTGCTAAGGTTTAAGTGGTGGCGAATTTTCAATAAACACGGATTGAATTTATGTGTTATTCTTGTCTGTGTGCTTTTGATTAGTCTGTGGTTCTGAGCTTTTTTTTACAGTGGTAATTTTAAACATCTTTAATGCATTTTAAAGTTTCCCTCTATTGGTTTTTGACCGGGACGTCATCCAGTCTAATGAATATGTAAGAAATAAGCAGTCGATGCAATCTTTTAAATACCTTATATTCAAATTTAAGGGGCAACAATAAAATTTACATAAATCAAAAAACCTTCGTTATATTATGATACACTATAGAGTTAGTAAGATATTCCTTTAAATAACAAATTTTCAGAAAGGTTTTGTTTATCGGAATTTTTTGAAGTATCTTTGTGAATTTTGCTAGGCTGATTTTGAACATGGACTCAGTTTTGCATTGTGTAAATGGTTTGCCCAGAAATGAAAGAAAAGTAAACATACAATAATACTATATCAGCTTCACTGACATTAATCCATCCTCCGGTTAATCAAAAAAAAAAAAAAAAAATCCATAAAACTGTACATTTGTATGTCTTTGTCTCCTGTATTCAGTGTGATCATCCCGAACCAAGAATTACATAGGTTCGGGTTGTCTACAAGAACTATAAAGTCGCTCATCACAGTCACATCCCACTTTCCTGTGACATCTTCTCAATTGACTGTATATCCTCCTGGAATCTCTCCTCACGTGCTTCACTAGGATAACTCCATGCATTATCACCCAATAAAAGAAAGTACACCAGCCGGTCTTGATAAATTTAGAGCGGACGAAAGGATCAAGCATCTCAATACCTTACAGCGGGGAGAGGTCTTCATCTGAATGCATGAAGACCTGGCAGGCTATTAACAGTGATTCCACCCTACACCATTAAACCACAATCTAAACGTGTCTCTATCGTGATGTTAGCCGGATCGAATCCTGTTCCGCATCTCTTCCAGATGAATATAAGTTGAAGATCTTAAGTCCATCTTGCATCATCAATGAAAAACATCAAGTCTCATTGCTGCTCGGTAGGTAATTTGTCTCCCTAGAGAATACCATAAGTACTCAATCGGATTCATACGTGGAGACCTCGGTACATACCATGTATCGAGACATTCTTTTGGTTTTAGGCGCATCAGCGACTTAGGCTATATTGCGCACATCGATCCAGATCTCACCAAACGAGTGAAAAGTGGCCTTTCGACATCATAATCGACTGATGTCATTTGCTTTTCCTATAATTAAGCTTTAATCTCAATACGAAGGTTATGCAGCTCTATTTATGTATTGTCATTTACATCTAGTGCAATACCATTGGCTGTTCCATTTGTATTCTACAGGAGGTGCTCGCACTTCTTTGATGCTCAATTCTCTAATATTTTGATAGGGTAGTATAGAAAAATTTAATCCTGCGTTTTCCACTGCAAGGTCAAAAGAGTGCATTAAGAATAGCATGACCGCGTGAAAACAATTTCCAAGAATCATAAAAGAAAATCAAAGTAATTACTTTTTCTCAGACTTTATATTTTTGTTATCGCGCCCGATACCAAGACAACAGTTGTCACAATTTCAATGTTATTTAAAGTAATACAACTTTTTATTGCATCACGAAGAATAAATATTCCATTTACACAAGCTTGTATATGAATCATGGAGGCGTTTCCATTGCTTGATATCAAAAGAATAAGCAAACTATTCAGTATGGAAAACGTTTCCTTAATATCCTTTGAATAATATATAAGTAACAGAGTGAAATCATTTGTCAAAACACTTTCGGTTACTTGTATAGGATTTAGATATTAAAGAAACATTTCCATGTAATTTTGAATTCAACGAACACACCATTAACCATTCGCTGTAGAGCCAGGCAATACCAGGATGAAAATCCTTATTTTTTCAAATGGAAACATTTAATTTAATCCCAGGTTTGATAAAATTTTCTTTTTGAAAGCCAATATTTGAACAAATTACGATTATAGAGGCCAGCAGCCCTGCAGATTTATATTCTGAGCAGGAAAATATGAAAATATAAAATAAAAGCGTGTACGTTGATACATAAACTTCAGTATTTATTTCTTTTATGAGCCCTCGCGGCTTGCATATTGACTAACCGTTCTTCCACACGGTGTCTAAAATGCATGGATATCAGTTCCCCTAGGATTGCAGGGAGTTTTTTGAGGGATTTAACATCGTGGCCATATTAGTCGGTTTTTAACTAGAACTGTAAATTAAATTTGATTTTGATTCGGACTTTATTTTAAGCAATCAAACGAAACAAAACTCAGTAACACCAGAGAGGAAAGAAAGAATTTGTTGTAATGAACATAAAATGAAACTTTACAAAATTCAGCATTATTTTAAATTTAAAATTAACGATTTAAGTTCCATTTCATAAAATGGAAAGTTTGCTATTGGATTCAAACTATCATTGAATTCAATAGTTTTTATTATTGTGGATAAAGAATAAACAAAAGACTATTTTGTCCACAGTCAATTATGAAAGGTTAAAAGTTACTTATTTATTGAATAACGCTCACATTATTCAATAATATAAATGCCTTTAAATATTTTCCAGTAAATTTCCAGGAATTTATATTTTTGACTCCCGAAGGGGCAGAACGTATATAGAGGGTTGTAATATTTTATAAAGTTTCCTAGTTGATTGATAACACTAAATCGCCCAATAAAACTTAGAGATTGGGCATGATTCTTTAAACACTTAGATTAAAAAAAAACAATAAATATTCATTCTTTTTAGAATTTTTAAATATTCATAAAAAATTAAAAATATTCAAGAATTAAAAATATTCAGGAATTAAAAACAAATATTCATAATACTTCAAATACTGAAATCGCGCTTAATGTGCTTTATTAAAATTTGAATAACTTAATATCTTCAATATATAATAAAATTTACTACAGCGTGATTAAATCGTTTAGGTAAATAGAAAATACTCATAACAATGGGCCTACAGGAGACCCTCGATGGACTCCTATACTAAATGCAAAAGGATTGGATAAGTTAACATTTGATTTTTCTGTTTTCATTATAATATACTATTCATAATAAAAAAAAAGAATTACTATTCTACAGTCATATAACATTTTAATAGAAATATGTGATTAACAGGCTAAAAAAGCCAGCGCAAGCCATATGTATATCCTGCATCGCTATCAAGCGACATGGTAGAAAGGTATTAACCAGATTCCTTATTTCCTTCCACTTTGCCCTACTGAAGCCTATTATTAATTTAATTACTTATCCAAATAAAGAATTGTTGCGAGTCAAAAGGAAGGCAAATATGTTTGTCATTTTTATTAACTTTAATAACTTTCGCGTCTGATGTAACAATTGCTCGTATATAAATTGAGAGTAATAAATTTTCAATGTACCTGTGTACAAAGACTTTCTGTTTAGTTCTCTGTGATGGTACTGTGACATTCAGAAAGGTAAAATTGCAATTGTTAAACCACACCAAGTGTTCTATTTAAGATGATAATGATGGAAATTTCCACTGGGTAGGTTTAGACCTCTTTACAAAGTATAGCCTTTTTTTTTCAGGAAAACTAGATCTTTTTCTTTGCACACTAAAGCAAAATGAGCAGAACAACCGGATTATATGGAACAAAGTGCCAGAATTAAATAGAAGCACAGTGAACCCAAAGTATAGATCAAATATAGGCGCTCTTCTACTCGTAATCAAATCCAAGAGACATCGATGAGTGATTACTAAAGCCTCAAAGCGTCAGTAATCGTCAATTAACTAATTAGTTAAGTCAGCATTTATTTCAAAACAACGCGGTACGCTGTTCTTTGATATCAATTATTAATATTTTCATAATTGAATTTCTTTAATGTGTTGTAGCCCATTAATAATTCTCCGAAATGTTCAAATTCAACTTTCGAAAACAAACTCTTTATGGCAAGTAAATGTTTTTTAATTTAATTCTGTTATATGATTAATCTCACTGTTTCGTAAAAGAAAAGAAAGAAACATAACTATTAGAAAAGATGCAATAGTAAATAGAGAACAAACAAATTGTAGTTCTTTCTTTAAATTTTAGTCTAACGTATGTTTTTTCCCTACTGTCAGAAGTCAGTTCATATTCGAAATGTTGAAGATATAATCCCATGATTTTTCTCTTAGAAAATACTGTCGGAATCTCAGATGTACTTCTCAATATCTCTCTGTACGTGATATGCTGAGCCAAGGCGGAGCCTGAGTTTGCCTGAAGGTAAGAGCAAAAGTTTTACGTGAACTGTGGAAACTTTAAGTAGTCGAGACAAGAAGCTTCGATCAAGCAGATTATTTATTAAAGCATAAGGTGGTCTAGCCGTAACTATTGACTTAATGCCTTAGACATCTTGAGAACGTTTGGGTCTCAGGAATAAGTTATGGGCAGAAGAAATTTTACAAGCATAGCTTAGAAAAGGTTTCAGCCTAATTCTCCATTAAAAAAAAGCTTCTGTGATAATTTTATTTACTTATTTAAAAAGAAAGGCAAACTTCAGTAACCTAAGTATTAACTACACTGTAAAATAATTAAGGTTTCTTTTGCCACAAATGGTAAATTTATGGTTAATCAATATGGGCTTAAATACTGCACTGTACACTGTAAAGGAATCTTTAATCTTATCAAATTATTCATATCTTTCGTAACATTTTAGTTTTAATTTAAAATCAAGAATAATTCAATAATTTAAAAGCTCTTGTATATAAGAAGTCACTATATCTCAATATAGCGGTGCGTGTTGTTATAATAGGGTTTTAGGAGCATCAGCGACTAAGGCGATATTTCTTCGTGTATACTATCTGTCTGTCTGTGTGTTTGTGGGTGTTTGATTTATTCCACAAAGGAGAATACATCATGCACATAGTTGTGGTCCGCCTCCTCGTGGCGTGGACGGTTGCTGAGTAGTAGTCTTCCTAGCGATCGCTGTTTCCCCGAACAAAGTTCCAGAAGCAATTAAATAGCGCGCGCGCGCGCACACACACACACTGCATAAACATAACACCACTCATTTTATAGAGTTTTGTATTATCATCACAGAGTAACAAGGCGAAGTTGAAGTAACGTTTAGATACCGCCCTATATAAGACACAACACATGTCCACATAGTTACGCATTTAATTATTCGGTAAATAATATGTCGAGGGTCAGATGACATTTCTCTTCTAGTATTCATTATTAAAGCTTTAATCCTTATTGCTGTTTTGTTGTTCTACATACCCCCTTTCTCGTCAGGAAACTTGTTATAATTTTAGGCAATTAAGACACTAACCATTTTCAATTGCTGAGAGGGTCTACGTCCCACATTATGCCATTATGTAGTAATTTAATGACTCACTATGACGTTAGTCATTGCTTAACAAGATAGGTGCTGCCTGAGAAATAAACCAAAGCATGTTAAGCGAGCATAATTTCTAAACAAGAAATAATGAGAAATTAGGACGTTGTGTCCCATGTAGAATTTTTTAATGATATATATTTTTAAATGCACTGCACCATGTTAGAATACAGTAACGTGATGGAATTATGATCGATTTTCATGTGAAGAGCGGCTTAAAAGCATGGACTTAAAATTTGGAATCTTAGATGGGACTAGATAGAGATATATTAGTTTACTATTGTAATTTACTTTGTTTATTAGTTTACGTTGTAATTTAGAGTGTGTTTCCAGTTTTTCCTTTAAAATTATTATGATCATTAGACCGTATGTAATATAGTATACGGTTGCCACTATTAGGTGATATGAATTAAGGTCACTCAAGAAGTGGCCTCATTCCCAACCATTCAAACTTAACGCAACCTTCTTAAAAGAATTCATTCTCTCTTCTCTAGTGTAATTTAATCTAGATCATGAAAAAAAAGAGAAGTTTCCTGCTATAAATATCTCACACAAAAAGCATCTTTACTGTGGCACCTTGCATTTCTGACAAAGAGGTTATTCAACTACTCTTAATTCACATCCCTCTGGGATGTGATATCTTTTTAAGATAATTTCTTAACGTTTCTTTACGTCTTAGAAGCGGGTTTCTCTCATTAGCCACTCGAGAATTAAATAGAAAAAAAAAATAATAAATTCATCAGATAGGAAACCGATGTTTTAGTGTCAACGACCTTAGGTATCAGTTCGGAATTAATGCAAAGACATTATGTACGGTTTGCAAGGCAAATTCATCTAATCTAAAATCATGTTGAGTATAAAATATTTAAAATGAACCGTCACAGTAGAAATGTCTTTATGCAGCTGATATAAATATAGCCTGTTGTCGTAATTAGCCCCTCTAGTCTATTTATGTGACTGCTAGGAAGGCTATTAAATACATCGTTAAGATTCTAAATGCATACATGCAACTTAAAATATGCAAATTTAATCACATTGTCACAGACAAGAAGAAATTAATTAGAATCTTAAAGTAAATTTTCTTTGATAACAAGGAGTACTATTTCAGTTTTTCTATAATTCGCCTAATAACGTTATTAATTTCACATTAAATGAAAGAATATTTATGGAGATAAAGTGTTTGCATTTTTAATGTGTTCCTAGCTAAAGGCGTTTTATAAACAGAGATGAAAATGATACATTCAACAGCGCTTTAGCGAAGTAAAAAATGAACTGATTAAATAGGAAATAATTTTATTTTCTGTTATATTTAAAAGTTAATCTATAGTTAACTTTTGAACATGATAATTAAATATTTAAATATAATATAGTTCATTCGAAAAGTTCCAGACAGAGTTCTTTTATCAAAAATAAAATGAGATTGTACGCACCTTTACCGTTTAGCATAACTCAACTAAAACTAAAACTACACATAGGAGATATCTTTATAAATTATGTTGATACTGATATTAACACATAGGAGATATCAATTAACACGTACTGATAACACGTAGAATTTATGATATGAATTTGTACTGATAACACGTAGAATATATCCTTAAAAATTGTGTTAATACTGATACTAAAACAATTTACAAGATGTCTCCTGTATGTAGTCTCCTTTTAGCTAAGTTATGCTAAACGGTAAAGGTGTGTATATTCTTATTTTCATTTTTGATAAAAAACCTCGATTCTGGAACTTTTTGAATGAACTATATTATATTTAATTATATTATATTTAAAAGTTTAATTATTATGTTCAAAAGTTAACTGTAGGTTAACATTTAAATATATAAGTATATAAAATCATGTATCAAACTCTTATCTGTAAAGGATTCAGTATTCAAGAAGATACCCGGGTCTGAACGGATTCTTCTCGGTGTTGCTATTTTTTGATCAATTTGTTCACTGATTTTGAATAAAAAATTAAAAAAAAAATAATAATAACTTTGTTTTATATTTTTTTAAATGTCTGAATCCAACATTAAATCAATGCGTTAATCGAACCCAAGATTCCGTATGAGCTGGTTCGGAAACCATTTCTGGACACCAAAAAAAAATCTGATGGTATTATTTCCCATATTTTATTTACGCCTCTATTTCTAGCACCAACGACTGATTTAAGCAGCAGACAATAATCACACTACAGCACAATATGGTAACTTCCTTTTTTCAAAGTTTAGCAAGAGATTTCCTCTAGAATTCGCAATAGTAAACGAGAAGTAAGTGAGTGCTTTAAGTCTCCGTTTTGAACGTGAGAAAGGTCAGCGTATGTGCGCTTGGAGTATTTACTGACTTTGAATAGATCGCTTCTCTGGTTACTTCGCGTAACATTAAGAAAAACGTTCGCCATCCACTTTTGCTTTACCTTTTGCCGAGAGAGGGTTCGCCTGCTCCCTTGTCTGGCTTCCGCAGCTGAGGATTGAACTCCCGTTACAGAAAGAAAGAAATTCTGACGGAATATAAAGAACTTTAACGCTTCAACCCTGCTAATAGGAAGGGCAGATTGAAACCCCAGAAGGGACAGACTCCATTGTGTTATGTTTCATCTAGAAAGTGAGTTTTAAAAAGATAATTTTTAAACCGGATTTTTAAAAGGAGCATGGGAGTGTAAATAGCAAAGGCGAAAAATTTTGTACTTCGAAAAAAAAAAAAAAAAAAAAAATGAAAGGCTGCTATTAAAAATGCAGTATCCAATACGCTTTATTCACACTGTCGTTCGCAACTCTTTTCTGTCCCTGGCACATTCATGCCAGAGAATTCATTTGAGAAGAGCAGAATATATTAAGATCTGATATCTTAGATAGAAACTCTGGAATCTGACGTGTCTCAACTAGATGCACCCGAACAATACTACAGGGGCATTGAACTTGAACTATAGGCAAGTACAAGTTGTACGGAGATACGAAGTACAGAGCACTAACCGTTATGGAGATATACTCTTTTATGAATTTTTAATTAAGCTGCTACTCAAGAGTACTTCATTTTGAGACGCCCAGTTAAATACGCCGGCACAAATGAAACTGGGCTTAATTGATGAAGGTAAGATTTAGGCAAGCCCTGGATTTGATCTGAACTGAATTTAGATTATGTGCAAGGTATATGTGAAATATGTACATTTAATCGTAGTTATTTATTTCGATGTTCGAGAAGCTCTCCCTTTCTTAAAACGATTTATTGGGCGGTGATCGATCGTGTACCAATGTTGTAAGGAGGCGCCACTTGTGGACGATCAGACCAACTATCAAATATTGTAACTCGATGTTCAGTCGGTGAAATAAAAAGTTTCAAATAAAACTGATTTATTTAAATAACGATATAAAAAAGGAAGAAATTTTGGATGACTTGTATTTCAAAAATTTAAAATACCTTGGGTTTACACGTGACCAGATAGGAAATGAAATTGTATTTAAATTCAAAACGAAATCAAGGTCTAAGCGTACATCACACTGGGTGCGTGCTCTTTCCCCACGTATTTTCTCACAAATCTCCACTCTAGCCAGGATATTTATTAGGACGTTTAGCTCTTGCAAAAATGAAGTACCGACTTGCGGACACTATGCTCGCTCGGGGCACGTATTTTCGGAGTGTCCCAACAAAAGTGACCCTGCAGCATGTGCCAATTGTAAAAGAAAGAAGAAGACAGCCGATCACTCTGTTAGAGGTGTCTTGTGTCCAGAATACCAGAGAGCTATGGAAACAGTAAGAAAAAGAACTATTCCCATCCAGTCCTGATGATCATAACAGTGATGAGGATGAAGAATCTATACTCTTGACCGCCAAATAAAAAATCAGTCAATTAAATGCCCATAGATCTAAGACAGTAACTGATGAAATTCGAAGACTTGCAGATATCGTTTCTCCAGACATTGTTTGTTTACAGGAACCGTATCACTAATCACGGTAAAATTACAGGCTATCCTTTATTCACCAGAATAATAAAATCCCCTCATGAAGATCCAAAGACAGATGTTATCGTATTCAATAGAAATCTAGACATTCTCACCTTTACTTCTCTCTGATCACAGCATGCTACCTGTATACAAGCTACCAATGAAATTATATCCTTCTACTTGATTTCTTTATACTGTCCTCCATCTTCAGATATTAATCCATTTCTGGAGCAGCTAGAACCTGCTCTTCTTAAACTTTTATTATCCCAAGAACCTGTTATTATCCTAATGGATGCAAATTCCAAATCTTCACTATGGCATAGCGCAACTACCGATCACAGAGGGCGGTTATTAGAAGATTTAATTTTTGCTCATCAATTGCATATTCGTAATTTCCCAAATAAGCCTTCTACTTTTTGTAGCACCCTGGGGCAGTCTAACATCGACGTTTCCGATCATCGACTTATATATTTTGACTTATGTTCTTCTAAAACTAGAAGAAGAAAATCTTTATTGTACAGTAAAGATACAGATACAATAATGTGCCCGCCACAGCCAGGAGGCCAGGGGCTTACTACAGCTCCACCTAATGATCTGGTCAGATTTTCCCTACGAAATATAATTTGGGAAAACTTTGACAAATCAATCTTTAAAGATCTTCCGTCTAATTGTACAGGCTCTGCGGACCATCTTGACGATAATCAATTGGCAAATTTTGTTAAAATCACTATTTTTATAGCTATCACAAAATCTACCAAAAGGAAAGCTTTTTGTACAAAATGTACCCCGTGGTGGACAAATGAGCTAACAATTCAACGTCGCAAGATTCATCACGCTAGGCGCCTTTATCAAAGAGCAAAACGAAATAGCCTTTACTGTAATGAGGTCAATAGGTTACATTTAAACTACAAAAATGAGAAGAGGATATATACTAAAGCAATATACAATAGTAAGGTCAAATCTTGGCAAAATTTTGTACATACAACTGGAAACCAAAATCTGTGGGGTCTTATATATAAAATCAGTAGAAATAAATTAACTCCTGATGATATCTTTAATACAATAATCTCAAATAATACTGAAACTCTGAACTGGACGCAAACTGCCAATTAAATACTTGAGAGGCTTTATCCCAATGATGATAGAACTCTTGATTCTGCCTACCACTCTGGAGTTAAGAAAGAAAATGAGCAATATGATTCTCCCATTTCTACTCCTTTATTTACTATGGAAGAGCTTAAACATGCAGTTTCTTCAATGAGTAATAACAAATGTCCAGGAACTGATCTACTGGAATCCATTTTCATAAAAACGATTCTTCTCTATTAGACCAACCATCATTTGAAACTCTTCAACAAGTGTCTTGTAGCTGGGAAATTCTCTGTTATTTGGAAGTCTGTTCTCATTAGAATAATCCCAAAACCAGGTAAACCACCAAGTGATCCTAAATCATACAGGTCTATCGCTTTATTATCCCACTTAGGCAAGTTACTAGAAAAGCTCATGGCATACAGATGTAATCAACTTCTTTTGGAAAGTAATCTATCTTCCTCTCTTCAGTGTGGATTTAAGCCTGGTTGTAGTTGTGAAGATGCGCATTTTGAATTGAAAAAGTTAATTGTTATCTCTACTTACAAATATGCACTGGCAGTTTTTATTGATTTTGAAGGCGCCTTCGACAATGTTTGGTGGGAGAGTGTCTTACGGCGCCTTAGAATCGCTCGCTGTTCTGGACATCTCTTCCTTTTGTTCAAAAGTTACTTTGCTGAACGTACTGTCTACATCCAAACCAAACATCAGTCGGTATCCAAAAGCTGTTTCTCGAGCGTGTCCCCAGGGTTCCATTCTTGGCCCCCTTGTGTGGAACTTCGTCCTTGATGATTGGCTGTCTTCTGCCTCCAACACGGCCGATGTGCAAATGATTGCCTTTGCCGACGATCTCTCCTTCTTAGTACATGGTAACTCCAGGTCCCAATTGGAACAACGGGCTAACTCTGTACTCGATAACTTGGTGGATTGGACTCTGAGTGTCACCATCTAAAACCTTTGGCAAGAGATCTTTGGCGAGAAATCTTTGGCAAGGGATGCAAAGAAAAACAGCAAAGAGTTCTTTACTTATGTAAACTCTAGAAGGAAGGGGATGAATCAGATTGGTCCACTTGATATCGATGGGTCAACTGTTGATGATCCTGCTCAGGTAGCTAACAAACTAAATGAATATTTTGCATCGACATTCACACAGGAGGAGTTATTTAGCGAGGGGAAAGCCAGAGGTGTATTCAACTCTAGCAGTAAGCTAGAGAATCTTGTAATAACTGAGAGTAAAGTGGAGGAGAAATTGTTGAAGATAAACACAAGAAAGGCACCCGGAGTGGATGGGATCTATCCAGTTATATTAAAGGAGGCCGCAGAGGAAGTAAGCAAACCCTTAGCCATAATTATGAGTGCTTCCTTGGACTCAGGGGAGATACCCACAGACTGGAGATGTGCAAATGTGACCCCAATTCACAAAGGAGGATCAAAGGCTGACACAAGCAATTATAGACCTGTGAGTTTAACTTCTGTTCCAGGAAAATTAATGGAGGCACTAGTTAAAGAAGCACTGCAGGATCATTTAGACGAGACTTCAATTATAGCTCGGACACAGCATGGTTTTGTTAAGGGGAAGTCTTGCCTGACCAATTTGATTGGATACTATGATGCAGTCACAAAGGAACTGGATGCAGGGAATAACTTTGATATTATATACTTGGATATTAGAAAGGCTTTTGATACTGTTGCACATGGAAGACTGCTGCACAAATTGGAGCAGTGTGACATTGGAGGCAAATTGCTGCTGTGGATAAAGGGGTGGCTGAGGGGGAGAAGACAGAGAGTGGTAATCACTGGACACTGCTCATCGTGGACTAATGTTATTAGTGGAGTCCCTCAGGGCTCAGTGTTGGGTCCATTATTGTTTTCTGTATTCATAAATGATATTGATGATCGTATATCAAGCTTAATGTCCAAGTTTGCAGATGATACAAAGGTTGTCAGGGTTGTCAAGGACACTACTGACACTATGCTGCTGCAACAGGATCTGGAAAGGTTGAGCAGATGGGCTGGGAGGTGGCAAATGAAGTTTAACATTGACAAATGTAAAGTACTACACATGGGAAACAGCAACCCCAGAGCAACGTATCAACTCTGTGGTACTACACTGACAGTGGTAGAGAATGAAAGGGACTTGGGGGTGATTGTGCAGGCAGATATGAAGTTCTCTGAGCAGTGCAGACGGGCTGCAAGAGTAGCTCATAGTGTATTGTCAATGATATATAGGAATTTTTCTAGCAGGGATAAGGAGTTGATTATTCCCTTGTATAAGGCAATGGTCAGGCCACACCTAGAGTACTGTATACAGGTCTGGAGGACTCATTTCAAGAAGGATGTAGAGCTGATGGAACGAGTACAGAGAAGGGCAACAAGATTAGTGAATGGAACAAAGGGGTGCTCTTACGAAGAAAGGCTTAAATTTTGCAAATTACAGTGTCTGGAGACTAGGCACCAGCGAGGTGATCTGATAGAGGTGTATAAAGCCTTGAATGGTTTGAGCATGCTCAATGCTGATGGGATTCTTCCTCTCGCTCAGAATAATCACCTGAGAGGGCATAAATTCAAATTGAGGAAAGACAGATGTAGGATAGACGTGCGGAAATTTGCCTTTAGCCAGCGAGTGGTTGGTTGGTGGAACAGACTTCCATCCCTTGTAGTGGAAGTTGATAGCCTAAATAAGTTTAAGGCTCAGCTGGACAGGTTTTTTGAACGAACAGAGGGGTGAAGTGGAAGTGTTTTTTTTTTTTTTTTTTGGCTGATGCTGCATAAGCTTGCTTTCTTGCATCAAATGCCTCTACTAATGCTAATGCTAATGCTAAAACCAAGATGATGATATTTCACGGAAAACTAGACAACAATAGACCTCCGGTGGTCAAGTGTAATGGAGTATCTCTGCCACTTGTTACCACTCATAAGCATCTTGGTACTATTTTTGATGAAAAATTGTCATTCTTACCACACATCCAGAATCTTTTCAAAAAAGTGAAAACTTTCACGGCCATGTTATTCAAAATCTCTCGGCAGGACTGGGGTTTAAAAAAGGGAACTCTCAGAATTCTATACTACACAGTGTTTATTCCAATCATTACATATGCAGTCAGCATGTGATTTCACAGAACCAAACTTATTACAGTTCAAACCAAACTAGACAGTGTCCAACGGACCTTTTTGCTAGCTCTCCTGAGAACTTGTAGAACAGTTTGAACTGCATCTTTGCAAGCCATCTCAGGCTTGTTACCTCTGGATCTGTATCTTACGTACAAAGGCTTTGTTTACTATATTCGTAAAGGACATCCTCTAACTTTTTTCCGATTTGACCTATGATCCCACTGCCGATCCAAAGAATGAAACAGCGAAATGTTGGACTGAGCTTCATAAAAGATGGCAAGTGAGATGGAATTCCTCGACCAAATGAGCAGTCACCAGATGTTTTATACTTGATGTTAAATTCACTACCTCAAAAAGTAATCAGTTGTGGTTCTACCCAAGCCTTGTTACATCATACATTCTAAGTGGTCACGGTTCTTTGAACGCTCGTCTTCTTTAATTCAATTTATCTACGACAGATACCTGTTTCTGCGGCGCCTCTGAAGGCTGGAGTCATGTCTTATTCTTTTGCCCAGTTTACCAAGATTTAAGACAAACATTGTCTAGTACAGTGCGTAATTTCTCGCCTGGAAATGAAAGGCATCTTATTGCAAATCAAAATGCATTCTCAGCTCTACAGGATTTTGCCACACAGGTTTTCAACATACGACGTGGATTGTTGATTTGACTTCTATACTCAGCAAAGCTACTTTTTTTAAGCTACTTTTTAAGCTACTTTTTTAAATAATAAGTATTTTGACATTTTATCTAATTAATTTATTATTATTAATATTATTGATTTATTTACTATTTTTTAAATTTTTTTTCGTTATTTTATTTATTTTTTTTTCTTTATTTTCTTTATTTGTTTTTATTTTTAGTAACGTAAAAAATTTTGTCCATAATTTTTTTTTTTTTTTTTTACTAGCCCCTTAGGGGGCAGGATTCGCAGGTCTCCAGTTAATTAGAAATGGGTTTTAGACTGCTTGTACCCAGGTTTGGGCTTCCTGGGTACGGGAACTGCTGGCATCCATTGCTATTACACTTTTTGCAGCGGATGCGGGATCCTTTGTGGTATTCACCACCGTACGTGATTAAAGGAGACTGCTGCACCCATAAGACTTGCGCTTATTCCTATGGGTGCTTGATATATTACATTAGTTAGTACGTGTATAGTTGGGCCCGCCTCCTCGTGGCGTGGACGGGTACTGGGAAGTAGCCTTCCTGGTAGCAAAGCGTCCAGAAACAGCTAAACAACAACAACATACACACTACGCAAACATAACATTACACTCATTTCTGGCCATTGTATAGTCTTGTATATCATCACAGAGAACCATGGCGGAGATAAACTAACGTTTAGGGGCCGCCTTGTGCAAGACACAACACATTATTTAAATCAGCAGTATCTCCCATTGATTAATTTTATGATATTGTGGGGACACTTCACCAAGCGTTTCCTGGGTATTGCACTACTCTAAATAATAAGCACTGCTCCAATGAAAAAGTACATTTATTACTACTTATTTAAAACGTACGTCAATACCCATACTCGGTTATGGATATTGGCGAGTTTATTCTTAGAGTTCTTCTTAGAGATAAACACTGCTATCCACGGTTCTGCTTAAGTTGCTTACATCTTTTTAAATTGTGTAGCATAACCAGAATTAGAGAATCCGCTATTCATCCTTAGACACCGCCAGGCATCTCATACTAATAATAACTTCATAAAAATTTGTTGGGGGAGCCATAAATTTACCAGCAAGTTGAGTCAATACATCATACAATTCAAACAGGTAAAAAATAAAAAATAAAAATAATACAATACAATACAATTTTATTTTATCAAGAGAATTTGTTTACAATAAAAGAACTTGTTAAGAAAAGTGAATTTCTGGACAACAAGTTGTAATTCATCATTTACAACAGTTTTTGCGTACAGATTTGTTAACAGAAAAACAATGAAGTCATTATACATAGTAAATCTACCCTGCGAACAGAGAAAGTAATTGATCTGCATATCAGGTCTAATCTACTGTATCACTGAGTATCAAAAATCTTCTTATTAGGAATTTTAATTTGGAGATAGAATAACATCTCCTGAGCCTGAAATCAACACTAGCCAACAAGTTATTTATGTTCATTGTACGCTTATTTCCAAATCTATTTAGTACCCTAGGGTGAGGCAAAACAATTGCTTTTGGATTCCTAAATTTATGTGATACATTCCTTTGAAGATTCGACTCTTCATAAATAGTGTTAAGATTCTTCAAGAATAAATTTAATTTATTCTTGAAGATAATGGGCGAATTTAATTTATTCTTGAAGATAATGGGAGAATCAGAACATAATGGGCGAACAGCAGAAAGGATACAAGCGTAGGAGCAAAGGATGCAAGGAGAAATTAACCATAGATGCCGCAGTTATGGAGAAAGCCTTCAAAAAGCACCGCAACCTATACACGGCCTACATCGAATACCGCAAGGCCTTCGACTCCGTACCTCATAGCTGGCTAATAGAGACCCTGAAGATCTACACGGTCAATCTAGGTCTACAAGGTCAATCTACAAGGATAGTGACAAACTTCCTAGGACCAACAACGGCGAAATGGAGTACCACCATTAAGGTCGAGAACATCACAACCAGGCAAATCCCTATTAGAACAGGAATCTTTCAGGGAGATGCTCTGAGCCCACTATGGTTCTGTCTAGCACTCAGCCCGCTATCCACCATGCTCAACGGCAGCAAGTATGGATATAACCTCAAAGAAGGAAGAAAGAACCTGTACACCCTCACCCACCTGATGTTCATGGATGACATCAAGCTCTATGCCGCAACCGAGAAGCAACTCCAGCAACTACTCCGGATCACCGAAGAATTCAGCAAGGATATCAGGATGGAATTTGGTCTAGAAAAATGCAAGACCCACACACTGCACAACGGAAAATTAGTTGGCCGAAACTACCAGCTGGTGACTGGTAAAGAGATCGAAGCTATGACAGAAGGAGAGACCTACAAATACCTAGGGATGGTGCAGGCTCAGCACTTAGAGCACAAGGAAATCAAGAAGTGCCTGACCGAAAAATATCATCAGAGACTCAGAAGCTTGCTGGAAGCAAAATTGAACGGAGGGAACACAGTTAAAGCCATAAACAGCTATGCAGCTCCAGTAATAACATACACCTTCGTAGTTATGGATTGGATTAACACCGAGCTAGAAGATATCATGCGAAAGACAAGGACAATGATGACCAAGAGCCGCGAACCGGCCGCCAACACCACCCGAAGTCAGCAGTGGAGAGACTAACAATAGCTCCGAAAGAGGGAGAAAGGGGCCTAATAGAGCAACAGAAAACAGCGATAGTTAACCTGAAGAATTACTTCAAGGACAACACAGCACCACTCCACCAGCCCATAAGGAAGATACCAGCCCTCCACCAGCCCATAAGCACCACCTCCCTCAACAGTTAAGGACCACGCAGCTCTCTGAACAGCTTAAACTGCAGCGTTTACCAGACATCATTTCCTGGAAACGATTAATAACTACAATCAAAATGATGACTGGCACGATATCATCACCATGCTTCTGGCAGCTTTGTGAGTGGCACATCCCGCCATCTGCATTAAGAGGTACAAAATCCTTGAGAATGAAGACCAACAGACTGAAGATGGCCGACAGGTTTATACCCGCCAGTGCGCTAGAATCAATTCAGTGCCTAACACATATCGGAATTGACCTACTAAGGCTCATCGAAGACCCGAAATATAGGAAACAAACCGCAGTGTGGCTCGCTGAGGCTACTGTTGCCTAGTAGTTGTGTGAATTTCTGTCGAACTGTGTGTACGCAATTGAATAATGTATATCGCACAAGTTGATCAGTGGATGTGATGTTAAGATGAACTTTTGTATTACAATTGCCAGGACTCTAGACAGAAATGTAATGAAGAGTAATGTATTTTAAATGTCATCTTTTCGTGTATATTTAACCTTTCTTGTATATTTTAGACATTCTTTTATTCGCATTTTATGATAATCCCCTGGCATTGTCTGCCGTGAAGGGAATTTGTCACTTACCAATGTACACCTATATTTTAAATTTGGTAGGACAAATAAAGATTTATTTAAATAGATAAGTGGTATATCTCACTCAACCTAAGCGAGGAACCCCCTCCCGCCCAGACGGTACAAGAAACGAAGTTAGAAAGATGGACAAAGAAGACACTTCATGGCAGACACTACTATAACCTCCATCAAGATCACATCGATAACATTACTTCCAAAGCATGGCTCACAAGCGGGACGCTCTTCTATGAGACTGAAGGATTCATGCTGGCCATCCAAGACCAGGTAATCAACATCAGAAACTATAGAAAATACATCGCAAAGGAGCCCGGAATGACACATGTCGACAATGCCACCTGGCCTCAGAAACTATCCAACACATCACAGGGAGATGCAAGGTGATCACCCAGACTGAGTACACTCATAGACACGACCAGGTAGCCAGGATAATACATCGGAAGCTAGCGAGGAAATACCAATTGACTAAAGAAAGTGTACCATACTACAAGTTCGAACCCCAGGAAGTACTAGAGACCCCAACCCACAAGCTGTACTGGGACCGCGCCATAATAACGGATAAGACTAGACCGGATATAACCTTTGTGGACAAGATGGAAAAGGCTACCTACCTGATTGACATAGCGGTGCCCAATACTACCAATGTCCAGGAAACCCATGAGGAAAAATTAGGAAGTACACGAACCTGAGACATGAGGTCAAGGAGATGTGGCATATGCAAGAAGTAACGACCACTCCGATCATCGTGTCAACCACCGGTATGGTGCCAAAGACCCTACATAGCAGCTTAGCAGCAATAGGGCTCCCAGAGAACCCTACAAGGAACTCCAGAAAGTCGCAATCCTGAACACCTGTAGGATAATCAGAGATTTCCTCGACCAACAGTAATATCAGACATTACAACCACCCTGTGTACTTGGTAGCAGTACCCGTCACGGAGTGGAATCCCCCAATCAGGGAGAAATAATATAAGAGCAACAATAATAATAATATAACTCTCATTTTATAATGCGATTATATTATGGCTTACAATAATGTTAACATTATATTATAATGTATAAGGAGAGGTCAAAATTATAATATTAAAATTAGCAATGAGATTAATTAAAACAAAAATAATAATTGTAATTATATTTAAATAATTATAGCATAAAATAAGGAATTTATGTGCAATTTTAATTATAATCAAAATCGCAAATTTAAATTAAAAATTTTAATTAATCATAAAGTTTCATGACATGATTCATATTTTAGTTAAACAAGATTCAGATATGTTTAGTTTATTCTGTGGATGAACAGAGACGAATTGAGCAAAATAGCAAAATAGGTCACTTAAAGTTCTGAAATCACTCTCGTTTAGGCGTCATAAATTTTAGAGGAGAGAACTCTTAAAAATGAGACATTTTCTCGCAATGTATTCTAAAACTAATTCATTTAAAAACACTTCACTTATTTAATGTAAAAAATATATAATTCGTAACGAATATTGATACTTTTCGAGTCTCCTTTGAACCCAATACTGTTAACAATGTTATTGTTTATGATCGGTGGCCAGCCAAGAAAAATTATGGATAAATATTTTGAGGTTGATAATTCTTTTCGAATATATTTTTTTTACATTATAAAGCAACCAAGGGCTACTTAAGGCAAAATATATTTACTTCGATTTGTTCGTCTTAAATTGCTTGCGTAAGAATCTTTATAATATATCACGTTCATTAGTGGCTAATCTATGCAACTTAGAGTATTTTAATAAGGTAGCTGAAAAGGATAATTACTGATCAATAAACAGATTATGCCCTTGATAAACGGTGCTTCGACCTAAAAATACCGGGCGATATGCCCAGCTGAATGTTTATTCTAACAGGAGTGATCTAGTTATTTTGCGCACTGAGAAAAAGCTTATTCCGCAGTAAAAGCAAAAGCAGCTTCATACATTAATCTACTGACTGCATCATTTTTTTCCGGCTATCTTTAGAAAGAGATACGAGAGCTACTTCATTAAAAGATACGCTAAATTTTTTGAAAATTTTCAACGATAACTGTTGGCATAATCGCTGTTTAAAAATGAATACAATGCGAAAAGTTCTGCGTCGACCCTCCTTCCATCTCTCCACCACTCTGACTCATCCTGATAGTTCGTTTGATAACAGTGTAATTCAACCTCTTTGAATAGAAAATTAACTGCCATTATTTTCTACCTGAGTCATGTGAATGGTGCTATTGACAGTTAATTAAATCCTTTTTCTTTCCGATAAGTGTTATCAATTTGTCATTAATGGCATTGTCGATCCAAAAGCGTACATGAAACTGGCCAGCACGAGAGGGGAAATGGTACCTATTATTTATTTGTGTGTATTACAGTCAAGTTTAGAATTCTTAAAATAGTTTCCCGAACTCGCATATTGCTGATGCCTTCGAAATATTTCGGTGCTATTTTGGGAACAGCTTCAAAGAGAAACAGACACATAACCGCTTAAAGAGATGTGGTAAGCAGCTTAAAAACAATTTTTTACTTCTTGAATTAGCCAGCAAAATTAGCATCCGGTATCTGGGAGCTTTCGTTTAACCGTGAATGTGCGAGTGGTGAAAAAAAAAATAGTGCTAATTGAGTTTCCTCGTGCTCTTCATCCGTCGCTCTGTCTCTCTGATAATGGGGCGTGATATTTATAGTCGTCAGATTCGATCTCGGTAGTAAATGTGAAGAGTAGGGACCACGGTGTCTGACAAATGTTTCACTAGCAGGCGTATGCCCCCATCTTGTATACACACATGCCTCACGTGCAGGCGCGCCCAATCAATACTGCATGTGTATATCCCACTGAGACGTGAAGAGGTCCACAGAACTGTCGAAGAGCGCTTCGTCGACCCAACAACACAAGAGTCTCGGCCATATCGATTAGTATATTATTCTGATCGGTTTAGATGAGTTTTCTGGCTATTCCAGTAGCGATTTCATTAAAGGAAAAAGATTATTGTTCTTGACACTTAAGCCTTGCTTTTCTTGAAATACGATTGCGCTTTTTCTTTCTTTTTATATCTCATTTTAGTTTGGCAGATAGTTATGATTAATCAGCTGTTTAAAATTAGTGCTTGGCGCACACGCATGCACCGATGCACCCTTTGTATTTTCAACGTCGTGCAGGGAGAATTTAAAAAAAGAAAAAAGAAGTCTGGATTTTGTTAGATAACCCGAGTTTTCTTATAAATGATATTTTTCTGATACCCTTACTTTATTCTTCTAATACCTTAAAACGGATGTTGAATATATAGACAGATTAAGAGATATTGGTGAAGGAAACAAGATTGTACACACATGCTGGAGTTATTTTAGAATTGAAGTAGGTTTTATAATAAACACAGATTATTAAAGATTGTGTTATACAGTTAGCCGGTCTTGGACGGATTATTCCTCCAGAAATTCGAGTTTTTCATCCAGCTAAACAAGTATACCAACCATAGAATACATGCAATTTACAGCCCCATTGCACTGCTGCATCACACCTTTAATTACTTGATGAAAAAAGAAAAGGAAAGAAAAAACGAGAGATGTGGCAGATCGTTCACGATCAGAGTTATATTTATAATACTCAAGGAAATGATTGATATCTTAAGTACATATATCACACGTCGAAGCGGATGACAGTAGTAATATATCGTGAAGAAGGGAGAGTAAGATGTGAAAGGATGGGTGAAGGATATGATTTTGAGGAGGGAAATAATGAAGGAGAATGGCTTTGGAATTGGCAGTGGTTTTTATTTTGTAGCAGCCAACACGTCATTCCTAAATAAGGATGGATATTTAGTCATTTACATCAGTGGAATAAGCGGATCATAAGTTGAAAACTTCCTGATAAGAAAAGACAGTCATTGTAATTGCAGAAAGTGTAAAGTTAAATACTGTTGTGTAGGTGGGATATTTTAATGCAATAGTTGCAATAAAATCTAAAATTGTGCGCTTCACTTCGTTCGATTTCGGCCAAGGAGAGACATTCTGCCCTCACTAAAGACAGAAGGCTGATTATATCATTTTAAATTTAAAATGATGTTAGCAGCTCACGCAGAACCGTGAGTAACGATATTATCTTTAAGTTCAACATAAACCCAAGTTATAAGGTTGAATACTCGGCCTTGAGTCTTCAGCGAGAGAAGAATATCTCTCGGTGATCGAAATCTAACGCAGGTAACGCTTCCGAATTTTTATTTGAACTGTAAAGTTATTCCAGTAGACACTGTAACTACACAGTACTGGATAACAGCGATGGATATATTTCTTATAGGCGAACAGTGTAGCTATTTCCAAAAATAAAAGGAGGAAACTAAAGGATCACAACCCCAGGACTTAAAAGATGTCCTTGTGGGAGCGATTGTTCCACACCAGATTAAATTAAAATACAAGTATGTCACGAACGATGAAAGCACAAAAGTCGTTATGGCCACTTCAAAAAAACAAAGTGCATTAAGGAATAATGGCGTTGACAAATGTGGATAAGATAAAGAACAGATGGAGAACATACGTCCTAGGATTGTCGAGATCCATGTACAATAAACAGTGGAGGTTATGGAATGTGTTGGGAGAGTTCCTATTGAAATAAAACATTTACAATGAAACTGCTAACTCCTCTGGCTACGATAGTTGTGACTATAAAGGGAAATTTATATATTCGTTTAAGACATCCCAACATACACACTTATGGTTATTGTTTTATGATACAAGTTGGTCTGATGGAACCAGTCAAAAAAGATAGTATGAAGTTTGCTAATCTGACTTAATATTTTATTAATAATGTTTGGAAAATAAATATTGACCAAATAGTCACATATCTAATAAAATGGAATGGAACACAAAAATCAAGGAGATAAACTAGCAATGCAGTCTATTGAGGAAAACTAGCAGACTGAACCAGTAAGGTTTACGAGTACATTTGATCAGCATATTGTCAACCACTGGAATAAAGTATCTTTCTGGGTGACCCAAGGGCAGCTGGATCAATGAGAAGAGCATAACAAGGATGGATATGCTCTTAGGTTGTACAGAGAGTATTTTTTTTAGCTGATGCAGCAAACGCCTGGTTTTATTCCATCTTACGGCGTATACTAATACAGTATTAGTTTATTACAGCCACGAAAAACATAAATAAGTAAAACAAAAGCTACAAGATTAGTATAATAACTTTTTCGTTTTGTTTCTTAAATAAAAATCTACCGATTGTAGTACAACTGTTTTGCCAAAAGTAAAGACAGGTGCATAGATGGCAACTTTGTGACAACACTCGCACACGATGATAATTAGATATCAGATTTAATGCACTTGGAAATGTGACTTCAGCAGTTTAAATCATCACAACATTAAAATAACATTAGCATGGGAAAACTTTTCAACGTTCTTTTTTTTTTAATTTTGCGCCATAAATGACGTTGAATGAAAGTATATTCTTTAAAGGCAGTATAACAGTCCAGTTTTCATATAACAAATTTACAGAATATGCAGTTCGAGCTTTCGCTGAAAATGGCAAAAATCAATCTGCTGATTTGATAGCCAATCAAGGAAAAATAATTCACTACGGACAGCGGTATTGTCTTTTGTATTGTTTGAGAAAGAAAGTTCCAGGCAGAAAAAAATTCCAGATCGACCATCATGTGCAAACAATGTCGCACATTGCGTGGCCAAAAACAGAAAAAGAAAGGAGAAATTGCCACATTAGTCTCCTTCTAACCTCAAAAGAAGAGAAGAGAAAATTGACTTTTCAGATGATCCCTGTCTCGCCTTGGTAAGCAGAATTATCCTTTTCAATATGTTTTAAGCAACGAAGATTTCAAACAACGTTTTAAAAATAAAAAGTCTAAATAAAAACGTTCCAGACGAATCTAGCTTCAGTAAGAAATTATCTTCATGGTATTTATGATGATAATATTCGCTCAAGTTGTCAAGATATTGGAGAAAAATGTAATCCTGTTGTCCGCTGATGAAAGGGCAGACGTTTTTCCATTATATTGCACATTTGATGTGTGAAATTAGATGGAGAGCCTTCTCGTCCGCATTGTATTTCTTCACAATTGCAAGATTTGTGAACGATTCTTTATAGGTATTAAGGCCAGACCAAAAATCGAGTCGAGGCGAAAAAGTCTGCATGTTTGTTAGGCGATAAAAGCAGATTTCATTACAAGTTGTCTATCCAAACTTAATCCACCTTACTTGCTTAGATTATATAGGAATTTTTAGCGAAGGTAATAAAGTTATTTCTTGTGTAAAACATATCTTCAGAAAACTCCCTACACGCATGGCTATTTATGGAGATATGCAACTCAGCCTCCTCTGGATATTGCAGATGCTGCAGCAGTTCACGTTGCAGATTTCAAACATTTTGATTAGACAACATTTACTGCTCATCGAGACTCATTTTGTTTGTTCATCTGACTGTATTACAGAACCTAAAGCGGGGACTTGATTTCAGCAGTGCAACTGAAGAGGTACAAAAAATCCAATTAAAATTTTGAATGCAAATAGAACTTTGTTAAAAATTACCAGAAATTTAAATTTCAAGTAGAGGTTTCGAAGAATCACATTTTTAAATTTACGCTAATCATCTCTGTCGACGTGGAAAGGTACACTGCTCGACTAAATTAACAGACCACATAGAAAACGTGGTGTAATTTGTGCAGCTTGAGAAGTGAGGCAAAATTTGGTATGGTGGTGTACCATAGAATAACGGAAATGAGGATACAGCGAAAAACTTCGGACAGCTATAAGGGGCATGTTTAGGGAGTGTATAAGAATTTCTAAAGAGATCACATTACAGAAATCAATACAACACGCTCGAAAACATGGTCACACGAGGTAAGTACGGCGTATGATCCCCTCCAACAGCTAAACAAGCCTGAGAGCGGTGAACCATGCTCGATATAATGTCGTCTACAAGGTTATGTGACAATAAAGCCCATTCTTCAACCAGTGGTGACCTAAACTCACGAAGTGACTGAACAGTTAGTTGTCGGCGTGCAATGCGACGCATTGCACGCCGAGAGCCAACACATGCTCCATCGGATTTAAGTATGGTGATAGAGCTTGATCATGACAGTCGTTGGATATCTTCAGTTTCAAGATATTATCCCGCCACTTGAGCTCGATGTGCAGTGGCGCTGTCGTTATTGACAAGAAAATATGTGACAAATGCACCCTTAAAAAGTTGCACATAGGGTTCCAGGATCTGACCTCAGTACCTCTGTGCAATTTCAGTACCGCTATCAAAAACATGAAGAGGGATGTGGTCGTTTATTATTCCGCCTAGCCCGAGAAAATCACCTCCATCGTAAGGGTTCCTTTCTCTGAAGTTGGAGGGATAGTACCGCATTCCTCGTTGTTTCCAGATGAAACAATGTCTAGAATCTGTTTATAAGCTAAAACGGAACTCATCAGACAGCACGGAACTGTATCCCATTTTTCAAGGCTGCAAGTCAAATGTTCATATCACCAATTTCGATTAGCTGTGCGGTGGTTTGGGGTTAATGGGATTCAAGGTATTTGTGTTTGTACGGCGGTCTCCAAGGTTTCCCCTATAACCGTGCGGTTAATGGGATACAAATCATTTGTTTATAGTCCATTTGAATTGAGCCTTCTTAGCACAGTCCGGTTGCTAATGTTTTTACCTGTGACCGCACCAACATCAGTAGACAATTTATGACAGAACATCGTAGGGTTCCGTCTTGCTGTCAGAGACAGATAGCAGTCTGTTCTGGTTGTTGTAGCCCTCGGGCGAACTTGCCGGCTGTTCTTGTAAACCTGTCTCCTGAAACTGCTTCCATAGTACAGACGACACTGCGTGACACATTAAGCCAACGTGCAACCTCTGAATGTGACTGTCTGGTTTCAAGTTGTCCAATGGCTCCCATCTCAAAGAATCGTCTAAACGCCGAAGAGTTGCCATCCTGAGTACTCGAGATGAGACTATCTCACTGAGCAAGCCAAAAAATGGGAATTAAGTGATGTGGTCGCAACCCATGTTTTTATAGTCATGAATAATTTGCATAATATGCGGCTCTCTAAGGTGGTAGATTGATTTCTGTTGGATACTAGAAATTTGCATGCTAGGCTATTTATCAAATAATCGCCTTCGGCGACACTGTTCATAATAAAATATTCATGAAAATCATCTTGTTCTGTTAATTTTTGTTGAGCAGTGTAGTTCTTTGCTTTTAAAATGATTTACAATGGATCACATGAAAAAAAATATTGCTTTTTACTGTAGGCTATTCAGAGACTATTCCGCGTAAAATTACACTTATTCTGAAACGTTTCATTTAACGGCGTAGTCCATTAAAAGAAATTGTAATTCAATTCATAAATAAATATCTTTTGATGCATATTTTGGCGTATTTAATTACGTATTTGCATGCATATTTTCATGTATATTTTATTTCATATCTACATGCATATTTTCAATATTTTTGGTGAACTTTATCTGATGTCTAATGATAACGCTTTTAGTTTCTTATGTACATATTTATTCCTGTATTTAAGGTAGCGTTTTGTCCGTTGGTAAAATGGAACAGTGTCTGACTTTCTCACTGTTGGTGTAACATTTAACTTTCTTTGCCACCAGAGTTTTCTGGTGTGTTAAGTTAATATACACTACAAACTCTACAATCAGATAAACTATAGATAGATAAAATAGTTCACTATGGATGAAATAATTTATTTGATTTACTGAATAAATTATTTTTACTCATTTACACATAACACAATCAATGAATAGTAATATCTATAAAATATTTCATGCAAAAATATGTTGTGAGCTGAGAATCTAATATCATCTTCCCCAGGGGTGCTTAACCGCACTGTTTGCAGATTTTCTATATGCAATACACATTCGGGAACATAAATTCACAAAAGTGGAGTCTATCTGTATTATTCCTTATCTTTCTTTTATTGTACCCAAAAATCTTTCAAAAGGTTACTAGCAATATTCACAATATTCTAAGAATGTAGTAAATTTCGAACTACAGAAAAAAATAAATAAATAAAACAAGCTCTTTGAAGGTTTGTTGTTAAAAGTGAAGTACACAAACTGAACCAGGCCATCCATGATCCATTGTACCCACTATATTACAAGTACTGTGCAAGTATGCCATTCCTCGAATATAATGGTGCTCAGTTTCTTTGAAGGCCTTCTAAGTTTCCACAACAACTGAGCAGTAGTTCTAAGAAATTTTTAATTTTTTTGTTTATTTTCTACTCAACCATACTTTCCTTTCTGATAATCTATCGAGGCATATCTTTATTAGTATTAGAACTAGTAAAATGATGCAATCGAATCCATTCAATGGCACTTCATTGATGGGATTCGAACTCCGCACTTTTATCAGTCGGTGTGGGAATGCAGTGATTTTAAGCACCGCACTACCCTAAGGGCAGAAGTTGGATTAATATACTATTAAATCAGCGTCCTCTATGTTGGTAAGATTAAGGCGTAATTTAATTAAATCTTTTTTTTTTTTTTTTCAATCCGAAATCTACACCAGGAAGTTATCAATTGCTTTTCTTCTGAAACTGAGAATTTTAAATTGCAAATACTAGAAGTTTTCATAAATACCACTCCTCCTGCTCGTGCAATTTATCTAATTGAAATTAATAAATAAAACGATTTTTCTTGTTTAGTTTATTTTTCTAAATAATAATCATATTTTCAAAAAGGCTAACTTGTATCAATATATGTAAAGTTTTTTAAATCTTCTTCTTATTATTTTTTTTTTTTTTTGCTTTTACATTATTCAACTTTATAAATGCGTGAATGCTACAGGCTACAAACATGATTTCATTTTTATTAAATTTGCATTCCAGTATATAAATTTATGAGGCAATAATGACCTTGAAATGGGTCGGCTGATAATTAAAATCAGTTACTGTACACTATTAAATTCATATTATTAATTTAATTATTTAATATTAATCTTTTAATATTATTTATTTTGTATAATTATTATGAATTATTTTAATTTTAATGTTATTTAATACTAGTTTACTATAATAATTATTACTTTATTTTAAAAAAAGTAGACCTCATTAACAATACAGTTGAAAATATAAATTGTTTTCTTGATCCAACACATTTTAAACACCTTCCTTGTAAGATAACTGCATATCAAAAAGTATCTCGCTTCTTACATTAGTATCTGTATGGAACACGGGAAATAATTCATCAGATATCTACTCAGTGTTATTTATTCTAATATTGAAATAAAGTGAATTTTTAATTTTAATTTTTGATTGAATACAAACCGAAGAGTGCGTAGCCAAAAATGATATATGTATAAAGTCAGAAAAATGATGGATGCGAAAACAATTACGTTTAGGCTATGCGTGTGAGTGCAATTTCACAAATATAAACAAAAACTTCGATATATTAAGGCCAATCGATCAAAGTCTAGAGTCTGTTGATGAAAGGTGTGAATAGCTAAAATGGTAGTTCTTTTGGGGGAAATTGTATTGAATTTATCATGATAGTTATACCGAACTTATAATTGACAGAAAGCCAGTTTCTCCTAAATTAGGAAGTGGTCGACTTCCTGAGTCTTATCATGATATGAGCAACGCATTAATTTTTTTTTATAATTCAACTCCACTGCAACAAACCATATAACACTTCTTTACAAATATAAAAGTATATACTAATATATCATTTAATTAGAAACTCTACAGTAGAACCCTGTAGAATTTCGAATTAAAGGGAGGACAGCATTATCCGAATTATAAGATATAATTATATATGATTATAAAGAAAAATAAAACATTATAAGAATGTTTATGTTTTAAACAAATTGGAATAGAAAGAAATAAATCATTTAGCATTAATAATAATCAGATTTAGATCGTCTTCCGTGATCCTTCTGTTTGATGGTAGGTTCAGTTATATTTTCGTTTTACATTTCTCTTAGAGCATAAAGCTTCATCGAAATGCTAACAAATAGATCTAACTTCATCTACAGATATTTTTTTCCTTTAATGCATTTGCTATTTCATCTTCTTCTAGCCACGTTTTAACATCCCGGAAATTAATATCCTTTTCACACTATTGTGCAGGTCATTTTGGCACTCTTCATCTTTGATTCCATCTAAATAAGTACCAACATCGTCGCCTTTTCATAGCTTTTGACATGCTTTTGCTACTGTACTCTGCTTTACTTCATTCCAACTTGCAGCTCACTTTAAATAGCATATTTTATTTTGTAACTTTAATATTGGTCCTCTCTTTTCTCTTCTTGTCAGCGTTGTCAAAAAACGCCGAACACCTCAACTGTTTCCTTCGATATAAACTTTTACAGCTGAGTACGTTCCCGGATCTATATTCTATGAAGGCTGTGGTACTAGGATATAAGAAAATTCACATCGCCACTAGATAAATTTTCAAACGATTGCGCAGTGACATCTAATAATAAAAAATGTATTAATGTTTTCAATTACATTAATTTTTTTTTTCCATTTAAATGATTTTATTTTTCTTCTGAAAGATGATTGTGAAATATCCTGAAAGAAATTTTGGATTATATTTATCTTTTAGGAAAAATCGCCATTCTGCAAAAAATAAAATGTATAAGGAAGAATGCAATTCGAATTATACAGGGTCCGAATTAGTTAATTTAAATTTTAAAACAGCTTTATTTTTACAAGTTTAAATTCTATGCAAGTGTTTGTTGCTGTTCTTTTTTTGGATTAAAAATGGAAATTGTCAATAAAAATTAAAACAGATTTTTTAATCATATAAGACAGAAGAGTTTTCAAAATAGCGATATCACCACCCAAATAAAATATTCACTGTTTCTATATTCGGATTAAAAATTTAAAAATTTTAAATTTAAAGCAAATTTATATCTGTGGAGTCCCAAATCTCTTTAGGAATAAATCTGTTAACTTACAGGACAAGACAAATAAGGCGATGGTAATATATTTATCTTCGTTTAAAATTCTATCCTTTGTTTACAGTAAAATTTTGTTGTCCAACGCGTTCTGTACAGTATTTACCGACTGGTTTAGCAGAAAAGACAAAGAACAGAATCTCGTGAGTACATAATGTTTCTTCTGCGCTTTATTCACAACATCAGAGTAGAAAAAAAACGTCTTCATCCAGCAATTTTTCACAGATAATTGCAGGTAGCCTTCATGGAAAACTGATTGGTTGCCACTAAAGTAATTACATCCGTATCATTAGTTTGGTTGCAACCAAACTAATGATACCAGTGCAATTTGCTGAAAAGTCCGAGATCATCTTTATTTGTTCTACACATTAATACTTAATTTTTCTTTTAAAATTCCAACGGAACTGGTTTACCGCTAATCGCCTTGAACGCGATATTTTATTCAGCCCTGTTTAAACAACTGTAAATTTTGTTCGAACAATCACCTTTTAACTGGGTATTTCGCAGCCTTTGATTTGTGTTTGTTTGTTTGGTTGAAAAAGTTCAATTACTTGAAGTGATTGAATTCTGAATGGAATAGAACAGAGTTCGAGCTTCTAAATAAGAGAGCAGTTAAGATACTTTTGCATTACTTAGTTATTGAGCCAGTTGTTTGTGGGATTTTAGGCGCATTAGCAACTTGATGATTGCGCTGTATATAATATGTCTGTAAACTGCATGTGATCTGTTGTGGATTTGTTGTTTCTGGACGAAAAACTACAGTTACCGGGAGGAAAAACCATGCCTGAAACCTGAAAACTAACTCAGCCACGTTGTGAAAAAAGCCATAAAAATTCCTCGAGTCATGGAGGAATGTTTATGGGCTGTTTCGAATCCCGTCGATTACTCGACGGGATTCGAAAAAGTCCATCCTTCTGTCTGTCCATATGTCCGTCCGTCCTCATGCAACAACTCGATTCCCAGTGGATGGATTTTAATATTGCAGATTGCATATCTGAACCTTTTAAAAATATTTGTCCTGCCATTTCAAATTTCATTAAATTCGATGAATAGAAATTCTGCATTTATCTTCATTTTTTTCCCTTCCATATGTAATAACTTGACTCTCAGTGGAAGGAATTGCATAATATTTTATATTTCTCTCTGTTAGAACGATGTGCTTAGCTTTCCTAATCTCGTTCAAAACGGACAACTAGACATCCAGCAATTATAATTTTTTCATGCATATCAATTAGGTCATCCATATTCCATATATTATAGCTGAAGCACTAGATATAACGTTTTATGCAACGCGCTGATTGCTGGAATGCATGGGCAAATTGGCAGATGCACAGTAAAGAAATTTTCTCGATTCGCTCATAAAATTCGTTGCTTTTTGCTCTTTTTTTGTTAAAAATATGAATTATTAATATTTACTAACGCTTCTGAAATGTAACTCACTGCGTACATTAACTTGTTCAAGTTTTGTCCCCATGATTGCCAAAATAAAACTAGATATTAATTAAAAAATAGATTCATGGAAAGCATACTGCAAATTAAGGTTGCTAACCTTGGCGTTAGGATAAAGGGGGCACATGAGTAAAAGGGACCTTCTGGAGAACACCGATTGAGGATGAAAAACATTAAG
Source organism: Mastigoproctus giganteus (assembly GCF_048544385.1). Lineage (NCBI taxonomy): Eukaryota > Metazoa > Arthropoda > Arachnida > Uropygi > Thelyphonidae > Mastigoproctus > Mastigoproctus giganteus. The sequence continues at coordinate 62,879,101 of NC_143577.1, forward strand.
AACTACTCCATTACGCTGATGATATCCAGCTTGAAATATCATCAGTTAATAAAACTGTATGCAATTAGAAAAATGTACAAGTCCTTCGAATTATAGAATGAATACCGATTAACAGGCTTTCTTCAGGTTGAGAAATACAGCATATATTGCAAATTATACTGTACTGTATAACATATACTGTATAATACTGTATAACAAAATGAGATTTTACTTTTCAAGGTATAATTAATATGATTATAACAGAATATAATTGAATTATATATGATTATGAGAATAAGAGATTTTTAAAGTTGAAATTCTAGGAAAAATTCTTACTATGAAAAAATTGGGGCATTTCCGGGTCAAAACTATAAAACCCAGAGGAATAAATTTTTCCTCTCTGGCTTTTCTGGGGTACCCTAATATTAACAGCGCCGATATTATTTCATAAAACAGTGCAACTAGATCTGTAATTTTATTTCTGCTTTAAGTAAAATTATCAGTTAGTTCACAAAAGGAGTACAAAATCAGATTGTGTTTTTCAAAGCAGATCAGTAAGTCACAAAATATGGCAAAAGAAAAAAAAAAAAGAAGAAGCAGAAAATTGACTTGAATATCGCATTTATTTTTTTGGACAAAACAAGAATAAATATTATTTCTACACTGGTCCCATCGCTTCATAAAATTTTAGAAACCTTCTAACAAGACACTGATTTTTGTCGTGACCAGTGATGTGCATAATTTTCAACCTCAACATCGTAAGAAAATGTTAGCCATCAAACGGTTCTTCAAACATTGTCCACCCTACACTGAGCCCTCGTGGGGAACATAGTTGACATAAATACCGCATAAATACCGACCTCCTCACTCAGGGTGGAAAAGACCCGAGTTCGAATCTCGGGAAAGATGCGAGGAAATTTTATGTCTTGTTTACTGGCTGAGTTATTTGGTTTCAGGTGCAGGTAGCATGGTTCAGTGTCCCGAAAACTCGGGTTTGTCGTCAAGGAAATAGAAAATCGACAACAGAACACCTGCAATTAAGACATAGGATGCACCGGTAGATAAGGTAATTTCCTGGTGGTTCTAATATGATGCTTCAAATCCTTAATTGTTTACGGAGTGTACAATACGATGGACCATCCGTTCCATCACCAGGAATTTGGAAATGCGGAAGACAAAGCCATGAAAATAGTCACATCTGTTTACCTTCCATGCTGATAGCAAAGCCTTATATTTCTTTGTTGTGGTCAGCCACAATGCTCCCACTGCACTGATATACATTTGGATCCAGATTAAAAATGATGAGCGTTACTGGCTATGACAGTGGCACGAAGTTAAGGACTGAAAACAAAAAAAAATTGGCAGAGCTGCAAGCCTTCTGACTATTGTTCTATTTGATCACACATTTTAAAGGACGGTATTCATTTCTTTAGCATCGCTAAAAACATGGTTATGAAAAGGTGTGAGAAAACAGGCAGCGAAAATTACTCCTTGTGCATGATATTGTCTACAAACGCCCTCGATAGGAGAAGACTTTAGAAATTCCTCTAGTAATTGATGAGAATCGAACTGAGACCTCTTAAAACAAGTGGTGGCAGATGGCGAGATATCGTGTGGGCCAAAATTCCGAGAAGGACAAAGGAACACTGAAAGTACAGAATCGATTCGATTGATTTTTGAGCTGTGTTAGCGTGGAAGTCACTGAATGCAGGCACCAGATTGCAGCGGTAGAAATGGTAATGATGTTATGTTAGGTTAGATATGTGTTAAGCGCCCGAAGACTGAAACTACGAGGCATCAGTATATTCTGTCTGTAAATACTTGTATTCTTCAATTGGTTTGCTGGACGAAAAACTCGAGTTTAAGGGAGATAAAACCATGGAACCCTCCTTGAGACCGACCAACTCAGCCACGTTGTGAAAAAAAAAAAAAAAGCCCATAAAAATCCTCGCGTCTTTGACGGGATTCGAACTCGGGCGTTTTGCACTTGGTGTGGAAAGATGATGACAGTAAGCAATATGCTAACAGAATTTGAATTCAGTTTAACTTAGGTTCTGATAAACAATAGTATTTCTGGAAGCTTTTCTTGTAGTGAGAGGACGGACCCTTTGCTATTTGCGTCAGGACTTAGAAAACTCGATACCGCCTTGTTTCAGTGGAAAATTTTCTTATGATTTCTTTATTTAAAGGGAGAATATTTATGAATATGACAACAACGATCAATATCAAAAATGTCATGCACACTTCTGCATTAATCTTCGTCATCAAGGCAATCTTTTTTGCCTGGTCATTTCCTGTGGAGGGAATGTTGCAGTGTGTCTGTAAATATTTCGACGCTGCAATAAAGTTTACATTTATTGTAAATCTTTACGCATAATGATATTACTGAATTCCGATAAAATAAAATACTTGATGCCATGTTTTATCAACTATTATAAATTGCTTCTGCTTACTGTGTTTACTTCAGGCATGAAAACAGTATAACACGATATCAATAAGTTATTCAAATGGAGGCGGAAGGTGTGGTTAGAATTGATGCATTATTACAACGTCCTCACACTTCGACAATATTAAATTTAAAACGCATGCAAGTCGCTATTGTATCACGATTATGCTAATTGCCATGATAAATTAACATATTTTATATAAAATATTAATTTTAACTGGTATATTAGAAAAATAGCTTTGAATGAATAACGTCATTCGTTTTTCGTGCAAAGATCTGATAAATCCATTTGATCCTTGTTGTGCTGAATCAGATCGGGATTAATGCCTTACATATAATAATTAATTTCTTCGCATTTTTGATTTCCATGAATTCCACTTGGTTATCGTGTGGACATGCCAAATAATGGAGTCTGTTTCAATTTTGTTTCAAGATCAAAATAACAATAATAAAATCGGACCTCTAGGATTCCCTTTCCATACACTGAATTTGGATTACATCGGACTGTAACCACCGCCTGGATTAGATTGAATAGGCACTAATAATTTCGGTGCCGGTCATTATGTTTACAAATAGAGTATTAAAATGAAAACATCCATGTGAATCTGATTAAATAAGCGGCTCCAGCGGCTATTTAAGATCGGTGGAATTTACAAGATATAAAATGTTACCATATTTTGTGGAATAACGTGCATTGGAACATGCCGCGTGACTAACTACACTCCATCACTTACCATTCGGTACCCACTGAAATACGTATTTTTTCCATTCCGTCACGGAGTTAATCGGTCTCAGTTGTAGATGTGAAGTCCATCCGCCTCCGGAGTTTCGTCCAGCAAAACAAGCAAATCGACCAAAGAACACACGCCATTTATTGACATTATTCGCTTGGTAGATGAGTTGATTCTCGGATGGCTTTAATATGACAGTTGTATAGATAAAGATGAAAGTAAAATAATCTATTGGAATATTAAACTTTAACAGACCACCATCTAGACTCTTTATAAATGACAAACAAATTCCTTGTCTCTAAAACGAAATATTCAAGTACAACTGTTGACAATCGGCTAAATTTCACCTCTCATGAACAATTCTGCTGCAGAGATTAAAATGTCTACAGGTATGTTAAATTAAAATCAACGTAATGAAGGGTAATCAATAGGAAAACTCTTCTAACATATTACAAGACTATCTTTTTTCCTATAGCTACGTACGATGCTGGTGGAACTCTAGGCAACGCTTCATATCTTCCAGAGAGTTATACTTCTTGTGATGTTAAGGGCCTGTAAAACCGTTTCTACTCCTGCTGTAAAGGCTGAGATTCTGCCGCTGGGTCTGTTTCTTATTTAAAGGGAAATTCGAATTCGGATTAAACGTAATCTACTCAGAGAATTTCTTGAAATCACTGTCAACATAAATATTAATATTAAGTCATTACAGCAATTTCTTTCTGACGTTCCCTCTCCTCTCTACTAATATCAATAAAGATATTAGCACAGGAGAAGATCATTTCCCTTCGTTTGTATACTACTTATCTATTGACTGATCACAGTTCAATGAATGTTGAGTGTTTCGACTTCAGACCTACACAAATTGGGTTCTTGAACAGCTAAAGAAGATTGGGTGTACAGTGTCCAGTCTTCATTCAATTTCTTTCTTGCTTCAACCATTCATCTCTAGAAATGAAACTCATTTTATTGCAAACAAGGAACCTTTTAAATCTTTCCACAACTGCACGTCTTGTATTTACAAAATGGATATATTCCATCCTTTTTTTAATTCAAATAGAGCAGCAAATCAGTCGACCACCTCCATTTAATCTACTTCATACTGAAACTATTTGACATCTTTAACTTCCTGACTATATGGAACTTCCATTTCAAGAATTTGTCTGGACTACTGTAACGTATCCTTAATTGCATCCCCTTCCTTTCCAATTTTTATTTTTTAATAAGTATAAATATTTATACATATTTTTATATTTATTTTATTTTATTTATTTTTGTTGATACCTTTAAGGGGCAGGATTGGCTAGCCTATTTTTAGGCAGGATTTTGTGCTGATACCATTGGGCATTGGAGCAGATCCCGGATGCTGGATCTTTTTCCTTCTTATCCGTCTAGATAGGGCAGTACATTGAGGAAATCCATCTTAATTTTGAATATGTTTCAGCATCTGAACAGGTGTCTCTAGAACTTTCTATACAATTTTTACCCATATTCAAAAGAAACGAATCAAGCTAATCAAAGACCCCTCACTCACAAACTCACTCCATTTCTGATCACAGGGACTTTCGATTTGTGCTGTTTGCCTTTTCTAGAGATACATCTATGGACACTACTCTTATGGACAGATCTACAAACACACCCCTTTCTTCTAAATCAATCAGAACACACTGTTCAGTGAACTGGTTTCCATACATCCATAATTAAACTCAAGACTCACCAAATGTTTTTTCCTCCTTTCATTTATTAAATTAAATTAAAATTTCTGTTTATACTCCGGCACGACAACCAAGTCAGTAGAGTTTACAATAAATCGTCAATACAAATATTTATCGTATTTAGTAGTCACGGGTTTGAACCCCGGTCCACCCAAGGAAAGCGTGCTATGCACTCTCGCTCCTGACCAATCCCTCTACATCAGTTCTGTAGAACAACCTCCGTCTCTATTTCCTTAAAATTACACAATACAGAAATTCAAGTCCAACTCAACAAGTTTCTCTCATTTCCCATACTCTCAACTTTCTCGCTGTACTGAGTACAATATATTTGACAACCTTTCGTATTGGAAATCACTGTAAGAATTCTTTTTCTTCTTGTAGTTAAGAAAAGCAAGCACTAATGTAAGGTTTCATTTCACTTCGTGCTCGAATTACACGATATTAAAATACCGTACGGATGAAAGTTAGAACAAGGAAGACACCGAGCTATGCAAATATTACTTTTAAACGTTGATCTTCAACGAAAGTGAAATCGATGTGACCGAAAGAGCGTATATATTACAGGAGTTCTCCTTGTATATCAAGAAGTACTCTGTGGATTTAAATTAAACAAGCTTTTTTCGCTCCTTCCTAGAGAATTTGGCAATAGCCAACGAAGCAAGATGTTTTAGAGGGAAGTACCTTATTTATTGCGTTGAATTTCTTCGGAAATTGATAAATATTTTTATTTCTACGGAAATAATGCCACCAGTCAAGATTATTGATTTTGTTTTATCTTAGTATTACACAACTATGTCCAACGATGATTATTCTAAATTTTTAATATGCATAATTGTTTAATATGCATTTTATAACGAACCAGAAGTTCACAAAATGACTGTGAATTTGCATCGATTGTATTCATGAAACTAAAGGGGTTGAGGAAGTTACAAAGAAATTATAATATGACGAAATTCCCTTAAAAGCGTGAAGAAAATGCATTGTTCTCAATTATTAAGTTAGAAAGGCCATTATCAAGCCACTACAGGATGGAAGCCTCCTCAACGATTCACGTTGAGGGAAAAGGACCATAATTTTCCACGCTTGTCCAATGCAGATTGGCAGATCGACCGTATTTAGCAGTCAGGGGCTTAAACCCCGATCAACCCAAAGAGCGTGTGCTACTGCACTCCCGCTTCTGACCACACGGCTACGGAAGCCTAATCATTAAGTATTCATTAAGTAATGAGGCATTATCATTAAGTACTAGCTTAAAAACTCCAGATTGCCAGGGCATCCAAATCAATGATCTCCTGGAAATCTAGAATTCGCTGGTTTTGAGCCATCTATCATACAGTCAGATCTTTCTCCCCTCTAACTTCTATCTGTTTAGCTGGTTAACGAATCATTAATGCCAGCAAGTTCAGTCCAACACGAACATTTAACAAACAGTGGAGATGTCGCTTGATTGTACGCTATGGCAGGTGTCTAAATAATTTGAGCGATTATGTGAAAATGGTCGATTTGTCCAGCAATATACTGATCGTGTTTTTCTCGATACAATAAATCCGTAATAAAGTATCTTTTTGTTAAAACGTAGGAACTTTTTATTTATTCAAAACAGTTAATTAACCAATGGTTTAATACTTCAGAAAATTACATATACAAAAATTTCTAAATTTAGAACTCTGCACTGCTTCCTTAGGAACAATGGATTTCATGGTGATTTAAGATTTACACCATCAAATAATGAGAGAGAGAGAAAAATGACTATAAACTTATATTGCTTCTTAAAAAACCCCTCAGATTATGAGATTAAACAGTGGCTGCAATTTCGTATTCATAAATATAATAATAGTTGTGGGAGAGCCTAACTTCAAGAACGAATTTAAAAAATATTTCTCAGAAGTGCCATCTTCAATCAGCAGTGATGATGCTTATAACGCATGTTCCATTCTTCGGTTAATTCAATCGATATTTTCTGCAGGGGCTATCCAAGCCGTTATCAAGTTGTTTTCCCATAAAGGTCCAGTTTTCCATTTATATGATGCATTCATATAGCTGTAGAGAAAATGGATTAAAGTCCTAAAAAATAAGCGAACTCTGCTGAGGGGAAAAATAAATTTAATTCTTTTTTAAAGAAAGATTTTTGTTTATTTTTCATTTTAATCTTACCTTACCAATTTAATATGAAATGAAATGTTTTTAGTGTTGCTGTTTTCGATCTAACAAAATATACTTTTATGCAATGTTGGATTTTGACTGAATCTTTATGAAGCAACACGTTGCAGTATATTTATATATTTTTTTAAAAACGAAATAAACATTCACTAACTCGGAAAAAAACCGACTTCTGTGTTTTGTCATTGAAAACAAGTGCAAAGATTTTTTTGTATGAAATATGCATTGTGAGTAAGTTTTCATGTTTCCGTGCCACACAGATTTGCGTGTTGTGTCTATTAGAGCTTGTTCTCTTTGGGCACGGCCACACAGGTCAGATGATCGTGTTGAGATTGCGTTTTCTGCTTAACAGTAATCATTCGATTCCTTTATAAAGCTGACACTTTATAAATAATGAGACTTCGTTAATATGCACAGACCAAAAATATTTGTTAAACCGCTATGTAAATATATTAATCATTTTATATAAAATCATTATTTTTATTGGCTGCCCTGGAAATACTGAGAAGGGAGGAATATAATATCCAAAATGAAGATAAAAATGGTTCATATTGCCGATATTTTAAGCTTTTTATGGGAGTATAGTCCGATTGTCGACAAGGATTATGTTTGCCTCATATTTCAGTAAAAACTAACATCTAAAATTCTCTTGTGGAAGCCCTTCTACTCTGCAAGGATGTTTTCTTGGATAATGCTCCACGGCTTCCACAGAGTGAGGAAGGGTTGCCTGAGGACAAAGTTAAGGTTGTGTTCATACCACTAAATACAAGTGCTTTGTTACAGCTTATGGACCAGGATGTCCACCGAAATTTCAAGCACTAGTACCATAGGCGAACATTTACCATAACAATTAATGAAATTGAGGATTAAGGGCCTCCAACTCTAAAATAATTTTGGAAAGAATTCAACATTCCTAAGGTTACAAATTGTAAGATGTAAAATCTTACATGTTTAATATTTTAGAAAAGAGTGAGATTTATTTAAAATAAAGATTAGGAAATGGCAATATGGGGCAGCGGAACAGTACTGGCCACAAATACTAATTAGATAATTGGTCACAGGCAAAGAGATTAAATGTAGACAAGGTAACAGTAAAAGTTAGCGTGGGAGACTACTGGCCGAACGTAGCAATTAGCTACTGGCGAGGAGGTGCGAACAATTTAGGCTAGTACAGAACATACGAGAAGGACACAATCGGTCGGACATTCCTTTTGATCGAAGACCCCCGGAGACCAGCCAGGCAGTAAATAAGAGTCAAATGCCCAAGTGAGATTTTAAAATTGGCGTCCGACTGTCGGCGATCGCAAGGTTAGAAGATAGTGAAAAACAAATTCGTTAAAAGCACAAACGGCGCGCTTCAAAGGAACAGAAAATCTGGGAAAATTATAATTTATTAAAATAAGAGGTTGAATTGTACATAGTAAAATTAGCTTGAGAAAAGTCGAAGGACGAATAGGGCAGAAAGAAAGTCGAAGAAAATGAGAAGATTGGGTAAACTCAGAAAAAAGGCGAGCCAGAATTATGAGGGGTGTTGCTGAATTCAGAGTAACAAAAAGTGAGTGAGCAGGGGGAAAAAAACTCAGATCCCTCAGTTGAGCTTTATGTGGGTGGTTATGAAGATGAGTTAGAAACAGAGTGAACCCCTAGTTGAGTATGTGGGGGTGTGTGGAAATAAGTTAGGGGAGACGCAGTTGAAGTTTTTTTTTGCGTTAGAAAATGTGAGAACACAGATCCGTCAGTTGAGCTTTATGTGGGTGGTTATGAAGATGAGTTAGAAACAGAGAGAACCCCGAGTTGAGTATGTGAGGGTGAGCCTTCTTGTGGTGGTTTTGTAAAAATGTGAGTTAGAGACAGAATGGAGTGATGTGGGTATTAATGGAAATGGGTTAATGTTATACTAAGTTGAGTTTTTTTTTTTGTCGGTGTTTGATAGTTGGGTGAGATAGTTTGGACACAACACATAGTTGAGAATTTCGGAGTGTTTTGCAAAGATGAGTTAGTAACATGGGCAGTTGAGGGTTCTGTTGCGGCAGGAAATATGTGTCAGTTAACAGTTGAGTGTTTGGTCGTGGTGGGAAAAGAGCAGGGTAGCGCCCTGTGAGGTTTTCTTCTTGAAAGAGTTCTTAATAGGTGGAGCGAGAAAACGAGGGAAGCACCCTATGAGTTTTTCCTTGTGAAAGGTTTTAATAAGGTGGAGAGAAAGGGAGCGAAATCCGCAGAATCAGTAGCTCGAGAGAAAGGAGCGAAAACTCGGAATTTAGTAGCTCGATAAAGTGGCGAATGGAAGTAGCCCGTGTAAGTTGGAAAAAGGCCTCAGGATGAAGATAGCAGTCCCCATATCGACGGAGTATGATAGTATGCAACGTGCCAGCCCAGTTCAGGTGTACAGTGAGTCCATCAGAATACCAGAATTGTGATCCTCACTAGAAAATTCGTTAGGAGTTCTAGAATGAATGCCCTGATATACGATGATGACATTTCCAACTAAGAGTGGGAGGATCCAAAACAGCGAAGCCGCCTAAGAAGAAATTAAGTAAGTGACTAACATAGTATTCTCGTTACCTTAAAGGACCTTAGGACCCTAATAACAGATTAGTGGAGATTTAAGATACTGAGAGATATATATACATGTATAAAATATATACGTAATGTAGAGAGAGATAAGTTAGGTAATAATAATAGAAATTTGACAGGTATAACTTTGTAATTAGTGAAAGGAACTAAAGAAGAAGAAAAGGGTGTTAATGATAGTAGTGGCTTTGATTAATAATAAAACATATGTTATGTTATAAGCAAAGGAGAGAAAAGGGATATTTGCATAAGTTGTTTCCTGGAAAATGTAGATATGATTAGCATTTTGGAAGGGGAGGGTAAAGTCCTAAACCAGTGTATAAGGTAAGAATTATGGAACATGTAAGGAAATTTATGGATCATGTGCAAGGAAGAAACTATAACAGTTGCTGTACTAATATCGTTTGTGTTGTAAAGGAAAGGATAACATTAATAGAGTATAACATTAGCATTAGCATTAGTAGAGGCATTTGATGCAAGAAAGCAAGCTTATGCAGCATCAGCCAAAAAAAAAAAAAAAAAAACCCACTTCCACTTCACCCCTCTGTTCGTTCAAAATACCTGTCCAGCTGAGCCTTAAACTTATTTAGGCTATCAACCTCCACTACAAGGGATGGAAGTCTGTTCCACCAACCAACCACCCGCTGGCTAAAGGCAAATTTCCGCACGTCTATCCTACATCTGTCTTTCCTCAATTTGAATTTATGCCCTCTCAGGTGATTTTTCTGAGCTAGAGGAAGAATCCCATCAGCATTGAGCATGCTTAAACCATTCAAGGCTTTATACACCTCTATCAGATCACCTCGCTGGTGCCTAGTCTCCAGACACTGTAATTTGCAAAACTTAAGCCTTTCTTCGTAAGAGCACCCCTTTGTTCCATTCACTAATCTTGTTGCCCTTCTCTGTACTCGTTCCAGCAGCTCTACATCCTTCTTGAAATGAGGCCTCCAGACCTGTATACAGTACTCTAGGTGTAGCCTGACCATCGCCTTATACAATGGAATAATCACCTCCTTATACCTGCTGGAAAAATTCCTGTATATCATTGACAATACTCCATGAGCTACTCTTTCAGCCCTTCTGCACTGCTCAGAGAACTTCATATCTGCCTGCACAACCACCCCCAAATCCCTTTCATTCTCTACCACTGTCAGTGTAGTACCACAGAGTTGATACGTTGCTCTGGGGTTGCTGTTTCCCATGTGTAGTACTTTACATTTATCAATGTTAAACTTCATTTGCCACCTCTCAGCCCATCTGCTCAACCTTTCCAGATCCTGTTGCAGCAGCATAGTGTCAGTAGTGTCCTTGACAACCCTGCCAACCTTTGTATCGTCTGCAAACTTGGACATTAAGCCCGATATACCATCATCAATATCATTTATAAATACAGAAAACAATAATGGACCCAACACTGAGCCCTGAGGGACTCCACTAATAACATCAGTCCACGATGAGCAGTGTCCATTGATTACCACTCTCTGTCTTCTCCCCCTCAACCACCCCTTTATCCATAGCAGCAATTTGCCTCCAATGTCACACTGCTCCAATTTGTGTAGCAGTCTTCCATGTGCAACAGTATCAAAAGCCTTTCTAAGATCCAAGTATATAATATCAAAGTTATTCCCTGCATCCAGTTCTTTTGTGACTGCATCATAGTATCCAATCAAGTTGGTCAGGCAAGACTTCCCCTTAACAAAACCATGCTGTGTCTGAGCTATAACTGAAGTCTTGTCTAAATGATCCTGCAGTGCTTCTTTAACCAGTGCCTCCATTAATTTTCCTGGAACAGAAGTTAAGCTCACAGGTCTATAATTACTTGTGTCAGCTTTTGATCCTCCTTTGTGAATTGGGGTCACATTTGCACATTTCCAGTCTATGGGCACCTCCCCTGAGTCCAAGGAAGCTCTCATAATTATGGCTAAGGGTTTGCTTACTTCCTTTGCTGCCTCCTTTAATATAACTGGATAGATCCCATCCACCCCGGGTGCCTTTCTTGTGTTTATCTTCAACAGTTTCTCCTCCACTTTACTCCCAGTTATTTCAAGATTCTGTAGCTTACTGCTAGAGTTGAATACACCTCTGGCATTCCCCTCGCTGAATAACTCCTCATGTGTGAATGTCGATGCAAAATATTCATTTAGTTTGTTAGCTACCTGAGCAGGATCATCAACACTTGACCCATCAATATCAAGTGGACCAATCTGATTCACCCCCTTCCTTCTAGAGTTTACATAAGTAAAGAACTCTTTGCTGTTTTTCTTTGCATCCCTTGCCAAGGATTTCTCGTAATCTGCCTTCGCCTGCCTAACCTCCTTTGTAACTTGGTTGCATATCAACTTGTATCTATCATAGGCTTCTGTGTCATGTGTTAATTTGTATGTATCCCATGCATTTTTCTTCTCTGCCATATGCCTCATTAGTTCATCTGACATCCATTTTGGCCTAAACCTTGAACAATAACCAATGTACTTAGTTATATATATAACTAATACTAAGTAGACAAAGTTGAATATTAATAGTACATGCCTCAGTTTGTTCATTTTTTGTATGTTGTATATATATGTAAATAAACTATGTTATATTATATATATGTGTGTGCTTTTGTCATTCATGAACCACAGCATTTCCGAAGGGAATTATAAATAATAGAGAAGTTCCCTCGAATTTGGAATTCTTCTGTGAAGTAAAAGTCAGATGCGTAAGTGGGGGAAATAAGAATAAAGTGGATAAACATAATAGGGAACAAACGAAACAAAACGAAATAAAAATAGAAATAAAAATAACTAAATATAATAAAAATAATCCTTGTTTTTCCACCCCCCACAAAATGCAATTGATAAAGCATTCAATGACGTTTACAATTGTATGAGTGGAACTGGGGAAAAATACAGACAGAATGTTATAGAAACTCAGAGGATTTTAAGAAAGTGCTCAGGAATCTCAGATTGAGACTGTGAAATTAGGCATACAGGCTTTGGAGGGGGGGGGGAGAAGTGATACTGTTTGTCTCTACAGAGTTTATATGGCGCATATGTGGGAAACTACCGCAGGCGCCTTTCTCCCAACACTATGCACACAACGAACACAGGCGGAATGGGAGAAGAAACCCCAGGTGCCACTAGAACCTGCCTTGGAGTTTTCACCATAAACTTGGGATTTTTCGTCCAGCAAAACAGGCAAATCGACTAGAGAACACACGCAATTTACTGACAAAATAAATATATGGGTAGATGTAATCATGGGGACCCTAATATCATAATTTTTGTTCTGCCTTGGGGTCGCCTTCTTTATCGTCCCGACACTCTTCTGTTCCTCCCCCTCCCAAGTCTTCAGTCTCCCTCTCTACTCTGCCTAAATCGCCAGCGAACGCCTCACACAATGAAAAATTTTTAAAAGTGTCCAAATTCACACCGCATACGTGAAACCATTTCAGCCTAACTAGATTCTAGCGTCCATCAACCCCTATTTATTTATTTATTTATTTATTATTATATATATATTTTTTATAGGGCCCTAGCCACTGAAATCTCAGGAAACTAGGTGGCAGGCCTGCCAGAGTAAATAATTTCTCAATACTGGTGTACCTGATCTGCCTCCACGGGGCCAAGTGTGGGCAACGTTGGGCTCCAGCAGGGATCTAGCGGCTAAATGGCCAGAAGAACAACGATATACAACATTAAACTTACACAATATCCATACACTTTTAAATTTCTGGCCTTCCCAGTGAACTGATACGCCTACAATGAAAGCAACGCTGAGAAGGGGGAAACCCCTGGTGCCGTTTTACATTTTACACTTACCTCACTAGATCAGGCAAAGTAATTATCGAATTCTGTTATCCTGAACAGATATCTGTCATCTTTCTCTGAATACTCTACCTATTTTCTTCATCTTCTCACCTAGAGAACAAGCAGACCTCAATCCAGCAGCCTCTCTGAAGCCTGCCATTGCCGGGCATGTTCTCGTCGCCCTCATTCCGTAAAATTCTTAGGGGTGGTAATGGACGAAAACCTAACGTATAAGGAACAAATCCAACAACTGCGTTCTACAGCATTACGGACTTTCTCGGGTATGAAACTCGATCTCTGTAGAGCGCACAACAAGAAAATATCGGAGGCTGGAAAATCTCGGGTCGAGCCCTCAGAAACCCTCCAATGCTCTGTCCTAACCTGCCGAAGCTCTCGACCTTCAATCGGCACTTTCCGAACAGCACCATCGGTGCGCTCAACTCCGCCAACATTGATTTGGGTGGTCCAGAAGTTTTTCCTATAGAGGAGAAAAGAGCAAATCCATATTCGCGTGCCGTCAACATTCTTGCAATTGTCAGCGGAACTAGTCATAACTCCCAGCTAAAGGTTTTCAGATTGTCTCAATTTTTTGTATCATGGTATATAATAGCTCTCTATAATCACTATAGAGAGCTCTCTATAAGCTCTCTATAATCACTATTTCAGGACCAGCTCAAATTGTAATTAGCTTAAATTCACTCTGATTATGTTAGCTTTTTCTCTGTATTTGCTATGTATCTACGTAGTTTTGTATGTACAGTACTTCATGTAATGCGTACAGCTAATTGTGAAATTCCTCTGGTAGCCTGTAGCGGGAATCGTGTCCCTGTACATTTCTATTAATAAAGAATTTTATTATTATTATTATATATTATCTCTCCCTGATTGGGGGATTCCAACTCGTGACGGGTATTGCTACAAAGTACACAGGGTGGTTGTTGTAATGTCTGGTGTTACTGTTGGTCGAGGACCTCTCTGACTATCCTACAGGTGTTCAGGATTGCGACTTTCTGGAGTTCCTTCTAGGTGTTCGCTGGGAGACCTATTGCTGCTATGCTGTTATGAAGTGTCTTTGGCACCATACCTCTGGTTGACCCGATAATCGCGATGGTCGTAACTTCTTGAGAAGTTAAGACAGGAGAACACAAACCTAAGACAGGAGATCAAAGAGATGATCTCCTGATCTCTCTTTGATCTCCTGTCTTAGGTTCGTGTACTTCCTGATTTTTTCCCCATGGGTTTTCGCAGATGGCCAGTGTTGGGTACCGCTGTGTCAATCGGATAGGTAGCCTTTTCCATCTTGTCCACAAGGGTTATGTCCGGTCTGTTGTGCGGGATTGTCTTATCCGTTATTATGGCGCGGTCACAGTACAGTTTGTGGGTCGGGGTACTACCTGAGGTTCGTGCTTGTAGTACGGTACACTTTCTTCGAAAAGACACTTTCTGAGGCCATGTGTCGACATGTGTCATTGGAGGCTCCGTGCTCCTTGACGATGTATTTTCTGTAGTTTCAGATGTTGATTGCCTGGTCTTGGATGGCGAGCATAAATCCTTCAGGCTCGGGGTAAAGCGTCCCGCTCGTGAGCCATGCATTGGAAGCATATTTTTTATTATTGTTATTATGTATGAGCTTGCTTTCTTGTATTATTAACCAATACTAATACTAAAAGCTAGCTTTCTTTAGTTCTCTATATTTTATCCTCGTCCGCATGGATAGCCACCCTTTTTGAAATTACCATCCTCTCCACACGTAGAAAAGGCCCGGATTCTAATCCGCAGAATGACGCGAGGAACGTTTATGGTTTTTTTTTTTACTCAGTGGCTGAGCTGAGTTAGTCGCTCTGAAGCGTGGATATTAAGGTTTTCCCCTCTCGGAAACTCGTGTTTTTCGTGCAGCAAAACAAATGAATCGATCAGAAAAGCCACACAGTTTATGGACAAATTACACATGGACAGATGAGTTATCTCGAGCGGCTCTAATATGACACTTTTTATATATTTTATATTTTCTCCTTTACAATGCAATGCAGTTTGAAATACATTTTTTTATTTTCTAAAAGAAAGCAAATGTTAATTTTTTTATATTACTACGCGTATTGCTGAAGGTTTTTTGGCATTGCCAAATTCATATGGATGCAGAGTAACATTCAAAAATAAACGCACATTCTTCTCAGAAAAAAAAAAGAGGAAACCCGTGTTACTCACCGCAATGTTTGTCTTTCCTGGTTTGTTATTGTAGTTGACTCGTATACACAGTTGGCTAATAGTTGTATAACAAATGGATAATCCCTTATTTTTAACTTATAAGGCAATAAACAAGCTTTTTATTTTTGAGATACGCTTATTTCAAAATCTTTCAACAACAATCAGTTGTGGTTCAAAAATGACATAATAAACAAAAATACAATTGCCTAAAATACATTAAAAATGAATTAAGCAAATAAAATTGGAGATAGACTATTTCTTGTTTTTCTTTCTCAAGAATCCACATAATAATATAATACTGTATTCTTAATCGTATTCTTATGTATTCATACCACAGTTTATAATAAACCGTTTTCTATACAGATCAATTGTTTTAATGCATTCTATGTGAATTAATTCATTTATTCTACTTCAGCATTTAAAAAACTAATTAAATAGTATTTATATATCCTCAGGGAAGAAAATCTTTTATTAAATGAAACTGAATTATATATGAATGTGAATATATACAAAAATATTCTTATATATTTTTAAGGTTTTGTTTTAAAACCGGTTTTTTTTAAATTACAGCACCTTTTTTAATGGATGGGTTGAGTTAATTTGAGTCTTCAGTTTAGATAAACAGAAAGATGAAATATTTAACCAAGAATTTGAAACCGCTGGTCCGCAACAGTATTTTGTATTTAAATATGCTATTAAAGTATCAATAACTTTCATATTGATATAAAAAATTACATGGGGGATATATGTACTCTCCCTATACACATAACGGGGAAAGCACACGAGTTACCAATTTAATTTAGTTAGGAAAATAAAAGACAAAAGTTTGGCAAACGATGAGACATACTGATAATTAATAAGTAGAAAATCTATTCAGAAATTGACTATTTATCATTAGATACCATAATAAATTATTTTTAATTAATTTTTTTTCCTCCTGGGATACTGTGGGAGAGTTCTATTACCTTGACATTTATTAATGCACTCTTCCGAAAAAAATAAAGAGAGTAAGAGGGCGGGTGATAGTAGCTGTCGAGATTGCAAGATCTACATAGTCAGCACACATGAGTACTCTTATAGGCACATTCACGTGTATGCAAACATCCGAATCCATCTCCGTCACTGGCTTATTCATCCCCTTTCTAGCGCTTTGTCTCTCTCACCAGATGAAGATAACAGCTTCCCATCCAATACATTTACAACATCCTGCCACTGATTAAGGGCGGTGATCAACTCTAAGCGAGAGAGGGAACAGAAAAGCCCCATGCATCATTGTCTCTGCCTGACTCATTAATGGATTACATCCTATTAGTCATACGGTGCCAAGGTGTAAGATTAACCCACTTTTTCCTGTCATCGCTTTCTCTGAAGAAATTGAGATTAATTTCAGCCATTCACCTCAAACCGGACTGAAGTAAGTTACACACTTCGACTTTCTAAATTTAGGGCTACTCCAGCAGAGAAGTGTCATTATGTGTAGCAACCTGACACCAGAGTGTCACCTTGGAGACGTTTCTAAAGATATCATTCAACAAAACGAATCAATTATCTTTTACGTTCAAATCCTATTCATTGCACTCCTGAATAATTTTCAGAATATTATGGGATTACTAAAAAGCGATTTGAATATTAAACTGCATTAGGAACAAGAGTACCGAACGTAGATGCAGTTTATGGGAATACTTATATCAGAGAGAGAGAGAATCGTGATTTAAATAATATATGAGTTAGAATAACCACTCTTGTAAATTCTTAAATTTTTGGGAAAATCATTTTTAGTTTCGAAACATTTGTTGACGAAACTGAGGTCGCTTTCCATTACTAGAAACAGAATCATCGCATATACCTATCGCAGGCTGTCCCAAATTAGGACATTGTAACATGCTGGAAGTTATTGGCTTAGAATTAAATCCCGGATAGTCTGCCCGGGTCACTTTTCCAAGAAGAAAAAAAACGTTGTAATCCTATTAATGGCTTTCCTGTCAACAGCGTCACGCATAACACAGATTTAGGATTTGGGATAAACAGCTCACCTTCTCGCACCATTATGCAAACACCAAAAAAAGACCCTTGCAGTCATCTGGAGAGCAAAGCAAGAACTTACAGGTATTTACCATTCATGTCACCTAAAGCAATATATATTGAGACGTGTCTCCTCGGTTGCACTCTACGAGTCTGTGCTTTGATCTTCCAGATCGTCCTCAACTCAAAAGCTTCCTTAGCATCCAATATTAGTTTGTACGGGGGTTAAACAAGACAATCGAAAAAGCGTTTACAATCTCAAAAATTATCTTTTATAGCAACTTTATCTGAACCCCACCCGGGAATAAATCATAATTAGGATTATTATCACCACTCTGGAAATTACTCACATCAGGAATAGATACACCAAACATTTCCGAAATTATTTACCTTCCTTGAAGACAAAGGAATGATCACGGAACAAAAGCGGCGCCCAACGTTGTAACTATGATGACATGTAGCTCACAAGCCTACAACGGATGTTCCGGTCCAATATAGTAAATCTTGATACCAGACTCGGCATCGATATTGAGCAACTGAGTGCCAACGAGACTTACATAATTAGAATTGCCATTTTCTGCAAACTTACCAGCTGGTGGACTTCCGACTATACGTCTGAGGAACCTAGAGACTCGGAAATCCACTAGTTCATTCAGGATTGGATTTTTTAAATTAAGGAATGGCCCCAAACTCGCGTTGGACTTTCAATACAAGATAGTTAAGGTCCACCACGGTTAAAACGTAGTCGTGGTCCACCTCCTCCTGGTTTAGGCAGACGCAGGGCAGCTTTCCAGGTGATTGACTTCGTAGTGGCATAGTGGCCAGAAACAACTAAATAACACACATTTTACAGAATGTGAGTGTATCATCACAATGTACAAGGACGGAGCAGAACTATGGTTCTGGAGCCGCCCTACACAATATACTACGCATGTCTATTTCTGAACAGTGGTAAAACTATGAATTCTGAGGTATATCGCTGTCATGAACAAAACTCAGAGCTGGTTTTAGCAAGTTCTACCCAAGTCCAAATTTTCAGTGTGTCAGGAAAGAAACTGGAAAATTTGGATTCTGTGATCGATTTGCCTGTTTGCCGGAAGGGTTTTTCGTCCGCCAAACAGGCAAATCGATCACAGAATATGTGAATTTACAGACACGTTATACTGAGGCCTCATAGCTTAAGTTTCTTTGGAGATTAACACACAAATACAACAGGCTCTTCTCCTCTGAACAGGAAATTGTGACAGGAATTGCTTATCCAGAAAGCCCAAATTCTGGTAATATCCCACCTGTAGTACACGGTTGAAGGACAGCAAAAAAATAAATGAAACAAATAAATAATAATAAATAATAAATAAAAAATAACAACAAAAAAAAAAAGAGTGCGAGTAAGTAAGACGCACCAGGATTAAAAAAAACTAGACATTGACCGTCGTCATTCTGTAGTCTTAACGCCTGGATAGAGCGGTGTGGACACCATTTATATTGACATCCACGTCCAGTAATGTTGACAAACGATGACACAAGAAAAATCCTGCATAGAATAAATAGCATAAAAAGATCTTTGTAGCAGCAGAAAGCTTGAAGTCCCAAGGAATTGTTTTTTATGAAATTCATTTTAAGGCACAGAAGAATACAGACATCAGCAGAGTCGCACTTATTGTAGTATAAAGGTTTTCATGTTATAAAATCAGGAAAAGTCCAGTCAATGTTAAAAATCCTGAGTCCTAGGTGTCAATTTCTAAGAATACAACAAAGAATTACGAAAGTAGATTTGTCGAGTTCAACATTCTATAGCAGAGATAACACTTCAACAGTGTGTTGAGATATTTTAGGTCCTTTTTTAGATCCACAGTTTGCCTGGAAGAGTGACAGAAAACGAAAAAAAAACATCCAACGGAGAAAAGTTCAGACGTTGATAATCGTATTTGCATTTAAAAAGCGATACACTGAAAGTCAAGCATGGTAAATTTTGCTGGAAAAAAGACGCTGAGATAAATAGTCCTGTGAGATTAAGAAGATGAGATGGCAGAAAATTTTATATCTGTCAAGAAACATTTGTAACTGTAGCCTTTAATGTTTTCCTGCGGTCGAATATGCTAAATGAGAAGTCTTGTAGGGATTGAAATGAGTTTTGAATGTTGAGGTAACAGGTTACGTTATCAGAAACCATATTAACAACAACAGAAGAAAGAACATCTCTGAAATATTTATAATGATTACAATAAAAAAAAGAATATGTTCCCAATCTGCAAACACATATTTGAACCTTTTATTCCCAATGCAAACAAACACTTTTCCTCACATGATTCGTGTCCTCTGATTAAGTATGATGTCAACAAGCTCAGTGAAAACCATTTCCTCTTATTTTTACCAGTAAGAAAAGTAACTTGAGAGATCAAACTACAAGTCACAGACGGTGGAAGAGGTGTCCACCTCGTTTGCCAGATGTTAGTCAGTTCTTTCCGGCGTATTAACTTTTCCTATTTAACATCATTTTAAAGGTTGATAGATAGTCCTACAAATTCCGTATGGATTTTATTCCTGATATGGTAAGATAATCCTCGAAAGGCAACGTGCAAATACAATTATATTATTTCAAGCAAGACTTGTAAAAGAGCAGAGGACACAGTGCAACAGGCTCTAAGAACAGATAGAAGCATAGGTCCTTGGAGAGATAAAGAAGTAGACGGAGACCGTTGCTTTTTTTCTGGGGAGGGCTATTGTAGTTTACTCTATTCTTAAAAATGCCCATCTTTGTTTTTATTCGGCTAATGCTTAATTTATTTAGTTTGGTTCAATCAACTAAGTCATTTAACACATATTTAGTTAGCCTGAACTCCCAAAGCAGATCTTTGGGAGTTCAGGCCGCTAGCCATAATTTTTCATGCTGAAAAAGCTGTCTTGGCTTTCTTATAAAGAGTTTCAGTAACGCCACTCCATGACTGTCATTTGGTTTCTGGTTAAAAGCAATATATCCAGTTTCAATCACCGATATCCTTAAAAAAGAAAGCTTTTCATATCTACCCCATAAATAATTTCTTTCTTTTGAAGTTCGTACTTTGAGTTTCTTAGTTTTATCATTGAACAAACCGTGGCCGCATCATTGAATAACCTAGATGGTTAATTACTGCATTCGCGGTTCCTTTGCTGGTTCTGAGCTGTAGTGGTAACTCCCTATACATGATACGCCAATTCCGTCAATGATTTCAGCTGTGCTAGCGCACTGATTGGTGTTGTCACCGACATTTAGCGATCATTTCATGATACACTGCTTCTATCGACAGTGTCATCCCCTTTGGTGCTTTCAGGTATTAGCGAATGTTACCACTGTTTCCTTTGCTGCCATAGCTCTTTGATTATGTTGAATCTTACTCCCTAACTCCAATTTGAAATATTAAATACTCAGCAACTGCCTTGAATGTTTTAAAATTCAACACCCAAAGAGAACAGATATGTACTACTGTGAATACTGATTTCAATTTTATAAAACAAATTTTTGTTAATAAACATTTTTGGGGAAAAACCTTTGCTGACTGATCATACACTACAAACTAAGCAATTTAAGAAAGAAAAAAAAATTATAAAATATAAATAAGCTAAAAAAACATCAGTCTTTTCAAGACCACCTTGTGGCACGAAATTTATATTTTATAAAAGTTTTAATGCCGATATTTAAATATTGTTTATGTGATTACAAAGTTGTTTATGCAATCTGATTAGCCAGCAATTAGTCCCTAATTTAGTCTGGTTAAAAGACGCATATTTGAAAGCAATTAAACACTTCTCGTGTTTAACTGGATAAAATATCTATCAGAAGTTAGGTATCTTTGGCTAGCAAAACGTTTGTTCGAAGAGAAGATAACAGACATTTTATAAAATAATTTTGTAAAACTTTTATGTTACTCTACTCTTTACTTAACTCATATAAGGAGGAGAAATTTCCATCCTGCCTTACTCTGAAATGTTTCTATTCTCTTTTGTGTCTGCAAAGTTCCATCCATCTTTAGGACTTCAGTATTTAAAATACTACGCAACTATTGTAATAGTTTAGTTCTTCTAGTCACCTGTTATTTTGAATAGTAGAAGAAGAAATTATTTACAATATCGGTAGAGATATTGAGGTGGATGTCCTGAAAAGCAATCTAGTTTCCATTCTGAAGGATTTAACAAAGTTCGAAACCAATTGAAATCGAACCTTATAGCATTTAGTTGTTGAGGGTTCTATGGTCGGTTTTCTGTTTGTTGGATGAAAAACCATGGTACCGTCTCCTGAGCCCGACTACCTTGTGAAAAAGGTCCATAAAAATTCCCCACATCATTGACTGAACTCGAACTGAGGTCTGATACACCCGGTATAAGGAGGACTGCGATTCTACTAACTCTGCTACCCACAAGGGCCTGTAGCAAAGATTAAAGTGGTCAGATCTTTCGGTGTTCAGATCTTTAGGTTTCTAAAGTTGGTGTTTCTTTTTAAAATGTAATTTTAAAATTCAGGGCTCTGCTATAGCTGTTACTGTTATTTGCTTAATCCTTGATATTACGGCGTAGTCGAAAGATAATAGACTATAAGGTAGGCATTTGCCTTCTTATAAGGGAAATATATTAAGTTTAGTGTAACTCGTTGGATAATATGTAATAAAGATTGTGAAATTATCTTTTGAACTTCCTTTTTTGGTACACCTTTTGGGCATTTTTATACATTTAGTAAGAAAAATGCCCAAAATAGTCCTAAGCTAACGTCGATCAATTCTAGAATCGATCAAGATAAAGTATTAACTCATGTGGCTTCATCCAAACCTCTTTTAAAGAAATGTTTATAAGAAATGGCCGCCTTTGTGTAGCACATTATTTAAGAAATGAAACAGTAACTCTTTTATAAATAGGGGTAAATAACCATCAGAATATCATAGCTTCCGAAAAGGTTTTTCTGCACTTGAGGAAAAAAAGCACTGATCTAAAAAAAATAGAAAAGACAAAAATATCAAACTAAAGTATCTTGATGAAAATAATACACAATTATTAAGGGAAAGTTTTCGTATTGTTATTATTTATAATCTTTTATAACGATGAATAAAACAAGTCTCTTCAAAATGGGCAACCAAAACACAGACAAGGGAGATCAGTAGTATTTGTATGCTTAGTCTGTTTCTTTTCTTTTTTTTTTTCTTATCAGAAGTAGCCTCTTGAGTGCTAAATATAATATGCCATTTTGACAGGAAACTCTTCTTACACACCCTCTTTTTGAAAGGCTGTACTTCATGTATTATAACCGGCCTCTTAAAATAACTTAAAGAAAGATTATATTTCCTAGATAACGCTATACCTTGTAAATGGATTTACAGTGCTATAGCTGAAGGGTACGTTCCTGAACTGGAATGCATGTCTGTAAATATGTGTAGTGTAGCAGATGTGGTCCCACGTTGAAGAAAAATCATGAGTATTTCAAACACGGCACTTTATCGTAAGTAAGTCTTAGAACACTCCTAGGATCAGTAAAATCTAGGAAATAAAATGCATGCCCAAAAGCGTTGTAACACGACAGAATTCGATACTAAGTTTATTTATTTTTTATAAACCTATAACCAAGATATATACGAGTATAAATATAAATTGTTTTAGTGCATGATAATAAATATATTTTTTTTCATAAAATAAGAAAATATAAACTGTAACCAAAGTGCATTATGTTTTATTGATTTTCAGGAGATATTCAGGAAAAAAAAACAAACCTATACGTATATATACGTTCATTACGCAGTATTATAAATTCTCTTAAAATGCGCAGAATTTTTATTATTACTTTACGTCTCATTTCATCTTCCTTCTGTTACAATTTTAACTTCTGCAATATATAAGGAAAACTGTAGGTTATAAGACAATAGACATATTGAAAACAGAAATTTGGAATTGGCGAGATAACTGAATGAACTGCGTAATATTCAATATATAATTTAACAGTTTTAGGGGTATTGTTTTCTAGATGAAGACAACCAGACAGTGATTATAATAAGGATTATTTGATCGTCGCTTTTGGTTGCACAAGCACCCCTCTTGAGATTGATATGAAAGAGGGTAAAACCTTAATACTTAATTCATTTGTACCCTTAAGCTCTTTATTGAAACACAGTAGAGACAGTGTTTAGTGTAAAAGGAATGTCCATCTTTAAAGAGGCCTCCTGTAGGTTCAGTATTTCTGTTTTACTTAACTCTTCAGGAATTCCCTAAACTGCTTCGCTCCTTGAATGCTTCCTGTCGATGTTAGCCATTATTCCGTAGATGACAGAGAAACATATAACAAAGATTACATTAGCATTTTATTTCCAAAAGTCGTGTTTCATTTGAATCAGAATAAGAAACGGATTAAGGACCTTTGTACTGATGGAGTGCCCAATTCAAAGGTAGGCTTTGCTCTCTTCCTAAATATTGGCTATTTTAATTGGATGTTAGCAAGTTCAAGATTGTCAAAATCCCTAGTAAATTATCTGTTCTTTGTAATCTGCTTGAGAACAAGCGGTGAGAAAAATCCAAACTTTATGATATAATTAATTAATTATGTTAGATTGGCATTATCAATTAAAACGCAGCGAACTAAAAATGATATTTTATTTTCTTCTTTGGTCTGGCCACCCGATCTGTGCTCTCACATTTGAGAGCCCAGTGATAAATTTATTTTCAACATGTGAAATGTCAGGCGGTGTTTTAAATCAAACTCATCACAAGAGAGTTTAAATAAAATTCGCCTTTATTTAAATATTAAAATAATGTAAATAAAAGGAAATGAATCTTTATTTATAATGAAGTACATTATAAATGAAGTGTACAATCACCAGAACTCGACAACCGCGGTTGCCGTGGTCTACATGGTGAGATCATGGAACATCCAATATCTCACCCCTAAACCCACCAAGGTACAAATACCTGAAATAAAACAAAAAAGAAATTTAATTAAGAACAACCACCCCTTCTCCATTTTTGATCCAAAGAAGAGCTCCATAGCGGTCCGAAAATATAGCCTATAAAGTTTTAGTCAATTGAGAGAACTGGGTCAAGAGCTTTACTCCCTCCTTTTACACTCGGTGGGCAAAAAAATAGAAACCTTTTGCAATTGGCTTACAGTGAGAAAGCACACGGTATTTATATGTTTCAAGCTACTGAAGCTGGTATGGTGATATGGAATGTTTTGTTGGTACGGACTGGGTCCAGTCATACTGTTCGAAGGGCTTGTTACTTCCAATGAATATTTTCCTGCTGTATCAGACCAACTTCACCCTACAGTTCGTTCTTCATTTTTGATCGAATTATGATGAATTATTCCAAAACGACAACGCAACTAGCCACCAATTTAACCACGCCTTGGGCTGCCATTATATTTTCAGTCACGTGATATCCAACCACACATCCATCTTCTTCTTACATCTTCGAAATTAATATCCTTTTCGCTACTGCACTGTAACACAGTTTGGCACTCTGCATCTTTGATTCTGTCTAAAAATAAGAACATCGTGTAATAGTTTTTTCTGTGCATTTGACTATTTGTACTCAGCTTTATTTCATTCCAACTTAGCGATAAATAGCACCTTCTTATGCTTTTTTTTAGGTATTGGTCACTATCTTTTCTCCTCTTATGTAATATTCACTGTCAGAATCATAAAATAAAACCAGATGTCTCTTCAAATGTTTTCCTTCGATACGAATCTTTACAACTGAGTTTTACTTCCAGATCCGTAGACTGTCTGATAGCTGTGGTATTGCTGGACAATGTTGATGTATAATGGCTGTGGAAGTACCATTGCCATCATTGTTGGATAAAAGTTTAGCTGGACTATGCAATTTCCATTTATTATTTTTTGGAAATATTTTCTTCTTTTGCGACGTTATTTGGAATCATTCGGATTTATTGGCTATCCATAAAGCGTAAATAAAAAAACGATTCGTACAAATGTAAATTTATTGAATAGTAGCCTACTATATATATCATCGTACTCTAAGACAGGGGATCAATATTTAGTTATACTATAAATGTTTTTACTACGGGAATAATATTTAGCACATAAAATATCGAAAATGTACCGCGACATCTATTTCCCTTAAAATATACAAAATCCAAAGGATCAAACTGCTTTCCAGCGTCTTTGGGTAAATATGATGGATGCATTTTCCTTCATCCTTAGCCATCTTCTTAATGTTTTGAATATTTCTCCTTTGAGTGCTTCTTTTGAATAGTATTAAATTTTGATGGGTTTAAATAATTGATTATAGCGAAGGCGTACACCGACTCGAAGAAACTTCTACTCATAACTATCGCTCCACGAAAATGTTTCAAATACATTTTGTAAATTTCATTACGTCCTTTCCAGGCAGTGTAAGATTTATCATATAAAAATTCCATTCCATTTTACCTACTGAACTGAACTACATGAAATCGCACGAAATGAGAGTCATCGTAGAGAATAAAAAAATAAATAATTCATTTTTAAGAGAATCTACTGTCTTTGTCAATTTTCTTTTCTTCGGACAAGAAGCTTCCATTCATCTGCAAATAGGACACTGGGCAGCTTCTGAATTGGTTTCTTATTTTAATACCGAATCCACACAGAATTCTTTGTTGAATTTCAGCGCCGGCTTAGTATGAAAAACTAGTCTTGTACTTCATACAGCGAACAGTCGGAAAATTCTTCAATATTCTTGAGCAAGAGAAAGGAAATCCAATAATATAAAAATGAAGAGAATTTATTCCGCGAAATTGCTATATGATGTCTGTTGGTTTTTATTTTTCCACTCTTCACTCTTCGCGTCAATGATTTTCTAGTTATTTCTTTCTGTATCTTTGGTCTCTTTTATCTTTCTTTCTCTCCCCTCATCCCCACTTATTTTTTCCCTTCTTCAGTAAATTAGCAAGTTCACTGACTTAGTAACTTCGATAACTTCCTTCTTTAATTTCTTTCCAATTTCTGGCTTCTCGTTTGCCATTCTGGCTTCAAAATATCTTGATGAATCAGTATACTCAGGTTATGGACAAATGTGTTTTTACTGAAAAAACACAGAAAACAAATTTATTTGCAATTATTTTAGTGGCGGTTGTACCATGTATACATGCTTACCGTAATGTAACCCAAAATTCCTTTTCTGAATTTTAACTCTACCAAAGGTTCTTGCCTGCATGGTATCAGATAAAAGGCTTTGTCAGAGATTTCGGGCACCGTCATCGTCTCAAGAACTGCAACGAGGTTAAGCTAGGGATAAACCTCTACTTTATAACAGCTACCCGAATGAACGTATCTAGACAATAGACAGAACAACATAACCTCAACTAAGGTTTGCCCTTACTGCAGTCACAGGGACGTTTTTACCCATAAAACTGGGAGATAAAAGATTTTGAAACAATCAGTATTGTTGTATCACGATCTATGTTATATATGGTCTTTAGTTATTGCAAATAGAGATGATATTTAGTCAACAGGATCATAAGTGTATTATGACCATGTGTATTATTGTCCATAAATGGCATGTGTTCTATGGTTGATTTGCATGTTTTGCTGGAAGAAAAACTGTTGTTTCCGGGTGAAAAAAAAAATCTTACTGTCCATGCCTGAGACCGACTAATTCAACCACGGAAGTCCCAAGCCCATAAGAAGCCATAAAAGTTCCATGCGTCATCGACTGGATTAGAACCAGAGTCTTTTCCACCTATTGTTGAGAGGACGGTGGCTAACCGCATACTTTAGAGTATGTGGACATACTCTAAATGTGTACGTGGACCTAAACTTTAGTTCACCTCCGCCATGTTACACTGATGAATACAGAACATTGTAAAACGGCCAGATATATCTTCGCAGACATAAATGGTGTTATGCCTGCGAAATGTGTGTTTATGTGTTGTATTAGGAAGC
The DNA here is from genome assembly GCF_048544385.1 of Mastigoproctus giganteus. Taxonomy (NCBI): domain Eukaryota; kingdom Metazoa; phylum Arthropoda; class Arachnida; order Uropygi; family Thelyphonidae; genus Mastigoproctus; species Mastigoproctus giganteus. Next base: position 62,906,611 of record NC_143577.1, read on the forward strand.
AGCGAATATAGGGAGTGGTGGTGCTTCCTAGTACCCGTTAACGCCGCGTATGGGCCACAACAACACCTGTACTATCAAAAGAAAATAAATGAAAAGGCAAGAATCCTGCATACAATGGAGGAAAATTCAATTCCAATAAATGCCAGCAGATTTCGTACCACTGGGAGCACAAACCAGTGGTACCAGCAAAAAAATGAATAAATAAATATACATATATATACACTGTGCTGCCACTTTATTAGATACACCTACCTAGTAGCGTGTCGAGCCTCCTCTAGTATTAGCAATAAAAGTGATTAAAAAAAAAAAGACAAATTTCATTTCACTTATTCATCCACTCCAACAGCTTGTATAGATCGGCCAGGAATTCATTCTCACTTATCTATTCCTTCCAATAGTTTATCTAGTTCTTCCTGGAATTTATTCAAATTACCCACTCCCGCAACATCAATTTCTTAGCAATGAAATATGAATAAAATTATTGACTTTAAAATTAAATAGTGAAAATACGTGTTACAAAAATAATTATATCTGCACAGAGATTTTCTATTGGAAAGCGGATTTTATATTAAAAGATACAGTGTCATAAAATCTTAGTAGAATTTAATAGAAAATATGTTATATCTTATCGTTAATTTTTAATTTAAAATTGACGCATAATTGTTAATGCGTAAATTTTAATTTTTCATAAAATTTGCGCCTTAAAGCTTTGATATTTTATCACAAAAAAAAGTTCAAATTCAAAAATTAATCCCCCAACCCCAAGCGTAGGCTATGAACATTTCTTTATTCCATTTTGAATTATCATTAAGCTCGTACTTTTTACATGTTCCATTTCGTACCAATTTTTCTAAATTACGTTGAGCCTCTATTCAAAAATGACATTTTCAGTGACAAATATTAAATATGTATGGAGTACGGATTATTTTCCTTGTGTTTTTATTTGAAAATCTTCGCTCTCTTACACTCTCTCTTCTCTCGACAATTCATTACTGGTGTTATTTTTCACAATCATTGTGTTTCTGTCTTTTAGAAATATAATTAAATAAATTTTTAAAAAATTATATGAAATTATCATATTTAATGAATGAAAGTGATGATTATTTCGTATACACTCAAAGTAAATTAATGCGAAATATTCACTATTCTTTGAATACTGTTTAATAAATTATTTAAATAAAAATATTTAATTCTCTTTCCATTTCTTTTTTAATATTTTTTTCGTTCTAAATTACTTCTCTTTTCAGAGCTTGTTGTCTGTTTCCTTCTTTAAATATTTTTTTATTGTCATTGTATTATTCCATTCTGCCTTGTTTTGAAATCACACAAAATATTCCTGTGCCCTGTGCTTATTACTTTTATTATTTTTCAAGTAGTGAACAGTATTAATTCGGTCACCATCTTTGTGACCGAATTAAAATGCTAAACCCAAACTAAACACAAACCCTAGTTGCTGGGGATTTCAAGGACTGCTGGGAGTCATCATCAAACAAGTAAAATGCTTGGGCTGTTTTAGGGTAACCAAGAGTAATAACAGGTGCATGTGCACCAATGCTAGGACGTCAGTAAATAAATTTGAAGAATTTCAAGTTCTGAGTCATCAGAGTCATTAGGCCTATGGAAGTGAATCCAGTTGACATTGGTGGACAGTGCAAGATTGAGTCAGTTTGATGTGAAAGAGGTCCCGGGAAAGCAAAAATGAGAGTAGGAGTGTGTTATAGGCCTAATGACTCTGATGAGTACAATGAACAACTGTACAGAGAAATAGAGTGGGCTAGTAAACCAGATTATCTTGTAATGAGGGATTTTAACTTCTCAGATATTAACTGGAACTTGTGGATTGGTCACTCACACACTAGCAAGATTTTGTGGATTTATTGGAGCATTGTTTTCTACAGCAGCATGTTCGAGAAGTCACCAGAGGGAGAATACTCTTGATCTGATTATCAGCAGTGATTATTCATTTCGGTAAAGAAAAACAGCAAAGACTTGTTTACTTATACACATTCTAGAAGGAAGGGAATGAATCGGATTGGTCCATTTGATATCGATGGTTCGACTGTTGATGATCCTGCTCAGATAGTTGACAAACTGAATCAGTATTTTCCATAATACATTCACGCATGAGGAATTCTGTAAGAAAATGGGGGGAGAGAAACTTATTAAACTCTTACTAGGAGCTAAAGATTTTGTAATAACTGAGAGTAAAGTGGAGGCGAAATTGTAGAATTTAAGCATAAGCAAGGCATCTGGGGGGATTGGATATATCCAGTTATATTAAAGAAGGGCAAAGGAAGCAAGCAAACCCTTAGCCATAATAATTAGAGCATCATTGGACTCAGGGGAGGACCCCCACAGATGAAGATGTGCAAATGGGTCTCCAATTCACAAAGGGGGAACAAAGGGTGACAGTGACAGGAGTAATTACAGACCTCTACTTACAGATTATGGGAAATTACATAATCATAATTACTGTAATTACATAATTATGTCAAGCAAACCCTTAGCCATAATTAGGAGAGCATCCTTGAACTAAGGGCCACGGACGTCCCCACGGATGAAGATGTGTAAATAGATCTCCAATTCACAAAAGACGAACAAAGGGTGACAGTGACACGAGTAATTACAGACCTGTTAGTTTCATTTCTCTTCTGGGGAAAATAATGGAGTCACTGGTTAAAGAAACATTGCAGGATCATCTAGACACGACAGTAGTAATAATTCATACACAGAATGGATTTTATTAAGGTGAAGCCTTGTTTGACCAATTTGATTGAATACTGTGATATTTTCACAAAGGAATTGGATGCAAAAGATAATTTTGATATCATATACTTGGATTTCAGGAAAGATTTTGACACTTCTGCACATGGAAGAGTACTGTACAAACTGGAACAGTGGCATTATTATTATTATTATTATTATTATTATTAGCCACATGGTACAAGGAAGCCTGAGGCTTATGCTGCACCAGCCAAAAAAAAAGAAATTTCCCGAGTTACCCTGAGAGAGAGACAGAGAGAGAAGTAGAAAGAAACCACCAAGAAAGAGAAGAATGATGATATCCAGCTCAGGACCCTGGGTTTGCCAAGCCCATACTCACCAGATGTAAGCCCCCGGGGTTAAAAATCCATTTTTTTTTCCCACAATATATTCCACTTATTTTTTTTTTTTTTTTTTTGATTTGGTAGTTGTTGGCGCATCGGCTTCTGTGGCCATATTGCACCTCCCAAGGTTTTTGCAGTACTTTAAGGGCAAGTTGCTACAAAAGACAAAAGGATGGTGGAGTGGGAGAAGACAGAGCGTGGTAATTAATGGACACTGCTCTTCGTGGACTAATGTTATTAGTAGAGTAACCCAGATTTCAGTGTTGGACCCATTGTTGTTTTGTATATTTATCAATGATATTAATGAAAGCATATCAGGATTAATGTCGAAGTTTTAAGGAGAGGAAACGGTTTGTAGGATGGTTAATGACGGTAATAACAGTATGCTGTTGCAACAGGACCAAGAAAACGTAGGCAGAAGCGCTAAGAAGTGGCAACTGAAGTTTAACATTGGCAAATGCAAAGTACTGCATATGTGTACCAGTAACCCCAGAGAAATGTACCAACTGTGTGGTACAACACTCAGGGTAGCAGAGAATGAAAAAGATCTCGGGGATAATTGTTCAGTCACATATGAACTTTTCTGGGCAGTGTAGACGGGCTGCCAGAGCAGATAATGGGGTCGTGTCAATGATATCTAGGAATTTTTCTAGCAGAGATAAGGAGGTGATTATTCCATTGTAGAAGGCATTGGTCAGACCAGACCTTGAGTACTGCGTTCAGGTTTGGAGGCCTCATTTTAGAAAGGATGTAGAATTGCTAGAAGAAATACAGATAAGTGCAACAAGACTGGTGAGAGGGAACAAGGGGGGGTGCTCTTGCCAAGAAAGGTTTAAAATAAGTTCTGCAAATTGCAGGGTCTGGATACTGGGCATCTGCGAGGTGGTCTAACAGCGGTGTATAATTCCTTGAATGGTTTGAGCAAGCACAATGCTCATGGGATTCTTCCACCTGAGAGGGAATAAACTCAAATTGAGGAAAGTCAGTTGTAGAATAAATGTGCGAAATTTGCCTTTAGGCAGCAGGTAGTTGACTGCTGGAACAAACGTGGTTATAATCATTTCGTTTCCACCCAATGCGGAACGGAAATGATTATAACCACAATGCTGCCCGTGAGGGCTAAGTTGTAAAGGTGTAAGGTATATTGTTGTCTTGCGGCACCAGGGGTTCCCCCATCTCCGTGTTGCTTTCTTTGTGGGTGTACCAGTTTCCTGGGAACGTCAGAGGTTTAAAAGTGTGTGGTTATTGTACCTGTATAATATCGTGTACCGTTGTTCATCTGGTCATTTAGCCGCTGGACCCTTCTGGAGCCCAGCGTTGCCCCACCTTCGCCCCGTGGAGGCAGACCAGGAACCCAGTAGACTTAAGTTACTCTGGCAGGTCCTGCCGCGTAATTTCCTGAGATTTCAGCGGCTAGGACCTAAAAAAAAGTTGTAAAGAGGATTCAGAGAAAGACATCTATATTAGCACTAAGAGATAATCATTGATTTTTGATTGTCCTTACGAAGGATGCCTTAGAAGCCGCTGACCGCAAAGCTTGGTAACTATACACCTTAAAAGGGAACTTGCTCGACGACACTCGAATGAGCACATATGTATGTATGCACGTGTGTTTATTTTTTAACAGATTTTTGATCAATGTGGACAATTTTACTTTGATTTACAAATCGAAAGTGGACAAAATCAACCTTATCCTAATGATCAGCAGTGTGCATCTGCTTTTTTTGGGATTAGAATGAAATGATACACATTATGAAAGCAAGTTATTCACACGTTACAACTTGTTTTCTGTATAATATACTCCTTCAAATATAGTACGGAAACTCGGGTAATTCTTTCAGAAAAACAGGGAAATCAACCATAAAATACATGCAATTTATGGACCAAAGAACACATACAATTTATTGCCCAGAGAACACGTGCAATTTATGGTTCAGAGAACACATGGGCAGCTGAGTTGGTTCTCGGGCAGCCAAAATATAAGAGGCTTTTTTTTTCCTTTCAAGCATATTGCTAACACGTACTTTTCGAATTGGCAGTTAATTCTTATAAGTCAGACCGCATCACCTTTTTCTACAGTCAAAATTTTCAAATATACATATCTCTTCGGAACTAAATGGTAGTCAGATTTAAAAAGTATCTCAACACCGAGACTGGAGAGTCGTCATTGATGAAAAATTAAGTTTTAAGCAGCACATTCACACATAAAAATGTCAAAAATGAAACGGATTGCAAAGCAACGTCTGTTGCATAATAGAGACATAAAAATCCCAAAGGAATATGGGTATCGTGTTATTTATCCAGTGGCACTGCATTATACAAAGGGTACTAGGAAAGTTTTGCAATATGACGCAACAATGAATCACAGGAAGCTGCTTGTTGCTGCATGTTGAGACATGTTCATACGTGCATAGTAGCCGCCACGCCAAGTCGATGGGTTCAGTTATTCATTAGTAGTGAGAGTGTAAAGTGCTTGCGATGGCATCGTGGTCACGAAATGAGATAAGGACAGTTTTGCGGTATAATTTCGTGCGTGGTTTAACCATAGACCAGTGCTTAGAAGAAATGACTCTTGCACTAGATGATGATTGTCCACATCGTACAACGATATTCAGGTGGTATAGAGAATTCTAAAGGGGAAATTTCACTCTGGAGGATTCTGAGAGGCCGGGAAGGCCACGAACGTCAGTTACGGAGGAAAACGTTACTGCTGTGAGGAAAATGCTTGACGAAAACAGGCGAGTGACCTACCAACAGATAGAGGATACTTTGGGCCTAAATGCACCAGCAATTCGTTCGATTCTGCAAGATCATTTGCACGTGAAGAAACTTTGTTCTCTCTGGGTGCCGCATCAACTGACTGAAGAGCAGATGACACGACGTGTGACTTGGTGCCGGGAGATGTTAAAAAAGTTTGATAAGGGACAATCTCGGTATGTGAACAACATCGTGACAGGTGACGAGACTTGGCTGTACTATTACGATCTGCCGACCAAGGCTCAAAACAAAGTTTGGGTCTTTGATGATGACGACACACCCGTAATTGTCAGAAAATCCCGATCTGTAAAGAAGAAAATGATAGCTGTATTTTTCAAATCGAGTGGAATTGTGGAACGTGTCGTTTTGGACACGCAGAAGACAGTCACAGCTAAGTGGTATACTGAACAATGCCTGCCTAAAGTCATTGGATCTATGAAGAACCTGCGGCCAAAGTCAAGAATGGACACCTGGTACCTCCATCACGATAATGCTGCAGCTCACCGCGCCAAAGCCTGCACCGAATATTTGACCACGACAGGACTGAAACTTCTCGAGCACCCTCCCTACAGTGCAGACCTTGCTCCCTGCGACTTTGCACTGTTCCCGCATGTGAAAATGAAGCTAAAAGGGAGGCGGTTTTCCAGTGATGAGGACCTTCTACGGGCTTGGGACAACGAGTGTGCTTCACTCCCTAGTGAAACTTGGCAGAACTGGTTTAAAGATTGGTTTCGGAGGATGGAGAGGTGTATTGAATGTAGAGGAAATTACTTTGAAAAAATTAAATAAACAAAGCTGTATTGCAAAACTTTCCTAGTACCCTTTGTATGGGACGGAAATCCGAGCTTCTGCGGCCACAACTAACGTCAGAAAATTTATTCGGGTGAATGTTGGCTACTACAATGGATATCATAAGATATCAAGGTGTGGGAAATTTATAGTGGGGCTGGTGCTGTCATGTTCGATGAGTTTACAAATAAACGGAAGTGGTATGTTGCAGTTCAAACTTCCTCAAACAGATGATAGTGCAGAAACTGTCCAGTAGGCTGAGAGGTTGCAAGTAAAGTAACCAGTTTCGTTACTAACAGTAACATTTGCAGCACAAACGTATGAAATAAAAAAACAACTGTTCTAAGGTGATGAAACGATAAGTCGTACTAGTGTGTTTGAATGGTAAAAGCCATGTCTGGCCAAACCAAATCGTTCTGCGGGCCATTTTGACGAACTACAAATTTTCAGCTGGCCGCACGTAAAATAAAAAATCAAATTTACTTTTAATAAATTTCATTTTGAAAAGAAAGTTTCACAAACGTATGTGGATCTGAAGTTCTTCACAATTTTTTGTGCAAAAAAATTTAATTTGGGATACTTTTCCGCTGTCACATACGCGTTGTGAAAGTTGATTTTTGATGGATGTCGTGGCGTGTTTTAATTCATTGTTGCACATAAAAAATTATCCAGAACTTGTAAATCAATTACTTCCATCTGCAGAGTCTCGGGTTCGAAGAAGGGAATGAGTGGTGGGGATTCCAAAAGTAAAGCTAGTCTAATATTATATTTCTAGTTATTTATTCTAGTGAATGATTTTCCACTGATGTAGTCAGTAGAAAAAAAATCATCTGTCGGACCGCGGGTTGGCCAAGCTTTTTATAAGCAGTTCAAATACGAGCATGAGGATGTACGCTATGACTCAAGAAATGGGCGTCCGTTAACCTCCAAAATGAGGACCGAGTCGATAAACTGTGGAAAGAGTTCGTCGTCTGACCCTCAGAATGACGGATGATGAGTTGGATATGCAAAAGGAGACGATTGTTCAAAATGTTTGCCTCACAGTTTCACGGATGAACAGAAGCAACGAAGATTGTTGTGCGAAAACTTCAGAACTTGTCAAGAAAATCCTAGTTTTCTCGACTGTGTTCTCACTGGAGATGATTGTTGAGTGTTTCAATACGACCAAAGGATGAAGCGTCAGAGCATGCTGTGGACTTAAAAACTATCATCAAGGTCCAAAAAATTTCTTTTACAGAACCCCAGGACCAAGATGATGATGATCATGTTTTTCGATCAGCCGTGTGTGATTTACAAGGAATTTATATCTGAATGGGAGAGAGTCAATGCTGCGTTCTACGTACAGGTGCTTCAAACGCGATTGAAGTGCATTTCCAGGGAAGGTCGCAGGTTAGAGAGAAACGCAGACTTGTTCCTCTTTCTGAAGGTGAAAACTGTCCTCAAAGGAAACTGATTTCAGGATGTTGGGGACATAAAAACGTAACAGACTAACTGAGAATTATCTCTTCGGAAATTTTCACTATTCTTTTTTTTTATAGAAACTTTTAGAGCGGTGCAAGAAGTGCATTCAATGAAGTGGTGATTACTCTGATTTAAAATGTAACAATTTTTCAGTTCCTTCACTTTGTGTTATATTTTATTGCACCAGTACGGGAACTTTGCTGCCATACCTCGTACAAACACAGATGGCCGCGAGTATGTGTGCGTGTCTGTGCAGATGTCATGAGCTGTGTTTGTATGGATATCATTACGTGTGTTTGTGTGGATATCATATAAACACACCTTGCAAGTCATAGAAAACGTCAACATTGTTCCACTCCAAAACAGAACTCACCAAGCCAGACTAAACATCACAGTCACTACAATCATCTGGGAAACTTGTCATTGGCGCTTCCCCATTCCAGGCAGTGAAGGAAACACCGCATTAGGTCAAATTAAGATGCGGATCGAAAATTTCTCCCAGTACTTGACACGAGCTCAAGATTGAGCATCATAGATATGTAAGGGACCAAAAGTACAGGAAAAATGTCGAAATCAACCTGATCAAATCGCTGAGAGAGGTCGCAAATCTATGACTATGACTTTTGTCAATCAGATATTTAACTAATACAAAGCCTAAATGACTGCAGTGCTTTATTAAAATGAGATGAGAGTTATATTCCCATATGAATTATATTTGTTTATATCCTTATATCTTAATGTGGGATATTAAAAGGGCTGTTTCGCTTCAATGTAAGCCCCTGGCCAGTTGGCGGTGAGTGGTAAACATATAACCAAACCGGTGTACAATAAAGATTATAATTATACTAATTGGAATTTGAACAATTCATTTCTGCGATTGTGTTTGCTCTTTAGCAAACAGAGGATCCCACTGAAGGTAAGTGCAAATTGCCGGTAGTAGAGTCAATAGTTATTACAGTTGTTACGTGGAGAACAAATAACTCTACCTTTCGTACAAAAGGAGGGAGGAAATTACATGTACCACTCGGTGTCGGTGTCGCGTTTCTATGACTGTGCATATAGGACGTTTCAGAAATCTCTCGCTAATTCTCTAGATCCCGTTAGGCATTAATAATAAACACTGACGTTCGGAGAAGGAGAAAATACGAGCTTTTAGTTTTCCCAAAATGCTCTGGTTTCAACACTGTGTCAGCTGATCTGTAAAAACAAAATGTGCACCCAATTTAAACAGAAATAATATGCATCTGGAATCTGTAACACCAAACAGAACAATAAAATTCGCAAGGCCATTGTAACAAGCAAATATCTGAACGTTATTATTTGCAGGCAGGCACCATTTTGTTAAGAATAAAAGAGTTCTCAGTAAGTTGAATTTATCGTTCTTTTATGAACTACGATCAAGAATTTGTATGCATTACTTTGCTCAGAAGAGGTGTAAAATCCAATTCAGAGACATCTATAGTGGTTTACATTAGAAATGTGTGATATGTTGTTATCATGTGGTACATTTTTTATAACCTGCATGATTTGCATGTTCCGAAGCTTAAAATTTTATTCTGCAATCATAATAATTATTAGAAGAATAAGAATGAAAATAATTCTGTTTAATGTTTATATAGAGTGTGTCGAACTACACCAAGATTTAATTATATTAAAAAAAAAAACATAAAAGAAACGATTGTGACAGAACTTTTGGGCACTGGTGGGTATATTTTAATCGGAAGAATAGCAGTCATTGGTCATTGCATATTTCTTGAGAATAAAACATTACTTTATTTGTAATGAACAAAACGTTCCATTTTAGTTTTGCTGAGTGTCTAGTTAGGAGCAGAGCGGTAATCAGATAGCGTTTCGTTAGTTGAAAAGATGCGTTTTAGTTTAAATTGATTTTATACACTCATTATTTTCATGGTTTGTTAGTGGATAAGGAATGGAGTTTTGAGTATGTATTTTGTTTCTTTCGAAAACTTTTGCGGTTTTGCAACTATGAGTATGTGATACGCCTTCAGAGATGTGGTTAGGCAATGCTCTAAATAATAATCGATATGAAGATGATTCTAATATAAAGCAGATGCCAGAACATTATTTTCTTAAAGCCTGCTGATAACCGAGAAATGCCAGACACAATTTGCTAACGGCAGCATTAAGAGGACATACTGCGGTCAAGTAGGCTGCCCAGGAATCTTGTAAGAAGAAGATTCAGATGCAAATTGTAATTGATTACTGTGCTTACAAACCGTATCATAAATCCCTGAGACTGACTACGGATAAATGTTGCAGGGATTTATATCGGTTCTTCGCTGAGGGCAATTCGACACCCCGGTTTATATGATTACCTAGGAATACAGTCTTAAGAAGACTGGTTACACTTTGATGGTGTGAAGTGGTCATCTGTTTTTTCTGGATAGTAGTTTTGTCAAGGATGATATCTCTCCTCGGTAGCTATAACTGTTTAGGGTATTGAATTAACTACTTTTTCAAAGAAATATGGACCAGTGAAAACCGACAATGAAAGAAAGCCACACCATACAGTAACTCATTTCATCGTGGAGTGGAGTTTCCGCGTAACCATGGGTTTCCTCCTTTGCCCAAATAACTCAAAGTTGACAGTGCCATGAAGGTTCGTCTGTGCATAGCTCATTAGATAGAGAATCTGGGCTTTCGTAAAGGTTAGCAAATCCATTTCACTCAGGCGATCATTTGAAGATATTGATTGAACAAATTTGAACAAGTACGGATTTTGCTTTAATTTTCGCCCAGTAATTTTTAAAAGGGTTCTCTGCAGAATATGCGGTCGCCGAATAACATGTTTGACATTGCACTTCCTCAATTGGAAGTTGAAGTAAAAATATAGCTGAATATTTTTTCAGCTGTCTCGTCAGAAATCGTTGGTCTACATAATTGCAACATCCACGCAGCTATCTCAGTACATACAAGAACTATGTAGAATTGTATAGTACAGCTGTAGCACATAAACAAAAAATCGCAGCACACACAATTTGCCTGGTGCACAACCCAATGGAATTGACCCACAAAACTTCGGAAAGCTATGCTATGGAGTGCCAAATCATGGCACACGGTTTTCCTGCCGAGAATGATGGAAGAAGGAGAACGTTATTTACTAGCGTGGATTGTTCCGTTTGTGAAGTTCAGCGGATGTACTGTCACTGGTTTGGATTTGGTCGTTGTTCCGGGAACAATGAATGCAATGCAATACATTGACATTCTGGACAATTTCGCTCTTTGTTCATTGTGGCAACAGTATGCGGATGGCCCTTTTCTCTTTCTGCATGACAGCGCACCATGTCATACTGTACAACCATAGTGACTTGGTTTCAAGATAAGAGGGCGCCAAAGGTTCATTGGGCTGCCCAGATCCAGAACCTTAATTACAGTGAACACCTTTTAGGATGGAATTAAATATCAGCTCCGGATAAAGCGAATCGAGATGAATTAGTAGCTAAATTGGCCTCTGAGTTTAAAGCAATGCGCACCAAAATCCACCTATTCACCTTTCTGTTATCAAAACTTAGTTCAAAGTCTACTGACAATGGTGTAGCGTCAAGGCTAAAGATGGGCTGACATGTTATAAATAATGTATTAAAAAAGGTTCTGTGAAACATGCAAGTGTTTGTTGAAATGTGTAGATTATTTTTGGTAATGTAATATTCAATTATGAAAATAAATTTTTGGGGAACTATGGTTCAAAACACAAACTAGAAGAATGAAGACTGTTTATTAATTTTGCGAAGTTCGAGAGCTGTATTGTTATATAGTGGGATTACAAGTATACGCCCTTGGACAGTAGTGCACATGCCTACGTTTCTCGTACAGCATATGAGCTTAGTCCCTTTCTCTAATGGAAATTCTGCCAGAGGGAAAAAAAAATGTGAAGAATAAGCCAGCGGTTCACCCAACTGACATAATCCTAGTTCTCCATTATATAAAGTTTGATTTAATGAAGAATTTATGAAAGCCGTGTATGGATAAAAAAAGGAGAGAATTTTAAAAATCTCCAGATGACATTTCCCAACATTGGTAGATAAAACTGAAAGGATGCATATTCATTAAAGTACACAATAGGGAACTTTTAAAGATGAATGTTTCGAAACGTTCTTGACGTCTTGGGAACTACTAACTTGTAAATTTTTCAAGTGTATTGCAGGAATCTCCTAAGAAACAAAACAGATGCAAATTATGAAATTATGATTGAACAATTACAACAGATATATTCGGTATGCAACATGCTACTGAATATTCACTTTATAAACTGGCAGTGAGCAAGAGGAAAGATTCTCTTAGGACATTGAGACAATGGAAAATTTTTTTAAAGGGTAGATTAACTCGAATATGTTCGCAAACCATGCTGGTCATTAATGAGAGAAATACCGGACACTTAAAAATCAATATACACTGAGTGATCACTGAATTATGACAACCTACCTAATACTTCGTAGGCCCTCCTTTTGCCCTCAGTACAGCAGTTATCCGATGTGGCATTGATTCAACAAGATGTCGGAAGCGTTCGGGTAAAAAATAAAAGGTAAACGGCAGCCATTATCAACCCACTGCAGGATGGAAGCCTCTTCAACAATTCATGCTGAGGGAAATGGGCCATAATCTGCCACGCTGGTCCAGTGCGGGTTGGCAGATCGACCGTATTTAACAGTCAGGGGCTTGAACCCCAGTATACTCAAAGAGCGTGTGCCACTACACTCCCGCTCTTGACCACTCGGCTACGGGGCCTCGGGTGTTCGGGAGGTATGGCCAACCAAGCTGTGTGTAATGCGGCTAGCAATGCAAGTATGGAGGTGACTGGTGTATCCAGATGGCTGATATGCCTTTCCATAGGGTCCCACAAGTGCTCTATGAGATTGATATCGGAGAAGTTTGGAGGCCAATCGATATGCTTGAAGTCAGAACTGTGTTCCTCAAACCATTCCTGCAAAACAGGTGTCCGATGGCTCGGCGCATTGTCATCTTGAAAGACACCATCGCCATTCGGGAAAAAGTGTAACATAGCGGGGTGTACACAGTCAACAAGCAGTTGACGATAGCGGAGACCAGTGAAACGTTGTTCAACATGCACCAGGGGTTCAAGTTCCTGCCAGTGAAACATGGCCCACACCATACAACCACCTCCACCGGGCTGCACTTTTGATACCATGCATGGTGGATGAAGAGCCTCATGTTGTTGACGCCAAATCCGTACACGACCATTCAAAGTGTGGAGTAAATAACATGACTCATCCAACTAGCACAACTTCTTCCAGTCTTCTAACGTCCAACTTGTATGCTCTTCGCACCAGGCGAGTCTTTTACGCCGATGAACCTTGGTTAGGAGAGGATGCCATAGGGGTCGTCTGCTGATATAGCCCATATGTGTGAGAGTGCGACGCATGGTCATGCCAGATATTGTTCCGGGTTGGCCCATTTTGTATTGGGTAGTGAACTTTTCAACAGTACTGCGCCTGTTCGCCTATACGAGTCGTCGGACTCGGTGCTCAACTCTAACATCAACCTTTCGCTGACCTTTGCAGTTTGTCGTCTGGTCGTTATTTGACCATTTTGACGCCAATCCTGGTACACTTTAACAACGTCGGCTCTCGAACAACCCACCAATTCAGCGTTTGGGAAATCGAGGCATCAGCTCGTCGAGCTCCCATAATTTGTCCTTTTTCAAAGTCCGATAGATCCTTCCTTTTACCCATCACGCTCGGAATTTTACTACCTACTGAACCACTGACACCTTATCTATGCTAGGTAGGGCGACTAACTGCGCACTCTCGTTCCTCACGTGGTCAGAAGATCAACGGGTCGCATTCAGTTTTCATAGGGGTGGTCATAATTCAGTGATCACTCAGTGTATACGATATATACAATTTCAGTTGTGTATATTGTACATATTGATGGATGTATTAAGCCCTTTCCCACTTTTAAAAATTAATAGTCCGAAATTAAAACCAATAAATAAATCGACTTTTGCGTTTTTTTTTATAACAAATTTTCTTTTTATATAACGAACTATTCCTTTTTACAAGGAATAGTTCCTGCGATCCGAGAATTTGAGTGTTGGCTCGTTTTGGTTTTAAAGCTGGTCGTCAAGATAATAAACTTGAAGCTTTTTATCTTGACTAACTTAAGTAACCAAGTCTAGTCAAGTTCGTTTCAAAACGTTGCCTACAGTTAAAGATCTTATGATTATACTTTATTACAAAAATGGGGACAGTACTGTTACAGCTCTCAGAGCGTATCAAAGACAAAACTGTATCAAGTCCTCCCTATTCGAGGAGAACCGCGTTAAATATTACAACTAAAATCTACCTACACTCCTAAGCTGAGAAGTGGCCGTCAGTTAGCATCACATGAAGTCGTTCAAAGGATGGATGAGAGGCAAACAATAGCAACTCTTTCAGATTTGAAGGACGCAATCCGTCAGCAGGTAATGAACATTCCATCGAAACGTTTGATGGTAGCTGTGGAGAACACAATGCCTCACCTTGACTGTTTATTAAATTAGTGGTGGCCATGTGGAGATCTGATCGTCAATAAAGATTAGCGAAAAGTTCACCTTTGTTCTGGTTTTATAAATTAGTCACGTTGGGCACCCTGTTGTTCAAATTTTGGACTACTTTTATTGTTCATAAAACCTCTCACATATATTGATTGAATGCAAAAATATACTCTTCGATCTACAGTTATTAATGTTTGAAAGTGGGAAAGAACTTTATAAACACCTATAGAGAGAACTTTATAAACACCTTTATCATCAGTAGTTTGAAACTTCTACCACCTTTTGCTTTGGTCCTCCCCGCCCTCAGTGATATTCCTCAATTGCGTTCCCCCCTCTCTTTTCCGAGGTGTATATATACTAAGGGAAGTAATAACTGTATAGTTTAATTTTAACTATATATCTTTGACTTCCACCCTTTTGGTCAAAAAGGACATACTCAAGAAAGTTACTCCTCGTGAGATCAAGATAATAGTGCATAAATGGTTCTCAGATCAACCAAAGAATAATATATTGCTAATTTGGTAAAATAATACTACTTTGGTAATTGAAATGTGTATGTTTTTGCTTTGATTATTGGGTGATTAAAACAATTATTATTATTTGTTAACATTTGCTGTTTAAATTAGAATCACTCTTGTAGGTAGAAATATGGAATATCGAAATATCTACGATGTCAGAAAAATATCTACAACTTGGAAATGGCATAAGTTTTTTTTTACTAAATCTTAAAAATTCTGGCTACTACAAATTCTCAAATAATCATCTTTGATTAGTTAATTAATACCCACATACTTGATACTCTATAAAGAGAATAGCACATAAGGAACAAAAGTATACATCAGCTGCCCAGACTACCGAAATTTTTAAGCTCAACAAAAGAAGAAAGTGAAAGGTGAAAAAAAAAAAGAAATGGTTCAATACTTATAACTATCCAGTGGTGTTCAGTAGTTTTCCATCGTACGCAAGAGCTGCCCTTATGCTGGCAGTTGCATTTTACCCATCTAAGCTTTTCCTTTCGTTCGAAGGAAAGTGTCAATATCCGGTATCATTAGGTCTGATGTGTCTGCACTCAGTCGCCTTCGAGGCTGCTAGAAGGTGGCTGCAGTAGCTCACTGTTTGAGTTAAGCTTTCTGCAAGAAGTTCTTCATTAGTTGTGCCAAGTGAACACTAATTAACTTGAAACAGATAGAGCTACCCGAACAAATATTGCAGTGAGTATAACCTTCAGCTGAGGAAGAGTTACTTATATTTATCTAAGTTATGTCCTATGACCAGAGTAAAAGAGCAGGTTTGAGTAATTGCCACAGCTGACAGTTTAGAGGTCGGTTCAAACCACACTGAGATCTTAGCTATTAAAGAAGCCTGTTTTGGTTACTATTTAATTTGAGGATTAACTCATCTACTTAACGTCCCAAGGTTTTGTTTAAATCTCTCTCTCTCTCTCTCTCTCTCGTGAGAAAAATCGATTTATTTAGAAATTTGTGCCAGGAAAACTAAAGCCATGAGGCGTGAGTATACTGAGTGCATTCTAATTCATTTTTCTTTTTTTGCGAAATGCTAAAAGCAGTTTCCGAAGAGCGAAACCATCCCCTTGGCAGACAAATTTGGATACGTTGTGAAAATCCCTCCAGGATTAAAATCAAGGTAGTTTTCACATATTTTGTTGTGATCCCAAATACATTTTGTATTGAAATCTATAATAGAACAGCGTCGTGTGTAGGTGAAAGGTTGAGTTCCAATATAGAGAAATTTAAGTCCCAGGATCAAACAAGTTTATGTTAGACTTGAATGTTTGTAGATTGGTTAATTTTTAAGAAATGCTTGTACAGACGAAGAGTGGTTATTCTAAAGAGCAGAAGTAGAAAAGATAATTCAAGATGAGGAAAAGTTCAAACTTATTCGGACTTTAAAGAAAGGTGTGGAATTTCAGATGCCAGTTCAGAAGAATGGTGATCATGGAAATAATTATAGAAAAAACATGCAGTAGAAACTGTCTTTTCTTTGATCTCTCAAAATCAAATGCTGCCTTCTGAACCTCTGGAATAGGCTACTATTTTGCAAACTTGATGTATCCTGAAATGTAGCATGAAAAAGAAAATCAAGGAAAATAATAAAACGAATAAAACAATTCATTTAACGTTTATATGTTGTACAAAAAAAAAATAAATAAAAGGATGATTGCAGGAGTCTTGCATGCACTATTAAAGAAATAGGAGATCTTTACAGAAATGTTCATCATGATCAATACCAACCTGATTAAGATTGATTTATCCTAATTTTCAGTTCGCAATTTACATAGGAGGTCGACTATATGAATGATGAAGAAGATTAAACAAACGTTAATATATGTCATGCAGGCCTAATCATTAACCATAGATGCTAGGCATGCTGATCTATTCTAAATATACTGTCGGAGAGCGTCAGTTATTTTGTCTATCAGAGAAATGGATGTCATTTCTATATTACCGTGGGTACACGTTATTTCTGCGATCATTGATGGAGCGCATGATCGTTAAAATTTGTACTAACTTTCAGAAAGTGCCTCGGGCGTTTTCCACTTTACCAGCTAGAAATTCGTCTGCATCCCTATTATAAGTTTCTCTCTCTCTCTTTTTATGTGGTTCCTGTGTGGCATGTGTGGAGGGCGTTATTTGAAAAAAAAAAAAAATAAACAACTGTAAGATAGAAACTGAAAATAACAGTCTGAAACGTGTCTAGAGTGCATCTCATGCTTGAAGGTATAGTCATAACGATTTTGTTTCCTCTCAGAGATCATTCTACATGTACACTGCTGGACAAAATTAACAGAACATGTAGAAAATGTGATGTAACTCGTGCAGCTTGCTATTAAGCAGGAGAAAATTTAGTATGGTGGTGTACCAGAAATAACGATGAAATGAAGAGACATCGAGAAGGATAATGGACATTTATCGGGGTTGTATAAGAATTACCAAAAAAGGTTACATTACAATTCTCGTGTGGGGTGGAATAATGATTAAAGGACGCACTTCTCTTCATGTTTTTGATAGGAGTACCATAACTGTGCAGAGGTACCGAGAACAGACCCCGAACCCTATGTGTGACTTTTTAGTATTACCACATACTAATACCATATTAGTACTGTATATGGTATTAAGGGATGGTAAAAGAGATCAGTCGCTGTCAACCACATATTTTCTTATGTTTTATTTGCAGTACAAATAAAAGCTATAATCAAGGGTCTCTCGACAAAAGACCTTTCAAATGTTTGCTGTTATATTCATATACTGTACTGTACATATACTGACAAAATTATTTCTCATTTGTTGTCAGAAAGCCACCTCTCACATCTCTGAAAACAGACTCCTACTTCATGTACAGTGCATCTGTGCACAGGGAAATTTTGAAGGGTAAACGGCCTTGACTTCTTCAACGTCCTTTTTCTCCTGATAATTTCCCACAGAGACTTTCGCTTATCCCCAAAGATGAAAGATTCACTGCTTTCGAAATCAATCTGTTTTCGAAAGTTTATTTTTATTTATCCTTTGATCCCTACAGAAGTATTTACAGTCTTATACGTTGATGGCAATTGAGCATGGAAAATTCTAGACTATAGGGGATGAAAGCATAATAATAAGAATGGGTTGAAATAAAGAAGAAATTCTTTAAAATATATTTGACTTATATTTTTATGTATAAAAATTCCATACTCGCCTCCTGCAAAACAGGAAAAACTAACCTTTAGAGCACACTCTGTTTGCAGAAAGAATGTTCAAGGAGTTTGACAAGTTTATTATTTGTTTAAGGTGAAAATGAAGTTTCACCATAGAAAGCAAGCGTAGCTCATTTCCGTTATCTTCTTTTATAATGTGAAGTTAAACAAATCTTTCACGTTATTATAATCTTTAAATTTTGAATTTATTCTTAGGTGAAAATTATTTATTCAACTTTTTTTTTTGCCTTTTTTCTATTAAAAATATGTAAATATATGGTGACTATATATTCATTAACGAAAGTTATTGATTGACTGCTTTCCTCCCAGTCAGTGTTTCCAAATTTAGAACGGAAAAATATGAACTTTTGAGGTTTATGACCTGGTCATATAGGCAATTAAGTTGCATTTGATTTTGTTATAAATAAATGAGGAACTAGCAGCATTGGTGGAAATAATAAGCTACGCAAGCGGCAGTTCAGAGTTTTATGTTAACCAAACCAAATCATGTTAAGGATGATCAAAACGTATGCCGGATATTTCTTACTTCGTATCGTATCTGAGTATCTGAGTTCTTCGTATCGTGACGCGACTCATTTTTAAGTCAGTGGTTAAGAGCATAAAATAAACATTAATAACTGTCACTGCTGTTTATCCAGTTGACCCATTCTAACTTTATTAAAAATTGACTGTTTTGTTTCTTCATTATTGAAGTCTACCACTTATCTTTTATTTAAGAGAAATATATCAATATTAAACATTCAAAATAAAGTTACGTACTAGTTTCTAATTTTAATATTGTTTAACCGTACATAATCAAAATGTTATTGGATAAAAATGTTCATAAGTTTTTCTTTCTATGTTTTCAGTTTTCAGCAATTTTATCGATCCGTGGAAATGATCTTTAGTATCATAGAGTTTATGCACTGACTGAGAGAATTATATAATCTGAATACAAATAAATATCATGTTTTCTGTTCAACCTAGTTATTGAAAAAATGTGTGGTTGCGCTGATTGGTGGAAAGGACAGGCAATGCGGAGAATGCGCAGAAAATAAATGAACTGGGTTCAACAAGTGTGCATGAAAAAATTTCGTTTTGTCCACAGTTTAATAAATGCGCAAATTGTGAATAATTGCTGTTTTTTTATTATATTAATTGCAGCAGAAACGTTGAAATGATGTTATTTTTCAAATATTATTAAAATCCAGATGGAAATAAGTAAAGTAAATTACAAAAATGTTGACTGGACACTATGATCTGAGGGACATGTCGCTATTTTCGTTTTATTAAATAACAGACGATCCGCCAAATACGTGTTAAATTTAAATTTTTATTAATAATTTAGGAGGAATAATTAGAAAACGTATTACAAAATATTGAGTGAATTCGTATTACGTTGTAAGGTATGCGCAGTGATGCGAAAACTTTTATTTATTATTAAATAATCAGTAACTAATTAATTAGTAACAATATTATTTAATTATGTGCGTTTCACTAATATTAATCACCCCAAAAAATAAGTTAATTTAATTAATAAAAATCTAACGCTCCTGATATGATATCATTAATGATTTTTTCATCAATACTTTTCATGTATGTCCGTACACAACGAATACATGAAGCCAAAAAGCATCCTCTCACTTGATTTATTAATAATAAATATTATTAGTAGGTTTATTTTCTCGTTTTAAACGAAAATAGCAATTTTTTTAGGAATTCATCAGAAGTGGATCACATACGCATCCTCCAATTAGTTTTACAAGTATTCTATTTTTATTTCTTTCTTTCTCTTCACTCCTGCTATATACTTGTTCTATGTCTGACAAATCAAAGATGAAACGAAACTAATCGGGAACAATAGAGAAGTTCTCTAAAGAACAGCTCTGCTTACATGATTGGGGTGAATAGTCTAACAGGAAAGAGGACTTCTAACTTTCCGTACTAAGCGAAAGAAAGTGACTTTAGCGGATAAATGTCTGTTACAGTGAGTGATTAAAAAGAGAAGAGAGGACACTAATACCCTTCTAACTAAATACGTGCTGGAGAGGCCAATTAGGGAGTTGGTGAGGTTACACAAGTTAACAGTGCACTCTCCAACGAGCTTACCAATCCCTGACTCAACGATGTCCAAAATAAAGACTCAGCTACGGCTAAGAATGGAGATTAATCGAACCCTTGCTGTGAGGTTCCTGTAAGACAACAGTAGGTGGGCAGCTACCTGCTGAGGAAATTATCCTATCATACCAAAAGCGTATTTATATCTATACACCACTAGATTTTATATTGCGCTCAATCAGGCTATATGTTCACTTTGTGGAAGGGCGATATGCTCACTCTTTGGTGATAATAACGTTGATAATAAGAGTATATGAAAAAGCAATTTTATTCATGAGCAATAGGAGAGAGTAAGATTCCGATTTCCTTGGAATATAGTAATAGTTTCATAAAAGAATGTGCTCTTTATTTTTTTGTGTTTTCCTTCTTCTTATTAATTTTTTAAAGAAATGAGCACTCCGGTTTTTCAATGTCGTTCCAACAGCCATTCAGCATGATGATGGCATCATAGTCATCAATTTTTTGTCACTGTGTGAGTCATATGGGCAGATTAATCACTGATATATAAGCCGAGTTTTTCGAAATCACATTTATTATCACCAAAGAGTGAGTAAAAAGAGAATCCGCTTCTATTATCAATAGATCTGCGGCACCAATGCTTTCGAGCAGCCCCTCATTATGAAAAGTAGTCAAAATCCAATTGTCTAAAGAAACCAGAAACAACTGGTATATAGGATCGTGGAGAGGGGGTTTATTGACTCTGGATGAATTCCTTCTTCGTATTTCCAAATGCAACTGAAGATGTACACAACTTACAGCAACAACTTCGCTGGCTGCTTTTATTTTAATAAATTACTAAAATGCAGTAAATAAGTGGATGAATGTTTGAGTTTTTATTTTACTGGAAAATTTAAAAAAATGAGGCGTTTTTGGATCATATAATGAAAGAAAATTTTCTTCATTATTAAATTTCCAAACATGTATCTGAAGTTTGGAAAAGAGTACCGGATCAGCCCGGGTATTTTTTGTTATGGAAAAATTATACTTAGCTGAGAATTGCACGAGGGTTTAGAATATTTATTAACTGAGTTCACCGTGGAGGCTGGATTAATAGCTCGGAGCCTGATCTCTAAGTAGAGAAGAGGTCAATTGCAAGATCAAGTGGTAATTAAGCAAGGTAGCCCTTTGGGAATAAGCCAAGAAAATGCCGAAATTCTCCTTTTCTTGGTATAAACTTTATTATAGGAAAGAGGTCACAGACACGAATGGATGAGAAGGACTAAAAGAAATAGATGCACGCGATCATAAGTTGTTGTAGTAGGGTTTTGGGAACATTAGCGACTAAGACCATATTACTCCGTGTATATTGTCTGTAATTTTTGTTTTCTGGATGAAAAACCAGAGTTACCGGGAGGAAAAACTATGCTACCCTCGCTTGAGACCAACCAACTCAGCCACGTGAAAAATTCAAATAAAAATTCATTACGCCATTGACGGATTTTGGACTAAGGTCTTTTCCACGCGGTGTGGGGAGGACGGCGATCGTACCAACTGTGCTACCCACGAGGGCGTCAGAAGTTGTAGAAAAAAATTATAATATATATTTTTTTTTATTTTGAAAAACCTTTAAATGGATTTAATAGTGTTTGCGCTCATCTTATTGCAGTCATAATTTTAGGAAATATTTAATTTTTAATTATTGGATATAAGCCAAAAATTAAAATAAATAAATTTGATAAATATGGAACGATGGTTATCATCATCATCTGTCATCGTTCCTCTGTTGTACTGGTCGTGGAACGGTGTCGTCAGACAATTAACACACTGTTCCAAGGGTTGATGTAACAGGAGATGGTGGTGACAAGCGTCACCACCATCTCCTGTCCATGTACTTCTCTCCGTTGTTGATTTCACTCCAGTTTCCGCCTCTCTTAACGACATTGATCTTTATCATGTCCTACCACTTCATTCTTGGTCTTCCCCTTAGTCTTTTCTCCTTCAGTTGCAATTCAAACATTCTTCTTGGTGAACGCGAGGCGTTCACCAAGAATAGATTGCTATTAGAAATGTTTATGTATATACATATTATTATTAGTTATCAGCGACTTATACCATATCATTCCATTGTGTATTATGTCTGAATAAGTGTGAATGTTCACGAGCCCGATTTGTATGTTGTGTGGATTGAAAAATCCGTAATAGCTAACTGTGAAAACATTTCTCCCTCCGCCTGAGCCCCTCGTGAGTAGCACAATTTGTAGAATTGCCGTCCTGGGTGTAAAAGACCTGAGTTCGAGTCCCGTCAAGGACGTGAGGAATTTTTATGAGATTTTTTCACAGCGTGGCTGAGTTAGTCGGTCTCAGGTGAGGATAGCATGTGTTTTTCTCCCGGAAACTCGGGTTTTTCTTCCAGAAAATAGAAAATCGAACACAGAACACACACAATTTGCAAACATTGTACATGAAGCAATATGGCCTCAGTCCCTTATGCTCCTAAAACCATGCCACAACTACAACAACACCTACAACAACACCAAACGAGTGAAACGTGAGAAGCAAACATACTGGCACGAAGGACTTTGTTGTTGTTGGTGTAAGGTTTTAGGCGCATCAACAGCTTAAGCCAAATTGCATCTTATATTATAATACGTCTGTAAATTGCGTGGGTTCTGTGGTTGTTTTGTTTTTTTCTGGACGAGTTTCCGGGAGAAAACCCAGATTGTCTAATTCAGCCACGTTGTGAAGAAGACCCATAAAAATTCTTAGCATCATTGACAAGATCCAAACTCAGGTCTTTTCCACCCGGTGTTGGGGGGTGGGTTTGTACCAACGAGGGCGAGGACTTCGTATTGTATAGTGAATAAAAATGCAGATATACATTTTTTTATTCATGGCAGACGTTTGACATATACAGGCATACCTCGATTAACGAATAGGATGCGTTCCACGAAATTACTTCGTTAACCGAAACTTCGTTTTCAGAGGTAAAAATACTATGGCCAGAATAGGGATACGTTCCTACGTAAAGAAAATGAAAACTTTTTTTCGAACAAAGAAAAGTTTTATTAAATAAACAGTCAACTTACATACAAAGTGAAATCACATTTTAAAATATGAGGTTAAAGTTGATTGTTTATGCTTTTTTTCTCTTTCATTTAACAATTGCCTATACGGAGTTATTGCATTTAACACTGATCGCTTAACTATAACACTTCTTCCTAAATCAGGATCATTTTCACTAAAAAAATTTAAAACGTTTTCAATGTCATTTAAGCACCTTTTTAAATCTTTGGTTGTTAACACTTTTTCGGCAGGAACTTCTTTAACTTCGCCTTCATTATCTTTGTCTTCGTTGCTAACAAGGTTTTCTAAATCTTCCACTGAAAAACCATCATCTTCTGCATTCAATAAATTTCTAACATCCTCTTCATCGACATTTTCGAAACCTATTGATTGAGCCATCTGGATAACTTCATTTCTAATTTCTTGGATGTTATTTTCTTCTTCTAGTACAACTTCTGGCCATATTTTGCGCCAAACTCCATTTAAGCATTTCTTAGTGACTTCTTTCCAAGAACTATCAATGTTTTCAATTGCGTTTTTAATGGTGTAGTTTTTCCAAAAAGTTTTAACTGTCATTTCCTCTTTATCCTCTAGTTCAGGTAAATTGCTTAAAATTCGACGCAGATAATAAGCTTTAAATGATGCTATTACTCCCTGATCCAATGGTTGAATCAGGAAAGTTGTGTTTGCTGGAAGAAACACAACTTTGACAGGAATGCATGTGTCCAACGTGTTAAGATCAGTAGGATGTCCCGGAGCATTGTCTAACAACAAAAGAGCTTTTTCTTCAAAGTTGTTTTTTTTGACAATACCGTTTTACTCCAGGACAAAAGTGGTTAACAAACCAATCAGTAAATAACTCCTTGGTAACCCACGCTTTTCTATTTGCTTTCCATATTACAGGTAAATTCATTTTTATGTTACCTTTTAACGCCCTCGGATTTTCTGAATGGTAAACTAATAACAATTTTAATTTATAATCGCCAGAGGCATTTGATCCAAAGAGTAACGTTAAACGGTCTTTGGCTGCTTTGAACCCAGCAGCTGATTTTTCTTCAATAGAAATGAAGCTTTTTGTTGGTAGCCGTTTCCAGAACAAACCGCTTTCGTCAACATTGAACACCAAATTTGGTGGAAAATTTTCACGTTCAATTATTTCCTTTAGTTTTTCTGGAAACTTATTTGCAGCTTCTCTTGTTAATTTTACACTATGAATCCTGGCCCGTTTTTTTAAATTTCTCGAACCAACCACGAGAAGCCCCAAAGGTTTCCGTAATTTCTTCAGTTTGTTTAGATTTCAGGTGATTAAACAAAAATAATGCTTTTTCTTGAATGACCATTTGACTTAAAGGCATATGACGTTGTGACATATCATCTATCCACAAACTTAACATTTTCTCCATTTTTTCTAAAATTGGATTCCTTAAGCGAGTTAATTTTGCCGCTGTAACATCTGTACAATTCTGAGCAGACTGTTTTATTTTTTCTGATTGACTTAGTATGGTTGTTAAAGTTGATTGCGCTAATCCTAAAGAATGTGCCACATCGGATTTTCTTTCGCCGCTTTCAACACGTCGTACGATATTTAGTTTAGTTTCCAAAGAAATTGCTTTTCTTTATGTTAAATGGGGCTTGAAATTGCGGACTTCGTTATATCGAGGCTTCGTTATCAGAGGTAACGTTAACCGAGGTATGCCTGTATTCTGATTACAAGGTTGCTGATATTGAAGATCTTCAACATCAATGTTCTGAACTTCTTAGAACTGTGGTGGGGTGGGACAGAAATAAATATAAAAAAGAATAACGATAAGAAAAAAATACAATATATACCATTTAAAAATCCAGATTGTCCGAAAATTATACTTAATAAAAGTCGAGTTTCAGTAGTTTAAGAATAAACAGCTGACTCGAAAGGAAGGACTGGCTGGTAGAACTTCATAACGGAACCACACAGCGCCTCATTTAGAAGTTTTTGGAAAATACAGAGATACTGAGTAAGTTGGCCGATTTCATAACTATCCTCTCTAGTAAAATAAGTCATTTCACAGCGGGCCAACTTAAAAAAATATGAGAAAAGTAAGGGTTACGTATTACCTGTGTAGACTGAGTTCAATTTTATCAACGGTAAAACTACAGATAAGTGGCTACTTGCAGAAGGCGCCGTCACTATAACTTGCTGTTTCTATCATTTGAACAACTTGTTACACTGCTACCAGTTGTTAAAATGGAAGAAACCCGTCAGTGAGATGGAGTCAATCATATGTGACAAGGAAAGGTTGTGCCCTAAGCGTTCGTTTTGGCATTCCCTAAGCACAGATCACCCTTATATTAGGCTCAGAAATGACACCTGATAGCATCTTGATTGTGTCTGTAATTCATATCTTGAGAAATTTTTTCCGGTAATTACTACACGCCAAGGGCAGTTAGTAACTG
Organism: Mastigoproctus giganteus; assembly: GCF_048544385.1. Lineage (NCBI taxonomy): Eukaryota > Metazoa > Arthropoda > Arachnida > Uropygi > Thelyphonidae > Mastigoproctus > Mastigoproctus giganteus. The sequence goes on from NC_143577.1 coordinate 62,932,484, forward strand.
CTTTAGTGCCTCTGAAAAAGGAATGACTCAATTTTTTTCACCTATTATTTGACAGGTTTTGCCATATACACTGAGTGGTCACTTTATTAGAGACACCTACCTAAGAGCTGGCAGGTTCCTCTTTAGCCGTCAGAACAGCCTGATTTCGTGACATGGGCATAAGGACGTGTCGAAAACTTGCCATAGGAATGACGATACATATTCACTCAGTTTTTTCCAAGAGTTCCTTCAAACTGGATGGTTGGGGATCTCTGCTCCAAAGAGCTCGTTCCGCGTCATCGCACAGATGCTCAATTGGGTTGAGATATGGTGAATATGGACTCCACTGCGGTAAGCTGAATTCACTGCCATATTTCTGGAACCAGTTCTTTACACTTCTGTTCTTGTGACATGGCTTATTATCCTGTTGGATGAGTCTATTCGTAGATGGACACACTGTAGTCTTATGGGGATTCCTAGTCGGAATAATTTCCAGACAACCTGTGGCATCCAAATGTTGCTCCACTGGTATAAAGGACCCAACGTGTCCGGAAAAACACTCCCTACACAATTACACAGCCAACACAACCTGTATTGATTTGTATTGTTGTTTGGGGGTGTATATGGAAGGATGAGTGTATGGACTCATGATGTTTCAGCCAAATTCTGGTCCTGCCATCAGCGTGAAACAGCAGGAACTGGAGTTCGTTTTACCGAGCTACCTTTTTCCAATCTTCCACTGTCGGCATTCGTGAGCTCAGTATCAGCGTTCCTTCTTTTTGTTGACAGGAGTGGAACCCAGTTCCGTGGTCGGCCGAGATACCCCTATCTGTGAGAAGATACAATGAGCTGTGCTTTATTAAAGGCCCCTTGGGTTACTGAGTTGATATTTTTGTGGCTGTATCTTTTCTGTTAATCTAGGATTGCCGTTGGTTGGATTTTATTTGGTTATTGAACTAATCTTGCTCGAAACAGTTGTACGTGAAAATCCCAGCCTCTGGGAGTGACTAGAATGAGACGTTCATAGTCACTTAAATCTTTCGCGTTACCCAATCTCCTAGTGAATCGCACACACACACGCATTCTAAACACCCGCTTTATATGAAAGCAGTCTCGGTTTAATTTTGCTACTTAATTTTTCTAACAATTTTACATGTTCATTAAACCGTTACCAGCTAAAAGGCTTCCAGTGATCCCTATTAACACGCTGCTTCAAGCAACGGTTCGATTTCAATGGCTACAACAAGAGATGAATCTTAGACAGAATGGAACTTGAAAATTGCATTAATTTAAAATACAAAATTCCATCATCTTGCCCATGATAATTTATAAACTAAAACTTCCTTATATCGGCCACTACGATGGCTAGAAATACATATCACTAGTTTTATGTTATTTTTAACATTTTGTTTATGAAAGGAAGGACAAATATTGCGCATGCTCTTTTAAATAGCTTTCAAAAACCCTTTACAACTGTAGAAGTTTGAATTATGCGTCTTGATGTCTGATAAAAATGTCTCCATTGTAAACTATTTATACATCAAGTACAGAAGCAAATATTTCTTGGAAAGGGGATAAAACGTTGCCTGAATTAAGGATTTCTTTCCATTAATTTCTTTGCTTTCTCTCGATCTTTGATACACTTTCCAAGATATTTAACACGGTCGCAAAACGTGGGTGTACATTAATCATCTAACTTAGAACATACATCGATTTAATTCTCGTTTAGGTAACTTGCGCCAACTTATCTGCTGGGGAAAAGAAAAAGAAATCAGAATCTAAACATAATTCTAGGTTGAAACTTTCATTTCCTCGGACTATTTTCGCAACAAAATGTGATGGAACTTTTAGCTTCTTTAAATTTAAAGTCTAGTAAAGTTTTTTTTGTTGTTGTTGTTGTTTTTTTGGCTGCATCCGATGCTTCTGGGAAAAGAAAAGGCGAAGAAGCGTGGAAACTCCAAAAAGCAGAAGAAGAAGAAGAAGAAGGCCTGAAATCACTGTTTTCTTTCCACCCCGTAGACTTCAGAGCTTCCGGAGTAAGACGGAAGGGCCCCAACGCTGGAAGCCAAATGTCATCATCCAACCGTGATTATTGTAAACAGCAATTTTCACTTTGGTGGTTTGTGGAAGTGCGTGGGTATAAAAAGACACGTCAATATGTCACCTGCGCTGCTTAGTGAGTGAACGGCGACCACTTGTCACGCCCTATGGGACACTCTGTACAGCTGCTTTGGGTATACATTAATGGAGAGGTGTGTCTCTTATGCGAGGGCGCTGTTCGAATCAGCTCTGCTACGGGCATTTGACAAACTCATACCGAGGTGGATACATATACATACATACCTACATTCATGCATACGCGCACACACATACACACACACACACACACATAAAAAACGGGATCAATGTTCGCACGATAAGGAAGTTAAAGAGCTCCCCGTGTCATTGATGTATTGGCATTTCTATAGTTGAAGGCGAAGGTAGTGATTTTCCTGAATGAGAAAAAGAAAAAAGAGAGAGAGGAAAAAAGGAAATTCAGCTACTAGAGGTACGAAAAGTCACGAATAAAAAGAACAAAAGGAAATGAAATATTACTTAATATTTAAAGCGAATTCCATGGTTGAGGTGGGATTATTGTTTTTCTTTAATTTCGTTTGTTTATTTTATTTAAAATTATAAAATGCAAATGTTTATTATATTATTACAGAAACAAATTAATAATAAGTATGTTCACTACGAACAGCAAACATTTACATAATAATCAACGAAAAACATAAATATGAATTTTTAATAAAAAAATATCCAAAAACGATTTTTCTAAACAATGCCACAGCAGTGACGTCATCCTCAATTAATTGTAACTATGTTGTACTTCATAAAATCGTATTTTCTTTTAGTATTTTTGTAACTAGTAAATCGAGGTAGTAAATCATAATTATTATTTTAAAATATTCAATAGAATTAATTAAGAACAACTGCTGTTCCTCAACGTTCAGCTATTTGGGAAGATATAGCAATTAATATACTGATTTAAACATTGTATAAAGTTGATAGAAAAAAAAATAAAAAAAAAATATATATGTATTATGAACTGTAAGAAAATAAAGGCCCCGATTTTATATATAAGATATCATTAAAATTAAAAATATTATACTATTAAATTATGACAACTTAACTATTATGAAAACTTAACTAGTATCTGTATAACATTAACATGCTGTATTTTACATTAAATGGAAAACAAACTGTATGCCGAGTGGTCAAAGTCTAAATGCAGTGGAACACACGTTTCAATTTACCGTAGATTGTAGATCACTAACCACTAAATACGGTTAATGATAAAGTTCTGGTCACACAATTAAATTCTTGAGAAATATGTGGTTGCGCTTGTGTATAAACGGAGCATTACAATGGGTATAAATACGTTTTTCGACTGCTTTGAGAATTTTGAGAATTTGAATTCGGTGTCTGTGATAATTTCTGGAAACTAGTTTGTTCAAATTATCTCAGGCAATTGTTTTCTATCTCAGGCAATTGTTTTCTGTTCTATGTCCCACAGTTTTCGTTCAGGTGGACACACTCTTCGTGTGATTATCGTATGATGAACTGCAAGATCATAGGATATCAGATTGTGTCCATTTTCGGGCGTCTGTCGAATTCCACGTTGGTGGAACGCGATCATCGTGTCAACCACGGTATTGTGACAAAGACCCTACACAACAGCATAGCAACAAAAGGACTCCCAGAGAATACCGCAAGGAGCTCCAGAAAGTTGCAATTCTGAACACCTGTAGAATAGTTAGAGCAGCAGTAACACCAGACATAACATGCACCGTGTGCACTAGGTACCAATACCGTCACGAGGTGGAACCCTCCACAGGGAGAAATAATAATAATAATAATACAATTTATTTTCATCAAAAAAATTTGTTTACAATAAATGATAATAATAATAGTGTTATCATTATTGTTTTAAATTACTAATCAAATAGTTTTCTCTGAGGATTTTTCTCGTATTTGTGCCCCACACTAAATGCACTTCGAAAGACTGATATTGATCGGGCGACACGTTATGCAGAAAATATTTTGTCCCTTCCAGTAATTTGGAGGATAATACCGTACAAAAAATTCCCTTTACCTTTAGAAATCAGTTAGAGATAGTTCTAAGAAAAAGATACACGGTTCGCCTTCTGCTGATTCTTCCTTTTCTTTCTCTTTTTCCTCCCATTTTGTTGTGCGACTTTCTTACTTTTCTCATTCTTTTCCCAGTTTAGTTTTATCTGTACTTTTTTGTCTTCTTCTGTATGTGGCAGAAAATCAAATGGCTTTCGTTTCTATCAAGAAAAAGGTAAGTACTCTTAAAAATAAAAAAAAAGTAAGCACGCAAAATAAAAAAAAAGAAGTGGACAGTCTCTAACTTACAGCGTCTTTTATCCTCTATCAGTCGCTGGAACACACCAGATAAATTAAAACAAGTTGTACTTGAGAATAAAATTCTTAACTCCTCGATAGAAGTCCTCTGTCTTCATTATCGCGATAAATATTCATGGGAAGGTTTAATTATATGAAGTGTCTTTTTTTCTCATTTTTTATTCTTTCAAATTGGAGAAGAAATATCGGATGGTTTATTTGCGATCAGAATGTTTATAAAAGCATGTTTGAGAGAAGCAAAGCGTAGATTAATTAATGATCCGAGCAGTTTGATTGAAATGACAGCAAGTTTTAGTTTAGTTCCTAGAGCAAGAGGTTTATCAGTTATAAAATATATATCCTTTTTTGTTTTGAACAAGTGGTGCATGTATTTCATAACATATTCTGGCTATGAAAACATAAAGTTCCGACTTTGGAACGGATAAAAGTGCTTTTAGTTCAAAGTTGTTTTTGAAAGACTCCTTTAGGGGTTGATATAATAAAAATTCCGATTTAGTAGAATATACAATGAAATTTTCCTAGAAATTTCTTCTGATATCGATTTGTTGTGACTATGATGCTGTATCGTTAAATCTGTGTTTAGTAAGTTGAGAACAAAAGTAAAGTTTATACATTTTGCTTATGGGAGCAGGCCCTGCAATTAAGCTAAAACAGGATTCTTTCTAATGGCGATATCCCGCTGGCCTGAACGATTGTCAGAAGTTTGGGATCTCCTCTATTCTCCCCAGACATCAGTGATGAAAAGTCTTGTCATGAAGAGTTCCTTCTGCAGCTGTGGGGATTCTGCACTACCAATACCACCTCCACTAGTTGTTCTTGAACATATGCTTTTAGATCCAGAATTTGTCATTTGTGATCTAGAGAATGATATAAAGTATTGTGAAGAAGAAAGTCACAACTCTGGACTACATCTGTTTACATAAAGCGAACTCAATGATCTCGTGAGAGATTTAAATCTGCTCAAAAGGTCTTCAGAGCTTCAAGGTCAAGACTGAAGTCCAAGAATGTGCTGGGGGCCAGCAGAATCTTGGACTGAAAAGAATTGGTTCCCCGTTTTTCTGAAGAAAGTTCAGTGATATATTGCAACAACATTCCTGGAGTTATGAACCTTTTTCGAATTTTCTCCCAACCAACATAGTGAAGGCTATTTGTTGACTCATCGAAGCAAAGCCTCAAAAGTAGTTCTAGTTCATAATGGTAATAAGTATGTATACATTACTCTAGGTCATTCAGCACACTTAACAGAAATACGCAAATGTTAAGTTTCTTTTGGAAGAAATATCAGTATAAGGATCATATAGTAGTTGGCTACTGTATGGAGATTTTAACGTTATTGGTCTGTTATTCTGTTGCGAGTGGGATAATCGATCAAGAAGTGAACAGGAGAGAAAAGTGAAGCCACCAAGACAGTCTCTGACACCAGATTCAAAAAATATTAAAAAAGGGCCGCTAGTTGATCGAAACAAAGTACGATTATCTCCTTTGAATATAAAGCTAGGTTTAATAAAACAGTTCGTCCAAGCCCTGAATAAAAAGGAATTTGTTTCAATTATGTTAGCAATAAATTCCCATCGCTTACATACAAAAGAATCAAATCAGGAATTTTTGTTAGAGCTACTGCAAGGCTGTATTTGAAGAATTCATGAACCAAACTGAAAGAGACACTTTGACTTTACAAATGTAGTATGCAATTTTTTTTTTCTAAACAATAAATACCCAGATTATGAGACGATCTGGAGTGGCATGCTGGAGAAGTTCAGACAACTAGACTGCATTATGGATGTTAAAGTACATATTTCTTGCATTCTGATCTCAACTATTTCCCAGAAAATTTAGGTAGTTTAAGTGAACAGGGGTGGAAGATTCCATCAGAATATAACAGAAATGAAAAATAAAAGAAAAAAAAAAGTATTTAAGGGGACGGAATGTCGGTATGATGAGAGACCACTACTGGATGCTAAAAATAGGAACAGCCATCGAAACTAGATGCCTGGGAAAGTGAAAAAGCCGAGGGTTTAATCCACTTTAGTGTATCTTATACAAAAAATCCAGTTTGCGGAATCAATTTATCTATCCGTCCATAGAAATCCAACTATGCCTGACAGGAGGACGTTGCCGAGCCTTTGATATTTCTGTTTTTATGAATTTTTATATAAAAATAACCTATTTTTAAAATATGTGAAAATAAAAAATAAATCAGGAGCACCTTCACCATATTTTCGTTTATTTTTATATAAGCTATAAACAAATTTTGAGTAAATTTCGAAAATTTCTGTTAAAAATGTAGTTCACATTTCTTATCAGCAGTAAAACATCAGTGAACGTTTCTTAAAAATCGAGGCCAGTGTAATGCGTAAATATTCTTAAATAGGTAGTAGACAATCTGAAAGAGGAAATAGACAATCTAAAAATTTGCTACATAATCCAGGAAATTTAAAAGATAGTATGCATCTACCGGAAAATTAAAATAAGCTTCTAGTTTAAACACAGCAATGATTCCATATTCAAGTATTGTTACCCTCCAATTTATGAGAGGGATACCTGTTAGATAACCTCAGTGATTATATATGCTGTAAATTGGACTTAAGAGCACGCATTTCGCATCAGAAAAGATGAGAAATGTGTTTCAAAGCATCAAATCCTGTTCCCAAACCAAGTTCTCAGCTAACTTTATATAGTTATTATGGGAAGGTTGCTTAATAAATGTCAACTCACTCTGCTGGAGTATTGTTTAAGGCCTCCCTTTAATTGAAGCCCCCCACCCTTTCAGTGGGTGAGGAGCTTCAATAGAAGAACTGCACCCGTGAAAAACTCGCTCTCGGCGTTACTCTTTTTCTAAAGAACTATTCACTTTGTACAAATCCGCCCTCCCACATCTGGGCAAGTGCGGCAAAACCTCACTCCAGCTTCTAGATTCCATAGATTCCATTCAAAACAGGGCAAAAAAGGGCTCAGTTAAATACCTACAAAGTCGCTCCCCTCTCCGTCCAGTTTCTGCTGAAGGCTTTTTCTATAGATACTTCCAGGGGAACTTTTCCTTCTGAATTGTCTTCTTTAATTCCTCCACTCGCTTCCAAACCATTTCGAACAGTTCCTCAACTAGTCAGCAACCATTCTTGTACACCTTCAGACTGACAGAACGAACGTTTTCTCTTCCTGATTTATTCCTTCTGCTTCTGTTCTCTGAAACAACCTTCCTTCACATATATTTTCCAAAATTGGAATCTACATAAATTCAAGTCTAATGTCAAAAAGTTCTTTCTGTTTTACAGCCCTCGACCCATACACGTACTAAATACTATACGTTCTAATGCTTTTCATGTTCAGAGTTTTTATAAAAAAAAATACAGGCGATTTAGCGACAATACTCCTTGCATCCTTATTCGCTTTGATAGAGAAAGGAACTGCAAGAGCTATTCCTCAGAAATGTACTTAGCATGCGCTTCAGTTAGAAACCTAAAATGTCGGATTTTAAAAGGTTGTGTAATGTATCTTTCAATATAAGTAGTTTCACTGAAATTCTAATGATTTGAAAGTTATAAGGCATTTCTTCAAATCTTCCTTAATTCGCTATGATGTCCTCTGTGCTTCCAGACTCATCTTTAAAGTCATTTCTTGCATTCGCATTTAGACTTCTTTCTCGAAAACCTTGCATTTTGAGCAGGAGAAACGATTCCATCAGGACCATTAAGTCAATGGAAAAGCACTACCAAGGCTACTGAAACCAACGTACGTTGGTAAATTCTACATGATCTACAGCCAATTTCTCGGATAAACATCTGCACAACAGTTTTAAATTGTACATATCTTTTTCTACAATAGTGTACCGAATTATTTTAACCATATGTATAAAGTGTATTAGATTTAAACTGTAAAATTGATAAAAGTGTAATTCAAACCAGCCTCATGTTTTGAATGAAAGCGTTGTTAAATTACTTATACGAATATTAAAAGCAGTCTTCTACGAAAAATACACGTGTTAAGGAAAAAAATAAAGAACATATTTGCAACTAACACACAAAACTGGTTTAGAATTTGAAAGCAAATAGTTGATGACAGAACTTTATGTCACGTGCAGACCAGAATCATAACGTACTCTTGCAGAGTTCTGGAAGTTTCACGAGGGCAATAAAAGTTCATTCAGGCGCAATATAAAAGGAACTTCACTTCGCCTACATAGGTCTTTTTTAAAATTTATTATTATTTATTTTTGCATAGAGTTGTAATTATTTTTTTTCAGGAGTTTCTTCTTTATTTCAAACATTAAAATTTCATATTAAAAAGGAGCATGCGCGTATTGACGTATTCTGAACACGAGGAAAAATAAACAATAAATTAAAATAAAAATAAGACTTTAAAAAATAAAAACGAATGAATATTACTTACGGATATTTATAAATTTACCTCGTGCTTAGCCTTGCGTGATCGCATCTGTTAAGAATCATTATGTTAGAAAATATTCCTCTTAGATGACAGCTTTGTTTATTGTCGCGTGTACAAAACAGTTATGCTTTGATCTTTTATTTACGAGGAAACTTTCACGAGAGTACGTTAACTACAGTCTTATTTCAGGAAGATTTGTATGTATATCTGTGCACGTCATAGCCAAAGCCGTTGAAACTATGTATAATATTTATTCATGTTTAAGTTTTACTTCCAGAGAACGAAATAGCTGCATATCGTTTATAAAGTTCATTACCTAATTCGGGAATTTCTTTTCCTTCTATTTTTATTCTCTGCATTCAGCAATGCGAAGTTTTCAGTGAACAAATTGCCTCATTGCAGAACCACTCAATTGGAAATAAATAGGACGCTATAGATTTATTTTAGAATGTTCCTGAAATATGATTTTAAGAGACTGTTAAATTTGGGAGCTTTAAAAAGGGGAAGCAAAGCACCATATTATTCTGGTGGGGGTAGAACAAATAAACTGGAGTGAAAGAGCGATTTAAAGCGAAACAATAAAAGAAGGCATTAAAATTTTGTAAACATTCGCCTTCTAAAAAGGAGATAAAAATGAGAACAGATTTTGTTCCTTATGTTAAATCAACTAATTTTGTGTTCTCTTTATCTAATCTCATAAAAAGAGAACGTTTTAATCGTTTTACTGGGCATTTTAATTGAACTAGAGTTTACATTGGATTACCACTTATGTGGATTAACAACATCTGGAAGGATTTACATGTGACGGTACGGTCTGATTTCTTATAGAATACCCATATTAATATGATTACTTCTAAAGCCTTTTCAACTAATTGGCCTAATCAAGAGCTTTGCTTGTCCTTTTCATCCTGATGCCGTATTGATCAGACTCTACAAATTGCTAGTTTTACTGTTTGTTGAATACGCCCACTTTATCTTGTCCTCTAACAAAAATATCTAATTAGGTTGGTCGCGATGATAGAAGTACGTTTCTTATCTTTAGTATGTCGTAGAAGAAGTAGGAAACGAAATTACCAGAAACCTCGCAGTATTTCATTTTCTCTAAGTTTCATTAGAATTGTACATTCAGTTAACTCATTCAGTTAATGGTTCTATACACGCTCCGGAATTATTCTAGGAACTCACTCGATGTCTACCTGTGCTTTGCTCATCCCATTCAGTAAAAGGAATTACTGCTTTCTAGATCTGCTACGTGGTTCACAAAAAATATTAAATTACCTTTATTATTATTATTATTATTATTATTATTATTATTATTATTATTATTATATTTTTATAAACGTTTAGATGTGTTGATTGAGTAGTTTATTTTTTATTTTATTTTATTTTTTATTTTATTTTATTTTATTAATAAAAAGATACACAACAGGTAACCATTAACAGTGTATCTGAGATCAGATCAATAAACATAATAACAATAATGTGAAATCCTACAGGACGATAAACATTGATACAAATTCAAACAATAAAGCATATGTACAAAAGAGGATTGTATTAAGTTAAGTTACCGGTAAAACAAGTAATAATTAATCCGTTAGAGAATAGAAAAATAATATAACAAATAATAAGCTACAATAATTAGATGTGAGCTAGTCACTTTGCAGTTTAAGAGAAGAGGCAATCTTGTGGATGGAGTTCATCAGTGATTGGGAGTTGTCAAAGAAGTCAATGAGAGAGTCATTTGCTGATTTGCTGATTCTGTTCAGTGGACTGAACTTCATAAAGTCCGTGTTGGCAAAGTCAAGGCGAAACGGTGTAAGGTTCCTGACTTGTCTACAAGGAGTATTGAAGTTTATTTTACTCAGGATATCAGATGCTTCATAAATTCCAGTGATTACTTTGGCTAGGAGGGCGATGTCAGCAGTAACTCTTCTAGTGCACAGAGGCCTTAGATGAAAGTAATCACACAGCGATTCATAATACACTAAGTGATAGAATAGAGGATTGCGGTACGTAAGGTAACGGATAAAGTTTTTTTGGACTGCTTCAATTTTGTTGGTTAAAGTCTTTGTGTGAGGATTCCAGATGGGTGAACTGAATTCAAGGATTGGCAGAACAATAGTTTTATAAAGGATAACCGCATATCTGTAGTTTTTGAACTTGTATATGTTCCGTTTGATGAATCCCAGTGTTTTGAATGCTTTGCTGGTGATTTTAAGGACATGGGCATCGAATTTAGCACTGCTGGAAAAGAGAATCCCTAAGTCGTTAACTTGGTCACACCTTTCGATGATCACAGAGTTAATACTATACTCCGTATTCATTAGTTGTGGAGATCTGCAAGATGAGAAAGAGATAACTCTGCAAGATGAGAAAGAGATAACTTTATCCGGTGGACCATGTCCAATTCATTATATCTAGTGACATATCATTCTCTGGTGTGGTAAATGCAGCTGTACTAGAGCCCTAAGCTTAGGGAAAAACCCTGAGAGGGTTATATAGATAAGAAATAAATTATGGTACCAGAGCCCAAGTTTTTGATGACATGAAAAACTACACGTGTTTTAACAAGTTCAAACATCATATGCTATGCCGATTTAAAAATACTAACAGAAATTAAAGTCCAGGAGACAAAGGGACAGATGCCAAATGTAACATCAGCGATCTCGAAAATCATCTCAAATGCTTAAGACTCTCCATCCACTCATCAAAATTATCTTCTTACTGTAAAACAAACCATTGTTTTACAGTGACTTGTTAATAGTCTTGTTTAGTGGGGCTTTGGACAATAAAGTGACGATTTATACTAATAAAACTGTTATGATGCTTACCAAAGGTAGGCTCGACTACAATAGACCTCCTTATGATAATAAGCAGATACCACTTATTCCTCAGGTTAAATACCTTGGAGTTGTATTAGAAGGCAATTTTACTTTTATTGCCCGCATAGAATATTTGGCAAATAAGGTTAGCAATTTTACAGCCTCCATAGTTATAATTACAAGGAAAGACTGGGCGTCTAATAAGAAGGTTTTTTGACTGTGTTATAAATCCATATTTTTGCCTATTGTGTCATACGCTTCATCTGTTTGGTTTAGGCAGGTTAAAACTGTTAAGTTTAGGAAAAAAATAAATAAATTCTTTGCAGAGAACCATGTTATTAACTATATTGAGAGCATGTAAAACTGTTTCTACCAATGCCTTGCAGGTTATTGCAGGAGCTCTGCTCTTCCTTTAGATGTTTATATTGTTTATAGGGCATTTAGCTATTATATTAGGAAGCGTAGACAAGTAACTTTTTTGAACATTACTAATAATATTGGCAGCGATCGGAAGATATCTGATAATAATACAATGCTTAAATTAATTAGTATGTGGCAAGATAGGTGGAATATTAGTGAGACAGGAGTTGTGACTAGGAAGTTTATACCTAATGTGACCTTTAATGTTTAACGATATCACAATCACATCGAAAAAACATTTGCTAAATTCCGCAGGATGCGCTGACTAGCGAAGTACCAACTCCTTCAGGTTCGCAAGCCCGTGCTGGCTTCCAAATACTCAGTAAATCCTTTATGGAGCTGAAATCTAGACATCGGTTGCTTATATAAACGTGAAGTGCATTTATGTTGAGAAATTCTGGATAGCGAAACGGACAACCCAGAAATTGCATCATCTCTCTGCACAACGGGCATCAGCAATGGTAAAATATCTGGAACTAAGGATACTACCAAACCTGGCTAAAGATAGAAGGCTTGTATTCACTTGTGTTAACAAAAATGGTTACCAACATTATATCGGAGCACAATATATGGGAAATGTGTTCATGGCACATTCCCCACCACAACTAAGATCAATCCCAAAGTTAATTACGCATTACAATAGGCTTGCCTTATCGAACAGTTTCCAAATCAGATGCTCAACGGAATTCAGGAACTGGATGTTGATCTCCATCTGTTTGCCACCAGCGCAGCTTATAGGCCCCATGTGCTTCTCGTGATAAACTCCCTTGCTGACTAGTCATCATAACTCTGAGAACTGATCCATTTAATACTTGCCACTTTGCATCTGGTTTCAGCACCTCTAACTGTGGATGGAGAACTGACCATAATCTCAGATGGAACTGCCTGAACAATCCACAATGCTCCATAGGGCTATTAAATCTTTCTCCAGTGCGCAAATTCATTTTTTTGTACCTTCCTGTCATCATTACAGGATATTCTATTTCATTTTTGTTTTTCTTTGTATTTATTATGTATTGATTTTCTACGTGTACCACTTTTTCTATGAAATATACATTTACATTGTAAACCCCTTGCAATTTGCCGTTGTGGAAATAAAGATTATTTATTTATGTTAATATGAAACAGGTTACAAAGAGTAAACGAGTAGTTAAGAACGTTAACTACTCGTGTATGTTTTGCTGCTATTTTTAAATTCTAGATATCTTTTGGTTTATTCAAATGAATTAAAAGAAGTCAAAGAGAGAAATCGTAGGAGAGATGATAGAGATAAACTTTACATCTAATTTATAAGGTAAAGCATCGCTTTCACTTACGAATAAGAACTTTGAATTCGTTTGGAGAGAGAGAGAGAGAGAGAGAGAGAGAGAGAGAGAGAGAGAGAGAGAGAGAGAGAGAGAGAGAGAGAGAATATCGAAACTTCCAGAAAGTAGTTGGAAAACGTCTGAAAGGTATCAAATCTCTTATATCCGAAACCTGAAAAAAACAGTTGTAAAATGTAATGACATGTCCACCACATTTGGTTTTATGATTGATATTAATCAAGGTATAAATAACACACCAAAAATCAACTCAGGTTTATGTTTATTACACTCCTTCAATTTTCACAAAATCGAAATTCAGACCTATATTACACCTTCAGTCGCTTGTGTTGTTGTTGTGCTGGAAATATTTTCGCCCAGTTAATCAACACTGAAGTGGATTACTGAAGTCAGCCTTAGTTTTGGTTAGGGCTTTGCCTTTTCCAGATCTCATTTTTGCAACAATACTCTAAAACTTTAGACTAACAACCGGCACTGTTGAAACTACCACTTTCTATTCGAATGTTCTGTTTGCTGTATTCACCAATAAATTTCTCTGGAGAATTGTGAGAAGCAATGGGTTGCTTTCTTTTACACTGTGCTTCAAGATGTATTGGGATATCTGACCACGGAAGTAACAGATAATTTCAGATGACATATATGGTGGTAGATAGTAGTACCAGTTAAGACTAGGACATAAAACTCATTGGACAGAGAAGGGGATTAATGCATTTTTTTTCGTTTTATACATTATTTTCGTAGAAATCAATTCTGATTTTTGCGAAAATAATTTTTCCAGAATTAACGATTTCGATTTCGCTTCCTTCTCAAAAGCTAAAACTGATTCTCCATTTTAAAGAATAAAGCAGAAATCCAGCTACCCTTCCTTTCCATTATTTTAGATTTTGAAGCGATCTCCTTTTAGAACATCTAAGAGTTCTAAATAAATATAGTTTAAGACACGCATCTTTTTCATCAATAACTCTATTGAATTAAAATTAAAAATATTATTTTAATTTTCAAAATAAAGCTAGTTAGTAAGTAAACCAAAATTCACTCATTTATTATGAACAATTCATTTAATTTTAATTAATTAATGGAATCAAGAAGTTTATCTTCACCTTCTTTCTGCTTTTCTCTATTCATTAAAAGAGGAGGAGAGAGAGAGTTGAGATTAATATGTTAATGTTTAGAATATTATAACTATTAATTTTGTCTAAGTGTTATTTATTTATTTTATTATTTTATTTTTTTTTTGTTTTTAAATTATTAATAAGGGCGCATTTTACAAAGTTTAAATTTATATTTTAAATTTAAAAATATTTAACTCGTGGAAAATTAATAATTCTTGATTTGATGATTTTTAACTCCATAAGATTTAAAATAAAAAGTAACATTTTTCTTTTTGGCTTTACTCAAGATTTGAACGAATCGTTTTCTTTGTGAATGTTATCCATACAAATTAATATTTTTTTAAGCTTTACTAATTTGCTGATAGTGAGAAAGATCTCTCTGTACAAATTTCTTGTTAAAGATCAATAAATAAATACAGGTATTTATCATATTGTTATTTTATGTTCACTTCCATGGTCTGGAGAAATGCACATCCAATTGGAATTTGAACTTTACGAAACTATAAAATTCGTTCTAATGATCTACAATACGCTTCCCTAAAGTAAACTTCATGAAATCCAGCTTTTATTACTCCCAAAATATATGTATTTGTAGCCCTGAGTCTTCTCTCTCGTTTTTCAGTGAAAATATGTATCCATCGCTTATGAGTCCATCACCAAGATGTCTAGCTGCCAAGCTTTGCAGCCGCACTTTCTAATCCGCTTTTCATATGTACATTGATTAGCACTCCTTACTAGTCTGGCAGCCCTTCTCAAAACCATTTCTAGAAGCTTTATATCTTTCTTCAAGTGGGGCGTCCTGACCTGAACACAATATTCTAAATTCAGTCTCACCATCATCTTATACAAAAGTACAAGAGCGAATCTTTTTAGTATTGCACAATTACTCGCACACGAAAGTGCACAAGGAAGAGGGAGTATTTATGCTGTACACGTCTTGTACTACCAGTTACCTACTAACACACTTAATATATTTTTTCTGTTCTGGGTGTTTGTAGTTCTGAAAATATGGATGGAGAAAGTGACAACCGTTTCCTGCAAAGTGTTTTATGGAGTTCCTGTTCAAATCATGTGATCAGTCGGCCTCATCTATCCAACGAAATCTCGTGCTGGTCTATGGGGACCAGAAGTCATCGCCAGAGGTGGCTTAAACGGTATCGGGAAGATCATTTCGATTTCAAGAACAAACCAAGAGCCGGAAGACTAATGTCTGTCACAAACAGTGAAAACGAAGAACACGTTTATCAGTTCATTTGAAATGATAGGTGCACAACCACCGCCGGACAAGTGACAGACGCTGTGAAAATGTCAAAGTTAAGTATTTTGACCATCATCAACAGCCTGGAGTACAGAAAAACCTGCTCTCGCTGGGTGCCTAAGCTGCTCGCATTACACTAGAGATGATTTTTTTCGAGGAAAGAGACCTGTGAAGATTTTCTGGAGAGGTTTGGTGATGGGATCATCACATGCGATGAACATGGCTTTTTCATGTTTTGACCCACAAACCGATAATGACAATCCATGAAATGGGCACATCCGATATCCTCTGTATACAAAAAGCCAAAACTTTCCAAATCATCGACAAAACTTATGGCCTCCTTCTTCTGGCATCAAAATGGCATTATTTCCATCGATTTCTTTAGTTCCTTGGAAAAGCTTAATCGAGCTCTGAAAACCAAAAGATCTGAACTGAACTGGATCCGCAGGATATCATTCATCAGGATAACGCAAGGCACACAGAATATAGACGACACTGTCAAAGATTGCGTAGCTCGGGGGGGGGAGGAGATAATGATTCACCCACACTACAGCTCCAACCTCGCCCCATCAGATTATTTTGTTCAGCTAATTGCGAAGTTCTTATATATCATAGACAATGATCCTTTACCTTCCTAGCCCCCTGTTTACACTACATGGAAAATATCATGTCTAACTGAATCGTAGCCCCAAAGTCTTTTATTCCCAGACCACTTTTAATTCCACCTCCACCTTTGCTTGTAACACCTAATTTCTGTTCCCAATGTACAAAACCTTTTAGAAACAAATCGGCTTCTCGAATAGCATCTTGTCATAAAAATCCACGGCATTAAACAATTATGGATAATTGTAATAATGGTTGTTTTATTAATATTTTTACTGAATTAAATTAATAAATTTTAATAAAAGGTTAAATAAAGTTTTAATAAAATTTTTGCACATTCACAATGTCATAAATTTGGTAAACTTTATTGTTATTCATTTGTTTATTATATATATATATATTAAAGATAACACTTTCCTTTAATTGGGTGGGTATATATACATCTTGTTTCTGAATAACATTGCGCAACATACGCCTACAGAAATAAGCTAGTGGTGAAAAGGAACGAAGTTCCTAAAATCTATGATGTGAACAGAATCTACGTTCAGATCATTAATAACGGCAGTATATACGTAATGTCTTGGTTTCGAACGCACCAAGAGACCGGCCGTAAGAATTAGGTAAGGTGGAATTATGTCACGAAAAGGCTGATGCCACTCATAAATCTTTCTCTTTCTTTCGGTTGATACACTGCCTTTCTTCGACGATGGTTCAATTGAAACATCAAGCTTCTTGCAGGCGAAGTTGATGAGGGACATCAATTCTTACGTGATATCATTTTTAACTCTTTGGTTGCGTAATGTGACCAGCAGTGACCGAGATATTGGCGTCTCACATGAATCAGGCTGAAACCTTATTCCAACAATCGACATTTTTTAAGATCAGCTATTTTTTTTTGAAAAATTGTTTGAAGAAACTTGCGCGAAAGCTGCCACCCTCTATATTTAGTTGATTGAACATCTGTCTGGATTACATGCTCTTGTTAAATTGTTTATATGGGCTGAAAAGGAAGAAAATAATTATGTAACTAACCCAAAAGATGCAAAATGTTAATACCTTTGTGAAGGAAACAGTATATTAGAAACCGAAAAAGAACACAATAACTTTATAAGGTTAGAAAAAATTATATTTTTCTGTAGTTTGTATATCCAATGATAAATTTATGAGAAACACCACTTCCAGGAAATTGGCTGACTGCAGACAGCCTTCGAAGTTGTTCTCGGTATATTTGGTAAACGAAGCTAAGAACAGATATTTAAAATAGAATGAGAGATGCTTTGGATACGCCAGAAATCAAAACTAGGCTAAAAAAATGACTGGAATGTGTCATGCCTCATTAAGACCACGTTCTTGAGGATTTAAAATGTGGTTGTGTGGTCCATGGTCCATGTTATATGTTGGATCCAGCTGTCATCCAGAAGAACGGACAAGTGTGTTGAGGAAACGACTATCATGCTTGGTGGGGATATTACAGTGGGAATGATGTGAAGTATAATGTCTGAGATTCTGAAATTCCATATTTAATAGTTATAATAATAGTTATATTTTAACAATATCATGGATAAAGTGCATGCATCGTAATAATTTTCTTTGTCCCTTTTACTATTAATGTTTGCCTCTAGTATATAGACTATATGATATTTTATCCAATAGACTTTTTAATACGATATTTTGTATTCCCTTGCAATAAAAGAAATATCAACTTGTAAAATTTAAATTCATTATGGGAAGTTATTTTATTCTGGTCCTGTACATTGTATATTTATCGTAATATTGTACACTATAAGTAAGATGCATGTTCATGGTGCAATTAACGTCAGAAATACTAATTACATTTAAATTGGCAACAGGTTGCAGCTTAATAGTCATCCTCTCTTATTATCAGCAATGCAGATAGTCTACTTTAGATATTATGAAAATTAACATAATATACGAAAATACCCTTACGTCTACAAATCCAGTGATTCCATGAATTTGATATTGACCACTACCTCCTTTTGTAGCTTGCGTAGTGAGTTTTTATTGGATGCGGCCAGAGGTCACTAGGCGTTTCGATCCACTACCATACACTGACCCTAAACTGGACAGTGTATGGAAGTGGGTCAGCTACCATTTCTCAGAATTCATGCTGAGAAGAATCGCTGTTGTTCTAGAAAAAAATTTAACCAAAGAAAACTACTACAATAGAATGTTGTTTCTAAGAAGCAGAAAGAGAGAGAGAGAGAGAGAGAGAGAGAGAGAGAGAGAGAGAGAGAGAGAGGTCTGACAGGTTCACAAAACTGTTTTAAATAAAGCAAACGTACTTTAAGAAATGCTTTGTTTGTGTTTTTTTTTCCGGATTCCTTTAGGGTGTGACACATAAAGGAATTCAAGCAGCAAAATGCTACTCCCAGATTTCAAATGGAATTCACGTTTCCAGTAGGATGTCTAAATCTTTACTGGAACTCCGATTTTATATTTATTTCTGAAGGAGTGAACATGTCCGTTGACATGTAGAAATAGAGCTTCCATCTGTCAAACCATTGTGTTAGAGTATCAGGTGATCTCTGAAGGTCAACAGCATCCTGTTCAATTATCAGCGCAGACATAAGCAGCAGACCATGGGTGTGGCCCAGAACTTCGCAGCATCATTCATTTAGGATACTGATGAAGAATTGCTGTTTTTCTATTGAAAAATTAATCCAAGGTTGGTGGTACCGTTATACCTTATAAACTGGTCAATAGGAACGCACTCAGAGAATTTTACAAGAGCAAGCCAATTTCTAAAAGGAGCCACCTGATAGGAAAAATAAAGAAAGCTAAATGAAAATGCAAATAAATAAATCGATCATTTTATATGATTGGTTTTATATATGTGTAATACTAATTTATTTAGTGCGGAATTTAATTATTAAAATGTTTAAGACGCAAATTTATTTCTTATTAATTAATTATTAAATTATTAAAACATTCATTTGTTTATTATTAAAATAATTATTACATTTATTAAAAATAATTTATTTATTATTAAATTGAAAGTTTTTATTAATTAACAGAAATAATTTCATTAATTTTTAAAAATTAATTGCAAAGTTTTTAAAGCATTTTGAGTACTTCACTCTTATTTTCGCAATTTCCACTACCCACGCTTGACTTCCTGAATGTTCGTGTCGACGTCCAGAAGTAATGTTCTTGTTTGTAGTATCTTCTGGTAACCTACCTTACAACTTTCATCATCAATATGGAATTATCCATTTCTGACCGTGATCATAGTCATGATAAATTAGCATGTTACAAATTCAGTACACGTATCCCCGTTTTCTGAATTTACTAGATTATATCAGACATTTCTATACAGGGTATACCATTTAATTTGAATCATAGGATAATGTGGATTTTTTTTATGTTGTAGGCGCAATGTGAACCGATGATGCGTTTAATAAAAGAAGAGAGATTTGAGATCATCTTATTGGTTGGTTCAAAATCAGCGACGGAGACTGCAGAAGAATTTAATGCTAGGCATCGTGACCGTGAACCCATAACCCACATTTTCGTCGTAAAGTCGCTACAGAAATTCAAAGAGACAGAGTCGGTGTTTGAAGAAAACCCACGAGAGAAAGTGCACTATGAACAACGAGGAGATGAACATCGTCATTTTGGGAAAGTTTGTAGCGAATCCCAATAAGTCACAGCATCGCATGTCAAGTGAGTCTGGGTTTTCGACAACAAGCATCAGTAGAATTCTGGGGAAAAACAAGTGTCATTCGTATAGGATGCAGTTGCTACAAAAATTGAATGAAGACAATTCTGATGGGAGGGAAGAGTACTGCAAATGGATCATTATGGAGCTTAACGAAGACCTGGACTTTTTGTCAGATTTTGTTTTACGACGAGGCTAATTTTTACAACTCCGGTGAAATAAGCAGAAAAAAATTTCCTTTATTTGTCAGCAGGTAATCCCCAATGGATTAACCCCTGCCAAGAATAAGAATGTTCTCGAGTAATGGTGTAGTGTGGAATATGGAATTATTCAGTCGTGGAACCTCACTTCTTTGAAGATACAGTCAACAGCGAAAATTATCTGGAGGAAATCATGTTTAGCATTTTCAATGAAAAGGGTACATTTCCAGAATGGTTTAGCAAGACAGTGCCCATTATGCTGTGACCGTTCATGAATGGTTAGATCAACAGTTTCAAGGTCACTGGATAGGCCGAAAGGAATTAGAGGAATGGCACCAAGATTCCTAGGTTTGTCTCCCTTAGATTTTTTTCTGTGTGGTCATTTGAAAAACAAGGTATACTCGAAGAAGATACGCATCCCGGACTACCTGAAACTCCGAATAACAGAGACCTGCATGGATGTGGTAAGTGACAATGACATTTTCTTAACAGTGAAGCTGCATTGAGTGAAACGTTTATGAAAGTATATCCAAGAAAATGGTGGCGATGTGGAACCTGCCTTGTGAAATGACATAGTTGGTTCGCAAAATTAGGTGAATAGCATAAAGGCCATCAAGATATGACAAATGTAAGTTAATAATAAAAAATATAAATCCTGAACCAGTGCCAGTTATCTTAACGTTTTTTTAACAGACATCTGGTATGGCGTATAGCGTAATAAGAAAACACACAATAATGCACATTCCTTTCATATAAAAATAAGATACAAGAAAATTGATATTTTTAAAAGGATAATTGTTTCTCATTCATTCTGCGAACTAATTATATCCTCAAAAAAAGAAAAAAAAAAAAACAGTCACGTGCAATTTGCTGCCATAAATTTGGTTAACAGTGGTTCTTCTTTCAGCAAACAGGCAAACCAACTAAAGAATACACCCTTTAGTTGGTTTGCCTGTAACCACTGCAAAAATACTAAACACCAAACGTATAAACCCATACGTAGAACTCAAAAGGAAGCTAAATTTGTATTTTCTTACAGGGAAAAAATTATGAAATGACCGCTATAAATTCTTGTAAATTCAGTCACTTTAAGAATACATTAAGTGCTATGCTTAAGAGTGTTAATTAGTATACATTAATATAGTACTTACTTATATGGTATAATTAAGTATTAGTATTAGTATTAGCAATGGCCACATGGTGCAAGGAAGCCTATGGCTTATGCCTCTCAGAGCCTTAAACACCTCAATCAAGTCTCTTCTAAGGTGCCTAGTTTTCAAGCTCTGCAACCCACATATTCGAAGTCTTTCCTCATATGGACGCCCTTTTGCCGATCTCACCAGGCGAGTTACTCGTCTCTGGACCCTTTCAACAAGCACAATGTCTTTGTTTAGATGCGGTCTCCATACCTGAACACAGTATTCCAAGTGTGGAATAACAATAGACTTATACAATGGGATTATGACGTCCTATCTCTACTAGCAATTGTTAGATACATCATTGATAGGACACCATGGACCTTCCTTGCAACCTGTCTCAATGCTCAGGGAACTTAAAGTCTGACCATATCGTAACACCCAAGTCCCTTTCCTCCACTACCGGCTTTAGTTCAACTCCGCCAAGTGTATAAGATATTTTGGGGTTACTGTTCCCCAGGTACAATACCTTACACGTTGCTGGATTAAAGCATACCTGCCATTTTTCTGACCATCCCTGAAGTCTATTTAGGTCACTCTGAAGAAGTTCTGCTTTGCGGCGATCATTAACTACTCTACAAATCTTTACATCATTTGCAAATTTAGATATGACACCCTCCATCCCTTCATCGATGTCATTTTTGAAAATCAAAAACAACAGTGGTCCTAATACTGATCCTTGGGGAACCCCACTTCTTACATTAACCCAATCTGAGGAATAACCATTTATCACAACCCTCTGCCTCTTGCCTTGAAGCCACCCAGCTGTCCATCTAAGGATTTTCCCTGTGATTCCAACCTGTTTCAGCTTATAAAGTTATCGCTCATGTGGGACTGATTCAAATGCTTTGCTGAAATCCAAATACACAATGTCGAAATTATTCCGAAAGTTCAGCTCTTGAGCGATCCTGTCAAAATAGTTAACCAGATTAGTTAAACATGATTTTCCCATTACAAAACCATGCTGAGTATCCTTCAGAATACCATTTCTATCTAAGTGATCCTGAATTCCAACTTTAATCATTTTTTCCATGATTTTCCCTACTACGGAAATCAGATTAACCGGTCGGAAATTTCCCACTTCACTCTTGGAACTATAAATGTCAACAGAGGAAATCATGCGCCACAAGAATAAAATGCAGTGATAATTGTTTATATTAGCTATAAAACTAATATAAACAATTACCACTGCATTTGTTAACAAATATTAGCTAGCATATGTAAAACATATAAAACATTGCATTTATGTATGCGGAATATGCAAGTAATATTTCTCTTTGAGCTTGTATTTGCAATGATGAAAAATATTATATTCTACATTACTGGAAAAAGCTTTTGTTGTAGCAACTCATACATAATTACTACTTATGGCCATTCGCTAGTCCAGTTCAGTTAAGATTATAAATTCATTTCTCGGTTGGAAAAGCAAGCCATTAAAAAATCATAATAAAAATAAAAACACTATTTTTGTGAAGTTGGAAGATTACGCCTTCCAAACAAAACGTGTAATGTGGTTCTCCTAGTGCATGTGTTGTTGACACTTCTCTGTATACTGAAGTGAGAGGAAGAAAGAAAGAAAAAAAACTCGAATGATCTTGAGGGATAAATTTAGTTTACGTCGTAGGGTGTTTAGCGTCTCTACCACTGGTATTCCACTGAAAGAGAAGTGTACATTAAAGCTGGAGCACGGATTTTCGATAAATAAGGAATGTCAAAGCATGTAACTTTGAAAGCATCGAAGAATTTTGAAAAGGAAAGAAACAGGCTTAATGTCACATACACAAAGCATTTCTTGTCTACTTGAGAAAGAATGAATAAAAATACTGGATATCTTTATATTTTAAATATTTATTCTGACAGTAATCTTTCGAAAGTTCTGTAGAGAAAACAATATCACGAAGATAAATACGGTTTAGGGAAATAATTTTCTAAATTGTTAACATATTTAGTTTTAAAAGAGGGACGAGAAAGATAGAGAGTTTTGAATTAAGATGATCATTAAAAAAAAAAACAAAACAAAACACCGATCTCCTTAAAACGATAATGGAATAAAGTTTCTGGAAGCTTAAGAGAAATCATATATATGGAAAAAAAATCCTTTGCGATAGAAAAATTGTGAACACTATGCAGTAAAAGCTTCGTAACAAAATTTACATGAAAAAAATCTTAAATTAAATAGTGATGCTATTTAGCAACAATTTTAATAATTAAAAATATGTTTAATCAAAAATCTGAGGATCAGTGAGCTTTTCGTTTTTCTATTTCAGTTAAGGCATTTTATATTTAAATACTTTTCTTTATTATTATCTCTTTATTCTCCTAATAGATTTTCCATCCCGAGACGAGAACTGGTACCAGGTGCTGGGCTGGTTATTAAGTTCAGTTCCTATTCTTGGTCAAGGTCCTCTTTGACTATCCTTCAGGATCGTGGCTTTCTGGAGTTGCATGGGTGTTCTCTTCTCTGGGAGGACTATTGCTGCTAGGTTTTTATGGAGGTTCTTTGGCACCATGCTGGTGACTGACACGGTGATTGGGATGGCCATTACTTATTCCAAGCGTTGCATTTCTTGAACTTCCTGTCTTAGGTCTATGTACTTCCTTATCTTTCCTCGTTTGCTTGCTGGTGTTGTGCGCGGCTACGTCGATCACGTAGGTAGCCATTTCCTTCTTGTTGATGAGGGTTATGTCTGGTCTGTTGTGCTGAATTGTCTTTCGTTATTATGGCCCAGTCCTAGTATGGGTTTGTGAGTAGGATCTCCACTATGGCCTGGAGTTTGTACTTGTAATACAGTACACTTTCTTTGATCAAATTAAAAACTGCTTTTATTATCAGTTGACTTTATGAAATATCCTTTTCGTTAAACAGAATTTTCCCCATTTTTTCCTTCTTTGTTGGTCGAAGCTTGTCGGGCACCGAATGAATTCTTAAAGTCCTCCTCGATACGGACTGTAGACTATTTTCAGGAAACTTAAGTCGGTACACCACATGTAAATCTTTTAACAAAATAAATATACACGGTAAAGATCATATCAGGTATAGTATGAATTTGACATGCTGTAACCAGCTGAGTAGATGTGCCAAGGAACTCCCAGAACAAAACATAACAAAAATTCATTCCAAAATATTTATGGCATTTAAAAACCAAATAATAATATAAAATAAAATAATAGTATGGCAGGTTTAAAAGCAGCTACACCTTCCCCCATTGCTATCGCGACACATTCTTATTCAGAGGAATATATGTTCTATCTGTAGAAGCGAATAATCACAGGTTTTTTACATATTGTGCGGGCTGAAATACCTGAAATAACTCACGACGAAAACCACTAAAATTTTCGTGTTTATTTTAATTCATTTATTTCTTCTACAGAGTCTCTCTTCTCAATTTTCATTTCCATTAAGCACAAGTTATATAACAAAATCAGATTATGCACCAAATTTATGGTTTCGTGTTCGTATTGGTAAGCAATGACTACTGCCCTGTTGGAGAGAGAGATGAGAAAATCGGAAAGCCTTAGAAATAGTGCTGAGAGACTATTATCCTTCATGGAAGCCTTAACGAGATTAATATTGCATGAGGATGTCCTAGTTTTCCTTTGTATTGTTAGAATAACTTAGACTGCTTGAGGGGAAATGCGAAAACTAGTTTTTGATTTCAGCAATCATTATAACGCAATTTTACAGGATAATAAATGTATGATTTTATAAGAGAAATAAAATTCTCGGAATGCAACACATGAAAATAGTTCTCTTCAAAAGTTTCAGGGTGTTGAATTATATAAACGGCAATATCAGATAATAAAGTAAAGATGGTCATCTCGCAATGCATAAAAAAAAAAAAAAAAACATTAACAATTTATTGCTTCTTTACATTAATTTATTCGAGCCAATGGGAGAAGAGGGCAAGACAATTACGTCACTACAAATGCAATTAATTATCGACAACTGTCTCAATAACGTTCACTAACTTCGTGCATGTCCTAGAAACCTTCCGTCTGATCAGTGTTCCCCAGTATGGATTCGGTCAGTGTCGATTCCGGTGATATTCTGGCTTATGTTACCCATTTAGGGACTAATTCAATGGAAAGGTTCGGTGAAACACAAGTAGTTGCTCTTGACATCTCAAAGGCTGACATCACAAATCGTGTTTGGCATAAAGGTCTTCTAAACAAGCTTCCATCTTATGGTTTGCCAACTGTTTTTAGTAATTGGTTATCCAGTTTTCTCTCTGATCGCTCACTGAGGGTAATGGTAGATGGCTCTCTGTCTTCTAACTTCTCCACTAATGCCGGTGTCCCCCAAGGTTCAGTTCTTTCCCCCATCTTTTCCTCTTGTATATTAATGACCTTCTTCCATTGACTGGAAATCCTATCCATAGTTTTGCCGATGATAGCACATTGCATTCCACTTTCCATTTTGAGAAACCTTGCCCTGCTCAATCAGCTTTAACTTCTCGAAAATCTGCTACTAATTCCTTAAATGCGGATCTTCAGGTAATTCTCCAGTGATAGCTTAGTTGATTTCAACCCTTCTAAAACTCAGTCTTGTCTTATATCTCGCAAAAAGGATTCTTCTCTCCTATGCTTATCCTTAGTGACACTCCGATTTCTAGGCAAAATGATATATCTCTTTTGGGGATTACCGTGACTTCTAATCTCTCTTGGCGCAAGCACATTACAAATATTGCTTCCTCTGCATCTAAAAAACTTGGTTTTCTCTTTCGCTCTCGGTGTCACTTCTTCCAAACAACTGCTCACTCTGTATAAATCGCAAATCTGCCCTACCATGAAATATTGTTCGCATATCTGGGGGTGGTGCCCCCAAAACCTCTCTCAGGCTTCTTGATTCCATTCAGAAGAGGGCAGTTAGGTTAATTAATGATTCATCTTTAACAAAGTCTCTCCACTCGCTGTCTCATAGACGTACTGTTTCTGCTGCATACCTCTTCTACAGATACTTCCATGGGCACTGTTCTTCTTAATTGGCTTCTATAATTCCCGCTCTCTCTCTTTCAAAACAGTCCGAACACGTGCCGCCACCAGCCGACATCCATTTACTGTCCAACTTCAAACTCACAGAACCAACTTTTCATCTTTCTCGTTTATTCATTCAACTGCCGTTTTCTGGAAGAACCTTCCTTCATACGTATTTCATGAAAATTACAGTCTGCAGAAGTTCAAGTCAATGTCAACAAATATCTTCTTTCGTCTTCTCAATCTCCAACCCAAGCATGGTACTAAGAACTATAGGTTTTAATACCTCTCGTGTTTGGGGTTTACATAAAAAAAAAAAAAAAATGTGCTTCACTGTATAACATTTTATGTTCCACTGTGATGTCAATATTACTTCTTTTTTTGATCTACCAATTAATTGAAATTATTACTCAATTGAAATTATTAATTAATTGAAATTTAGCCGTGTCCATTTGATAGCACCAGCAGCGTTATAAATAATATTCGGTGGTTTATGCATTAATACAGCCACTGATGTTTGCGATACTAATTTCTTTTTCCTCTTCTTTTCCTTCTATTATAATTATTTAGTTTTGAATCCATTTTTCATGGTAATAGTGAGTCGATATGCTAAATGCGCGCTTATACTGCCCTCCATAGCCTAATTTTTCGTATATATATTCTAGCTCAATAGAGATTCTGTCAGGTATAGGGTTGCCATGTGAGCGCTAAATTATGTTCTGTTTCAATTTTTCTCTATATAAGGACCACCATTATTCAAGTCCATTGCATTTGCGGATCGATCAGTGTATCGGTTCGTCTATGCTTGGATTTGTATAAGAAAAGCAGTGATTCCCTGACGATTATTGTCCTTTTGGTCCTCCGTCGAGATGGGGCATCATGGTGAGTCTTTATATTTATTTATAGCTTTGTCGGTCCAGCGTTGTTAGTTTCGTCTCCACTCTTAGTGATATTTCATATAATTACGATGCTTTCAAGTGGGCACTGCTAAATTTCAATTAAATGGTACATTATAAATTAATTTCTCGGTAAAGGCAACCTTTTTCTTCCAGTCGTCAATAACTCAATGACGCTGTTCAATATGCAAATTTTAGGCGTCGCTGGAGGTGGATGCCCGTAAGCATGAGTACCTTGACCAGGCGCTTACTCTGGGCCCCATACGGAAGAGAGTTCGTTGGATCCTGGTCTAGGAAACACTTTTGGTTGTTCCTGCTCAGCCATTCCACCGTTTTCCGTCTATCCGTTCGTAGAAGGCAAAAGAGCTTACGTTCACCATGGCCATCGATGAGGCGTGAAAGCCGCCATGGGCCCAGCTACTGCTGCTCTGTTCACACACCTTATTTGGAACACTTTAACTAGAGCACTTAGCAAACAGCCCAGAAGATTCGTATTTTCTGTACTGCTTCTATCCTTCAACCGGAACTCGAAAAATCCTTCCTTTTTCGAAATCTGTTAGATAACGTTCTTTGTTCATGTCGATTTTATACTTTGTATGGACCTCATGCCACGAACCTGCAGTATCATATTTACCAGGAAAGGAACGGCCGATTACTAAAACATGGGAATAGTTATAATGTTTTGATTACACAGTTTATATTATTACATAATTAGATAAATCAGCAAATAATTAAATGAGTATAGCAGTATCTATTCTTGTAAAGAAAATATTAAAAAGTCTTGTAATCTCCAAAAAAAGAATGCTGCAATTTTCATATAATATAAAAACGGGCACAATCGAGAAGTTGTGCCAGCCCAACACGAAGAACTCTTTCTCTTCGGTATATTTATTAACTTCCTCAGCAATGAAATCCACAACAGCGAAGTTCAGATCTTGATCAATGCTAACGACTTTAAAATTTTCAGTCCCGTGAACAATGCCTAGATGTCAGTTTGCAGGAAACAATTTATCTGTTTTTCTGCTGGTCAACCAGCAATGGAATCACGATAAACTCAAGTAACTGCTTCTTTCTCTCGTTTGCTGAGAAGAAAAAACAATTTGCTTTCAAGTCGGCCGGCCCAATGACAGTACACGATTGCCTGCTTAGATATTCACGGTTTTACAAATCAAGGATTTTATTCTGGAACAGCTATAAATTTGATCATTATACCGGAAATATAGCTTTCAAATCACATAGATTTTATTAAAAGAGACGCACGCGTTCACTCCAGGTCTCTCAATTCTCCTCTTCAAATTTCTCTTACTTCTAATCACTGAAGGTACCTCGTATCCTCCTCTTCCTCTTTGGAATCCATAAAATGCTCAACAGGAACATCCAACGTGACAGGTTAAAACTATCTCATCGTTTATCTTATCAAAGAGGAATGATGTTCTGTGGTAAGGTCTTCTACAAAAAAAAAAAAAAAAAAAAAAAATGCAACCGTTTCAGATTCGAGTAGTTTGCAACTTGAAAGGCATTGAAATATCTTCAGCTATTTCATCAGATCTTTTCTAAATAGATTCTGGGACTCCAGACACAAGAGGATCTTTCTGTTCATTATGCGTATTTCAGAGGCCCGTATAGGAAAATACCATCAGCTTAATTTCCACATACCTCGGTTATAACTAGACTTACTTAAACACAACTTTCTGGTTTGAGTGTCTTCAACTGAGAAAGCTAGATTTGAATATGAACTGCAATGAATTCATTCTAGTCTATTACGAAATTCTGCTAGCAGAAATAACGTACTTGTTGATATTCGGTTAATTCTCACAATCACAAAGATTATTTTTAACTGTTTTCCTTTCACCAAGTGCTGTTATCCAATCATTTGCTTGCATTAAATTTTTAACTTTTTTATATACAGTAAAATGGTTCATTGCTGGATATACTTTAACTAAAATAATATAAAATATGCACGAATAAAACTTTCATTCATAATGCGTGGGTACTATGGGAGTAAAATAGCCAAATGACACGAAGAAAAATAATAGCAAATTGGATATAATCACGTATCCTCTTAGGCCTGATCGAAAATGTCTTGGTTCGAATCCCTTCAATGGCCGAATAAATTTTTATGAGCTTTTCCATAAAGTGGCTGACTTAGTCGATCTCAGAAAGGATCGCACGGTTTTTTCTCCCGAAAATGCAGGTTTTCTTACAGCCAATAGGCAAATCGTCCACAGAAAACTCGCAGCTTTTACAGACAAAATATGCGGTCGCATCATAGCCTTTGTTTCCTTAGCTATTAACACACACACACTCGCAGAAAACGATGATTATCAGAAAAAAGCATGCGCTTTTCATACAGAAGATTGTGAAAATGTGGCACTTGAGCCTAAAACCGAAACTGAATGAATCGAAAAATATTCGTTCACACATTTAATTTGCACAATTTTACTTCTTCACACTTTTACTGTAATTAAAGTTGTTGTTGACTAACTATTACTTAAATGCATTTTGCTACAGCATGTTCGTGTACACTATAAGTAATTAACTGGGTGCTGTCCTCATTCTCATTGAAATCATAAATCCAACCAACTTCATTTATTTGTGATGAGCGAACCATAAGAATGGCCTTCTCTGTCCGCTCCATGCGTCTGAAACATTGCACACGCAGAAAGAATGCGAAAGTTCCCTCGCTGCTATTTTCTTGAGGAGGAAGTTAGGTGGGACAAAAGAACGGAAACAGAGAAACGTGGCTTGATTTCCTTCTCGGGTCTTTGTCTGAGTCGAATGTTAATGGGGCACGCTGGGAAGCATGACGAGATGCGCGACGTCTGTCACTGTCGTTAATACGTCATCTTCAGAGCGTGACATAAGTGCTCGTATAAAAAAAAAAAAGGTGATGCCATTAAGTAGTCTTAAGGAGGTGTCGTTTAACGTGCTTCGAACACTATAAGGCCACACCTTTTTTTGCTAGAAAGTTTAGAAGAAAGTTTCATGGTGCTTTAAGAGCATTTAAAGAATCGCAATAACATTGGCAAGATAAAAAACACAACGGTGATCTTATTATTAATCCCATCAGGTTGCAGGATTATTTCTATTAATCCCATCAAATTACAGGATTATTTTTGTTAATCTCATCAGGTTACAGGAGTATTTCTGTTAATCCTGTCAGATGCAGGATTATTCCACTACTTACAGGATTATATCTGTTAATCCCAGCAAGATTACATTAAACCTATTAATACCACTATAAAAAGTATAACGGATAATGAGCCTAATATAAATCCCATCAGGTAAATTAACCGGATTAATCACATAATATAATCGTCTTAATCACATGATAATATAATCGTCTTAATCACATGATAATATAATCGTCTTAATCGCATAATAATATAATCCTATTGATCTCACGATGATATTAATTATCTTAATTCTATAATAAGATCAATCCCGGAATTTTCCATAATTCTTATTTACATCACACTTCATATAGGATTAAACCTCTTTAATTCTATAAGCCAATGCTAATCCGGTATTCAAATTATTCTTAAACGAAGGATTAAAAATATGAATTATACCAATCTATTTATAAACTAATCGGCTGTGTTCACAGACAAGAGAATCTATAAGGTAATGATTATATTCATTGTCAAATGTAATTATTTGTAAACTCGTCTATGTAGACCTGAGGACTATCAAGAGAACATCTTTTATTTTTTTCCTGAGCTTCTAGATGAAGATATATTTCAATTACAATCGGGTGCAAGTGCATGCTCTAAAGGAACACATTAGGCCCAAATGCTTCTCCATTTGGGGTCTAGTTAGTCAAATGCGGAAGGGATGGGTTTTCTCCATAAATTGGATTTGTCAGAATGCACAACACGAATATAGGCCGAGAGAGGCATGAGGCTAAACATAATATATATATATATACGCAGTGCCACCAAAGTTGTCGCTGCTCCAAAAAATCTCCAATTTGGTTATGGAATAATTTTATAAACATAAAATTTAAAAATTATTCCATATTCAAAATGCATCATTATTCTAAGGAGTGAGTAAGAACAGTGGCTCAATGTAACCTTAGGTGCGTCTGGAAACAGAGAACTTGTGTGTGTGTGTTCGTGCGTGAGTGTGTATTAAGAGCTAAAGCAAATAAGACCGTGAGGCGTGAATACATTGCGACAGTAAATTTCTTGAATTCTGTGGTTCATTTGCCTGTTTGCTGGACAAAAAAATCGAATTTCCCAGAAAAAAAATACAAAAAAAACTTGAAAATCTCGTCTGAGACCGACGAGCTCAGCCACATTATAAAAAGAGTCCATAAAAATTCCTTTCGTTATTGACGACGGGATTGGAACTCCAGGATAACAGGTCCCTATTGTAATACATCCGAAGCTAGCTAAGAAATACCATAGAGTGCATAGTGTTAGGGTCAGGCGCCACCTGTGATTTCTCATATCTGCGCGATATGTACGCTGCGAAGAAATACAGAACTACTGTAAATGCCAGAAAAGTGTTGTCTATTGTATATGACATATTGCGTTAGGTTCTGTTGGGTGTCCTGGCATTTGGCCACAGGGCCCCTGGTGGGACCTCACGTTACCCGCACACACCACTAGGAGGTAGCGATGCTACCCTTTATTCTCTGGCTGGTCTCCGCCAGGGTCACCTGAGCGTCCTAGACGAAGACCAAGTTAAAAAAAAAAAAAGAGGAAGGGGAAGAGAAGAGAAGAGAAGGCCTGGGGAACAAGAGGAAGGGGGGGGTCTGAAGGTTAGGAAAAAGCTAAAGTGGACAGATAGAGAAGGCGGTCCACCCGAGTAGGGAGAAATAGGGGATGGGGAGAGGGATCAAAAGTCACAGGGGCAGGCGCCACTGTGCGATTGCCAAAGGCCAAGCACTCTGGGAGTCAGCTTTCCAAGGAGTGCCAACCATGATGATGGCAGCATAGTATTTTAATCTTCAGTCTCACTCTTTTATCAGTTGGGAAAATGCTATTCAACGCCAGTTTGTGTTTGCATTTGAGGGTCGTTGTTCTGAGCAGCTCGAAGTTCAGCAAACTTTGCCCGTCTGATGTTAAAGACAGCTTGCGCGTAACTCGTTAGGGCTTTGTATATTGTTTCATTCTGAAGCAGGTATGTTTCATGGTTACCAGGGTTCCCCTGGATTTCAGTAAAAAATTTGAGCCTACAATCATCGTAAGCAGGGCACTCATACATGAGATGCCCCCATGACTCCTCTTGCCACAGTGGCAGAATGGATTGCTTTCAATTCCCATTGCTGTCAATTTCTGTTGAAAGGGCACATGTCCTGTGATCAGGAATGTAACTTGCAGACCAGGTGAAATCCAGGAACGAGACTTTGGGAAAGTCTTGTCAATGGATGGGAGAAATCTTCTGGTAATTTCTCCTTTGGGCGTGGTTTCCGATGAATGCCGCCAAAGTCCTTGAAGGTGTTTGAAGATAGGTTTTCTTTCTTGTTTCAGGTCATTGGTAAGCTACAGTTGAAGATTTAACAACTGTGTCGGAATTCCCTTCGTTAATCGATGATAAAGTCCCCTTTTAATCACCTCAAGATAGAGTGGCAAGCATCCAGTAATAACCTGTAGGGTAGGGGTGCTGACAGTGCGACATGCCCTGCAGATAGTTAGTTAGTTATTTGGAGCATTAGCAACTAAGGCCATATTGCTCCGGGATATGCGGTGGTCATTCCCTGACCTTTCCACATCCTCCGTATTTTGTGGTGACGGGCTCGAACCCCGGTCTAATTAAGAAGCATGTGCTATGCACTGCTGCTCTTTCCCACCTGGCTACGGAGGCACTCCTGCAGATAGACAACAGTGAATCTTTGCATTGGGTCAAGTTTACGCTTGTTCTTTTCCAGGATGGCCTTTGTACACCAAACTGAGGCTCCATAACATACAATTGGGAGAAACGCCGCTTTATACAGGGTGTCTCAAAAATATTGGTACAAACGTTTAGGGGAGGTAGGTAACATCTAAAGGTATGTGAATCGCATAGGAATCCATAACCGGAAACGTCACCGTAAGTCGGTAGACGGGGCGGTAGTCGCCACAAGAAGAGCATGCATCGATATACGAACTGTGAGCTGGCAGACATGCACCTGGTGTATGGATTAGCAGAGGGCAATGGACGAGCCGCTCAACGAATTTATGGAGAACGCTTCCCAGACAGACATGTACCGGACCACCGTTTGTTTGCGCGTGTGATCAAAATTTGTGCGATTATGGGTCATTTAGAGGTAACAGGAGTAGTGTGGGCAGACCACGTTCTACGCGAACTCCCGCAATGGAAGAAAGTGTGTTGAATGCCGTCCAGAATAATCCTACTACAAGCATACGTGCCGTTGCCTCTGCCTTAAGAGTGTCTCGTTGCAGTGTACAGCGTGTCTGGCACGACGATTCCTTACACCCATTTCATCTCCAAAGGGTTCAGTTACTGCTCCCCCAAGATCATCCTGCACGTGTGGCTTTTGCGCAGTGATTTCTCCAAGAAACCACTGCGCGGTGGTTTCTCCAAGAAAGTGTTCAAGACTTGAATTGTCCAGCCTATGTTTTGGTCACGGATGAAGCTTATTTCACTCGGGAAGGCTTATTCAATCAGCACAATGCTCATGTGTGGGCTCACGACAGCCCACATGGTGTGCGCAGCCATGCGGCACAACATCGCTTCGCAATAAATGCGTGGGCAGGTATGGTCGGTGACTGCTTAGTCGGCCCATACCTGTTACCATCCCGCATGAACTCCGCTAAATATCGGATCTTTCTTGAACAAGTTCTACTAGGGTTACTTGACGATGTTCCAGCAAATGTGAGTCGCAACATTTGGTTTCAACATGACGGGGCGGCATCCCATTATGGAAGGTGTGTTCGTGACCATTTGAACAGGCGTTTTGGGCGTCGATGGAGTGGCCGTGGTGGACCCGTTGTCTGGCCCCCACGCTCACCTGATTTATCGAGCCTTGATGTCTTTCTGTGGGGGCCCTGAAATCTATCGTGTATGAATCGCCTGTGGAGACGGAAATGGATCTCGTGGCAAGACTCGTCTGCGCCGCTGCTACTGTTAAAGAAATTCCAGGTGTATTCGACCGTGTCCGCCAATCCATGCTGCGTCGGTGTCATGCATGCATCGCGTCTCATGGTGGAACCTTCGAGCATCTGTTGTAACATCATGAAATGCATCCATCTCGTACTCCATTGTTAATATTATGTCAAATAAATGTTTGCCACTAATTATTGTCCTGTGTCATTTCTGCTTCTTGTGCCTCTGCTACTACTTTCCCGTGACGTTTCCGGTTATGGGTTCCTATGCGATTCACATTCCTTTAGATGTTACCTACCTCCCCTAAACGTTTGTACCAATATTTTTGAGACACTCTGTAGATGAGAGACAAAGCTTTATGCTTCAAGCCCCAGTCCGCTCTGCTGACCCTTCTTATCATGGCCGTATACTTTTGGATTTTTGTGGATAAGTACTTCAGATGAGAGTGAAAGATAAGACCGGTGTCAATGTAGATTCCCAGGTATTTGACTTCTGTGTAGAGACGTATGGGGATGTTATTTAACTTCATTATTGGAGGCCTGCGTATTTTTAGCTTTCCCTTGAGGAGAATCGATTTTGTTTTCTCACCAGAAATTGAGACGTTGTGGAGTGCTGCCCAGTTTTGGAGCTTTTTCCAGAGCTATATTTGCTTTTGCTTCCAGTGCCGCTCTTATGTCAGCTTGAACCACCAGGACAAGATCATCAGCGAAGGCTAAGGGTCTGGCCACACCCAGGTCAAACCCCAGGTACTCGTCCAGAACAATGGACCAGAGGAATGGCCCAAGGACAGAGCCCCTGGGGGCAATCCCAGTGAACGCATCTTGTGATAGTCTGGTATTCGTTTACAACTTGTAATTTTCTATTGGTGAGATAGGATTTTAGACTATTGTATAGATTTTTGGACGTGTTTGCCTGCCGAAGCCTCCGTAGGACACTGGACCACCACAGTCGATCGAAGGCACCAGCAAAGTCTACCACGATGGCTAGAGTATACTTTGAAGTTGTATGTGTGGCCTGGGTAATAAAGTTGTGTATAGCTAAGAAATACCAGTTGATCAAAGAAAGTAGACTGTATTACAGACAAAAACCTCAGGCGATATTAGAGATCCCTACCCACAAGTTGTACTGGGACTTCGCCATAAGAACGGACAAGATTATTTCCCACAACAGAGCGGACTTAACCCTCGTTGACAAGAAGAAAAAGACTACCTACCTGATCATTATGGAGGTGTCCAAAACCCCCAGTTCAGGAAGTACATAGATCTTAGAGAGGAAGTCCAAGAGATGTGGTATATCTCTTTGGAACAAATATGACCTATTTTTGAAGGATCCCGTTCACTGCATCAACCACCAACACCATGCCAAAGAGACTACATAAGAATCTAGCAGCAATAAGCCTCCCAGACAACATCTACTAGGAACTTTAGAGAACCGCGATCCTGATCACCTGTAGGGTAATCAGACAGTTCCTCGACCAATAATATTAGCCGGACATAACCGCCCCATGCATCTGGTAACGGCACTCGTCGTAGGATGGAAATACTAATAATGAAAAGAAAGAAGATAATAATATAAATTGAGAAATATTCAAGGGATAAACTACTTTTAAACCTATGAAGAATAACTACTAACTTTGCTAAAGCCCTTCATCTTCGTAAAAGGATCTAGTGGCAGATTACTGCTAGCTCTTCAGAAAGAAGATAGCAGTCCCTGAGAATGCAATATAGCTTGTAAATGCATACCATAGTAGACGTAAATTAGTAGTTTGAAAACAATGAGAGATGAGAGAAATGCAAAACGCATTGAGGAGCTGAAAAAAATCTGTAAACTTTCTAAAGATTTAGCTTTACAATTTTTAATAAAATATATAAATATACATAAAACATAACCCATAATAATATCATTGAATTATGAACTCGCATTAAAATATGAACCGAAATAATTAAAATATATTAATACTAAACTTTTAATGAATAAAAATTGAAAACTACAATCATAAACCTCTCAGTTGAAGAAATCAATGAAATCACTCTTCATATAGGTGGAAGTTAACTTCGGTTGAGCAATTCGAATGCTCTAAATCAGCCTTAGGCATCTAGGTGATGCTATAATTATTGTACAAAGTAATCACACCATCAGCTCGAAAAGTTTGCTGATGAATTTTCTGAAACTCTTGAAAGTCATTTCTTCACTCTTTTGAAGCCTTTATAGTCTTCCATACAAAGGATAAACTCTTCTCAGCATGGTCCATTTTCTTAAAGATGTGTGGATGGCAAAAATAATTAAAAAAATAGTTCTTCTCTTTGGCATATTTGACCATTATAAAGCGAGGATTTCTATAACACTATATTTAAATATAGTTCCGTTATTCGTCTGTCCGTATACTTTTTTTATTGAAATTTAACACGCTTTCTGATTTCTTTTAAGCAGTTTTGCCATCTTCCTATTGTCCAACCACATACTTGTTTTCATCGATTAAAAACTGGGGAGCTGGAATTTAACTTCAACAGCATGAGATTTCGGAAACACGATTTTGTTGCCTTTCTTTATATATACTACCATCCTGAATGGAATATTCGATACACAAAACTTTAATACTTTTCTTTGCTTAAATTCTTGTCTTGTCGGAAACCCTTCTAAGTTAAGATGCATTATGGATACTCTTCTTTCAAGAAGCGAAATATTTCACACTAAGGAAATATCGCCTGACTTCTCAGCCAGAAATAAACATCTTTCTTCTTCAATGCCTCCTCTTCTTCTTGTTAGAAATATGGACTTCTTATCATGCACACCGCTTTCGTCATTAAAACGAGCCGGTTTTCTTATAAGAAACTGGAATATATTTTCTGTAGTTGGAGAAACTTTCTTGTACCGAAGGATCTAACATAACCAGGCAAAAAAGAGCTTTCCTTCGTTTAATAGCCAGGAAATTATCCAAGCTGTCGAAGGAACCCGATGCGAAATAGAATTTTGCCGAGCTCAGTTGTCAGAACACCATGACGGAAATAGATGCAGCCCACCATATGAACCTTCAAAGACGGTATATCATTTTCCACGTTGTACAGAAGAGGCCGTAGGGGAAAACCGAGGTTGGGGCCAGTAAGATATATATTCTCCTCCCAACCTCCGTATTCCAAGGACAGCATTTTTGTTAAACCAGGCAGAGTTAAAAAGAAAAAAATAAGTGTCGTAAGTTGTGGAGTCATTAATGTCCGTGACCCTTGTTTGTTAAGATTCATATACACATACGTTTCTTGTTCAAAGAATTTAAATGTCAAAATAATCTTTTTTTTTTAAGTATAAATCTTATGTATTTGGACGCAGTAAAGGAAAAAGAAAATGTCATATCTTATTGTACACAAAAATATCTAAAAAATTCACGATAAATTCAACAGTTTTCCTGTTTTTTAGATGTGTCATGCATACGTATTTTCCATAAAAAAAGAGAGAGAACTGCATTTTTGTTTATGAACAATGATAATTCACTTTTATAGTGAAATGTTTGCGATTATTTTAAGTAAGATTATGAGGGGAAAGAAAGAAGACGCAGGCATTATCCCTTTATAATTATTTACTGATTTTCCATTTGGCAAATAAATCAGCCTTAGAACACACGAAGTTTACAACGAGAAAGTTGCTGCAGTAGTGGCATAGATATCAAATCTGTTTACTGGGAAAAGGATGTTAACATAATCAGGCAAAAAAAGTGTTAAGACAAACCGCTTTATATAATTTGTAAAAAGTCCAGAATATAATTTAAAACCTTCGTTAAACCGGAATTAAAAGAGTTGAAAAAATCTGTAGTACATAATGTGTCCTGCCTCTAGCATATTTAACATGTTTTACATTTAAGAGTCATCGGCAGTCGTTAAAAACGTTTTAATTTTCAGATATTAATAAAATTCATGGATAATAACATAACAATGTTTTTATTTTATTAATAATAATTACATATCTGTTACTGAAAGAATTGGTCTGTGATGACTAAAGTAGGATATATAATTTTCACGACTAAATACACCATTTATAGTTGCTCCAATACGGGTTGTATTTATCGAAAGATCTGATGACATGTCCAAGTTGAAGAATCTTTTCATAAATCTGCAGAACTCTTTCCCAGCCTCAGAGTTTAATTGTAAAGAAAAAATTACATTCAATCTGGAAACACCAGGTGACTTGAAACTAGATGCGTTTTCGAATTAACGCATTTCCCAGTTTCCGAAAGTTTTTTGTATCTTAAAACCTTAATATTTCAGTTTTTACATTCCTTAGCTTTCCAACGACATGCTATACGTCCACATTATCCCGTTTATTACGCGAGAAAATTTCCTTGATCACATGTTCATATTTTCCACTATCCTGGAAAAACTGCTGCAATTTTCAGAGGTTTCAAAGCTTTTCCTCTAGTATAGAGCTGAGATGAAACTCCGTGCAAAATTTCATCGAATTTGGTCCAGTAGAAGATAAATTAAAGTGGAATACATTTTCGTAACGCTTTTCGCATGACGGTTTTTCGTTACAAAATATTTGGAATAACGCCAGTAAAAACATTTATTGACGTTAAAACTTATTAATATACTTATTTTTGTTTTATTTAGACTTTCTGGAGTCTGCCTAAAATTCAACAAAGTCAACAACATCACATTTCTATTTCTCGTGAGAACCATGAGAAGTAAAAAGATTTTAAAAAGTTACTAAAGAAGATATTTTATTTATTGTAAGGAAGGCAGTAAATTACAAAGTTGGTATCCTTTAGGGCAATTCAAGCGTACAGGGCTCACTTTTCACAAACAAAATTATCGCAGTTTATTAAATAAACCTTTTAAAGTGAACATTTTTTTTTTTTCAAATTGCAGTTTATGATCCAATTCGACGGATATATACGGGGCGCATTACTCCGCAAGAAGGTGATATGTTTGTGCGCGTGCTCCTAATGATGCAACACCAATGTTCCGCCGCTCTCTTTCTTTCGCATTCTAGTAGTTCAGATTGCGAATATCTCTCCACGCTTCTTTTATCGACGTTGTTATGATTTCGGAAAGAGAGTCTGTCTTCTGGCAAGGATTATTCGTATCAACACATCTGTGTCCCAGAGGAAAGACTCTCTCTATCTTTCTTTGACGAGAAATGACTTCGGCTGAAGCAATTGTTTTCTTTTGGTCGCTGCGAATTTGTCGATAACCTTGTTGACACTGGACAATGCAATTCCAAACAGCCTCTGTATTTTTATATATTTTGCGTAGCTTTCTTGGAGTAAGTCAATGATAATATTAGAGAAATATGATTAACGTTGTTCTAATCTTCGGGTGTTGTTGCATTAATTTCAGACTCGTCTAAGATAACCAATTCTGATCGAAATTTATAATAATCAAACTACTAGAGGACCTCTACAAACTACTAGGACCTCTTTTAGTTTCAGTAATCTATTACGAGTCGGTTTATGCAATGACTTAATATTAAATTAATAAAATTGAATTCAATTAT
This sequence comes from Mastigoproctus giganteus, assembly GCF_048544385.1. NCBI lineage: Eukaryota > Metazoa > Arthropoda > Arachnida > Uropygi > Thelyphonidae > Mastigoproctus > Mastigoproctus giganteus. Next base: position 62,972,296 of record NC_143577.1, read on the forward strand.
TCCAAGCAACAAAGGGATCTGCTGTTTGAGATTAAAATATAATGTGTTATAAGAATATTCTTCAATACATGAGCAAATGAATCTAATGTTTATTTATTCTCAACCAATAATCTCTCTAGAATAGTTTTCAAGATTGATTCCAAGAATATTATATGGATATTTGAAATTGTACAGTTATATATTTATATAATTTTGATTAAGATTGTAATTTTATACTTATATTATAAAGTATTTAAAATAATACTTATTTTTAAATCATATTTAGTTGAAATTATTATAAATTAGAGTTATTAGTTGCAATTATAATTGGTAACATAAGATAGATCACCTTTGACTGCTAAATAATTGCTGTCTATGAGCCAAACCGAGAACACCCGGACGTTAATCTAGGTCTGGATGCAAATGCAGTAATTTAGCAGTAGGGCTTCTCCAAGACATTAGAGTTTGATGGAGTAGGCTCTATGGAGTGCCTATTAAACAGGAAACGGAAGTGGCATTGTTTTCCCCTTCAACGCAGTATAGTGCTTAATAAGACCAAGTTAAACCTCAGTTATGTAATCTATTAGAGAGAATTGTATGTTAAGATGTCTCATTGGTGTCAGAGCGTGTTTCACTTTAACTCTCTCTATTTGCTCTTATTATTATTATTCAGAACATTTTTACTTTCCTTTATACAAAATAACAAAAGCCACCCTATTCTTCTACAGTTATACGGTATTGAAAGTTTTCTGATGATGAGAGAAACATGATTATACTTTTTTTGATCCTTTAACAGGTTTTCTACCCCTGTTCCTTGGCTGCAAACTGCTGTTCTCTGGATTTGAACTCTTGGAAGAAACGTAATTATCGCTAGAAGATAAGGGATACTGTATCATCGACTGACATCTGCGATGAATGATTTTTCCCCAAGCTACACATCCATTACAACTAAAATCTACAGGCTCGTCATGCGATTGCATTACTACATTTAAGATAGAAAGACTAAAACAGAGAAGAAATTGGCCATATATTTCTAAAAATAACTCCACTCTAGGGTATAACGATTTCCTATTAGTCCTGCGCTGAAAAAGATTTCTGGTAAAACATGTTTCAAAGTTACTGCTAATGGCTGTACCGTACACTAAACAACATAATCTTACCAATGAAACTAATAACGAAGCCTCAAAAGGAAGCTTTAATCGGGAATCAAAACATTTTTGGTTTTGGCTATATAGCTAGGTTTTGAATTAGGTAAAAAAATATATGATTAATGAACCTATAATTGTTCTGTTAGGAGGTTATAAAAGTGTTCGGCTATTGCTGGAATGATATTGAGAAACAAATATACATAGACAATGTAAAATAGGTTTAGTCAATAAAGTAATGTAATCAGATTGAAACAAAAAAATTAAGAAATTATTGCTAGCCTTTATGTTTTCCGGAAACATGTAGGTGGGGAGTCATAATTGCAGCGTCATCTGGGATGTTGCCACGTGACTAGTTTGGTGTACATATACTAAGACAAACATGTTATTTGATCCTTATTGATACATATTTTAGTTTTTCAGAACAGATTTTTTTGGTAGAAACATTGTTTTAAAGATTAGAGGAAAAGTTCTCCATTCCTCCAGAAACATAGTGACCAGTTGGTCTACCAATGTAGGACGTATTGGTCTGGCCTCCTCATTCAAGGTTCCAGTTCATTCCAGAGGAATGAAATTGGGTGTCCGCACTAGCCATTGCAAAGTTTGTACATTGATGTCCATGAACCATTCTCGAATGTCGCCGGCGGTATGGCATGGGATATTATCCTGTTGAAAAAAACAACAACAACAAAAAAAAAAAAACGAAAGATTGCCATATCGTAGGGAGCGTCGTATTGTCCAAAATGTTAATGTAGGCTTCGTCATTCATTTTCCATTCACAACCATCAAAGGTCTTAAGCCATATCACGAAAAACTTCATTGTTGGCACAATATATACGATCTCATTCATATTCCACACCGACACTCCCATCTGATCAGAACAGAGCGTGGAGAGTTTGTTTATTCCATAGAAAATATTTACAATGCTCTGAGGGCCAATTCCAGCATTCGTTGCGCTATACAAGGCAAGATCACTCATTACGGTTGGTGACGTCGGGCTTATGAGCTACACAACTCCGTACATATGTGTTCGTATGGACATTAACTCCTGTTGAGGCATTATTCTTCTGGTTGATGTTTTATTGGAAAATCTTTCGAACTTAATGCCAATTGGTCTACCAATGTAGGATGTATTGGTCTGGCCCTATTTTGGCCTTCCAAACGTATTGACCTGGCCCCATTTGGGCAGACCAATACTTGGGAAGGCCAAAGAAGTTCACTCCACGTGAGTGGAGTGAGCTTCTTTGGCCTACTGTGATGGTACCGTCAAGCTTCCATTTCATGATCATAATTGCCGACGATCAACTTTGGATGGTGCAGGTTGTCGGAAATTGTGCTAATCGACAAGCTGGCAATGTGGCATCCCACATTAACACCCGTTTCGAAATCAGTCAGCTCGACTGTAGTGCCATGAGTAGAACAACTAACTTGTATGGTTCTTACACCCTCCTTATATACCGATCGGAGTCACTCGTTTATCCGGAAAGATTTAATAGAATAATAAATTATTATTTTAACAGCTCCTAAGTGTAAACTTAAATCAGAATGATTTCTGTAGAAGTGTGTGTTCACAGGACGATTATCAGGTTATGCTGGCTAAAAACAAAGAAAAAAAACGAGGATTTCCTTAGTTTCCCACGAATAAAGGGGAAATCCCTTCTCACACCTTCAGATAATCTAACTACAGTCTCTATTGAAGAGGGCTTTAGAAATTCCTTCAGAACCATTCCTTTTGATAACGAACGCAAAAGGTAATTTATTTATTCGAATGAATATATTGCTTTGACCATGGTAGTGAAATTTTGTTATTAATTTCGAAAAGTGGGGAAGGACTTTATATAACCATGTGTATAAGTGAAATGCAAAAATTATTCAAAAATTATTTGAAATATTTGTTGAATGTATTGAAATAACAATGTATGAAATGGAAATGTAATAAAACGAATAAAAGTAATAAAATCTAATCGAATTATGAGTTTATAGCTGAAAATTTTATTTAGGAAAAAATATTAGGTTCAATATATATATTTTTTCTTATGTACTGTACACACATCGCAATATGACCTTTAATGTCAATGCGCTACGTGTACTACATTTACTCCAGCTCGTGTTCTCATAGTATGTTTTCTGAATGAACGATTCTTTTGATTTTCTTTACAAGTATTTCCAAAAACAAATAATTAAACCAGATTTATCTCCTACTTAATTAATAGAAATCAGAGAGGAAAAGAAATTTAGAATATAAGAAAGTATATCGATTCTTAAAACAATTCTCTCTCTCTTTTTTTCTTTTTACATCGAATAAGAAACCCAACAGCAAGAGATAAGGAAATCCAATAATGTGCCTTATTGGTTTCACACGTTGTCAAACTTTTCAGCAACTGATGACGATATTTCTCCCTCTCATATGGTGACACTTCACTTCTACTTCACCAGCCTTCAATTACATGCCGTCTCTTACTTTCACCTTACTCATGATCGGAGAAACAATGGTTGGTAGAGTCGAACTTAAAGTTCTTTCGCAAGAAAAGAAACAGAGACTTCATGTATTGCAAGCTAAACGGACAGTCATAAATGATCTTTGAAAAGGATGAAGAGGATCACAGCGCCAGCTGAACACTTACAAAAAACAGTAATTTACTTCTTCAAAATCGGCAAGACGGCTCAAGTGTGTAGAAAAAAATAACTAAATATAAAATAAACTTGATACTAACTATTGCTAATTTATTGAGGAATATTTTATTGTTGTAATTATATTAATTATTCCCTGTATCATTCATCTCTATTCGCAATTTATCTGAACTTCTATGCGGTAGAAACTATAAAATCATATTTTCCTCTTTGTTTTGAACAGAGTTCAATTTAATTGTGCAGAATTATTTGCTAATTGTCGAGACATGTTTGTGATTTAATTGTTGTGAATAGTTTGAGATTTTAGTATGGAGAGTTGGTGATTTAATTGTTTTGAATGGTTTGAGATTTTAGTATGGAGAGTTTGTGATTTTATTGTTGAAAAAAAAAAAAAAAAATGTGTGATTCGATTGTTGAAAATAATGTTAGTTTCGTTGAGTATATGTAATTAAAAAAATTTTCATTATTACAAATTTCCATCCAGAAACTTGTAATAATGACAAAAATTTAATGCCTGAAGAATAAAGGAGGGATTATTTGGATTATTTGCTTCTCTGAAATTATCAATGTAGTTATGCTTAAATGAAGAACTTAAATTCTTCACCACGCAATGAACCATAAATATGAATGTCATTAACTACAGATTTAGAGAAACAATGGAAGTCAGTGAGGTCACAGAAGGTCTATATTCCTCCTCCCCACATGTTGGAGACACTAAACAGTTTCATAAATATTATGTGGCATAAAACGTCTTAAAATGTCATATAAATGTAATTTAAATATAAAATTACCCATGATGAGTTTTGCGGGGCGGGGACTACCCTGATCAGTTTTGTAACTGAGAGAAAACTGAACAAAAAATCAAATTATAATCTTAAAATATAGTTTACAGGTTGACAGGGTATTTCTGTACTATAATCATTTAAACTGCTGGTATTTAAATAAATATAGAATGAAATTCTTGATTATACGAACACAGGAACTTGGCATAAATTTATTTACAAAGTACTTAACGACCATTGCAGCAATAATCCAGCCCGTGCACGTCCTGGACATGGATTCCATAAGGTGTTACAGGGTGTCCTGTGGTAATGCTACCCATGTGTTGTAACATATGCCCAGTAATGCCCGCACATTGTCCGGTGGATAGTTTAATTTCGAATGTTCTTTTCCAGTAGGTCCCAAACATGCTCAATGAGGTATGAGATCAGGCAAGTTGCTCGGCCATGGGAGGGCAGAGAATTCATTGTCACATATCTGAAACCATTTAGCAACCTGTCTGGCCTTGTGATATGGCAATTGTTTTGATCATAGGGTGTACTTAATCCACGAAGATAGAAAGGTAGGCGTTACCATCGAGGCGTTCCTTACGGTGATTAGTGAACTCAGGATGAAAAAAATGCCGTGAAAAAAATTTTCAAACCACAATATCACTGCCGACCACAAACGGTATATCCCGGTGCCATGGCTTTTTGTTTTCCCCTAATGCCGATCACCATCAGCGTGATAGAGTGGGAAACAAGATTCATCCGCTCAGACGACAGTTTTCACATGTCAGTGATCCAGCGTTGGTGCTGACGTGGCCATCCAAGGCGCACTTTCTTGTGTCTCGCAGTGAACATGGATACCCGTGATAGTTGTTGACTTCCGTAACCTATACGAACTAATATCCATCGCAAGTCCATGTGGATATTGGTCTTGAGGTTCCTACTTAGTCTTGGGTGGTTATCTGGGCTACTGTACTGCGTTACTGTTGTGTTACGAGACGAGACACAACGCTCACCACGGACGTCGACTACATGTGGCTGTCCCACGTGTGACCTTTGGGTGGTTGTTCTGCCGCTGTTGGGCCAGTTATGCCAGGCTCGTGACCCACAGAATGGGAATAAGATCTCGATGCGACCCATTCTTCCTCTCAGATACTCAAAAACTGATCGCCGTGTGCGTGAACTACAGTCTTATATCAGCCGTTCCCGATTTTGAGCCTTCAAAGACCACTCCATTCCTACCTTAGAGGATGCTGTTAATGAAAGCCAACTCGATGTTCACTTAATTATTGTATTCATTGTCGAAGTGACTATCTGTTTATACATCTATTCCATCTATCTACCAAATGAGGGCAATCGCCTTAACGTCACTGTGCGTCTGGAATCGAATTCCTGACAAATTTCTTTTAAGTCCCCTAAACAATGAAGCTTCAAAGAAAGTTTTATGCTTATGCAGAAAGTGATCATGAACTGCCAAGCAGATTGATGGACGGTTGACAAACTTGAGAAAGATTAGTGTAGTATTCAGCTCGTATTATATGAGTTTAATAAACCTATTTATTAAGGATTTTCACGTCATATAATAGTGTTTTCATATTATACATTAATACCGTATGGTAGAAACCACGTAACGTTCTTTAACAAATATCTTGAGATATATTACCTCGCAAGAAGGGCCATTGTTGAAAATCACCGCGATTCCATGAACTTAGCACACATGAGATGACGCAGCAATAAATTTTATACGTCAAAGAACATTATTATCATGATTTTTCAAGCTCTTTTGAAATTCCGAAATTTTTAGAGTGTAATTTTGAGTCTTCAATCATTAAAAATCTTGTTTTCATTTAACTTGTCCTTCAATTAGTAATGAACAGTGTTTCTTTTTATATATTTAGACTTGTTGCTTAAACAAAAGATAAGAGGAACTTTGTTCATTATAATTAATGCCATCTCTCTCTCTCTCCTACTTATATTGTCCTTGTTCTCAAAGTTCAAAGCGCCGTGCCTAAATCATCACTCTGAAGGAGCTGTTTCGGTCAGCGATCGAGAATAGATGATTTGTGACTCTCCCAAGAGCATCTATTCAGACTAAATTGGAATGGAACTCATTGACCGTGCAAAATATTCGTTTAGGCCTGTTGAAGTGTGTTTCCTAGGAGTACTGAATAAATGAGCTCATGTCCGTTTAAGAGAGCGAAGAACCGAGAAAGGGAAAGGAAATTGATAATACTAAAGGGAAGTATTCCAGTATTAATAACACTAAAGGGAAGTATTCCAGTATTAATAACACTATTAAGTATACTATTTTCTATAAATTATTATTTCTACCGCGAATAATTTCTTCCTATTCATACATTTATTTTTTATACGAAATTAAGATTTGATGCTTATTCTCAGAAAAGGAATGTTGGCTCCTTACCAGAATAGATAACTCAATACAAACTGCAATCCACAAAGCAAATAAAAAGACATTAGTATATATATGAACATATGTAATATGATAACCCAAATTAGTGCATCTAGTTGATTCAAATTTAAATCGAGAAACATATATTCAAAACTGTTAAAAAAAAAAACAAAAAACAACACAATAAGCAAAATACATAGGTCCCTTGTGGGTAACACAGTTGGAAGAATCGCCATCCTTCCAATACCGGGTTGAGAGGACCTGAGTTCGATTATTTTCAATGACGCGAGGAATTTTATGGGCATTTTTCCCAACTTGGCTGAGTTAGTTGGTCTCAAGTGAGGGTAGCATAATTTTTCCTTCCGTAAACTAGGATTTTTCATCCAGAAAACAGCAAATGGATCACAGAACAGAATGGATTTACAGACATATTACTTATTCTTTCATATTACATATTGACCAGTGTCAGCATCCCACACCGTGTCGGCTAGGAAAAGCGAACAGCATGGTGTCAGCATGGATAACCTTGGGGGACCAAGACTGGATTATTTTAATGTTAGGGGAAAGGCACCTCCAGCGGTTTCCCACATCTGAGCCATATGAATTCTGTGGAGACAAACAGTGTCACTGTGAAAGTCAGAAAAAGTGTTGTGTGTGTTGTAAATGGAGTATTGTGTTAGGTTCTGCTGTGCTTTTTGCCGTAGGGCGCCTAATGGGACTCCATATTGCCCTCACGACTGGACTCTGAAATAGTGCAAAGTGTTCCTATGGTCTGACGAGTCTTGATTTAGATATTTCGTTTCATCAATTATATGGTGGAAGAGTGGCGTAAACCTCATGAAGCAACAATGCAGCCAGACTGTCCCGTGTTTACCACACAAGAGGCTGGGTGGCATCATGGTATGAGGTAACTTCTGTTGGTACGGGCTGAGTCTGCTCCTTTATAGGGTAGATTTACATCCTTTGAATATCTCCCTGTAGTATCGGACTAAATCCACTCTGAAAGACTTCATTTTTAACCGGATTGCGATAGATTCTTTCAAGACGGCAACGCAACTATCCAGCAAGTAAAAATTTTTATTGGAATGGGTCGAGGAACATTCCCAAACCTACCTGGCGCCTGATCCTTCAGACCTAAATCCAATTAAGAATATCTGGGATAAATTGGATGGGGAACTTCGGTTGTGCAGTTCTCTACAGGCCAGAACACAGCAGCTAACAAATGTCATGATTTTATAATGATCAAATCTTTAGCTAGATTCCCTCAGATACCTAGTGGAATCCATGCCACGGCGTGTACGAGCTTTAATTACACTAAGTGTCTGAGGGTCTATTGAAAAAAAAGGTTTCTAATTTTCTTGTAGATCTGAAATGGTAACTAGCAATCAGATGATCTTCACAGTTCAATCAAAATTCAGTTTAGGAATATTCTGGTCAGATCTGTCGAGAGCACAGGAAAGCTCCTCTAAACTATTCACCGTGGAAAGGGGTGTATGCAGGTGATGGTTTGGTTAGTGAACAACGTCAAAAACATTGCAAGCGTTCATTTCTTCTAAAGTATCGCGTCAACATCCTTCAACTTCATAAAACTCGTTCTCACTCTTTCGTAAACTTTCTCAGTCTGTCGAGCTAAACACAATTTTTGTGGGGCTGTGTGTACATAAGCGCATGAGAAAAAATAAAAATAAAACTAAGAGAAAAATTAGCGAGGAAGGTTTTGTAGTCTAACGAACGTAGCACATCGCTCGTGAGAATATTCATAATAAGAATTGTTTAAAGGGCTTTGGTATTTGCAAGGTGGTTTATCAAAACTGACTTTTGGGAACCATAAGAAATTTTTAGATGGTTATTTAGCTGAAGTAAATAACAAAGAAAGGTCATATATCTCGCTGTAAAGTCTAAAAAATATACTCTCAGAACTTTTCGGCTCATTGATCTTTAGCGCTAAAGATTGAAGTAATATTTGTATCAACTCAGTCACTTAAGCGCATAAATGATGACTACCCTTCGAAACGTAAGAGAGAGAGATCATTTCATATGATATAGCGCTTCTATTCATGTGTCTTTTTTTATTTCAATTACTCAAGAGAATAATTCCAAGATAAAAAACGCCACAAAGGAACGAGCATACGTTACCTCATCATAAAATCTCATTAGCTACTGAAGTGGTTATTTGCGCCAAGCAATTATTTTATTGCCCAACTAGCAGATACAGAGTAAAGACCAAGTTACTTTCGCTTTGATTTATTTTCTTCACTTTCAGCATTTTTAAATTAAAGAGCTGTTGCAGGCATCGCTACTAAGGTTACGATAACAGTTTTCAAGAGTACATGAGACAATACAAAATGAAATAAAAAATTAAAAAAATGATAGAAAGAAATGTACAGAGTCCCAAATATCGATCACAGAATATCATCGGAATTTGTTGAATTTCACTTAACTTTATTCCATCAGTGTGTATGATGGCGTTGTTTAAGTTAAAATTCCATTTCCTACGAAATGGAATATTTAAAGTCTCGAATATTTATGAGGTCCTAAAGGGAATTGGTAAAATGAAAGAGGAAGGCATATTTTGTGAAGTTATGCAATCCATAGTAGCCAATTATACTTTAAAAGGATCTCTTTTTCCCTCTCTCTATATATATATGTAATAAAATGGAAATAAAAAGATAGAAATATGAGGTTAAGTAGTCTACTCCCGTCAAAAGCAGCAAATGTTAAACCTAAGCAGACCATGGACAATAATTCGAAAACCAAAGGAAAGAAAGTGAAGGAGATAGAGAGTAATAGAAGAGAGATGGAAGATAACTAAGAAAATATGTATAATAAGAGATAAATAGTTACAAAATTCACAAAATAAGGATGATGCCGCACAACTTAAAAACGGGCGTCTCATCAGGTGTCAACGGCCAGGATTGCAAGCACCATTAGCAACATGTTTCTTATGTAAAGCACAAGCTAAAGGTTAGTTAGCATATTAATCTAATACAAGCTAAGGTAAAGTGATCTAAAAACAGTAAAAAGCAAGAAGGCTTAAAAGAGAGCAAGAGACTTGAGATAATAGTTAGGCAAAGTTACAAGCAACAGGCAGAAAAAACTAGATATAAAACTAAACAATCTGGAAATAAAGTTCAACCTGAATCTATAAATTTCTAAGAGTAAAAAACATGTTAAATGAACACAAGAATGGAAAAAAATAGTCTCGTCCTCAAATAACTCTACAATGTTAGTTATTATTATTTTTTTTTCATTATTATGTTCATTTAACATGTTTTTTACTCTTAAAAATCTATATTCAGGTTGCAAATTTATTTTCAGGTGCGACTTATTTAGTTTTATATCTTATTTTTTTTTCCTGCCAGCTGCTGCTTATAACTTTGCCTAAATGTTATCTAAAGTCTCTTGCTCTCTTTTAAGGTTATTGCTTTTTACTACGTTTTCAAATCTATTTACTTATATTACTTGTATTTAACTAATAAGTTATATTTCTAGAAATTTCTGTTATCAATTCCAGTTTAATTTATCGTCTTCATAGCGTCAACTGTAAAGTTTACAAGCGATTTTCTAAACCCCCGTTTTAATCCTTGTTATTTTTATTTTGTATACAAAATTTTATTTTTAATTTTCATTAATTTTGTAACAACTTTTATTTTCATTTTTATTGTTTATGCTTTTTTTTTCACTTTGGCTTGTGGTTTATATCAGAAACGAAGACACATGTTGCTATTTTGCATTCAATTCCTGCAGTTGACACCTGATGAAGAGGCCGGCTTTGTAAGTTGTGTGGCAACATCCTTATTTTGTAAATTTAAATTTAACTTCAAAAAATAGTGGGTAACTCACCTTCAGTTTCAGGGTGTACATAATTGCTGAAATTGTTTGTTTATCAATCGTTATCTGCTACTAAGATAATTTCTTCAATTGATTCGATCAACAAAGAAAGATTCAGAGGGAATTTTATGAAATACCATCCTCCTCTTCCATAACATATCTGGAAGAAATCCAGCCATTCTTCACTACCAAAATGTAAAACAAATTCTTCGCCAGTTTTCCCTAGAATTGCACCATTAAATGAGAAACTTTGTCTAGTTCGCCTCTCCCCCCCGTGTAAATAAACACGAAGTGCACTTTAAAAGAGCGTCTTTAGCATCCTCCCGCATCTCATCAACCTTTTACTTCTGCAGTGAACAGCTTATTTGTCCTTTGCATTCAAAGCGTACATTTTGAAGCCTGGGTTATTTTCAATGTTGACTTAGGTAATGCATATTCACGGCAATTGTCTGGATGTGTTCTTTTTCACTAGCGATTCCCATGTTTGCTTCAAACTGAAATCTGCTCTTTTATGCTTTTCCTCTCCGTTGTGAATTCTCAAAATTACAAGAGTTTTTGGTAAACAGATAAACGTCATCTGTATCCCGTTATTCTCTTGATATTGAAAAACTTTCGTTGGAATGCAGTTACTGAATAAATGAGTGAACTTTAGTTGGACATGCTCTACGTCGAAAGGGAATATACCTAAGCAAAACAATTTTTCTGTCTGGCAGCTTGAGAAATTAAAAATAAACAAAAATCATCGAGATTATAGTATTAGAAATTAACAAGACAATATACTCTTGAATTAAATGTATTCTTTCTCTTGCTGTATACAAAAATGAATGATCATAAAGATTATAATAATAAATGTATATAACAAGAAAATCTTGTTGATTGCATCTTGCAATCAACAAGCAGTCCAAAGCTGTAAATTAAAATGTCTTAGAAACCACACTTCTATATCTGAGGTAAAATTTAGGTATTTAATAATTTAAAATAGTTAATTAAACCGAACATTGAGAGTATCTTTTCTTTTTTTTTTCTCGAGCAAAATTCACAAAGGGGCATGATTTAAATTAAAAAAAGAAAGGATAATTGAAGACCAGATAAAAGAAACTTTCTAGAGGAAGAGTAATTGGCTACTGAAATAAACTCCTGTGTGATCCTGTGGAACTAGAGCGCTTATGTAAGTTTAAAGGGGGATTGGTTAACTCCTTAGAAGAAATAGATAAAAGAAATTTACGCAGGGTACACGTGTCGCATCTAGCAGTGTTTTATCTATTTTATTTATTTATTTTTTGAGGATGATGCAACATAACCTTAGCTTCCTTTCGTCATTTTGCCAATACTAGTACTGACGTGCGTTTTGACTCAATTACTTCTTTATCTTAGCTGTTTTCGAGCGAAGAAAAAGTTGGAGTTCGTGTTCTGCTAATTACATTGGAACTGTGGGATGAACTTAAAGCTGTCTGAATTCAGTCTTAATTATAAAAACGTTCACCTAAGCGTTTAACTAACACAGCTAATTAAGAGAAAGCTTTTTTTAAAGAACATCTCTAGAGACTATGCAAATTCATTCGTACCCCCAAAATTGGTTTTAGACGTGTAGCAAACATTTATTAAAAGCACAGATGTGATTTCTTTCATGTTGTTAGTTTTTGCGTGAATTTCTAAATATTTTTGTATAAGATAGCACGATAAGTTTAGCATCCTGTGTAATTACTAAAACCATTTCGCAGGAATTCCCTTGCTGTTTTACTAAGCAGTAACAAAAATCTTATCGGAGCTGGAAAACAGTAAACTGAATTCCTCGAGGAGAGACCTCTATTCCCCTTAATTAAGTTTTCCATGAATAGTTTCTAAGCAAGAAAGCGTGTTACCATAATATTTCACTCACTCGTGAGCTATTTAACTTCGAACTAAAGAATACTTTATTGGATAGGATGCATTTCTTTTCCTAAAATTACTTGATTTTGAGAGGGACTCATGCAAAACCTGAGTTGGTTATTTAAATGTATAACTTCTAGAAAATACCATTTTTAAGAGAGTATAATTTTTACGACGCTTAATTTTTTTGTCCTTTTAATAATAGGATTTCTATTATGCAAACGTTTACGATTTTACAGTATTTTGAATGTTATACATGAAAGTTTGAGCAGGTACAAGGGCAGTGCACTCAAAGATCCCCATCCCTTTTTTCTTAATCTTATCCACTTATCAAATTATGAGCTCTCGCGACCTGTTCAGTTTATAGTGTCCCTAAAAGGTGTGGAAGGATTCAGTGAATGAATGAAGGCATCATTGCAATTTTGCTGACTATTTTATGATGCCAGTAAAGATAAAAAGTATTAGCTTAAATCAGTGGTGAGTAACCTGTGACAAAGGGGCGAATTTCACTAATTAAAAAATAAAAATATTAATCTTAAAAAACAAAATGAGAATTCCGCTGTCCCACCTCCAGAAATCCATCAGACATTCGCAGTAAACTCAAGAAACCGGCACATTTTAAAAATAACATATTTAATAAAAGAACAGTTGTGCTACCTCTTGCCTTACACTTGGGGAATATTTGGGGAATTTTTTGGCTTGACAACCCAAAAATAACTTATACATTTGGAGGAGTTGATTTAAAAAGAGTAGAGGAAGAAAGGGATCTGGAAGTTATGGTATGGAAGGATATGACGTTCTCTGAGCAGTGTAAATAGTCGCCAGGGAAAACCTATGGTGTTCTATCGATGATTTATCGAACTGTAGGAACAGGGAGGTCATAATCCTAAGGCAAATGTAAGACCGCACTTGGAATACTGTGTCCAAGTATGGAGAATTCACCTGACAAAAAGTCAGTGAGCTTCTTGAAGGAGTCCAAAGACAGACAACTGGCATGGGGAGATCGGCAAAAAGAAGACTGTAAGAGGGAAGACGTCAGTTATATGGGATTCAGATCTTGACAACCAGGCACCATAGAGCGGATCTGATTGAGGTTATTGTTATAACGCTCTGAGAGGGGATAGTAAAATGAATGAAGACGAAATTTTCACTGTTGTAAATGATTTCAGAACCAGAGGCTACATATTAAAATTGCAGAGGAAGAGATTTAGACTAGATTGTAGTGAGTTTTCTTTTAGCTAGCCTACGCAGGTAGTTAAGGCTGACAGTTTGAAGAAATTCAAAGGTCAACTGGATAGTTACCCATACGAGAAGGGAAGTGTGCTTTTTGCAGTTTTACATTTTTTTGTCAGGTGCAGCAAAAGCCTGTGGTTCCTTACACTTTATGGCTAATGCTAACACTAATATTAATACCCAATAGCCAACAAAAACACATTAAACAAAACAAAAATGATGTTTAATAAGGCTTTAGTTATTAAAAATTAACTAGAGACTATTTTTGAAAGTTAAAATAACTATTTGCTGTTAGAATTTCATCAAAAATACATACTAGATAGAGGTCGTGAAGTCTGCTATTTTCTCCCAGCCGTTGCAATTAACGTATCAGTTACTTAAGCAAGTGTATTATTATGATTTAAATGAATGGCTTAAACAAACATCGAAAAAAAATTGTAATGAACACTTATTAAGTCGCATCAAGTTTACTAGACCTCATGTCAGCGCTAGGTAAGGGTGTACATGCTTTATATAGACTGCTACATTACCCACTCTAAACGCAACTGTAATGGTTTGTTTGTTTGTTTGTTTGTTTTTTTTTTTAGGAGCATTAGCAACTAAGGCCATATTACTCTGGGAATATGCGGTGGTCATTCCCTGACCTTTCCGCCTCCTCCGTATTTGGTGGTGAAGGGCTCGAACCCCTGTCTAATCAAGAAGCATGTGCTACACACTGCTGCTCCTTCCCGCCTGGCTACGAGACACCCCAAACTGTAATGGTGAATTGTAACACGTTACTGTTAGGGGGCCAGGAACATTTCATTAGATTTCAATAAAAAGAGAGTCGAAAATTATGATTTTATTTGTTATTCTTTTGTAGAATTATTCCAGGGCAAATAATGAAAAAAAAGGCGTTCCGTCTCTGAACATTATGTGTATATATACAGGGTGATTCACTACCAGTGCGACAAACTTGCAGGAGGTGTAGGGGGCACAAAGACGAATCGGAATCACATAGCATTGCAGGGTCCGAAATGCCTTCGTCATGCGGTAGAGGACGTTGAACGGGAGGTCGCGTGAACAGCGATCCCGCTGGAAGTCAGCATTTGCGAACCATTTCTGTTGAAAAAACCAAGTAGCAAAAGTCCTCCGGAGTGGATAATCCGCAGGCTCCAATGATTGGACGCGTTGCAGATGGTATGAACTCATTTGGTTTGTTGACAGTATCCTTCATACAGTGGATTGGGAAATACCCAATCGTTGGCCTATCGCTCGAGTACTCGTACTCGGATTGCCTTCTGCAAGACGTAGGACATTCTCCTCATTGTCTGGCGTCCTCGTCGTTCGCTCTCGATTCATGGTACCTCTCGTGAAACAACCAGTTTTACGTAACCTTCTGTGCACACGTGCGAAAATCGTATGATGAGGATCACGCCGGTGCGGGAAACGTTCCTGGTACAATCGCTGAGCGGCGCGCCCGTTACAGCCCGCAGCTCCATACGCGAGGTGCATGTCGGCCAGTTCAACGTTTGAATACTCGTCCATCCTACTGCCTCGGGAACCGGTTCGCAAATGCTGACTTCCAGCGGGATCGCTGTTCACGCGACCTCCCGTTCAACGTCCTCTACCGCATGACGAAGGCATTTCGGACCCTGCAATGCTATGTGATTCCGATTCGTCTTTGTGCCCCCTACACCTCCTGCAAGTTTGTCGCACTGGTAGTGAATCACCCTGTATATATTGGCATCCAAATTTATGTGTCCTGCGCCCTTTATGTGATCCGAATCGTAGAGAGTTCATGGAAGGCGTGTTGTCTGTCCGTCCTCAAATAACTCGACTTTTAGTCGAAGAATTTTTATGAAATTTTATATCTGACTCCTTCAAAAAGATATTTTAAGCCATCCCAAAATTTAATTAAATCGGACTAACAGAAAAATCGGCAATTATTATTTCTTTGTCCGTCCACGCGTTGTAACTCAACTTCAGACACGAAGAAGTAAGCGTCAGTAAGAGTGCCATTATATATGGATGGATGAATTTTCACAAAACTTTATATTTGACTCTTTTATAAAACTTTGTCGAGGCGTGCCAATTTTTTTAGATATGACCAATGGAAATCCCGCAGTTACCATTTCTTTCTTTCTCCGTCCACATATAATAACTCGACTCGCAGTGTATGAATTTTCTTGAAATTTCATATATGACCCTTTCACAACAATTGTCAAGCGTTCCCAAAATTCATGTTTTACCAACCTGGTTACGTATTTTGACAAAGTTATTCATGAGCTGGATGTACCAAATATTTTCAGCGCCGTTAAAATTTTGACTCAGTTTCTCATGAGTGGTTATTGTGTAAGCTGGAACATGTTAGGATTACGGCTAAGATTAAAAGTGGAATGTCATTAATGGTTCTCCTCATATTTGTGTAACCCTATCATGTAGTATCCAATTGTTTTTCATATATGACATTGGTGAAGGGATAGATGGAGCGACGTCAAAATTTGTCAATGATGGAAATTTGAAGAGTGGGAAAATGGTTAATGATCAAAGCGAAATAGTGCTCCTTCAAGATGACTCGAATAAGCTATAAGGATGGTCAAAGGAATGGCAGTTATATTTTAATGCTCAAGATGCAAGGTTTTGTTATACCGTCGGACATGAAGTTCTCCGAGTAGAGTAAAAAGGCTGAAAGAAGGCAGGCTCAAAGTGTCCTCTCAATGATTTATTAAATATTTGCTTTCGATAAATCGTTATAAAGAGAGGGAGATCAAATCCTGCTGCATAAGAAAATTGGAATACTATGTCCAAGTTTGGAGAATGCGCCTACAAAAACACACCGAACTTCTTAAATGGTCCAAAGACAGGTAATCCACATAATGAGATCTCCAAAACGGAATCCTGTAAAAAGCAGAGAGAATATGTGCGCTACAGTTCATGGCGACAAGGAACCTTGAAGGGCCTGGCTGAGATCTATATAAGAGGGATAGTAAAATGAACGAAAGCGTAATTTTCACTGCTAAAAATGATTCCAGAACTAAATAAATTCAATCACCGGGAAGAAGCTTTAGACTGAATTCTAGGAAATTTTCCTTTAGTTGCCCGCGATTTGTTAATTACTGGAATAAGCTAATTCGGTGGGTAGTTGAGGCTGACAGCGTAGAAAAATTTTAGATCAGCTGGGGATAGCTACCTACGGGAAGTATATAGGTCGTTGATTTTCTATTTATTTTTCGATATATTTATTTTTATTTTATTATTTAATTTTATGTATTCTACGTATATTCAATATATATTATATTCATTTATTTATTTATTCATTTATATATATATATATTATTTATTTTTTTACAGCTACAAGTATTCAAGTCGTTCACAAGAATGCACACAGCACCAAAATCGAAAACAAGAATATTCACGTAGAAGAGTGTGATGGAGCCGGCTCTTGCTTACGTTTTTAAATATTAGCAATGTTCACTATAATAACTAAGGGTTCTAGCGTCTCTCAGGACGTGTCCCAGTTTTTAGAAAACCACACTGATATCAAAAGAAAAAAAAAAAAGAAAAAGAAATTCTAACTTGTGATGGTGGTTCCACGGATGGATAACGATAGTTATGCAAAATCGGTTAGAAAAACCGAAATATGAAAAAGAAAAATTTTCGGTGTCTCCATGCAGATTATTTGAGGAAATTTAAAAATCAGTTTAAAAAAGTTATAATGCTGGAGTGCACTCTAGTTTCATTCACCTAGCATAACTCTCCAAAAGTAAAATATAAAGATAAAAGCAGAACCCATTAAAAAGTAACTTTTTAATGAGTTCTGCTAACAATACTTTTAGAAGTTGATAATCCCATCAAATTCACATAACATTTCTTGATCAGCAGCATACAAATTATAAAAGTACACACAAGGACTGAAAAATAAAATATATTCATAATAATGACAGATGCGAGAGTAGACTTCCGATTATCCGGGATTATTAAGAAATAAATATGCTCGGAATCAGGGGCAGTCAGGAATTTTCTACAGGGGGAAAGGCAAAAGTCTTTTGGGGAATTACCATGCAGTAGTAAAAAATCCGCATTATTTTTTGATCAAAGGGAGGCTATAATCTATTTAGCCCCATATAAAATCGCTAGGACAGCCCCCTCCCAAGAATATCCGCAAAACGGGGAAAACTCACCATATATTATCATATAACTTGATAATATATTATATATTATCAAATTATATGATAACAAATTAAGAAAATCAACTTACACTACATTATTGAAATTATTTTATAAATTCCAGCACATGAAAATGAGTATGAATTAGATGAGGAACTGGGTACGCAAAAAGTTTAAAATATAAAATGTCACATTGCATTGTATCTTTTCGATTAAAATTAATTTTAAATATCCTTTTCTCATGTAAATTAAATTCATATTTTATATCTCACATTCAACATTGATATACTCTTGATATACGATAGTCATAATAAGTAATTTATTTGGGATGTTTACTTGTTAGTTTTCTGATATTAACCAAATTAATAGAGGTAAAGTAGAATATAAAATGATCCTCTAAAAATGCGCTAAATAAACAAATTATGAAAAAAAAAAACAGCAGATAATTTCAAAGTGAAGTGTTGTTCTGCGTATTAGCCATTAAAAAAACGTCAGGCTATAAAATGTGCGAACCTTGACAGCATCAAAATCATTAACTTAATAAGGGAGTTTAATTAT
The DNA here is from genome assembly GCF_048544385.1 of Mastigoproctus giganteus. Classification (NCBI taxonomy): domain Eukaryota; kingdom Metazoa; phylum Arthropoda; class Arachnida; order Uropygi; family Thelyphonidae; genus Mastigoproctus; species Mastigoproctus giganteus. The sequence continues at coordinate 62,990,868 of NC_143577.1, forward strand.
CGAGCTAGAAAAAACGTGACGAACGTAGTTTTTGTTCTTGGGTTCATAATTTTTTTTTTCTTTTTTGTGTTTTTCTTAAGAGCAAAGTAAACAAATTGAAATTGGTGTTTCTTGAAAATTGTATAAGCTGGTGAAAGAAACGAAGACCATAAAAACTCTTGTTCAATTAAATTAGTTATGGTGGTAAGTTTGCGATTTAGTTTTAGTGCAATTAATCAACACTGCTTCCAAATAAAATAGAATTTCCCTAATTTAATGAATCACTATGGCTATTGTGAAGAAACAGATTTTACAATCAGTTCATATTTTAAAATACTTGAGGGATGGGTGTATATTTCTTGTAGGAGATCTCTGTGGTATTTATCTATCCCCTATGCTATTGAATTAGATTTCGTTCTGTTTGTGCTGTTAGAATAGCAATTTTATAGCTCAAAGAAATGTTATGAATTGCAGTGTTATTTATAAATGCAACCTTAACTATTCTGGTATAATGTCCTTGAAGTTAATAATTATCAACATCAAGGACATTATAAATTAATATTTTTAAGTGCAATTCTTAACTTTTTTGGATATGTAACTTCAAGGACATCTTACAATATAACTTTATTAACTTCAAGGACATCTTACAATATAACTTTATTAACTTCAAGGACATCTTACAATATAACTTTATTAACTTCAAGGACATCTTACAATATAACTTCATTAACTTCAAGGACATTTTACGATATAACAATTCATAACTTTTGCAATAATGTAATTCATAATTTTTTAAATATTCACTTTCAAGAATTTTATGCAATATGCATAAAATCTGTCTAATAAATCGGATTTATTTCTATTTGTATTGTTAGAATAGCGACTCTTTACTCAAAGGAAAGTTATAAATTGCATTCATAATTATAAACAGAGGAACTCTTACGCTTCTAAATTAAAAACTTAATTTATATTGCTTCAATTTGGATTATCGGGTAGAATGTTGCTGTCTTCTATTTGCAGCCTAATGGACACATATCATTGATATATAATATTATGGTTTAAAAAAAAGGAGAAATATTTCGAAATGCGCACCCAAATAGTTTGGTACACATTTGTCGAAAATTGAACTTGCCTTGCGAGTAAAATTAGCTTTTCTCACATCTTAGTATTCACACAGCGGAGTAATGGGTGGCGGCTGAATTGAATCACTTCCTAGAATAAAAATGAGACGATACAAAAAAAAAAAAAAAACACAAGAATGAAATCGCTCTGCAAGATGCTGCGCAGTTTCATCTGGGCGCCTTTAATGTAGAAATTGTCGTATGTAAGGCACATTTAGTATGTTACAGGTATCTGCTCAGAATAACTTAACAGAAATTATATTTTGCACAAAAGTAATGATAACAATGAGTTATGCATTCAATATGTAAAACTATAGCGAAGGTCTGTAGTAAAAGTTGTCGTGTAGCGCAGAATTACATTTTTGGAACTATGCGCATCGAAGGACGAATGTAGTGTGGCACAAAGTAGATACATTACAGAATACTGTTATATGAACAATGCGCGTCACCAGTTGTCAACATCAAATCAGTTTTTCGTATTAAAGATTCGGAAATTATTGGAATTATTTGCGGCTATAGGAAACATCGTTCGCACTATGTTGAACTGAAGTCGAACAGAAATTCTTCAATGAATTCCATTCCTTTGTAATGTTAAGATTTTAATGATTTCATGGCGGGATACACGCGCTTAGATAAATAAATAAATGAAAATTGATGAGAGAACTTAAAGATCAGCCCATTATTCATTATATACAAAATTATGGACAAAAAAGGAAAAGGAAGGCACTCGGACAGAATGGAAAGTGAAATGATTTCAAACAGGATTGCAAATTACCAACTTCCTCGTAGAGAGATTAGCAGCAAATCTACCACAGAGAGACTGCGTGAGAGAATAATAGATCACGAGGTCTAATACTTGTTAGAAAGAAAGAGAAGAAAATAATGTCATTATTTCTTTTAAATTTCAATTAGTTCTTGATTTAATTTAAGCATGAGGATTTATGCTTTTATTTGTTGACTTTAGTGATTTCGTTATTTCATTTGTTGGCTGTCATCATATTGGCTAGGAGTTATTTTCCTCCTAACATATGATCAACCTTTCTATTGTTCTCCAGTTATCTTTAAAGTTCCATTATCTTTTAGCTGATGGTCCACAAAATCCTTCTTGATTTTAATTGTTTATACTCTGTACATGTATATATATGCCAGTAAAATCTAAATAAAGATGTATTTCCTAAAAGTATTGCAGAATTTTGTTCTTCGTGCTGAAACCAGCATACCATCTACTATAGATTTCCCATTAAACGTTCTGTTTTTCAATTTATAAACTAAAATATCAATTCTTAAAAAAGATAAGCCATTTAGAGATTCTTACAGCATAAATAATTCAAAGAATTTTACAGGATGTACAGCATAAATCGTTGAGAGAAATTTATATGATTATAGGATAATTAGTCACAGAAATTTAGAGGAAAAATCTGAAGAAATTTACAACATATTGAGTACGTATCACTTTGCAGTTATCACCTGTTTATATTAAGAGAAGTATATTGGAGTAATCTCTAGGCATTCGTGGCTTCAGTTTCTATTGCTTTAAACATATTCCATAATTACAATGTATTAACCCACTCTCTCTGCCCAGTTGATATAGGCCACATGGCATCTTAAACTGTCATAGTTCTCTTTCCTGAAATAAAACCCTGTGCGTTTGCCTTTAACAACCACTTTGTTTATCTTTCAAATTAGTACTGCGTGATCACTTCCTGCTAATGGATCCTGTTCTGTGAGCCCTATTATGTCATCTGGTTCATGAGTAATGATCAGATTTAGAAAATTTTACTCCGAATATTTTCTCCATTGCTGATGGACGGTAATAATAATGTAGTTTATTTTAAACATTTGTCCATGATATTATTCCATAATGAAAGTTTGGAAGCAACTGGATGACAAGTATATGCGAAGGCTTCCAGCCTATATACTTTTATATTAAGGTTTGAATATGGTAAATATGAAGGTTTAAAAATACTGGATTTAGAAATAGGGAAGTTATAAATGTGTGAATTAAATAGCAGTTAAATGGAAACAAGAATTAACAAGTAGTACAAAGAGAGAGAACAAAACAGTGGCCCATACTAGGGATGGCGTGGTAATTTGCAAACAAGCAAGAAAAGAGTTACTGTAAGTGGGAAGCAATGGGACTGCTAGATACAGGTAATCGAGAACATTTGATATATGCCGCAAAGCTGGACGAATAGAGCAAGTGACGGGACAGTCTGGCGTTGGTATCGAAACTCTGTGCCAGTGTGGCGATTTTAGGTAAGTTGGAGACATTTAGCAACTGAAAAAAAAACACTAAAAATAGCTACTTGTGGAGGCACTCGGCAAAAATAAAGGATTGTAATGCTGGAGTGTCAAGAAAGCAAGAAAATTACAAGAGCCGGGTTTGGTTTGTTGCCCAAGGGAGATGATTGTGTTAAGTTTTAGCAAATAATAAGGAGTGAAAATTTAAGTATATTATTGGGATTGGTTGAGAGTCCTGAGGGAGGAGTTTCAAACCTCTGAGGAAAATTGTTCCGATGGGTTGGAGAGAATGAATGCAGGTTGGAGTTTGAGTTACAGTTTTTTAGAGTTCGAGTTCCGAGTTCGAAAATCGTGGAAGTAAGATGAAGAAGAAGAAAAAATAGTGAGGTAGAGAGGACGTGAAGACATGGAGAGTTTTTAGAGTTAGAGTTTTAGAGTGGGAGTTCAGAGTTCGGAATTAGAGATAAGTATGAGAAATGTAAGATGAAGAAGAAAAAAATAAGGTAGCGAGGAAAGAGAACACGAGGACGTGCTGACGAGTGGGAAACATGGGTTTAAAGTTTAAAGTGAAACCAGTCGGGTGATCAGCGAGTCTAGCAATGTAAGCGCATGCTGCATTTCTGAAGGAAGCCGCAGATGTGTCTAGATCCGGCCCGTCGAGAATGAATCAGGTATGCAGATGTGTGATTCTTTCAAGGGCACAAAAGGTGATATAGTTGTACACGTTGGCACTAATGATATTAAGAGTAGGAGACCGGCGGAATTACTCAACAAGTACAGGTCACTGTTGAAAAAAAGCCGTGAAATAGGGTTGAATTTGAAAGTGTCTGCAATTCTGCCCAGACACGATAGGAGGGAGTACATGATGAGAGCCTTGTCGATCAATTCGGCCCTGGAAAGATTGTGCAAGGCTCAAGGGGTAGAATTTTTTTCAGCCTGGACTGTACTTGTTAACAGGAGAGATTGCTTCTACAGGGATGGGATACACTTAAATAGAAAGGGTGCAAGAATATTTGCTGATGCTATCGAGGCAGTGTTAGGTGGGTCGGAAAACTGCTAGTTTGGGGGGATACAAAGACTAATAGTTTAACAGTAACCGCAGGCAGAGGTGAAGGTGATTCTTGCACAACTTCTATTAGAATAAGAAGCGACCTGGAGCGAGGGGTGTTGGGGGTTTCAGGGACGGATGGCAGTCATCATGGAATAGTTGGGTATATGGGATGTGTTAGGGTAACAAGGAATAGGCATAGGAGCATGTATGCTTGCATGTATACCAATGCTAGAAGTATAGTAAATAAATTTGATGAATTTGAAGTGTTGGTCAAGACATCAAAGGCGGATATTGTTGGGATATCAGAGACGTGGTGTCACACAGATATAAGGAATGCTGAACTGGAATTTGGGGAGTACAATGTGTACAGAAAGGATAGACAGGACAGAAAGGGAGGGGGTGTTATGCTGTTAATTAAGAAAAACATAAAATCAAAGGAAGTGCACCCAGTTAATATAGATGAACAGTGCTCTGTTGAGTCAGTTTGGTGTGAGATAAGCACTGCGAAAGGAAAAATAAGAGTAGGAGTGTGATATAGGCCTAATGACTTGTATGAGTACAATGAACAATTGTACAGAGAAATAGAGTGGGCCAGTAAATCAAAATGTCTTATAATAGGGGATTTTAACTTCCCAGATATTGACTGGAACTTGTGGGTTGGTCACTCACACACTAGTCAGACTTTTGTGGATTTATTGGATGATTGTTTTCTGCAGCAGCATGTTCGAGAGGCAACCAGAGAAAGTAACACTCTTGATCTGGTTATCAGCAGTGATCATTCGTGTATTAAGAATTTGCAGATAAAGGAACCACTAGGTGGCAGTGATCACAGTGTGCTGAAGTGGGATTTACTCAAAGAGGTAACTACCGTCAGGGGTAAAGGAAAGGGTTTTTGCTTCCGTAAAGGGGAGTACAGTGGTCTCAGACAGTTTTTAAATTCTGTACAGTGGGATCAACTGACGATGTTACGAACAGTAAATTCTAAGTGGGAAGCATTCAAAGAATTAATCGTGGAAGCTACTAGACTTTACATACCGATTAAGAAATATTAGTATTAGTATTAGTATTAGTAACGGCCGCATGGTGCAAGAAAGCCTATGGCTTATGCTGCACCAGCCAAAAAAATAAAAATAAAAAAATAAAAAAATAAAAAAAAAATAAAAAAAAAAATAAAAAAAAAATAAATAAATAAAAAAAAAAAAAATAAATAAATAAATAAATAAAAAAATAAATAAAAAATAAAAAAAAATATAAATCCGAACAAAACAATGATAAAAACAAAAAAAAATAAATAAATAAATAAATAAATAACTAAATAATAATAATTAATAAAATAAAAAATAAATAAAAAGGAAATTAAACCTATCATCCTATGTGCTTCCCTTACCCGAAAGTACTATCCAGATGACCTTTGAATTTCCCCAAACTGTCGGCCTCTACCACCCATGAAGGCAACTTATTCCAGTAATTTATAACTCGCTGGCTAAAATAGAACTTCCTGCAATCCAATCTAAACATTTCCCCCCGTAACTTGAATTTATGTCCCCTAGTTCTAGCATCATTTGTAATCTTGAAAATTTTGTCCTCATTCATTTTACTGATGCCTCTCAGAGCCTTAAACACCTCAATCAAATCTCCTCTAAGGTGTCTAGTTTCCAAACTCTGCAACCCACATATTCGAAGTCTTTCTTCATAAGGACGCCCTTTTGCCGATCTCACCAGGCGAGTTACCCTTCTTTGCACCCTTTCAAGAAGCTCGATGTCTTTCTTCAGGTGCGGTCTCCATACTTGAACACAGTATTCCAAGTGTGGTCTAACATAAGCCTTATATAATGGGATTATCACGTCCCTATCTCTACTTGCAAAAGTTCGATAGATCATTGATAGGACACCATGGGCCTTCCTTGCAACCTGTTTACAATGCTCAGAGAATTTCATGTCTGACCGTATCGTAACACCCAAGTCCCTTTCCTCCAGTACTGGCTTTAGTTGAACTCCACCAAGTGAATAAGTTATTTTGGGATTACTGTTTCCCAGGTGTAATACCTTACACTTTGTTGGATTAAAGCACAGCTGCCATTTTTCTGACCATTCCTGAAGTCTATCTAGGTCTCTCTGAAGAAGCTCAGCTTGACAGTGATCATTAACTACTCTACCAATTTTAACATCATCTGCAAATTTAGACATCACGCCCTCTATCCCTTCATCAATGTCGTTTATGAAAATTAAAAACAACAGTGGTCCTAATACTGATCCTTGGGGAACCCCACTTCTTACGTCAACCCAATCTGAGGAATAGCCATTTATCACAACCCTCTGCCTCCTGCCCTGAAGCCATCCTTCTATCCATCTAAGGATTTTCCCAGTGATTCCAACCTGTTCCAGCTTATAAAGCAACCGCTCATGTGGGACTGAGTCAAAAGCTTTGCTGAAATCTAAATAAACAATGTCGAAATTATTCCCTAAATCCAGCTCGTGAGTGACCCTTTCGAAATAGCGAACCAGATTTGTTAAACATGATTTTCCCTTTACGAAACCATGCTGAGTAAATATCGTTCAAGGTTTAGGCCTAAATGGTTATCAAATGAACTAATGAGACTCGTGACAGAGAAGAAAAATGCATGGGATGCATATAAATTATCAGGTGACGCAGAAGCCTGTGGCAGATATAAACTAGTCTGTAATCAGGTCACAAAGGAGGTTCGGCAGGCGAAGGCGGATTACGAGAAATCTTTGGCAAAAGATGCTAAGAAAAACAGCAAGGATTTCTTTACTTATATAAACTCTAAAAGGAAGGGGATGAATATGATCGGTCCACTTGACATCGATGGTTCGACTGTTGATGATCCTGCTCAGATAGCAAACAAACTGAATGAGTATTTTGCATCTACATTCACACGTGAGGAATTATTACAATTTGAAAATGGAAGAAGGTTATCAAATTGTAGCAGTGTGCTTAATGATTTTGTAATAACTGAGAGCAAAGTGGAGGAGAAATTGTTGAAGTTAAACATAAGAAAGGCACCTGGGGTGGATGGGATCTATCCAGTTATTTTAAAGGAGGCGGCAAAGCAACTAAGCAAACCCTTAGCCATAATTATGAGAGCATCCTTGGACTCAGGGGAGGTTCCCACGGACTGGAGATGTGCAAATGTGTCCCCAATTCACAAAGGTGGATCGAAGGGTGACACGAGTAATTACAGACCAGTTAGTTTAACTTCTGTTCCGGGTAAAATAATGGAGTCGCTGGTTAAAGATGCATTGCAGGATCATCTAGACAAGACTGCAGCAATAATTCAAACACAGCATGGGTTTGTTAAGGGAAAGTCTTGTCTGACAAATTTGATTGCTTATTATGATGTGGTCACAAAGGAACTGGATGCAAAAAATAATTTTGATATCATATACTTGGATTTCAGGAAAGCTTTTGACACTGTTGCGCATGGAAGACTACTGTACAAATTGGAGCAGAATGGTATTAAGGGTAAGTTGCTACAATGGATAAAAGGATGGTTAAGTGGGAGAAGACAGAGGGTGGTAATCAATGGGTGCTGCTCTTCGTGGACTAATGTTATTAGTGGAGTCCCACAGGGTTCGGTGTTGGGTCCACTGTTGTTTTGTGTATTTATCAATGATATTGATGAAGGTATATCAGGCTTAATGTCGAAGTTTGCAGATGACACAAAGGTTGGCAGGGTTGTTAATGACAGTAATGGCAGTGTCCTACTGCAACAGGATCTAGATAATTTGGGCAGATGGGCTAAGAAGTGGCAACTGAAGTTCAACCTTGACAAATGCAAAGTACTGCATATGGGTAGAAGTAATCCCAGAGAAACGTACCAACTGTGTGGTACTACACTTAAGGTGGTAGAAAATGAAAAAGACCTGGGAGTAATTGTGCAGTCAGATATGAAGTTTTCTGAGCAGTGCAGACAGGCTGCTAGGGCGGGTCATGGGGTTTTGTCAATGATATATAGGACTTTTGCTAGCAGGGAAAAGGAGGTGATTGTCCCTCTGTATAAGGCAATGGTCAGGCCACGCCTTGAGTACTGCGTACAGGTCTGGAGGCCTCATTTTAGGAAGGATGTAGATTTGCTTGAGCGTGTACAGAGAAGAGCAACACGATTGGTGAGGGGAATGAAGGGATTCTCTTACCAAGAGAGGCTTAAGTTCTGCAAATTGCAGTGGCTGGAGACTAGGCACCTGCGCGGTGATCTGATTGAGGTCTATAAGGCCTTGAATGGGTTGAGCACGCTGAATTCTGATGGGATCCTTCCACTTGTTCAGATTACGAACCTACGGGGACATAAGTTCAAATTAAGAAAGGACAGATGTAGAATAGATGTGCGGAAATTTGCCTTTAGCCAGCGGGTGGTTAATTGCTGGAACAAACTTCCATCTGTCGTTGTAGAAGTTGATAGGTTAAATAAATTTAAGGAGGAACTGGACAGGCATTTGGAGGGAATGGTGTGATTTTTTTTTTTTTTTTGGCTGATGCTGCATAAGCTCCTACACTTGCTTTCTTGCATCATGTGCCACTACTACTACTACTACTACCTCCAGAAAAATTGTGAAACGGATGTGGGAAGTTTGTCTGCCAAGGGGAAAAGCCCTAGCTGAAAGATTGAAAAGTAAATTGGAAGTAGCATCCCTGTTCAGAACGTGTGTTCCAGTTTTATGAAGCCTAAACTTATAGACTTATAAGCTGAACTCTCTAAGATATTGGTTGATATTTTTTGCAAGAGAAATTTTATTGTAATGTACAATTATGTTATTTAGATGGCATATAGATGAAGTTAAATATCACGAAATGATGTAGGGGGTACTTAAAAGGATAAAGAAGAAGAAAGAAAAAAAAAAGGGGAATTAATAATAATGACATAAATCGTAGTCGCATTAGAAAGAGAACGTGGTAATATATATACTTTTCTAGATAATGCGTTAACAGATAATATTATAACAGATAAATATTTTAGGTAATGAGTTGATCTATGAAAGAAATAAAAAAAATCTATTTTTATTGAGAAACCTTGAGAGAATAAGAGGAACTCTACCCTGTTCAAGAAAAGGGAAGTAACAAAGATGCTCGTGGTTAAGTTGTAGTAGGTACTACTGATGTAAAGTGATATGTAGTAATTTGACAGATAGATGATTTGACAGAAGTAGGTGATTTTTAGTAAGGGCTACTGATGTAAACTGATAAATATCAGTTGATTTGTAGTAAGCCTACTTATGCAAGTCGATATGTGCAAAAAGCTGTGGAGGAAGATGAGAACCACTTCCTAAGTAAAGTATAAATAAATTTTCGGTACATATAAGAACAGATTATGAGGAATGCATATAAGAACAGATTATGAGGAATACATATAAGAACAGATTATGAGGAATACATAGAACGGATTAGATAGTATGAATCAGAGCTGTAATACTCAATATGTTCTACGTTGATAATAATATTAGTAAATTAATAAGAGGAGTTTACCTCAATATAGTACGTGGAACACTTCCGTATGATGCCCTCCAGAAATTAAAACGGAAAAAACGAAAAAATCGGCAACTTACCGGTCCATTAAAGTAAAATATAAATAATTAAAGTAAAATATAAATAATTAAATAATCAATTTAACACAATTCAAAATCAATTCAAAACAATTAAAATTAAAATTAACGCAATTAAAAGAATAACGAAAATATTCAAAACGATCTTCCTTCCTGAAGCTGACAATGCTTTTCGACCGACTGTCGTGATCACAGGAATGAAAATCACCGAATCAGGCTAAACCTGCAACTTAAATAGTGATTATGTGTCTTCGCGCATGCGCGTAAAGGTCCACGCATCGGAGATCAAATATGGCCGCCGAACATTAACAGAATTCTCGTGTAATTTAATTTCAATGGTTTCTGCAATTAATAGTCGCGTATAATTACGTTGAACGTTAAGTATTTTGGCCTCGTTAAATAAAAAAGTATGTTTTTCGTTAATGGCATGAAAGGCTAATTCTGACGCTGCTGAACGAGAAGCACGAACTGAGGCTTCGTGTTGATTTACACGAATATTAAGAGAAAACCGCGTCGAACCCTGATAAGACGAGTCGCAATCACCGCAAGAAATGTTGTATACTAGATCATTAATTTGTGTTGCGAACGCGGAAAGAACCGAGCGATTGTTCAGTATAGTGTGTAACTTCCGTATAGGCCTAGCTATAATTTTAAATTCGGTATCTTTAAAGAATCTGTTAAGCTGTTTGTGCCACTGTTCAACGTATGGGACAGAAATAAAGTATTTTTTGATATTACTATTGTTGATTGGTGCAGTATTTTGTATCCTATCCTTAGCTTGTACCCTAATTCGATTTATTGTGTTAATGGGATAACCCCTGTTCAAGAATCTGCTAGTTAATATTTGTATTTCTGAGTCCAAAGCAGAATCCGTCGTTGAATATTTATAGGCATTTAGAAATTGATTAAAGATAATCGATCTTTTGTAGGTGAACGGGTGGTAGCTATTATAATGTAGAAGCATACCGGTGTTTGTGGGTTTTCGATAGATGCTAAATTGTATTTTGTTCGAGTCCCGGGTAAGCGTGAAATTTAGAAAGTTTAATGATTTTGTATCCGTATCTTCCCTTTCCAATGTAAATTTGAGTCTAGAATGAATATTATTAAACGAATGTAAAATGTCTTGGATAGTACTACTATCGGTAATAACTAGAACATCGTCTAAATACTCCCATAGTATGTGATACGGGGACGAAAAGGTGTCAAATGTATCTGTTCAATCGTTGAGAGATAGATCTCTGACATTAAGCCACTCAGGCTCAAACCCATTGGTAATCCAAAAATTTGTTTGTACACCTTGTCTCGAAAGGTGATGTAGTTAGCCTCAACTAATAGTTTAATTAAGTGAAAAATTTCCTTAATAGGCAGCTTCGTATAATTAATCGGTGTCGAGTTTTTATTTAACATATCCCAAATAATATCTAATGTGTATTCAACGTTTACATTCGTATATAATGAGGTAACATCTAATGAGAATAAATTGTCATTGTCGCCGAGTCTACAGTCTTTAAGATTATTAAATAATGTATCGTAATTCTTAATCCCAAATTGTATAACCTGTCTAAAAGGTTTTATAATGTTATATACATATGTGGCTAAGGCTGAAAATGCCGAGTTCCTGTAGGAAACAATAGGTCGAATCGGAAATCCAGGCTTGTGTAATTTTACCTGACCAAAAAGTGCAGGAATATTGTATGTTCTGGACTTCAATTCCTTCAACTGAACCATAGTAATGTAGTCGTTTTTACGATATGTGGTTAACGTTTTATTGTATTGATTTACCAAATTGGTAAACAGTGTCGGGTCCACTTCACGATAAGTGGAGGTATCAGACACAACTGAATCTAACTTATTAATATAATCATGTTTATCTAGTATTACCACTGTGTCTCCTTTATCTGCCTTCTGTATAATAATGTCCTTATTTTCTCGAAGTTCTCGTAAAGCTGAACTGTCATGTGTATTCAATTTAGGAAGTCGCGTTTCTTTTATGTTATTCACTACTTGGTTAACTTGTTGAATAAATACATCTTTTTGTGGAACACTACGAAGTCCAAATTCAATATCAATTACGCATTGTTTTTTTGGCAGCTTTCGAGGTGGTAAATTATAATTTAATCCTTTGGATAAAAGTGAAATCTGGTCCTGCGATAGTGTACACGAGGAAAGATTTGTAACCTGTTGATATGTCGGTTCGTTGGATACTGGGTGAGGGGGTGTTCGTGAACTAACCGACATATTCTGTGGTAGTGCGTTATGTGTCTGTGGGGGGGATGTCATCCAACTCGTGTGAACTTGGTCGCAAGCTCGCGACAATGTGTTAGAATTCGCATGAACGTATCTTGAACTATTCGATAATGTTTGCAACTTATTAACGTGTCTGTTTTTTATCTCTGAGGCTTGTGCTTCCCGTCGCAAATCTATGGAGGTCTTCAATACAGACCAATCGTTCGGATGTAGATAATTTTTTAATTTATCGCGAAGCTTCCTAACCTGGGAAAGGTATTTTTGTTTATCCGAATATCGAGATTTTAAGGCAAGCTTAACAATATTACGTGATGTCGCCAGTGATAGTTGTTTTATGCCTGAAATTTTTTGATTTAAATTCACCCTGGCAAACTTCGGAACGATGTTGTTTTGAAGGCAATATTTTAGGAAAGAAATATGGTAACTTTGGGCCGAGTACCTTAGTGTAGATTTAATGTAATTTTGTACCAAGCCATTCAAAAAATCTCCCATAATTGTGTGTATCGATTGTATACTACTGGAGAGACAGGAAGTGAATGAAATAGTCAATAAGAGTTTGGAAATTAATTAGATAGTATGAATCAGAGCTGTAATACTCAATATGTTCTACGTTGATAATAATATTAGTAAATTAATAAGAGGAGTTTACCTCAATATAGTACGTGGAACACTTCCGTATGATGCCATTAACTTTCATGCCATTAACGAAAAACATACTTTTTTATTTAACGAGGCCAAAATACTTAACGTTCAACGTAATTATACGCGACTATTAATTGCAGAAACCATTGAAATTACACGAGAATTCTGTTAATGTTCGGCGGCCATATTTGATCTCCGATGCGTGGACCTTTACGCGCATGCGCGAAGACACATAATCACTATTTAAGTTGCAGGTTTAGCCTGATTCGGTGATTTTCATTCCTGTGATCACGACAGTCGGTCGAAAAGCATTGTCAGCTTCAGGAAGGAAGATCGTTTTGAATATTTTCGTTATTCTTTTAATTGCGTTAATTTTAATTTTAATTGTTTTGAATTGATTTTGAATTGTGTTAAATTGATTATTTAATTATTTATATTTTACTTTAATTATTTATATTTTACTTTAATGGACCGGTAAGTTGCCGATTTTTTCGTTTTTTCCGTTTTAATTTCTGGAGGGTATCATACGGAAGTGTTCCACGTACTATATTGAGGTAAACTCCTCTTATTAATTTACTAATAGAACGGATTATGAGGAATACATATAAGAAGGGATTATGAGGAATACATATAAGAAAATTCTCATATATTTTTTTTTATATGAGACTCATTAAAATTTGTTAGTTATATGTAAATTTTGTGTCTTCTTCATGTTCTGCTAACTTACCACTTTACACACCCTAGAATTTGGGGGTTTCTGAAAATTGAAATTAAAATTGCGATGTGTCCATTTGGGACTTCAGCAGGGTGGAAGCAGTGGCACAGCAAGCCAGGATTGTACATCAATTGGCATATGTCCAGCCATAAGCAAAATAAAAAAAAATATATATATAACCCGGGCGACTACAGACCTGTGTAGATAAATAGCTGTGGTAGCGCGATGCCATTATGGTACGCAGTTTTGGTCTTTCAACTTGTAGTATTTTCATTATCAAATTGCTTGTCCGCGCGAGTAGAACAGTGGTTATAATCACTGTCTTCCACACACCAGATGGAAAAGGTCCAGGTTCGAATCTCGTTAATGACACGAGGAACTTTTTATGGCCTTTGTTTTCAATCCATAGTTGAGTTAGTCGATCTCACACGTGGATAACAAGATTTTCTCCTCGGAAACTCTGGTTTTTCATCCACCAAAACACACTCAATTTATGGACTATTATACATGGACGAGTTAGTTCTCGGGTGGTCCTAATATGACACTTTATCAAATTGCTAAATTAAACAATGGATCTAATTGCCGAATGGAAGATTTTACTGAAACGACCACAACGGAGATTATGCACAGATAGATATTCTTGTGGAGTAGCTTCAGCCATACATTCCCTGTTGATTAATTAGTTATTTGGATTTTTATTGTATCATCCTTGAATGCAGTAATGCTTAGCTAATTCACCACGTTGTATCTCTGTCAGTGCCTACTTGCATTAATCCTTTTGCTCCTTACGATCCATAATAATGGAATATTCAACCAATTCAATTCTTTCCAACAAGTATATTGAGATACAAAGTCCCGGTAGTTATTTTGTACTCATCGATATTCATCTCTCTCTCTCTGTTTATATTATTACGAATTCATTAGATAGTATGAATCAGAGCTGTATTACTCAATATGTTCTACGTTGGTAATAATATTAGTAAATTGATAAGAGGAGTTTACCTCAATATAGTACGTGGAACACTTCCGTATGATACCCTCCAGAAATTAAAACGGAAAAAACGAAAAAATCGACAACTTACCGGTACATTAAAGTAAAATATAAATAATTAAAGTGAAATATAAATAATTAAATAATCAATTTAACACAATTCAAAATCAATTCAAAACAATTAAAATTCAAATTAACGCAATTAAAAGAATCTAACGAAAATATTCAAAACGATTTTCCTTCCTGAAGCTGACAATGCTTTTCGACCGACTGTCGTGATCACAGGAATGAAATAATTTTCATTCCTGTGATCACGACAGTCGGTCGAAAAGCATTGTCAGCTTCAGGAAGGAAAATCGTTTTGAATATTTTCGTTAGATTCTTTTAATTGCGTTAATTTGAATTTTAATTGTTTTGAATTGATTTTGAATTGTGTTAAATTGATTATTTAATTATTTATATTTCACTTTAATTATTTATATTTTACTTTAATGTACCGGTAAGTTGTCGATTTTTTCGTTTTTTCCGTTTTAATTTCTGGAGGGTATCATACGGAAGTGTTCCACGTACTATATTGAGGTAAATTCCTCTTATCAATTTACTAATATTATTACGAATTCGAAATTCTCTTGCTTTTTTTTTCATCGGAATATATTTCCAGCAATCGTCGATTGGTATAGAAATTAATTCTGTAGTAATAGGTCGCAAATTGTCTACCAAAGTAAATTAGCAACGTAATGGAATTCGTGTTATAGTTTCTCAGGAAGTTCGCAGTACAGCGCTAATTGGCTGACAAGTACATTCATAATTTACGATCTTGTCTTAACGGATATAGTTACAAGCATAACTTTGTGACCAGAACAGTAATTAAATCGCTAGAGACTTCATAGCCGGATATTTAGAACAAAGTTCAGGCAAATTAAAGGAAGGCAGATTGCACACCTATTCAGAAATATAAAATACTTAACGGCAGTTTCCCACTGGAATTGTAGTTTCCGCATGCCACAACAGATACTTAGCTGGGGGCAAAATAACCTGCTGGCGTGTGTTAGAAAATATGTCTAATTACTAATTATCTTATGTTAATGCTTATCCTTTCACTGCTGCTATGAGTTAAATTATATGAATACTTCACTTTCGTTTTCAGTCCACACTTTGTGCAAACTTATTAGCTGAGATGTAATCTTAATTGAGAGGATCTTAATAGCATCTCGCAATTCTTAGCTATTTCTAGATACGTACTCTGCTAGATTAAGTGCTTGCATATAAGTCACGGTTGTTAAAGAGAGTAATCAAACTACTATACAAATGTGACTTTAAATGGAAGTATTGTTACAATTTCCAAATCGAATTTACAAAGTTTTCTAATAAAGTTCTTTATTTCTAAACTAATAATGTGGAATATCCCTATAATACTGGTTCAAATTGTATTCAGAACATCGATCAAATTACCGATTTAAGTGTTACTTTCGCAAGCAATTGCAGACTTGACAACCATATTAATCGTTTTATGAGTAAATGTTTTAAACTAATTGAATTCTTCAAGAGAATTTGTTTTCCTGCTTTAAAGATTATAAATTCAGTGTCTTTCTGTACAAACAATTGTTAAACCAGTCGTCGACTGTGTCTTCGTTGTCTGAATCCCTATAGGAAGATTCACTCGAAGTTGTTCAGCGTAATTTTTTAAGGTCCGTCTTCTCCAGGAATCCTCTGTTCTACCATTCATGTCACTATAAGTCACTTGTGTTTACTTTCGTCTCAAAACGTTTAATATCAGAAGAATCCTAGTTGATCTCAAGTGTTTTTATTAAAATTCTCTCTGGGATTTAACTGAGTTCGAATTATGATTCTCTGGAACTTTTGCAACTATCAATTTCATATCCACCCTAGTCCAATTAGACATCAAAAGATTTTCTATGTCTATCCAATATTAAGAAATACAGTCCTATGAAAATACTCTCCTCAACTGCAAATAATCTCAATTTAGATTTCTTTGACACCTCCATTCATAATTTTAGTACCATTAATGTCTTTGTGCTTTCCCTTGGTGCAATAAATGATATAGTCTAATTGCACTCCTCCTTTTCATACCGGTAAGTTCCTGATTTATTTATACATGGTGTCTGACAAGCCTAGAACCAAGATGACGAAGATCTCGTATTTTTACAGCATACACCTGTGCTTCAGGAATCCCCAAAATGTAAAGTTCAGCGGGTTAAGGTCAGGTGATCACGATCCACCCATTTTTCTTGGTTACTATTATTTTGTTAACGTTGCAAATTGGTTTTGTATATTTACTATATATTCATGTACAGCATTTTTCTCCATAAAAGCAACCAGACATAAATGATGCAGGGCACGATGAAAACCAAATTGAAAAACCTGAGAGACCATTTACTAAAGTTTAAACAAAATATAATTTTCATGTGGGAACACTTACATTATCGTTTGTGAAACAAAATACAGTTCATTGACTAAAAAATATGTCGTTTATTTTAAAAACTTTTAAAACCATAATTCTGAAAACTTTAGCCAGCTATTTAACATAATGCATAAACTATTACCTTTGCTGCTAGACAATATGAAACAACAGATATTCTATATGAGTTAAGAGCGTTTTTATCAAAACATCGTAAAAACACTCTGATTCCACATGTCTAACGATAATGAGTCCATGATAAGCTCTGTCTCTCTTTCTTCGCAAAACTTGTGCAATTTTTTCAGCAGAGGATGAAGCGGATCAACTCATCTTATCTATCTAAGAAATTCAGAGTCTTTGAGAGACAATGAGAATTACTGAGAGAGGTCTTCCAGAACGATGTGGATTACCTGCCTTATCTCTTGTATTTTTACCACTAAGCTGTTATTAGCTTGGATATTTCGTTTTTGTAGTCATATGACACTCTGAAATTCGATTACCTTCATCCGACATACAATATAAGACAAAAGAATTAACAGTAGACAACTGTTAAAAATATTAAACTAATCAGACTTGAGAAAAGCTATAAAAATAAACATCTATGATCCCTTTCCTTCATGATATGCATCAGTTCTTTTTACTGGGTGTATTATCTTAATACAGATCTTCCGAGAAACAATTTTTTTGTGTTTATTTTGCGTGAATTTTCGATAGTAATATAAAAAGATGCAGTTTTTAAGACAAGCTTTGAATATATTTCCCTGGTCTTATTGTCTTCAAGTAAACACAGTTAAAAAATAAAAACAAAAAAAATATAGAAAAGAAAATCACGTTGGAAAAGTGAGTTAAACTTTGGGCTCAGAGTTCTAAGTTCAGTTAATAATATCCGTGACAATAAGTATAAACTGAAAGAAAAATCTACTCCTTTCATATTGTTTTTTTTTACTATGATTATTTTTCCCAGTAGATAATTTATCCAGCGTCAGGGAATACCATTCGCACTTGTGACGTCGTGGTACTCACGAGTACAACAGAAGTGGTCTCCACTCTTCGTGGATTCCAGTAGATGGCCATTAATTTCTTCATCGATTTAGATTTGAGGATGAAAGAGAGTCTAGAACAGTGATTTTGGAACTAGGTGAATGGTACATTTGGCTTGCAAGTATTGTTCAATGAACGTGTCAGTTTTCTTTACCTTCTTTTTTTGGACGCCGAAACTAGTGTATGGCCCCCCATATTCTTTCTTGATCCATGTCTTTTGTGTGGCCTTTTGATTTAGTCCTCATAATGCTTTTGTATTCAAGAAAGCTGGTAGAGATCACTCTCATATTTCGCTACATCTGTGATTGAAAAAAAAAATAGGCGCTCCAAGTGGACGATAAGGAAAGGGAAGTCAATATAATAGGATGTACTTTCCCGAGAAGTTTTATTTGCATGGCTTCATATCGTGGCCAACTTAGTTAGTCATGGGGAAAGGTTGCATGGTTTCCCCTCCCAGCAGCAGCTATTTAGCAGTTAGAAGTTTTATTCATAGATTCGTTTTTCTTTCTTCAGACCCTGCTTCTACCATTTGCAATAGACTCCAAAAGTCAAGATTGGATGAAAAACTATGTCTGTTTACCAGTAGTTATCATAATTTATAATCGTACCGAGAAAAGAGTGAACTTCGAGTTCCGGCGATTAAGTGAGGAATTTTTATGGGCGTTTTTCACAACTTGGATGAGTTAGTCGGTCTCAGGCGAGAGTAGCATGGTTTTTTCCTTCTGGAAACTCAGGTTTTTCGTCCAGCAAAACAGATAATGGACCACAGAACACACGCAATGTACAAACAATATACATGGACCAATATGGCCTTAGTCGCTGATGCTCCTAAAACCCTACAACAACAACAACAACAACAACAACAACAACAACAACAACAACAACAGCACAGCCACTTTTCATACTGATATATTCCCGCACCCAGTGTGAATTCTCATTTCAAAATCGGTCATGCCATAATGTTTGGCACCGTAAAGTGAACAAATGCCAAAATATCTTAAATTAGCCCATATACGTGGTTGTAGACACCAGGCATAAAATACAACTTTGCGATTTCGTGCTTGGGAGTGCTGATCTTGATAAACTGCCCATTTAGTGTGTATATACAATATTCACTTTCTGTATCAGGATTTTATGGGCCAAGCTATATATTTTGTTATTTAATTTTTTTACTTAAGCTTAATAATGGTTTTAAATCGAAAAATGACTTTGACTACATCGTGCGAGTATGCTTATAAGCTTGCATTTTTAATTGGTTAGTCACTTCATATCAAGCCCACTTTCAGAAAAGCTGGTAGACTGTCTGTTCTATTTATAAATAGAATAGGGTTACGTACGAAACTCATTCATTTTGTTTTTATTTTTAATAAGCATTTAATTTTTTTAATATTTTCATACAGCAATTCGTTTTCATATGTATATTTTAATTTGTTTGAAAAGAAAAGTTTTGCATTCTTTGAGTAAGATGTACTCATAATTTGTCAAGGGTTGTCATGGCTGACGGGAGAATTGTGATTGACAATTCACGTGTGAGTTATGGCCTATTTCCTTGAGTTTAACTTTTTCCCCATGGACTTGCTCTGGTTGATGGTAATTCTTTTCTATATGCTGGATGTAGGGATTGTGAAGATCTTAAATTATAACTAGTTTTGCTGTTAGGCTAGATTGAGTCTCTGAGAACACAAGTTGATGTCCCAGAAAAAAAAATCGAACTGAGGACTTGATAGAAAATGAAGTGTCTAATTCCATGCCAAGAACCCCGCGTCTGTCCCCAAGAGTAGATCGTTCAGAACGGAACGCTGTGGTTCCACAAAGTTAGTCTCATTGGGGGATTCAGTTGTAAGGGAAACTAAAATTATATTCTGTATTAAAAACAGATTGAATAGAACTAGAAATGAGGATGGATTAAAGAGCTATCGGTTTTTAAGGATATTAAAGGCTGAACATTGATCAATGTGGGTACTTTAACTTAAACCATAAACTGAAGCAAACTGGGATTACTGCTAAGATCTTTCGTTTGCTCAAGGGCTGGCTGAAAGTTAGGAGAAAAAGATCAGTCATAAACGTGCATTCCTTTAGGTGAAAAAGTGCAGCAAGCAGTTCCTCAGGATCAATATTTGGACCACTTCTCTT
Organism: Mastigoproctus giganteus; assembly: GCF_048544385.1. Taxonomy (NCBI): domain Eukaryota; kingdom Metazoa; phylum Arthropoda; class Arachnida; order Uropygi; family Thelyphonidae; genus Mastigoproctus; species Mastigoproctus giganteus. The sequence continues at coordinate 63,011,007 of NC_143577.1, forward strand.
TCCATCTTCCTTAATGAGATTGATGAGGAAGTGTAGTGGACATTGTCAAAATTTGCTTTCTATCTTTAAATCATCAAGAAATGTTCTTTTACACCTGGCGAACATAAATCCAGAGTTCCTTATAAGTTGAGGAGAGTGTAGTTAAAAGTGGTCTGTGGTGAAAAAACTTAGATTCACTACTCAGTCACAGCGTAAACAAGTAACTAGGAGGGCTCATGGCATCCTATCTATGACATATAAGACTTTTCGCAAACAGGGAAACGGATGTCATCATCGCTTATATAAGACGATGATAAGACCGCATTTAGAATATTGTGGACAGACAAGAAGGCCATACTTTAAGAAAGACATAGATCTCGAAGGGGTTTAAAGAAGGACAACCAGAATGATGTGGAGTGAAAATCGATGTTCATATGAAGAACAGCTTAGAAGGTGCCGAGTGCAAAACTCTTCAACTAGACATCCTAATTAGGAGATTGCATCCGAATTAGGAGATAAGTAATACAATGATTTTTGTAGCCATTTGCAAATCTTTTAAAAAAAAAGATCCTTCAGCCACCTAGTTGTGACATTCTAATTTCAGTATTTTTAATAGCATTTAGTAGGAACAAGTAAAACGTATGAGCTATGGACATTATGTATTTTAAGTGAATTCAATTATAGTTTGCATAAAACATTTTAAAACGTGTCTTCGTCATTTCTTATATTTCTTATTAACAACGTTAATATGTAATTCCCCCAATCGCTTCTTTGTATTAACAGTGTTAGAATGGGTAGCCCAGAACAAAATGGATTTCGGCTAATAAATATTGGATATATTTATCGAAAGTTATTCATAATTTATGTATTTGGGTGAAACTATTCTAAGGATGGTTCATATGAATATTTCTCTGCCCGTGCATATCAAAAACACAGAATTATGCGCGCAGAGTGAAATAAAATTACGAATATCGTATCAAGATAACAGTCATGAGTGTATTTCTACAAAATAAGGCGTCCACATGTAATGAATAACTTCAAAATTTTCAGAGTTTTTTTGGAATTTGAAGTTGCTTGTGTAGATTCTACTTGGATAGTTTGTATTTTCAGTTATATGACGTACGCAAGAAAATAACTGCAGAGAAACCATCTGTGGTGGAGAGACAACGTTCTGAATTGTTCCATATGATTTAAAGTTACGCGATATGATTAGAGATTTTTATCAAAATATTTATAAAAATACAACTTTCCAATCGATGTCCAAAGTTAATAAAATCGCAACTAGGATTAATGAAATGGTATCTTTCACGAGCACAATATAGTTAAACTTTTATCATCAGAGACTTGCCCTAGTGATTTTATAGCAAAAACTTTACACGTTATAATGTATAGTCATGTTTTTATCATCTTTAAACCTATATTTTAATAATTTGGCTATCTCATCTGACAGAATGCATTATTAATTACCCTGGAATATAACACATTGCCAACGCTTTCACAATACCAATATTTTCTAATTCATTCAAAATGCAAATTTATCCTTCCATACCTAAACAATATTACCATCCTTACGCCTCCTCCAGAGAGCAATTATCTACTTGGCACCTAATTAGAAGTTATCTTCTTAACTAAAACTCGAGGGAGGAATGCTATTCATGTGAGGGATAACTGGTTTTTCTTTGCTGTGCACGCCACTCTAATGAACCAAAAGCTCAGATAACAGAGGTTCTTTGTGCATGAAAAATCACTCCCAAGCTTCAAAAGCGCCTCAAAGAACAGTCATTATAATTTACTAATAATTTCGGCCTGTCGTTGCTAAGCGACAGTTCAATAACTCACTAGCGAACAGAAAATAAATGTTTCAATTATTTCAGGTAATTCATGGCTTAAGATAAAACGTAATTTACTGACAAATTCTAAGAAGAGTTAATTAATTTTGCAGTATCTAATGTGATTCATCTGCAGAAAATATAAATGAAAATATTAACATATACAGTATAACTACTTTCTGGTTTTAGTGATCAAGACATTCTGTTGTAATTGAGAGCAGCAAAAACCTGTGAAGCTGACGCCCCCAAAGAGCTTTTGGTCCTCGAGGCCTTCTTTATTTTAATAAGGGCCTGTTTTACCGTTTCTAAACAACACTCTGACTTCTGAAACTAAATTACTCTGTTTTCGCTAATGGGCTCAATTTTCAGATAAACACGGCTCTACCGTGAAGAACAGCGAAAATTATTAATGGTTTTATCATTCATCACTCATTTAGAAGGATGGGCATTCAAATTCTGTCGAGGAATAAAGAAAATTTTTAAAGGGTGATTCATTCGCGAATGTTCTTAGCCTCCTCTGGCGTTGTATTTTTTTGGATGTTGGATTTTTCACGTGCGAGATCAAAAACCTGGTGCTAAGTTTTTGATCCAACAAACATTCAAATTGATTATGATGCGTACACCTTTCTACAGACATAATATTTACAGAATTGCAGATTATATCTCGCAGTTTGGTCGTTCTTATAAGAACAATAATAAAAGAATAAAATATAAAGCAATGTTTGTTAACACATTAATAACCATTGTCCACTGTTTGACTTTAAGAGATACTATCAATTTTACTAAACGTTACATACTTATATACCTGAGACTTTTCTCATAAAAATATCTGTTTTCGTATGTTATGGCATGTGGATTTTGTGATTTATTAAAAATAAGATAATGCAGATGATAAATAATCCAAGGTTTAATACACGTAGAAAAGAAAATTACTCAGTTTCAACTTAAATTCTAGGAGTATAAGAAACAAGTTTAAAAAACCTTAAATGACTGAAGAAATAGAAGAATTAATGGCACAAAGGGATAAATATTTTAGGCAGTATAGGAATTGTCCATCAAAGATAGAACATTATCACAATTATAAAACACTTAGAAATAAACTGACAGGTACGATTAATAAACAAAAAAAACTCTTACTACAATCAATATTTTTATGGATAAGCATATAACCCCAAAGAAGAAATGGAATATCATAAATAATCTGTTAAATTCAAGGGGAAGCCAAATTAAAATACTATTAGAACAGATTTCTGGTATAAACAAAGAGTATGATGCTGCAAATAAGTTTTCCAATTAGATATGAATAGGTTTTATAATGATCATTGCCATTTTTTTTAACGATTAAGATACTCTTTCTCAAATAGTGAATTTTTATGTAGTCTTAACTCCACAACATACTGAGATTTTTAAGATTATTGAACAGTTGAGAACAAGAAATCTTATGGATTGGACTGTATTACAATAACCGAAGTGAAGAGAAATAAAGAATACTTCTATATCCTCTTGGTGGAGCTTATAGCACGGATGTTAGAGACAGGAAGTTATCTAACTAATTTACTTTCATTTATGACAATTCCAATATATAAAAAGGATCATTATAATTATTACAATTATAGACCAATAAGGTTCTTGGTTCTGGGAGACTTCTCAGGGGCATTAGTCCCATGCCACCAAGCGTGTACACGGGTTGCGGATAGTGGAATGGCCCTCTGTGAGGGTTTGTTGTGAATAAACTCAAGTTAATAAACAGTCGCGCACAATGGGACGGCATTCATTACCAGGAAATGGTGGAGTCGACTGTGGCACTAAAAAAGCTATATAATTCCTAGGACGATGGATGTGACATGGCGAAAGTTGGCCGCCATCAAATAAGATGGCAACAGCCGGATGTTGGGGCAGCAACAACATTCTTCATGACCAGCGGAAGATCACAGAAGTCACAATGGTGAAATGAAAAAGCGGCAGGCGGAGGATCAGACGTCTCAGAAATGGCTCGTGCACCCAGCCCCATAGAGGGTCATTGATGGAAAGGAAGGCAACGGGAAACCACCTTGTACATCTATCCCTAGTAGCTTCATGACGTCACATTCAAATATTAGCAGAAATGGCAGGCAGATGATGTGAGCGTCGTTATCGGCAGGCGAAGTAACAAGGCTGCTCAGGTCGTAAACCAGTGAAATCGTTTTAATAAATATCCATTTATGAAGATTGGCACATGGAATGTATAAACAATGTTGAGGAAAGGGAAACTCGAAAATGTGAAGAGAGAAATGAAAAAAAAAAAAAAATAGACTGAATATATTAAGTATATCAGAGAATTGATGGAAAGATGAGGGAGACTTCATGAGGGAAGATATAAGGGTAATATACAAAGGAGAGAATGAGAGCCAGCTAGGAGTAGCTTACTTCTAGACAAAAATGCACAGAAAAGCCTCAAGAAAGTGATGCAAGTCAGCAACAGGATTATAGTGATAAGATTAAAGGCCGAGCCAATAGATTTATTGATTATGCAAGTATATTTACCAACAAGCAGCCATACTGAGGATGAATTAGATGAAGTATATGAACAGATGGAGGAAATAACGGAAGAACTGGGGAGTGACAAATGCATGGTCATTGTGATGGGAGATTGGATGCTGTTCTCGGTGAAGGAAGAGAAGGAGTTGAGGTAGGGGAATATGGACTTGGGACAAATAATGAGAGGGGCAAGAAGATGTTCGAATTTTCAAAAGAAGAGAGGTGTTCGCCTAAAACATATGGTTTAGACAGGAGAAAAGAAGAAGAAGGTACAAAAACAAATCAAATTATTGTTATTATAGTAGGGTTACCCGTACTTGATTACATAAACTCGTATTTGAGTCTGTAAATTGCGTTTGGTCTCTGGTCGATTTGCTTATTTTGCTGGACGAAAAAAAACCCAGTTTCTGGGGAAAAAACTTGAGCCACGGAAAAAAGCCCATTAAAGTTCCTCGCGTCATCGATGGGATCCGAACCGCGTCTTCGAACCCCGTCACCGTCCACCCAGTGTGGGGAGGACGGTGACGATACCACTATGCTACTCTTGCAGACAAGAAGAAACTACACTTGGAGAAGACCAGGGGATGTTGACACGTACCAAATCGACTATATTTTAGTCAACAAAAGGTACAGGAATGCTTTGAAGAATTCGCATAGCTATCCAGGTGTAGATGCCGACTCTGACCACAATTTAGTAGCGATGAAAATGAAGATTATACTTAAGAGAATAAGGGGCTCAAGAAAAAGAAGGAAATGGAATTTGAATGTACTGAAGACTGCACTAGTTGAGTTCAGAGAGTCAATTGAAAGGGAAATTGTGGATGGGGAGGAAATAGAAGTGGAAAAGAGATGGGAAAGGTTTAAAACGATAGCAGTAAGAGTAGCAGAAAGCAAATTAGGTACAATAGATCATAAAAGGATACGAAAATCATGGATCACAGAAGAAATGAGAGATAAATAGGGAAGTGGAAAAAAATGGAAGCACCAAAGTTCAGAAAAGGCAAGGATTAAATATAGGAGTTTAAATAAAGAACTTATAAGGGCAAAATATGAAGCAAGAGAAAAATGGTGGGAAGAAGGGTGCAGATAACTAGAGGGAATGGCAAGAAAAGGAAGAAGTGACATAATGTATGAAAAAGAAGTATGAGACTAGTGGAAAGATAAAAGACAAGAACGGACAAATTCTATATGACAAAGAACACATAAAGAGAAGATCGAAGGAATATATAGAAGATTTATATGATAAAACAAATAGACCAAAAGTCTGACTTGTGACATCAGAAGATGAAGAAGAGACCTTCAGACTGAAATTATTAAGAGAAGAATTTGAAAAGGCAGTGGACTCGTTAAAAAGAGGGAAGGCAGCTGGACTGGATGATATATCAGCAGAAATTATAAAAGTACTTGGAGAAGAGGCAAAGAAAGAATTATTCAGGATTTGCGGGAAAATCTATGAATGCGGAAGCTGGTCCAAAGACTTTCTAAATCCATAATTATCCCATTAGAAAAGAAGAAGAATGCAACAAATTGTACCAACTATAGGACAATCAATTTAATTTTTCATTCCTCAAAATATTACTAAAATTCTCTTTGAATGCATTAAAGCAAAAATGAAGAAATGCGATTTCATAGAAGAAGATCAGTTCGAGTTCAGAGAAGGATGTGGGACCAGAGAGGCAATAGGAATATAAAGAACACTAGAAGAAAGAAGCATGGAAATAGGAAAATATTTGGTGATGTGTTTTGTTGATCTCGAAAAGGCTGTTGACAGAAGTGAATTGGGTTAAGCTGACGGAAGTGCCAAGAAAGATTGGCTTAGATAAAAGAGATATAAAACAAATTTGGGAACTTTACATGGGACAGACAGCTGTGGTTCGGATTGATGGAGAGGATTCAGACGAATCCTCTCCATTTGTTGGTAGGGAGTGTAAGGCAACGATGTTCCATGTCTGCCTTACTATTATGTGCAGAAGCATCGATGAAAGAGTACAAAGAAGAGCAGAAATGAGGTGTAAAAGTAGGAGGGGAAAAGATAAAGATAATAAGATTTATTTGCAGACGACCAGGTTTTGATTGCTAATCATGAGGAGGAATTACAGAGCTCCTGGATATCTTGAACAGCAAAGTAAAGGAGAAAAGATATGAAGATTAACAGCACGAAAACCAAGATAATGTTAATTTCAAAGTGGCCAGGAAGAAGGCTCAATATAACATTAGATGGAATAAGATTGGAACAGATGGACAGACACAGATACTTGGGAAGCATAATGACAGGAAATGGGAAAAGCCTGGAGGAAATAAAAATAAGAATTGCAATGGACAAAGAGGCATTTAGCAATAGAAAAGAACTATTGAGAAAAAGTTTCAAGAAGGAATTAAGAGAGCAAATGGTGAAAACATTAATATAGACTGCTGTACTTTATGAATCAGAGACATGGACACTGAAGAGAGGAGATCAGACGGCTAGAAGCTTTCGTGATATGGGTGTGGAGGAGAATGGAAAGAGTGAAATGGGTGGACAGAGTGAGTAACGAGGAAGTTTTGAGGAAAGTAGGAGAAGATAAAACGTTAGTAAAAGAACTAAGAAGAAGATAAAAAAAACTTCATGTTATTTAACCAAAAGAAAAATCAGTTGAAGTAGAAAATATCAAAGTAAAATCATATAATGTAAAGAGAGACATTCATGCAGGGCTAATAATGTTCAATATCTATATAAATGACATTTTTGAAGTAATTAAGAGATCTTTTATAATAAAAATATGCAGATGATATTTTAAAATTTATATACAGTTGGAAAAAACTTGACAAGTATGACTAATGATTTGCAGCAGGATCTTATTCATTTGCAGAGTTGGCTACATGATAATAAATTAATACTCAGCTTTGAAAAAACAACATTTTTGGTAATTAGACCTCATCAAATCTTAGATAATCATCTTTTTATTAAATTACATAAACATGAATACCTTCATGATCAGAATTTCCAGAATTGCAAATGTCAAACTGTAGAAGAAGTTTGAAATCATCGTTACCTTGGGTTATGGATTGACTAAAGTCTAAGTTGGACAATTCAATTAACAGGATTTTGAGACTTATAACAGGAAAAATATTTGGAACGACTTCAGCAAGAGAAGGCAATTTTTGTTAAAATATATAATACCTTATCCAGTTCAAAAACCGAAGCTAAATTCAATTTTGAAAAATCTGAACATTATTTTTGAAGAGTTGAAAGCACAAAGGAATTTCTCACATAATTTAAGGAACCCAAAAATCAATTGTTTTGCCTCACTCTAAAGTACTAAACAGATTTGGAAAAAGGCATACAATGAATATAATAAACAATCTGTTGTCTCGTGTTGATTTCAGACTTAGGAGAAGTTATCCTATTTTCAAATTAAAAATTTTAATAAGGAAATTTTTGATACTTAATGATTCAGTAGATTAAAATTGCTACGCATAAAAATTATTATCTCTGTTTGCAGTGTGGAATGTATTGTGCGTTGTAATTTATTTATCTTTTCTGTTAAATAATAATGAAAAATGTTTTATGTGACGAATTATAACTTCGTCAAGGAATTAAATTTTCTTAACAAGTTTATTTATTGTAAACAAATTTCTAGAAAAGAAAGAGAAAGTTATAATTAAAGTGTTATTATATAGAATTTCTATTTGTATAGTATGAAATGTAGGGACAGGATTCGAATAGTTTCAGAGGAAATAAAAGAAATTTGTGCGCTCTGGTTAACATGACGGAGAAGTTAATGACTTCAAAACAGGAACAAAGTGTTCTCGGAAGCACATTTCACAGCGTATCACTTCGGTAGAAACTCAGTTAGAAATTTAAACTACTGCTTATGCACGAAATAATTTCTCATTAAGGCTATAGAGAGCCTTGTAATTTGAGTAATGACCGTAGATGCTGCACATTGCCGGACTGTTTGTTTGTGCCATCCTCACCAATAACACTGTACATTACACCTTCGAATCTTCTGCAGATTGGATTTGCGTTATATATGTCACTAGCGAAAGCACTTGCAATTAAGGTTCTGCAGGTGAACTCTGTATGGAAAGATTCTGCATAATTTAAGATTTGATGGCACTTGCAATTTCAGAAAATTTGTCATATGAATATTACGTTTCGTTCCTAACTCATTAGTCTTTCGTATTATTCTTCTTATATGTTTACTCTGTTTTAAATAACTTTTCTTCTGCTTAATCAGGAAAGGAATTAGCCCTTCACTTCTTAAAATTATTAAAATTATATAAAGCACCAAAAGAAAATGATTTAAGTTTCACGGTTTAAGGTTTTAATTTTTTTTAAATCTTAAGCTTTAATGTTGTTTTTTAAATTTAAGTTTTAACTTAAAACTTTTTAAATTATTATTTTTTAAAATTTTAACTTTTTAAATTAAAAGTTTTTTTATTATTTTAACTTTTAACTTTTAGTTGTTCTTAATTTTAACTTTTAAGATTAAGTTTTTTAATTTTTTTAAGTTTAGTTTCAGAAAAGTTTAAAAATTTAATTTTAAGCTGCTATTCGTCTCCTAGAGTAGCTAATAGTTTTAAGATATGCTTAATAAGAAATTTTAAAAATGTATTTTTAGTGTCGCATTTGGCCCTATATAATATTCACGCTGAAAGAAAACTTGTATTTATTTTAATCAAATTGAATAGAAATTAAAGAAAGGAAATCTTAAACTTGGATTAGAACGTGAACCTTTTCTAATAAATATGACATCTGTCCTCAGAATCAACTTCATTCTACTTTTTGCTGATGGGATATTTACATTTTTCAGTTAATTAAAAACAATGCGAATGAAAAACTTAGACGAAAGAATTTATATTACTCATATTTGCTAAACTGTATAATATATTCTCTGGATAAATTAATAATAACTAAAATCTGCATTTGAGTTAATTTACTTTCGAATTATAAGTGTTCAGAAGTATTGGAGTGTTCAGTAGTCAGGGACTGAAATATTAATTCTTCCTTTAGCATACTTTAAACAGCTATGGAACCAAATATAATGAGGATTTAACTTAATCCACACCAGAGTTCAGCACTGAGTTCATTTTTACTCATTATCATAGCTGGAACGACAAATGACAGAATGATAAGTACCTTGGGAACAATTACTAAAGACAAAAGTGTGACTACCCAGGTAGATAGCAGAAATATCAAGAGTATAACGGGACAGCCTGAAGTGAGGAACGTTGCTGAAACAGCACAGGGATGTTCTAATTAAAATAAATAGAGCTGGAACAAACTTCCATCTGTCGTTGTAGAAGTTGATAGGTTAAATAAATTTAAGGAGGAACTGGACAGGCATTTGGAGGGAATGGTGTGATTTTTTTTTTTTTTTTTGGCTGATGCTGCATAAGCTCCTACACTTGCTTTCTTGCATCATGTGCCACTACTACTACTACTACTACTACTACTACTACTACTACTACTACTACTACTACTATATCTTGAGAAGGAAAACAGCCCATCAAAGAACCCATGAAAATGAAAGTGAATGGAAGAGTCTGAAAAAAATATATATATACAAAATTCCACAGATAGTTAGGAAGACATAATCAAGATAAAATTTACAGAGATTAGTGATGCAATATTTCCAGAGGAAGCATTAGCATTAGCATTAGTAAAGGCACATGATGCAAGAAAGCAAGCTTATATAGCATCAGCCAAAAAAAAAAAAAAACCCTCATTTCACCCATCCCCTCGCTCCAAATGTTTGTCAAGTTCTGCCTTGAATCTATTTAAGCTATCAACTTCTGCAACGACAGATGGAAGTTTGTTCCAGCAATCAACCACCCGCTGGCTAAAGGCAAACTTCCGCACAGCTATCCTACAACCGTCTTTCCTCAATTTGAATTTATGCCCTCTCAGGCGATTATTCTGAGCAAGAGGAAGAATCCCATCAGCACTGAGCAATCTCAACCCATTCCAGGCCTTATACATCTCAATCAGATCACCTCGCAGGTGCGTAGTCTCCAGACACTGTAATTTGCAAAACTTAAACCTTTCTTCGTAAGAGCAACCTTTTGTTCCGTTCACTAATCTTGTTGCCTTCTCTGTACTCGTTCCAACAGCTCTACATCCTTCTTAAAATGAGGCCTCCAAACCTGTATACAGTACTCAAGGTGTGGCCTGACCATTGCTTTATACAAGGGAATAATCACCTCCTTATCCCTGCTAGAAAAATTCCTGTATATCATTGACAAGACACCATGAGCTACTCGTGCAAACTGTCTGCACTGCTCAGAAAACTTCATATCTGCTTGCACAATTACCCCCAGGTCCTTTTCATTCTCTACCACTGTCAGCGTGGTACCACAGAGTTGATACGTTACTCTGGGATTACTGCTTCCCATATGCAGTACTTTACATTGTCAATGTTAAACTTCATTTGTCACCTCTCAGCCCATCTGCTCAACCTTTCCAGATCCTGTTGCAGCAGCATAGCATCAGTAGTGTCATTAACAACCCTGCCAACTTTCGTATCGTCTGCAAACTTGGACATTAAGCCTAATATATCATCATTAATATCATTTATAAATACAGAAGACAACAATGGACCCAACTCTGAACCCTGAGGGACTCCACTAATAACATTACTCCACGAAGAGCAGTGTCCATTGATTACCACTCTCTGTCGGAAGGATTTGCTCTGCAAAGTCTAGATTCTAGAAAGAAATAACAATGTCTCAAACTGAACTTCAAAATTATTTGGGTGACGAGATGGAGGGAAACAGCAGATAAATTTCAATGGATCCACAGATACATGCTTAATTAATGTATTAGAGATTATCTAACCTATTATATTATATGCATAAAATAAGCAATTAAGTTCGTAAGAGAAAGAAGCTGAATTCGTGAGAAGAAATTCAACCGATGTCAAGATTCATACACCATAGCTTTTACATTATGGACCATGTATATGTTACCCTTTTTCTCATTGGTACGAATATCGTATAGTCGATTAGTTCATTGTTTGAAGTTTTTGCTAAAATAGCTAAAATTGCTTCCACTGGCGGAAGTTCATTGTATATATTGGCCGTCTTCCCACACCTGGTAACCCTGGTGAAAAATGCCTGAGTTTGAATCCTTTTAATGAGGCGAGGAATTTTTGCGGGCCTTTTTCATAACCTGACTAAATTAGTCGGTCTCAGGGGAGGGCAGCATGGTTCATCCTCCTAGAAACTCGAATTTCTGGTCAAGCAAAACAGACAAATCGTCTGAAGAATAAACAAAAACTATGAGGTATCACATAAATTATCCATATACTGCTGGCCTGCTGTCCTGGGATGCAGCTGAATTTTCAGTTCATCCCAAAAGTTTTCAATATGGATTTTGCATCAACCTTTCTGCAAAGATTTTTGCAAAACCCATTTCATTCTTTCTGTGCCAGGATTATGAAAATTAATTTGAATTCTTTTGGCTAATGTTAGCAATAATTCAAACAAATTTTTAATTTACCACGGAATATATTTGGATTACCGTCTGAATTTACAAATAGGCGTTGTTTTGGACACCAACAAATCTACTTCGTAAGAAGTCGATGCTTCAAGAATACAAAATTGCATGTCTCTTAAAGCAAGTTTTTCTGCTCGTAGAATGAAAAATTGTAGGAGACATTTTCTGTCCGCTAACATCACACAAGATGGCGACTTCCACTCATATTATAGCTATCCATTTAGAACTTTTTTTGTGTATAGTGCAATTAAAACTAAATTGCAGTACATGCGAAAGTGTCATAACAAGACCATTTTAAACAAGATGGCCGCTACCAAAATTACAACTGTCATTTAGATCTCGTGTTTATAGTCAATCCTAATTACATTTATAGTAGCATACACTAGTATGCGAGAGGGGCTCCTAAAGTATCTTGACAAAGTTGAAATGTTTTCAATATTTGTCATATTGAAAGAAGTGAAATGGCTACAATATTAGTGATCAAGAAATTTAAACATGTTTGCAGTGATGATAAATTGATAAGATCATCACTGTATCATCACTATCATTACTGTGTGTGTTAATTTGTTTAATTTTCCACTATGATAGAGATCACACTGGATTGTTTCTTATTTATTTAATTTGTTAACCAGGGTAGTTTAGCCCATGCATACATCTTTGCTATACAATAAAGGTCATTAGGTCATTTCCATACTGAATTTTAAGTGGAATTTGATATAAATATCATATATGCTTATGCTAAATAAATTTAAAAAGAAATTAATGAATTAAGAAGCATATCTTAGTCTAAATATGCTCTCAAATTTCTTTAAAAGGTTATAAATTCAATTTTCTTCTTCTTTTAGCGAAATATTACATCAAGCACACAACTGCTTAAATTTAAATGTAACAAAAGCAGAGATATATGGTGGAATACCAAATATCTAAGAATATTGATTAATGATTCGCATTCTTCTTATACACACCGGCCTTCTGCACTCTCTTCTGCTCACAGCCATGTAAATGTATGTGATATGTGGCCTCTTAAATCCTCCTCCGAACTACACTGTTGCCTTTCTTTATATGTACACCGTATAATGCGAAGTAAATATTAACAAATAAAGAATGTTTGTTGTCACAGGTTTACTCTTAAAGTTATCTCCAACTTTTTAAAGAACTGCAAATTTCCCTGTGGCTAGAAAAGTTGGAACGGTATTCTGTCAAAGTCTTTTTTGTGTCTCCGTGCTTTTGATTGATTTATTTGTTTCTGGAAGTGACTAAACACTGAAGCAAGAGAGAAAGTCCTTCAACTCTGCTTGCTTCGATCCGTTTCTTAAAAAAGGTAACATAAAATATTCTGCTTTGTTTGAAAATATGAGTCCAGCAGTTCTCTTGTAAGAATACCCACTTTTTTATAGTACGCGGTGGGGAGATTATAACGTTTGGGAATAAAGAAAACGAATGCCAGTTTTGTATAAGACGACGTTGTGATATTTTTAAATAGAGAAGGCGCTAGTGAGAGCTTATTAAAATATAAAGTTTTCAGTTAACAGAATATTTTTCCAGCAAGTACAAAGACTGGTGTATTTAATATTATTAGTCGGTTTGCCAACTGCCTGGAGACTTCTTGGTATGTATTAAATTTGCATATGTGCAAATGAAGGAAGTAAAAATGAAAGAACAGTGCGATTGAATCAGTAAAGTTTCTTCTATTGTATATATATTTATGATTAATTAAATTTAGTTTTTTAGTTCCATTTTTGAGGTTTTATAATATTCAAGAGATAGTAAGAAATGATTAAAAAGCAGGATCAAAATTCATGTTCAAAACAAATCAATACATTCGGTAAAAATACTGTTTCTTTTATCAGTACGAATGGATGAACTGAGAGAATAAAATCTGTACACAGCTCACTTTGCTAAATACTCTAAATTGTCCGGCAGAGGACTGCCACTAGGATTTTTTTTGCAATTTTTTGTAAAGTTTTTATCAAGAGATGATGGGAAAGGTATTTTGTTTTTATATGGCTATTAGTTCACCGGAAAAAAAAAATTATTCGCAAAAAAAGCAGCTTTTTAAAAAAGAGAAACTCTTTATGTTGATTAATCTATATGTCTGTGTGGATTTTGTATTAAAAAATTGCTCTTGACAAATTTAATCCCGAAAAATATTTAAAACTTTATGTGAAAAATGTGAAAAAAAAAGTTAGGTCAAAAAAAAAGTTCTTGAGAAACTTGATCTTAGCAATTTCTCTATATAAAGGAATAATTTAACGGCTGTTATTGACGGGATTCGAACTGTGCCTTTTTCACCCAGTTTGGGGGGGGGGGGTCAGTGATAATATCCACTAAGCTACTCCCATGGGTCTTTATAAACCTTCAGATTGCATTATCCATTTATGGGTACCTCCAGATTGCATTAGGACGATGAACTAATGGGTTTGAATATTGGAATAAAACAGACAGTAAGGAATATAAAGGTGATTTTCCTCCTGAAATTGGATGAAGCTTTTTGCTTTTTATTAGATAGCAAGTGGCAGATATCAATTACAAAATCGATATTTGATATCAGTACACGCGTATCATGTTTCCCAAAACAATAAAAGTTCCATAATTAGCCGATGGCTACTGCTGTGTCATTCGGTTTACTATCTAGCTTTGCGACATGCAATTTAGTAATTAAAATGATTCGCTTCACTGGTCTGTAATGGCTATTATTAAAGTTATCTGTCTATTGAGCAAAAATAATACGGAAGTAAAATAAGTATACGGCTAAAGACCACTCCAGTATGAACGTATGTTCCAACTGTAGAAAACAAATGTGAGTTGTAAGCACGATACACGAATAACTGATTCAAGATGGAAAAAATAACATTTCGAGAGTTTTTTTCAAAGTATTTATTATAATTCTTTTTACTTTGAATGGAACATCTAACTGTTGTTTGTACTCATATATTAAGGACATATATCACAGTTGCGATGCGAGGAACACAAGCACTGATCTATCAAAATAGCAAAGTGATGAAAGGCCTGAAAATACGTGAAACAGAACTTGCCACCTCTGACGGTATTTGATTGTAGAGCTGCATTTCCCAGTTTCAAATGATTGTAAGCGTCTGAAATATCAATCTCTGCCACATTTCTCCGTAATAAATAGATGAAGGGAGTTGTCCTGGGAAAAAATACCGCTATCAGTACCCTTGGGTGTCATTACAGTGGTATCTTCGCATCTATCACTGTCATGGAGTTCTCGCTTTTAGCAGCATATAAATAATGGTAGGCAACGTGTTTCAGAAACGACATCAGCGAAATGAGCAGCAGAAGGAGGATATTTACGTAGACCTTTATTAAGCTCTCTTGAGGATAATAATTCGAGATTTTAAAGGAACAACTAAATCAGATGTGTTCAGTACAGAGACGTTATTAATGAAGATATCACGAGACATAGATTTGGTAAAGTTATTTAATTACGTACATGATATAATACATTCAGAGAGCCGTTGTATTTTAATAGAAGGATATGTATCGTTAAGTTAAATGAAATGTATCGATGTTGGCAATAAGTTAAATATCAATTTTTCTTAAATATCAAAATCTCCTTCCCCGTTTCAAATAAAGTTTAATAACATCCACCAGTAGGATGTTCGAATAGCACCCCTACCACAATCGACAGCGTATGATTTTGCATTTATTTACAGCAATTAAGGACTGAAACAGAATGTTGAACTGCAGAGAGAATCTTGAAGTGTTTAGTTGTGTTATAAGTAAGAGTTGTACAGCTAACCAATTTGAAGAAGAATGTGGAAAACAAACGGTTTGATCATCAGATTCTTAGCAACAATTTATGATCAGAGGCAATAAAATAGTGTCCACAAAGACAAATAGGTACCTTTCTACGTAAACATCTGAATCAAAATAACCTTTGGCACATTAATTTTACGATATTATTTGGTTTAAAGAAATGCGCACATCGATTTCGATCCCATAATGTAATGCAACAAACTTTGAAGTGTAATTTAGACACGAATTTCCATTTCTAACCATAGAACTCCCACAAGACATTGCTGTTGTTGTTGTGAATGGCTATGGCTGAGGAAGAGGTGGAAAGCCCTCATGCATATAATGGATGTTATGTGGTTTTATCATCACACCACTCCTATAACAATTAATTTTTTCAATGTTTGTGGATTTTTCCGGTTCTTCGTGCCCTTCTAAATGAGTATGTCTTGAGAGAGAGAGAGAGAGAGAGAGAGAGAGAGAGAGAGAGAGAGAGAGAGAGAGAGAGAGAGAGAGAGAGAGAGAGTAAGAAAGAGGAATGACCGATACTAACCCATAAGATGAAGAAGTTAACTCATAAACCGAATGAAAGAGGAATTTAATAATAATAAAGAGAAATTCAATTTCCTTAAATCCTATAATAGATTTCGAGATGAACTAGGTTCCAGTTCCTCCTGGTAAGACAATGTGCTTCCACAGCAAATTTAATCGATTTCTATCAATATGAAAATTTTAAATTGTCTCTTTATGCTTCGGAATGCCAGTGATTTAATCACTCAAGTGGATGGACTTGGTCCAACTCAAACACGTTTGCTGCCTATGCGCTCTGAAGCTGTTTCATTCGGCTGCGTTAGGCCCCCTTCTGTAATTGATTATGTGATGTTAAATTACATTGAATTACACTTAAATAATTCGTAATTTAGTACGATCTTCAATTTTCTGCAGTGAAGTAATTTATTACCTGACTGAAGAGTACTCAAAAAGTTCCATAATGTCACGGAAAAAAAATGAATAAATGAGGATGGACAATTACAAAACAAAACCGTATCTGATAAGGTTGTTTGCTCTTTTCACAGAGCAATTAAAGCCACGTCACTGTGTGATCAAAAGTATTGACGGCCCATAAATATTGTGATGTTATTATAGGATTTTGGGCATATCAATGATTTAGACCATATTTTGCCTTATATATTATATCTGTAAATAGTGTGGGTTCGTTGGTCGATGAAGATGTTATTGAAATGTGTAAGACCATAGCTTACACTTTAATGAAAACTGATCTGGACAGCCTTAAAAACTAACAACGAAATCGTGTTCGAATAAGAGGGTAGTTCTTAAGCACATTGTCTGGGAAAACATCATGGAACAGGTTCGAGAGGTCACAGAAACATCCGTCAAAGGACTAATCATCTGTACAGTGCTCCTTAACTTTGAGTTCAATGTAGAGCAGCTGCGCATAAACCCAATGTCATGGTCATGAAATCAAAGTGGAGTTTCCAACATTTATGAACTGTAGTAGCAATGACAGAAGGAATTATGAAGTGATATTCTCAATACATAATGTCTCATTCCGATGCTTTTTGCCAGAAAAGTGCTTCCTTTTGGTGAAGGCAGTCTGATGGTGTGGATCGAGGAAGATATGCTCAGCTCTCCTAGTATATAGTAGGTAGCCATACTATTTTTTAATTAAAAACCCCTTTTTGCAACTATTCGAATGAATTCCAATACCTTTTTGTGGTCACATAGCATGTATCGTGTCATCAACCTGCGTGTATTCTGTGGCTTTGTTTTTCTTTTGAGATGAGAACCTTTTTTCTGGAATAAAAAATATGTAATTTGTAACCGAGACCGAGTCAGCGTCGTGCGATAAATGCATGAAACTTCTCCTCCAGACTGAATTCAATTCCGTGCAGTAAGAACGAACAATGATCGTAATGGTAGTGCTCTTAGCAAGAGTTTTCTTAAAACAGAATAGCACCATTCTTTAAAAATGCCTTCTCGGCATATGTGTTCTTTCTACATTACCGACGATCACAGCAGGCAGCAAAAGTTTTTCTACACGAAATTAATTAAAACATATCTAAGATCGATCATGACTCAAGAACGTTTAAATATCTTATCACAGATTTTCATTGAATCTGACGTTGCTAATTATTTTGACGAGAAAGAAATTGGTAAAAAAAGTTGCTAAAGGCTAGAAAATTTAATATTTCTCTCGGGGCGTGAATACACAGTTGTTTTTTTGCGATACAGCGGGTCATGACTGTGCATTTTTTGTTTATATCCCAATTATACACCGCAAGAATAAATTTTGTTTTCTTTAATAGTGACTTTATGTAATGGTTATTTTAAGATGTGACAAACTCATCTACTCTCAAATAAAGCCGCCCCAACGTGCTACATATTTTTATTGCACGAATTTTTTTTTTCTGGAATCGTCCATAGCGTAATTTATTTTTGAAAACCGTTTATGTTTCAAGAAGACTCTGATAACCGATTTATCCCTCTCTAATTGCCCATAACAGAGAATATTTCTTAATAGCCAGCCTAAATAATGAGATAGGTTTCACAATCTGTTTTTCACCAGCACACATAGAATTTAATGCTTTATGATGGAGCTTCAGCTTTTTAATTTTGTTTCTTAACACAATGATTGCCTCAAACTGTACAAATAAATTACCAAAACATAATAATAATAAAAATAATAGCTATAATAAAAATATTACAACTAAATAGCTGCTGGATTGATTAATACAATTTATACTATGTTCCATTCTCTCTGAATTTAATCCTGACCTAAATAAACACTAACATAAACAAATAAACGCAACTGAGCAACGCCCTCATTAATGCATTGCCGAAGGACTGCCAATGTATTGTTTATGAACTGATAATTATTATTTCTTTATGTCAGGATTAAAGTTTATTTATTTGTTTATGTCAAGATTAAAGTTTATTAATTGTTTATTTATGTCAGGATTAAAGTTTATTTATTTGTTTATGTCAAGGTTAAAGTTTATTATTAATTTATTTGTTAATGCAGGATTAAAGTTACATTAGACAGAGAAAAAGCTAGATATTTTTATGGCGTTAACACTCTCATTACTAAAACCAATTCGAATATTTCTCCATCATGCACAGGTAACAAAGCCACTTCAGAGTTAAGTTCTTGATACTACCATTATTTTAACATACGCAATGATAATTTTAAATAAAAATATCTTCAAACAAGTGTGGTAGCTCGGCCATATCCATTTGTAGATTTTAATGGCGACCTACGACATCGAAATTGCCATAAAAATCACTTTGAGTAACTTTAAAAGATGGAAGTCACTGTTTTGAGATAATATTTCATCTCTTTGCTGAAGGCCATATTAACTTAATTCTCGCGCTTAGCATGCGCTTCATAGTATCTCAACAGAATACTTCATGCAAAGAATTAAGACTACAACTCGAATGTCTCTAGCACCCTTTCGCTAGAAGTTATTCACATTTTGCTGGGTTCTCATTTAAAATGATCATTCTATGTATAAAAGCAATTATGTACAGTACTTATATAAACACGAAGAAGATGGCACACGAGACACTCATATGATTTAGAGTGGGGAGTGTAAAAGATATTTGGGTAACTGCTGTATGGCATATACACTGTGCTCCCAACAGGGATTATTCCTGTTGCTTATGTTTTAAGCTGTACTTGACACTCTTAGCTTACGATATATCAAGCTTTTCTATCCTGGAAGCCCGAATGTAAGTTAGATGATTCACGAATAGCAATGGTCATGGAAAAATACTGTCATCAGTGGTATAGGAAAGACAAAAAATTAGAATAATAATCGATGAACGTCATTGTGGAAAATACACAAATAATTATGAATCCAAATAAATTGATATTTCACGAAAATAGAAAGATCCTAAATACGATAACTTAAACTGAAGTATTCCAGATAACTGACAATCTGTTTTCAACTCCAATTCCTCTCACGTAACGAAAAACAACTCCATAAAAGTCTACTAAAGCTATGGTGTTAATCACTGTTGCGAAGAGTACTTAAAGGCAGTTACTTGAGTTCTAGTCATTAACTGGGGTCGCACGTGCTCTGTAGCTGAAATTCTCAAAGAGCTGAAGTGTAAATTGCACCAACAGAGATTGCTGTGTTATATAAATGGCTGCGGAACCATCGATTATCTTTTGTGTCTTCCAAATGAGTAGTTTAGTTCGCTCTCTTTCACCACGGAGATTCCACCTTCATCGGTAGTTTTCCATCCGCATTTAACTTTCAACATTAGTTATCAACTTTCGTAGATAGCATAAGACGCGTCGCATTTTTCTTATTTTCCATTATGGTAAATAGGAAATTTTTATATTCATTTGCGATGTATAAACATTAGAAAGAAACTCCTTTTGAAAGGTGCAACCACCATGATTTAATCACCGACTTTCACTCAAAATAACTGAAGTATATTAAGACAATATATCAAGGTTGACAATTCGAATATATCTTTACCACAAAACAGCCTACGAAATTGCGCCTTAAGTTAGAGAGCCAGTTGAGAAAGCCATCCAATTTCAGAACTATTTTTATTAAAACAAGAATAGATTAAATGAGAAACCAGTTTCTGGAAGCCTTCCAGAAGTATCAAGCGATGCTCATTATACATTTCAGTAGATTATCTGCCATAAACTGCGCTTTGTTAATTGAGAATTTTCAGCTCACGTTGACAAATATATTTTGATTTCATTAAAATTTCGTTTAACGTATAAGTTATTTTCAACTAAAGTTAAGACTGAACAAATCCATTATATAATCTTTTGCTGCACACTTCGATATAAAGGTATTCAGAGATTTTTAAATAATTATTGAGAGAACTGGCTTAGGCGTTTCATTCTTTATCCCGAGTTTAACTGTTTAGATATTTATGGAAATAAATATTATTCCGCATTTCCTCTGAGATATATGCTTTTTCAGCCAAGAAAGTACTATTCTGAATTACAGGATAATCAATTTGGTTTTATTTCTCTTGTACTGACGCTGAAAGTATGTATATGCTGGAGACTATCTTTGTCAGAGTGACTATACATACGTTTATTGAAATAAATTTGCCTGAAGCTTTTTCAGCAGCAATATGATTTTTAATTTGTGATGGCAGATCTCACTTTCACTTTTGCATTTATTAGTAATTAATAAGAAATGTAAAGTACAGAATGAAGTTGAAACGATAATAATTATCGTTTAAGAATTAATTAATTTTTTAAATACTTTAACTCTGAGTCTTAATCTTTTAGGATCATTTTCATTTCATTTCAAACTGCACTGCTGATCTTTCTTCTCTGATTCTTATGCTCCATTTGATTTTGATTTGATTTGGTAGTTGTTGGCGCATCAGCTTCTGTGGCCATATTGCACCTCTCAAGGTTTTTGCAGTACTTTGATCCAAGCCCGAGGCGAGAATCGAACCCGCGACCTTTGGGTTGCCGGGCAGGTACTTTACCCACTTGGTTAGCCCGGTCGGCTCTTATACTCCAGATGGGGAAGACCAATGATGACTTAAAAATGTTAGTTCAAATCAGAACAAGATCAGTCTTGTACTGACATTTTCAACGTTATAAAAGTGGCTGAAACGACATGACTGCCTTCATTTCAGTATACTGTACAATAAAAGAAAATTAACTTTTTTTTTTAATAGACGGTGAACACCACCGACCGGATGGACCATTTATGTTTAATAATTCCAAATTTAGGTGGCTGAAACCCGATCCTTTTGAATCTATGACCTAGTTATTTAGCCCATTGAATACTGTAAAGTGTCACACGTTTCAATCAACATCCTACAAATGACACTGAGAAAAAGTTAAATTATAAAGAAACGAAAAGCAAATGAATGTAGCTTATTAGAAAGCTTAAGGAATGGAAAAAAAAAAAAAAACATTAACGAATATATCTCTAGGAAAATATCCCGAAACTACGTCATATCAAAGCCATTAGATGCCTTGTAAACGTTGAAACCAGGTTCCAGTCCTCTTAATATACGTGTATGCGTTTTAAGTCCCAGAGCAACTAAGGCTATGAGGCGTCAGCATATTGCATCTGTATATTTTGTGTATCCTGGGGTTAATTTGCCTGTTTACTGTACGAAAAACCAGAGGGTCCGGAGAAAAAGTTATTAAACTCTTTCGCCTGAGACCGACTAACTCGGCCACTTGAAAAAAGCCTGTAAATGACATTAGAACAAATTTAAATAAATATATTCTGAAATTGTAGAAGTGGTCCAATATAGGAACCTGGCTCCTTGATTGGACTAGTAGGTGCCTTAGATTAGACCAGAGGTTGTCTAGAATCATAAAATATTGCATTTTATACAATAGAATACATAATATAGATATGCAGTAGCCAACTCTTAGAATATAGAACATAATTTATTGTTTAATAAACTTACACACAAAGCAATAATACATTGTTTTGCTCTTTTTTGACTCCAGCGCATTCTTCGTGTACGCATTTATGACATGACATGCATTGGCGCATATCGTGCATCTCTTGCTTTTCACAAATAAAGCAATACCAGCTTTCATTATCTTGCTGTTCTTCAGTAGAGTAGGCCCCTGGAGTTCTAGGACCCTGTTTGTATTTAAGTTTTTTTCCTTCAGGCTTTCGCTGTTTATCTGAAGACCTTGTAAGGGCTGCTTGTCAGTTCAAGAACAGGCTGAGTGCTCCACTTTGCTGTTTTCTTCATTGCAAAAACAGCAGGGTATTGGAGAAATGTCTTCTTTCCGCGGACGCACATCAAATTTAGGCTTCTTTTTAGCACACTCAAGAGATATAGGCCTAGATATATTTTGCTGAGACTACAATGAGAAACTCATTCCACTCACAGAGGCTTGGGAACTGTGAGCATCAGTGTGAAGAAAGCTGCATTCTTTGATAGAAGATCCTTCTGTTAGATTGCTGAGTAATACAGAGGGAGAAAAATGGTAATCTTGAATTAATTGACTGGCAACGGTTAAAGAGTATCTTTGAAAATACTTTTCCTTCATTGGACCACCAGTCCATTCTAGGGAACAGCATGTGGACCATTTCTAGGCAACAAAACGCTATCTTGTATTCAGTATTCTGACGTAGAGTAGTCAAAAGATAACAAAGTATGAAAATCCGTAGTAATTCGAATCTATTGATGAGTATTAATCAGTTATGAAGATCCAGAAATCACCAAGACATTTTCGTGAGAATTGAAAGCCTTAAAATAAGATAAAATGCATCAAAAACACACTTTTCAATTTCAAATTCCCAATACTTGCTCGATGAAGACAAAACTATTGTGGCAGACTCTATTGGTAAAAAATGCATAAAAATTCGCAGTTGTATGCCAGCGCAAATGTTAAAATCTTATACTTAACTCGGTGGACCATCCTAGGGGCTGGTCCAATTCAGGCAACCTTTCCCTAATTGAAAAATAAGCATATATGTGAAAAATTAATTAAAAACTAGAAAAAATAAAACTAAAAACATGTAAATCAATTAAAAATCTTTGTAAATCTGTTACTTTAAATTTACCTTCTGTTTTCCCAAACCATAGAACTCTCTCTTTCGATCGAAAGCTTTCAAAACCCTTATTCTTTCTTAGCTTTCTTCAGTTATTAAGACACATCCGGTAATGAAAAGCAAAGGACCTATTTTTTATTACTCTGCAGCTGCATTTTGTACGCTCTCATCGAGTTTATATCCTGCACATGATATCACAGAGCTTTTTTATTACTGACACTGTAGGCAAATTACTATGGTTACAATATCTCTTATTTTGTACTTTCCTATGACCTCACTAGCGTGAAATTAAAACAGCTAATAAAGATAGAGAAGAATAGGAGTACACATTACCTCACATGCTGCTAGGAAATCCATCATTATAATCCTCGTGCACGAACTAATATACTTCCGACCTTTCACTACCCAGCCTTCTATGCGGTTACCAGATGGTTAATTAAGAAAATGTTGTGAAAGATAATGATGGTGAATGCGAACCTCAGATGCAGAAATCTCACGAATAATGGATGGCATAGTGAAAGGTGCAGTTTAAAAATAAAGTTATTATTGATTCAACGGCATATTTGAAATAAGTTGATGAATTTGGCAGTCAGATTAAAAAACATAAAAAAGATGAAGCCACAACTCCTGTTTTATGTAAAGTGAATGGCACTTTGTGTTTTGCACAATGCATTGATCAATGAAAAAAAATTAGAAATTTCGTGTTATATGCTAATCAAACAAATCAGTGATCATTTGTGTTATTATAAGAAATAAATGTGCTTGTTTGATAAACTTTTGTTTAACTTTGCAAATCCCATTGCGATGATCAATCAGCTCTACCAGGTAACTTCCATAATCACTGAATCCACAAAGGATTTCAATTACAGCGCCAAGTTGATTGTCGTTGTTTTCTTAAAAATAATCTCCTCCTTTCTACTGTAAAGAGGGTTATGAAGAGTTAATGGCGTAAGACAATAGAATGGATTAAATAACTGAATCTGTGTCCTCATTGTTTTGTTTACTTAGTGCGAGTCACATTAATGGCGAATATGCCTGAAAGCTGTTTCTGTTGGACTATTTTCGTATTATTCTACTGGATCTTTAAGGTATGAGAGAACTGACTTTTCGGTTGCTCAGTCTATCCATTTGATTGCTGTTACTTTGAATCAGTTCAGATATCTTACCTCGTAAGTCTTCTAGGGCATGCATACCCAACCGTCAATTATTGTGGTTGGTATTAACGAGTCAGGGAAGTCATCCGAGATTGCTCAACGATAAAATGTTTCTTTCGTAGTTTATTTGTTTAGCTTAAGGTATAGGAAGACTGAGAATTATCTTATTCAAAGGTATAGGAAGACTGCGTGACGAATTAAAATATGCAGAGAAATACGGTAATTCCTAAATTTCAACCTAACAACTGTCTAGTAAAATTACTCTATTTTTATCACGCTAAGCATTATGATGGTAAACATTAGTCTGAACACTAGTAAACTGTTGTTACCGATGACAATAGTTTACTAGTGTGATAAATAATTTATATAAATCAATGATATATGGTATTAAAGTATAGTACGTTATAACTCAACTCAACAACAACACTGCAAAATGGTATACAAAATTATGCCATTTTTAACTTATAAAATTCTGCAAACGGGCATCCAGTGGATAACAGGGTATGATTACGCCCGATAGCTAGACAACATTCAGAACGAGCGGCTTTCATGCTGCTTGTGACAGTATTCCAGAGCGCTGATATACTAATAACACCACACTCTTCTAGGAGAGTTATTTGCAACTCATGCTAAGTTCTGAGGGAGTAGAAGAGTAATTTGTATGAAACTCTACTCAAGTTGCCTCCTGGGTTCTCACCAGTATGCGACCTATTCTCAGCTGTGTTTGTATCTTACACTGTAAATGTTTAGTTATCGTATTGTCAACTTAATACAAAATATACACATCAACTGGTCAACATATGGCTCATAACAAAAGACAATAGAAACGACATTTAGCCTCGGTGCGAGGACGGAGTCTCCACCCCCACCAAGAAAAACCAAGTACGACCAACTCGTCAGACAACACACGCGATAATAAACATTTCACCTTCTATAAAGCTAGGAGGGTGAGCATCCACCGCCACCACCACACCCGCCTGGAAACCCAAATCAGGCCAGGTGGAGAAGGAGACTCGCCCCTTTCAACATAACCATGTTAGTAACTGCATTCTGCAGTTACATAATGGTTAGTTTAAACATTCTGCAGTTACATAATGGTTAGTTTAAACATTCTGCAGTTACATAATGGTTAGTTAGTTTTCTGCAGTTACATAATGGTTAGTTAGTTTTCTGCAGTTACATATGGTTAGTTTAATTCATAGTGATTGTATCCCGTAATCACAGTAACATTATTAAATTCCTGATTATTTCTGGTTATTTCTTGATAATTACGTTAATCACACCAGGCAAGGATCTCCTTGCTTGCACAACCCATCATCACATGGTGCTCATCAGATTCTTAATCCCACAGCCATTAGTAGACATAGCCAAACGTCCTATAGATGTTATCGTTCCTATACCTGTATAGTATTGCTCCGAGCACCAACTGAGGGGGCTATCGGCTCCCTCCCACACCACAGCGGGTTACGGCATACTATTCTGCGTAAGCCCTTCTTCTGAGAATATCAACTGTCCTTGCAAACGCTGGACAGATCTTATCTAACGCTGCGTGAATCGAGGGATTTTTCTTCCAACAACAGTTGTTGTCGCATCCAGGCGCCTCACTTTTCCTTGGACATTCTTTATATCAGTGGCCACGCCCAGCACAATGGCCACAGAACACATCCGCCCTACAGTACCTGACCACATGGCCAAAAGACATATACATTTATAGCACTGGGTTGGCATCAAAAGATCCCGAACCCAGTGCGAGCCCCAATTTATAAAGACTCGTGCCCTAGACAATAGGATTCTGCTAACTGCACCACACACTTCTATTATATAATTAAGGCCAATAGTTCCTCTGGCCTTATTATTTGTTACAACAGTTACTTCTAAAGATAACTGGTCCTGAGCAATCTCGCCATCAGCGAGATTTCACTTCCAAAGTAATTGGTACTTTGGAAGTTAAGAAGTGCCCTGAGGGACTTCTTAACCTCCAGGCATAGCTCCTGCACTTGGGAACATTCAATGATCTAAGAGCTGTCCTGATCTCACCAGGCCTCCACGGCTACTCGTCGATCACTTATTGGCCTAATGGTGAATATCTTGACAGTGGTAAGAACTAGGCTGATATTCTCAACCAGCTCTTCTTTAACATTTTCACTCGTAGCAAATCTCTCGAACTTGGCTTTCACGACGATGGTTTTAGATTTTGGCCCTACCTCAGTGAGTTCGGGCCATCTCAGCATAGGTTCTTCCTTGCGCTACTCGACCTTCAAGGAGCATGTCCAATTTGGCTTTCAGAGTCTTAATTTCAAGAAGGGGAGTTGTCGACATGGAATTGGTTTCCCTAGAGCATCTCACTCATTGTCAGTGGGATTCAGGTGTGCACAGCCTCAAGAAATCCAGTTGCGCCATGTGGGGGAGAGCACCATGGTCCATTAGATGTAACTGTAGGACCTATGAACTTGAGGAAATTTAATACAGGCCTCAAAGATTTCAACCCTTATCTCACAGTGATCATCTCGATATGCACATACTTGCATGCATCGCACGTTTTCTTGCCAAGGCCAGTAAACTAGAATTATACGAAGTTAACATCGAGACATCAGTCCATATCCTATGATAACGATTTCTCCCTACGTAACAGAGATACAGATTAGCACATTTTGGCATACGCACATCGTAAAGATGTGCGTATGCCAAAATGTGCTAATCTGTATCTCTGTTACTTGAGTTTCGTGGGCAATTTCAGTTCGATTTATGAAGGGTAATTGCCCGAATGTGATTGTTCCTTAACTTTTGTTCATCAGTGTATTTTGTGGAAACCGTGTAAAAAATCAATATGAGAACAGTTACATCGTAGAGAAAGAACTTCTTATCTTTCACAGACTAATTTTAAGAGTTTCAAGGCTATATAACAGGCGAAAACTTCAAACTGCTACAGTTAACAGGCACGAGTGTGTAATCCATTCTGGGAGCAGATCACGATTCCTGAATTATGTGGTTTGAGTGCTCGTTTCCTCTCTAATGAAGGAACTGCAGTTGTTCAACCGCGATGCAAACTGTTACTTAGTTGTTGTTAACTTGTGTAAAGTTTAAATGGCATGTTTAATGTAATTAAGGAATTGAAATTGCCATTTTACAGATTAAAATTGCAGAATTGCAGTTTCAATATTACGCATTTCATCAATCATTGGACAACGACTTAAATTTTAATACAAAATAAATGAACAGGAATAATTGGAAAAAAAAATAATTACTAATACAATCGCAAAATAAAATCATAAAATGTAATAATGAAAATAAAGAGAAAAACAGACAGAGGTGTCCTTATTAAGCCAAATATGAGTATTACCCGGTAGTTTGAATTTTGATATATAAGGGTTATGCATAATCATTTCACATGAAGATGCATAATCTTTTATTCTTGATCGCTGAGATTTTTTTTAGTTACATGAATGTAATACAAGACAGTTTTGTTGTGTATTATATTTGTACAACTCTGCACTTATGGCTGATTCGCACTTGTGTTGACTTTCAAAACCTGGAAAAACTCCAAAAATATTCTACTGAAGGTTTTTGGAGAATATCAGTAGCCACATTTTAATCATCAATTGTCTAGTTTATCTGGAATATATATACTGCTCGACAAAATTAACAGAACACGTAGAAAACTTGGTGTAACCCGTGCAGCTGCGATCAAGTGGTACAAAATTTGAAGAACTCTTTATTGCATACTCTTTATCGCCGTACACAATATCCTTCATTACTACAAGCCAAGGGTTTACAGTAAAGGCTAATACAATGTAATAATAACAATATATTACTAATTATACAATGTGATGTGATGCTCAATGGCGTCCCACACAAGTCGATCGGATTTAAATCTGGTAATCATGCTGGCAGTTTTTGGATATATTCAGTTTCCTCCAACACTTAAGCTCTATGTGAAGTGGTGTCGTCGTGCAACAAAAGAAAATCTGTTCCAACCGTACCCCTAAGATGTTGCACAATAGGGTTCAAGGATCTGTTCTCGGTATCTCTGTGTAGTTACGGTACCTCTATCAAAAACTTGAAAAGGTGTGCGGTCGTTGATCATTATTCCGTCCTACACGTGAACACGGCTTCTTCCGTAAGTGTCCCTTTCTCTGATGTTGAAGGAACGGTGTCCCGTTCCTCATTGTTTCCAGATGAAATAACATCTGTAGAATCTGTTTTTAGGCTAAAACGGGACTCCTATTTTATTGTGAGCAGTGTCTTCGGCCACAGTGTTCACAAAAAGTTTGTATTACAGATCAGTATTACAGTATTATAGAGCAGTGTATTACATATCAACTCGAACCTGTTGTAGGCATCAGTACTCTTCATCACTTTGTAACTATCCCATGCTCTCTTTTTCTGCTCTATGTGACCGGCCGACTACTCAGTCATCCATTTCGGCATCCTCTTCTTGCAATATTTTCTTGCGATATTTGTTTTAAAAGTATTCCATGAATCAAATGTATTCGACCTCCCTCCCTCGGCAATCCTCCTAATTCATAAAAGCCATATAGAGCCTTAAAATGTTAAACTCTCCTCTTCTGAATTTAAAACCCGTGCCTTTATCTTTAAGTACTTCAGCATCTTTCTTCATTTTCCTGCTGACGATTGCATGATCCATTCTTGACAATGGTTCCTGTACTTTAAGTCCTGCGGTGTCACTTGATTCGTTTGTAATGATGAAGTCAAGAATATTCTCATCCCTAATACATTCTCTAACATGCTGGTACAAATAATAACCATCTGGTTTATTTTAAAAAAAAATTCATCCATGGTGAGTTTCCCTCCCATTTATTGCAACCAATCTGGGGTAGATTACAGTCACCCATAATTAGACATTCAAACTTGCCTGCCCGTGCCATTTGCATGTAGAGACTCTCCTCATGCTATTCACAATCTTCGGTCTGTAGATTACTCCCAATCTCATTATACCTTTGCTTCCATCTAACTCAGAACACACAAATTCTATGCTGGCAGCCTAATTTCAGATTCAACAAAAGCTCTTTTCGCGCACAGGATGCTTTTGATAAGAAGCATGACCTCCTCTACCCCTTATACCTTCCCTAACTTTCCTAAATACATTATACAAATTGTAGTGGAACTGGCCATTACCAATTTTTGGGTGGCATCACGCTTCTGTTAGCACTATTAAATGAGCATTTTTTCCTAACCAGGAATTCAAATTCAGCCATTTTATTGACAACACCCCTGCCCATTACTGTAAACACAGTTAGGATTAATTAATCTTCAACAGTTTACTACCCTGACATGTACCTTGAAGTTATTTAGGTCTGTATCCCAAGCTTTATCCTTCCCATTCGTTTTAAACGTTGCTACCCCTCTCCCCAAGAACACCTTATCAATATCGGCTGATATCAATAAGGTGTCCTTGACATTATTGTTGACAAACAAGAATTCTTAAGGTGAGTGCAAGCAACACGTTAACCCATATTATGAGATTAACGTGGATCTAAATTACCCTTCTCTCACCCTAACTAACAGTTTCACTGAACCCTTAGCGTACTCTCAATGATACTGGCAAAAATCCTTGCATCACCTTTGTTCAAATCTATATCATCTCTATAATATACAGTAGATTCCTTCTACCTACAAATGCGGGACACACTGATAAATGTTTTTCTCTAGAGCCTTGCAGATTCTCTCAAGCCTTGAGTTAATCCAAAAGGCTTTCAAAATATAACCCCTCCTATCATGTCTGGGCAGAATTGCAGACACACGATTCTGACCTAACTCACTGCATTTTTCAGCATAGTCCTATATTTATTCAACAGTTGGTCAGGTCGTGTACGTTTTATATCGTTAGCCCCACATGAATGGTGATGAGCAGTTTACCTTCCTTAAAATCTGTTGGTAGCATCATCAAATCAAACGATACAAACTACACAGTTCTTTTGGTAAGTAGGCATAAGTTTCTCATACCAGGCAAATTCACCGAATTCTGTTTTCTGACGTTGAAATACAACATGATTTCTGTACTATTAGAAAAACACCTTTCGGCTGTAAGTAGCACAGCGATATTCCGGGCTATTTATACTTATCTGCGATTTTTTCTTTTGTTAAGAGGTTGTTACTACTGGGTGGCACTTAGTTGCTTTATAAATGAATGCCTGTGCAACCTTTGTACTCAATGGGCTGCGTCTTTTAGGCAGCACGGCAGGAATGTCGACCAGTTTTTATCACACACTGGTATGTGACCTCTGATAGAGACAGCTTCGGCATTTGGACCGCCCACATTCATCTCCAGTGATATAAACTGTGCTGGTTTATTTGCTAGTTTATCTGGGCAAAGTCGATAATTAATCAACCTATACCGAAACGGATTTACTCAATGAATTACGTATAAGGAAAATATTGAAATATTCAGAGATAAACATAGTATCATAAATTTAAAGAAACTTTCCATAATACAAATGAATATACATTTTATAAAGGGTCAGTCGAATTATGTGAGATCTTCAGTTATACCCTAAAGCAAAATTCATCAAGTTATTGACATCAGTGATGGTTAACAAACAGATTTTTATTCATTTATTCATTGAAGTGTACGTTTTGTTTAGAGCACGGAAAATTATTTTCTTAATTCAGATGTGTCTGATTCGTGAAAAGGAGAATTTCACTTTACAGAAGGTTTTAAACTTTAGGATAAAAGGCTAGAAATGCTTAATTATAATTAAGCATTTCTAGAATATTTTAAACAAAATGTGCAGGATGATCCACAAAGCAGGAATCCCAAACTTTAATTTGTTGAACAGGCCACATAAAAATTAAAACATTTTGTGAAAAAATATGTCATATTAGCTGTTGTGTAGTGAATCATACCCAGCCCCCACTCTCAGGAGAGTAAAAATGCAACAACACGCTGAAATTAAGCAAATGAACGAAATGCGGTAGATTGGTTGGGACGTTAAGTTTAGCAACTTCCGACGGGAATTATTATAGGACATCATACTGTACAGTATTAGTAATCAATTAGTTCGTGCCATTTCAGAAAAACAGAAAGCTGTAACAAATCAGACCAGATGAAAAACATCTGCTATAATCACCAAATGAAAACGTCACAGTACAAATTCTGAAAGAATTCATTGCAGTCATGGTAAAAAGAACCACTGCAAGGAGAAGTTGGTCAGATATGGCAGAGAGATATTCACTGCTGGTAACACGTCCTTCTAACTATAAGAGTGGATTCAGTTAGTACTAATCCGACATACCCCATACCACCTGCAGCTGCTTGAATGGTGGTGTGCAGATACATCTTAATGACGTTCACGCCACACACTCATCCTACCACTGATATAAAAATGTGTAAATAAAGACTTGACAAACTACATAGCAACTCGCCGGTAATTGGAATGCTGGTGACGGGAGAAATGTGTCACAGCGCACAGTACATCGAACTCTGCTGAAAATGGGGCTGCGTAGCTGCCGGCCGCTCCGAGTACTCATGCTAACCACGGTTCACCGGTGACAGCGCCTACACTGGGCACGCGAACATCGAAACTGGACCTTGAGTGATTAGAAAAAGGTCGTCTGGTCCGATGAATCACGTTTCCTGCTGCACCATGTGGAGGGTCCTGTACGTGTGCGTCGTTTACCTGGGGAAGTGATGGCGCCTGGATGCACTGTGGGACGAAAGCAAGCCGGTAGCGGCGGTGTCATGCTTTGGGCGATGTTCTGCTGGGATACCCTGGGTGCAGTCATCCATGTGCCGGGCACTCTGACGGACCTAAACATCATTGCTGACTAGGTACACCCTTTCATGGCAACGGTCTTCCCCTCTGGTGGTGCCATCTTTCAGCAGGATAATGCGCCATGCCACTCCAGCAGGGTTGTTCGAGACTGCTTCGCGGAACATGAGGAAGACATGTGGCTTCCAAATTCCCCAGACATCAATCCCATTGACCATCTGTGGTTTGTGTTGGAGAGCAACTCCGATCTGCGGCGTGTCAACCACGATCATTACAGGAGTTAAAGGATCTGCTGGTTATGTGTTGGTACTAGATACCACAAGACACATTTAGAAATCTTGTAGCGCCCATGCCTCGCTGGGTACGAGCTGTTTTGTCTGCACGATGGGGACCAACATCATATTAGGTAGGTGGTCATAATGTTTTGGCTAATCGGTATAGTTCGTTTGGAAATAGGTATTTCTTCAACAACATTGAAAATTTCATTCATTTTCTGCACATT
Source organism: Mastigoproctus giganteus (assembly GCF_048544385.1). Taxonomy (NCBI): domain Eukaryota; kingdom Metazoa; phylum Arthropoda; class Arachnida; order Uropygi; family Thelyphonidae; genus Mastigoproctus; species Mastigoproctus giganteus. The sequence continues at coordinate 63,043,495 of NC_143577.1, forward strand.
TCAGCACCTATTCTGATGCACAATTCGCTTAAAATTGCTGTGGTATCGTTCTTTAATACTTTCTGTCGCAATTATTCTTTTTGGAGATGCATTCTCCTTTCGTCTTCCACTCACGGTGCACTTTTGAGATGGCTGCTTTCGACACACCAGTTATTTCCTTTGTTATCTCAATCGCGTCTCCTGCTGAATGATGAATTATGAACTGGCGCACTATGATCTCCGTTGTCGATGCGCCAATAAACACCAAAACAACAACAACAATCCTGCTGAATGTGCTCTTGCAATAAAGCCTTTCTGAAAAGCCCAGGAAAGCGTACGGTATTTATCTAACACCAAGAAATTTGTGATCATACCATGGAAGCAACACATATTTGCATACAGCACGTTTCATTATTTATTTACGTGAAATATTTGTGTGCTCAAGGTGTAGGGAATTAGACGGTCTTAAGTTAAAACTGTAAGAGGCTGAACCTCTGAGACAGCGAAGAATTACCATGGAAAGCAGCAAACCTTGGGGCTCGGCCCGTTACTCTCAAGCGTGCAGTACTAAGCCAAAGGTTGTCCTCCCAAAAGGTCGGGCATCAGAAATGGATCATAAGATGTTAGTTTGCTGTTCAACTGTTAGGCAAACTGAGACTATATTCTGTAATTGAGACAGATGGAAGAGAACCAGGTGCTAAAATGGATTATGTTACTAACCAGTTGTCAGTTGTAGGGAACTAAAGGTAAAAAATTTAGGAAAAATTCTGTGATATGATTCAAATATTATTGTATCTATAATTTTACATAGATATGATACGATGGACTATATGATGAAAGCTTTGTGGATTAACTTTAAACTTGTGGGACACTGTAGAGTTATAGAGTAATTTTTTTTTACAGTTCTGCCTGCTATTCTTAATAGCAGAAATTTATTTCGCAAGGATGGAATTCACTTGGAGAGGTGCGAAAGTCTGTGCTGATGCCATAGAGAAGCACTTAAAGGTTAACGGAAAGGGAGAATCGAGAAGGCTCTAATAAAAGTCAGATTAAGAGCTGGAGACAAAGTGAAATTTTCGGTCCTATTGTTTTAATGTGCTATGGTTTTCTATCGATTATTATTCTGTTCCAACGAATTTAATGTTATAATGGTCGTGCAAACATAACTTTAAAATAAAATCACCTACAATAACAGATCTGGTGTTTTTATTTGTAAATACCTTAAAGTATAGTAATTCATAATAGCAAAGTAGAATTTGGCAGTACACATAGAAGGCTCACATTTTATGTAAAATAACACAAAACAACGATTTCATTAATCCTAACAACAAATTTACGCTTTTATGGTATCATTATTATACGTCATGCAGAAAAGAAAGAGGTGCGTAATGGAATCCGCAATTATTACTTAATAATCGTTAAGAATGTATAATTCCTTAAGCCAATACTAAATCTTTTAAAGAATACGCATCTTTTTCATATCAAAATCATTACATAAAGAAGTGATACCTGGTATATAAAAAAAAATAACTTTAAAGTCCCCTACGGTGAAGATTTTTATTAAAATGAACCAATTCGTCAATAATTTTGCAATTAATTTGTTAAATAAAATAAACGTGAATATTTCTTTTCTTTTTTTATTTTATTTCCAGCTAGTTTCAGCGGTGCCATAGTGCATTTCGAATTACTAAAACTACTTCCATTCGGAGGTAGTTTCGAACGAAATCTTTAAAACTCAATGCTTAGGGACAGATTTTAAATCAGTCTGATATCAAACAGAGGAAGGTAAAACTTGCTTCCTGTGTATGTTCAGTTCTCCATGAAGACAAGAGAAATCCTTGTGCCGTTTGACTAAGCACGAGAGTGTGTCCCGCCTTTACGGTCTGCTGAATGACTTAGTGTCTTTCTCACAGCAGAACGTCGTCTTTTATGTTTAGTGATGAAAGAATATCAATCCTCCCGCTTGGCAGTGCTACCGGATATTAGGTTCGGAGAGACACAATAGGGTTCGCGCGCAAACAGAAACAGGCGTGCGTGATCGAGTTTTCCTGGCAACGACAATAAATAATGCCAAGAAAATCAACCAATGAAAATAAGATATGGCCATCACCAGTAGGTGTTTATTATAAAAGTAAGCGCGGTGCAGTCAGGAAATAAATGTTACAGTGACATCTTCTCTTTGTGTCTTATGAACATTTACATATTTGCTTAGAGAAATTTAATATTGTCTACCTAATTTAATGCAACATTCCGTAAGAAACTTTTGGTGTCATTTAATATTATGTTGTTGGCTCAGCGCAACCGCGAATCTTACTAAAGGGAAGAATAATATGTAAATTGTTTTAGATGAAGGATATAAAAAGAGGAACACGCAGGCCATTGATGTTATTTCTCAACACAAAAAATCATCTTCGTCGACTAATGGAGTTTGCATTCTTTTTTTATTTAATTTTTCCCTCTTTTTTTATATTATGCAAAAATTCAAATAGTGCTTTTAATTTTATCTTGACACGACTACGTTGCTAATTTTAAGGATTAATTCTGAATTAAATTCTGAAATTAATTCTGAATTTGTAAATTATCTGAATCCGTCGTAATTTGTAAAATGTTAATTTTTTGTTCCTCTTTTTTATAAGGTATGTGCAGGTTTAATAATATATAAGGAAATAAATAATAAAAATAAAGCTAGCCAAGAAATCCGGTTGGCAAAACGACTCAATTATGCAAATATTTGACTCAGTTTTATAGCAGTCAAATATATAAACTAACCTAATTTGAATTTTTTACACATTTCAGTTTTTCTTAGATAAGGATTGAACTCGCATTTCTACCTGAATCCCCTACAAAGTACGTTTGCTGAATAAGAGACTCAATGTGGAATCAGACCACATTAATTAGCATGAAGAAACGTATACATAACCAGAGCCATCTTTTTGGAAAATTTGTTATAACTGGGTGGGTGGATTGTATATATGCAAACTAAAACTGAAATGAGATATTTCGGCAACCGCGACAGTTCTGAAGTTATGCAATATATGGAAAATCATTAGAAAATCTGTGGCAATTTGAACCACTTGGATCCCTCTCGACTATATTTATACATGTTTCCAAGACTTACAAATCATATTTCGTTTATTTTCTTTATAATTGCTGTTCCGGAGTTTTTTTTTTTTTTTTTTTTTTCCGATGGACAACGAATAGTTGTGGAACCTCACGGGAAGGAGGTTATTGTGGCGCCTTTGCACTTGGAAAGCTGTTTCGGCATTGCCTCAGTTATTCGACCCAAAGGATCACGAGACTAATGTTATTTAGCGATATGCTGCTCCAGTGGTCAATTCCCTGAAATACATCTACTATTATGGAGAAAAGCATTGCATCGGACGATAGTAGCTTCATGGGAGCTAGGGACAACAGTAAGATATTTTTTCTTCTACAGATCCAGTTCACCTGAACATTGATATGTACGTAATTTTTTACTTGTGCTTCGTGCGTGACTTGTGAATTACCAGCTGTATTGCATGCAATGATTTTATGTGCTTTGAAACGTTTTTTCCCCCCCACAATAACAGTATTTCGTGGTTGGTTTTGTTTTGTTTTTGTGTGTGTATGCGTGCACTTATTCCATTTCGATTTTATAGCAAATATAAATGTTCGTCATGAATAGCCTCCTCCCCAAAATTGCATTAAAATTCGTACACTGAGTTATCAGAAGTAAAGGGACACCATATAATAATCAGATGATATATAAAATATCGACTATGCTAATAATGCAGGGGATATTACAGTAGCTTGTAGATTTCAATTGAATTGTAGTATGTGTTTTCGTTCGTTTCAAGAAAAGTGCCACGTGGAAAAGAGCTCAGCAACGCGGGTAAATAGTTGGGCACCACATTTTACGACTTAATATGAGATTTGTGTCGGAAGCTCTTATATTGGTACCAACTACTGTACGGTTGAACATCATACGGACGTGGAAGAAGGACATCAGATAGCTAAATTAAGAAATGGCTGTGTATTTTGACAGAAAGAGGACTCAGAATAGTCAAATAATCGTTAAAAATTCTTCTTCATAGCATCGACAAAAGAAAACCAAGGTTTTTTGGTCATATAGTAAGAAGGGGAAAACTTTCTGTTGAAGAATATAATGGAAGAAACAACCGAGGGGAAGAGGTGCAGAGGAAGATCTGCAACTAGGTGGAAGGATGGGATCAGTGAACTTCTGGGTATGTCCCTTTGCGATGCTGCTCGTATAGCACACGATCGATGCGGTTGGAGGAATTTGTTGGTGGCCACAACAGCTCCTCAGGGAGCTATGCGACTGGAAGAAGAAGAAGATCTGGCAATCCTCTACACCAAAGAAACCCGGACTTCGTCAGCTCCCAAAAATGTAATAAAAACACTTTTCATAATTATAGTTGCTTAAATTGGATTGAATACAGAAATGGACTCAACTGGATGCAGAAGTAGACTCAATAAAACAGATAGGTTCATATCTAAACAACTTCTTCGCATCATCTGGAGAGCTGGAGATAGATATTATTAAATCCTCGTTGTACAACCAAAAAATTATTACATTTATTTATTTATTATCACAATCGTTATGGAATGAAATGTAAACAAATATACCTCTCATCAAAAATTCGTTTTTGATAAGAGGTATGGCCGTTACTTTTAGTATTTGAATTTCATTTATATGCTAATAATGAAATCTAAGTTTAAGCTTGGCTTTTTAAGATCAGTAGATTGTAGACGAAACTTTATGGCAATACATTTCTCTTTTTTATGAAATGGCGTTTTCAAGTGTTGGGAATGGAAATTAAGTTAAGGTTTGCTAGTTTTGCTAATGGATGATCGTATATAAAGCTAAGTTTCTGAAAGTTCGAATATTACAGTAATCATTGATTTTGTGTTAGTATTAATATTTGGACTACGGTTCAAGGAGTCAGACCTCTGCTGCATGAATAAAATATCAGCGTCTTTCAATAACCTTCAGCTTAAATAGAATAATTAACCCTATATTCTGCAATATGCTTATTAAAATTATTACGTGGTAACATAATTATGCATTTTTAATTATCGTGGTAGTTTATATATTTATTGATAAACTACCATGATATTTATATTTATTCTTTTATAGTTAAAATTATATATTATTGTGTATGCATATCCATATTTATGCAGTAATCATGTCTAGAGATGTTCCATAGGAATATGGACATAAACGTACACTGCTCGAGAAAATTAACAGAACAAAATGACTTTCGTGAATATTTTACAGTGAACGGTGTCTTGAAAGGTGAATATTTTACAGTGAACGGTGTCTTGAAAGGTGAATATTTGATTTAATAGGCACCGTGGTATGCAAATTTCTGCTGTCCATTAGAAATCGATCTACAACTTTATAGAGCCGCACATTATACAAATTATTCATGCTTATAAATACACGGGTTGCGACCACATCATTTCATTCCCGTTTTTTGGATTAATTAGTGGGATAATCACATCTTCAGTACTCAGGATTGCACATGATCGCTGTTTAGATGATTCTTTGAGATGGAGGGTCGTTGTTCGACTTGAAGCTGGACAGTCGCAGGCGGAGGGGGCACGTTGGCTTTGTGTGTCACGCAGTGTCGTCTCCACACTATGGAAGCCGTTTCAGGAAAATGAACCATTACAAGAAGAGCTGGCCAAGGACATCCAAAAACTACGTCAACCAGAACAGGCCGCTATCCGGCTCTAACAGCAAGACGAAAACCTACAATATCCTGTCATCGACTGTCTCTTGCTGGCACAGGTGAAAAACATTTTCAACTGGACTATGTTAAGAAGGCTAAATTCAAGTAGATTTACGCAGAGAAGCCAGTTTGTATCCCATTAACCCCAAACCAGCAGAGCTCGTCGAAATTGGTGCCATGAACAAACAGGTACAGTTCTGTTTCCTGATGAATCCCTAAAAACTGATTCTAGACGTTATTTCGTATGGAGACAACGAGGAATGTGGTACCATCCCTCCACCATCAGAGAAAGAGACATTTACAATGGAGGCGGCCTCGTGTGGGGCAGAATAATGATAAACGGCAGCACCCCTCTTCATGTTTTTGAGAGGTACCGTCACTGCGCAGACGTACCGAGAACAGATCCTCGAACCCTATACTCAACTTTTTAAGAGTGCAGTTCCCAGATTTTTTTTTCATGCACCACCGCACATAGAGCTCAAGTGGTAGAGAAATATCTTGAAACTGAAGATATCTAAAGACTGCCGTGGCCAGCACGAACAGCATTCTTAAATTCGATCGAACATGTGCGTGACGACTTTCGGCGTTTCATTGCACGCTGACAGCCAATTCCTCGGTTATTTGTTGAGCTAAGATCTGAGCTGGTGGAAGAATGGGATTTGTTGCCACAGCATCTTATAGACACCCTTATATCGAGCATGGTTCAAGTTAGGGCTGTTTAGCCGTTGGAGGGGATCATACTCAGTATTGATATCATATGACCATACTTTCGAGAACCTTGTATCGACTTCTGTAACGTGACCTTTGTGGTAATTCTTATACAACCCCTATAAATGTCCCTTATAGCTGTCCGAAGTTTCTCATTCTCTCCTCATTTCATCCTTATTCTTTGGTATACCACCGTACCAAATTTTTGTCCTTCTTCATTGCAAACTGCACGAGTTACACCACGTGTTGCGTTAATTTTGTCGAGCAATGTAGTATGCCAAAATTTGCTTTGTTCCATAACTCGCTACTTTCACATTTGGGTAGATAACCTCTCTAATGCTAAAAACAAACAAACAAAAAAAAAAATAAAATAAAACATTTAGGAGCGTGCTCTCTCGAAAACACACCCACATTTCGTCTAGGAGAACGTGCGGCGAATTAAGTTCTCCGTTCTCCAACGTCAGATGGATTTTATCCGCCCACTTTAAACACACCATACTAGTATTCCATGATTCTTTGGTAAAGCGTTTAAGTGGATCGAATTGCTATTCTTTCTTAAGTAATATTTTTCGGAACTTAGTAGGGAAGCTTTCAAATGTTATAAAAAAGACTGCAGCTCAAAATACTGGTATTTTGCAGAGAAATATTCCATGAAACAGAATTCAAAAACAGAAAACTTGTATTGAACATTGATAGGAAAATGAAATGAATGTGCAGATATTCCTGATATTCCATTCCTTCGAAATGTAAATATGGAAGTGGATAAAGATATTTATTTACTGTATTTTGACAGTATTTGTTACAAAGTTGTTGTTGCTGTTGTTGTGTATCTTTTGTGTTATGCGTCAAAGCAACTAAGGCTTCGAAATCAGTTTATTATATCTGTAAATTGTGTGCATTTTTTGTTTGATTTTTTGTATGTTTACCAAAGCGAAAACCCTAAATAATAAATATATGGCTAACCCTCGCCTGAGTCTGACTAACTTAGTCACGTTATGCTACAAAAGCCATAAAAATTCCTGACGTAACTGATTGCATTTAAACTAGCCTTCTCCATCGAGAATATAGATGCGTGATCCACATGATCGGTGCATACGTATGAATCTAAATATAACACTTAGGGAAATTTTAAATTGAAGTAATGATAGTACCAGATGTGAGCCCCTGTTCTGGATATTCAATTCTTAATTCTCGAAGTAGTTCTTTTGAGACTAAATTTAGCGAGTCCAGCCATTCTGCTGTTGTTGAAAGCATTTCCAGAACCCCTGTATCCGCCTTCATTATATCGTTTACATATGTCTATTAGACCATTCGATATTAGTAAAATAACTAAACAATTTTAAATAAAATTAATACCATTCTAAATTTAAATAACTGAATGTCCTGCATTGTAGATTTATCCATTTTTTTAAAGTTTGTAATGGCATTGAATCCGAGTTTCAGCCATTGAGCAAAGATTATATTTAGTATTGTAGTCAATAAATGCAGCGAAGTACATTCCGTCCATGTTTGTGTCAAAATGGCAGTATTCGGCCGTACTAAATGCTTTTCCCAAATTCTAGGACATCCATTAGAAGGTGGATTAGAAATTCGGCTAAATTACCATTCTGCAGAGAAAATTTCGAAATGGATGGAAAAATTGCACCTCTTGAAGAGCATTTTTTTTTCATTGAGGACATTTTAATACACACAATGGTCATGATCATTTCTGGTACCACGGTCTTCATGAACAGCGAAGAAAAGACAAAGTAATCCCAAAAATCACCCCAAAAGTCATCCCATCAGAAAATATTCGATATATAATATATTGAAAAATGTTTGACAAGTACTAGAATTGTCCAACATTAACAAGTTCTTGAGCACAGTTACAACTGGCATCTTTATTAAAGCATTAAGAGAAAAACGAAATCAATAGCCACTTCAAGAAGAAAATGTCAATATTTAATTAGTGACCAAGAGAAAATTATTCATTTTTTTTTCTCAGCTGTTTTAAATACGAGCCGTGCTCACCCTCTTCAAAACGGACGAGAAACACTTTTGTTATCAACGAACAACATTGTACGGTTTGCATTTTTGTTCCAGAACATCGTTAACTCTAAGTTTGCTCCTCCCTTCTCATGCACAACAAAGAGTCACAGTCTGCTCTTGTTGTTCAAACGGACAGCAGAGCCCATTATTAACCTTTAGGAAGCTTTAAAGTGGCTCAACATTTATTTCACTTTAGTGCAGCAACGAGAGAGTTCGCTGATAAATTACAGAATCAACTCGAAACATTAGGAGAGAGCATGTACCCTCACAGCTATCCGTTACCTTTACAAAGAATATTTAAGGTGATATTAAAATTCCGAAAGCTATTGCATAGACATTATCTATGCCTTGGCTAATGTCTTTTGATATTATACATTCTGGCAATGTGAGCTATCTAGAAAGGTTTAGAAATATTAATAATGCTTAGATCGGTCATCAGGGGATAGATGTCATAGTTTAGTTCCATAATGTAAGTTTAAAGTTAGTGATACTTAAGATTAGAGAGGATTCAAAAGAAAATAGGATGCGTGCGTGCGTGGAAGAAGTACCAAAAACAAAATCCACCGATGGACTAGGATTGCAAGGATTATAGGATACATGGAGTTTTAAGAAAAAATTATAATTACTGAACCCATCAGTCATACGAAGAAAGGTGTGTACTCAACTTTGAAATAAAAAAAAAAAAAAAGAAAGAAAATCACTAACGCGTGAGTTAATAGTTGATACGAAATTAAGTGATTTTATTTATAAAGCAAATATTATTGAGAATAAATAAAATGATTTTAAAATAATTAATACAATTAAAGTTGATTATAAAAAATTGTCAAATCTAAAAGCGTCCATATCGAAAATCTCTCGGGTATGTCACTGCTGCAAGGCACTATGGGGCTCCAGTACGTTGTATCTGCATATTGCATGTGTTCTGTGGTTGGTTTGTCTGTATTAACATTAACTCAGTAAGTAATAAAATCACATTTATTTATTTACTCGTAACGCAGCTATGAATTTAGAATTCGGGATACATTTTTTTTTTTTTCAAATAGAGTATCCTTCTTCGTCTTCTTTAGTAACCATATGCACGAGGACTATTTGAAAAGTAAGGTAATGTTTCTGCGGATAGAAAAGTAATGAAAATTCGCACATATAAATTTAGTTTCCTTTCTCCTGATCGTCTCAGTGGTAGTCATAAGGATTTCTGTTCTTGCTATACAAAGTGATTATAACATCGTTTCTCACCATCAAATTTTAATAATTCGAACAGATTAAAAAGAAAAAGACTGTTTTAAATTGTAAAAAACACATGTGAGATTTCTTACACAATATTGTGGATGAAAGAAATAAGATATTAGAAATTTAAAAAATTAAAGTGTTGACCATCACAGATCGCTCAAAGTGATTAATTTAGAAAAATAACACAAACTAAATATTTCCCCACCAATGTTCATTGTCAATAAAGCCTTTTCACCAATCTTTATTGACGATGAGATCTCCACCTTTCTACCATTATTTTCTAAAGCAATCAAGACAGGGTATTGTATTTTCCATATGGGCCTTCACAATTCCTTCAAAATTGAATGGAATGTTCACTACTGCCCGAAGAATTGCTTCTTTAAATCTGAAAAAAAGATGAGGAGAAATCTTTGGGAACACAATGCTTCAGATATTACCACAACTGAAAGTCTGCTGGACTTAAGTCGAGCAATCCCAGGTACTCACATCTGGTGAGTATGTGCTTGGCACACCCGGGGTCCTGAGCTGGATATCATCATTCTTCTCTTTCTTGGCGATTCCCTTTTGACTCTCTCTATCGGAGACTCAGATTTTTTTGGCTTGATTCAGCAAAAACTTCAGGCTTCTTTGCAATATCGGGCGTAGCTCCATGGATGAGGTAAGGAATTGTTATGGGCCTTTTTTCACAACGTGGCTGAGTTTTTTGGTCTCAGGGTAGATGGTATTTTCTCCCGGAAACCCTAGTTTTTCATCCAGCAAACAGCAAATCGACCACAAAACGCATGCAAAGTACATACATTATATATACACTGCGCAATATGGCCTAAATCACTGATGTGCCTAAAACAACACAAAAACAAACAAACTAACTTTCTTCGGCGCGCCTTATAATATTCAGTACTGTCATATCGAACAAGGTGGGCGTGAGACATTTTTTTTTCTGAATTTTATACGTTCTGAGAGTTTCAATAACATTATCATCATGCACACCTCTGTTAAAGTCTTTCAAAATGTTTCCTATGTCAAAATCATAACAAATTGAATTTAGTGCGAGGTTTAGAGGAAGAAGGGCGTCTGTGAATCTGTTATTTGGAAGACGGTTTTAAGAGATTTAGAGATAGTGTCAAGCAGACATAATATCGTCTCATAACAAATCTTGTTATGCTACAGACAAAATATAATATTTTTCTCCCTAAGGAAATCGTTGCATCGCCTATTAAGGAAGATAGAAAAAACTTATTAAATTTTAAAGAAGGCTTTATAAATACTTCATCTCTATCCACGGGGAATGTGGTTGGCAACACTCACAGGTAAACAAAAATGGAATTCGTTATTGACTTAGGAACATTGTAATGTTAAGTAACTCTATAAGTATCTTCCAACACATCATGTCATTATGTTTATCGTTAGTTAATAAAGGTTATCTGCATCATTTCCATTAATAGCCTTTATGAAATTTTTACAGCTCGTAAAATTCTTTAGAAAATTAGGTTTTCGTGTAATGTTTATGATCTGTTTATTTATTTGTTTTAGAATCAGAACAGAGTTTAGGCTGGGAAATCATTCCTTGCCCTATCTAATTTTTAATATGCAATTTAGTTCACGTTATAGTGATACAGTTTCAAATTTTATGCGCAAAATGCTACAATAGATAGATAAAGATACACAAAGGTAGCGAAGAATGCCATCAGTATTATCTAAGCAACATCAAACTTCCGAGATCACACTCAATGGAATGAACTTGTTTCTGTTTTAAAACATCAGAAATATTTAATAACTGTATTCATTTCAAGGATTATTTGGTATATGAAAAGGAGTTTTAGAATTTTAAATTTATCCGAAACTGAAACATAGTATAGCTATTTTGACAGAGTCACGTACAAGCTGGATTTAGGGAATAATTTTGACGTTGTTTATTTATATTTCAGTTAAACATTTGACTCAGTCCCACATGAGCGGTTACTTTATCCTTTATACGCTGGAACAGGTTGCAGTCACAGGGAAAATCTTTAGATAGATAGCTGGATGGCTTCAGGGCAGGAGGCAGAGGGTTGTGATAAATGGTTATTCCTCATATTGGGTTAATGTAAGAAGTGGGGTTCTCCAGGGATCATTATTGGAACAACCGTTCTGTTTGTATTTCTTAAATGATATCCATGAAGGGACAGAGGGCGTGATGTCTAAATTTGCAGATGACGTAAAGATTGGTAGAGTTGTTAATGATCACTGCCAAGCAGAGCTTCTTTAGAGCGACCTAGATAGACTTCAGGGATAATCAGAAAAATGGCAGCTTTGCTTTAATCCAGCAAAGTGCAAGATCTTAAACACCAAGAAAAACAGTTTCCCCAAAATAACTTATACACTTGGTGAAGTTGAACTGAAGTTAGCAGTAGAAGAAAGGGACTTGGGTGTTAAGATACTGTCAGACATGATGTTCTCCGAGCATTGTAGATAGACTGCAAAGAAGGCCCATGGCGTAGTAGTAGTAGTAGTAGTAGCAGCAGTGGCATTTGATGCAAGAAAGCAAGTGTATGAGCTTATGCAGCATCAGCCAAAAAAAAAAAAAAAAAAACCACACCATTCCCTCCAAATGCCTGTCCAGTTCCTCCTTAAATTTATTCAACCTATCAACTTCCACAACGACAGATGGAAGTTTCTTCCAGCAATCAACCACCCGCTGGCTAAAGGCAAATTTGCGTACATCTATTCTACATCTGTCTTTTCTTAATTTGAATTTATGCCTCCTTAGGTTCGTAATCTGAACAAGTGGAAGGATCCCATCAGAATTCAGCGTGCTCAACCCATTCAAGGCCTTATACACCTCAATCAGATCACCGCGCAGGTGCCTAGTCTCCAGCCACTGCAATTTGCAGAACTTAAGCCTCTCTTGGTAAGAGGAGCCCTTCATCCCCCTCACTAATCTTGTTGCCCTTCTCTGTACACGCTCAAGTAAATCTACATCCTTCCTAAAATGAGGCCTCTAGACCTGTACGCAGTACTCAAGGCGTGGCCTGACCATTGCCTTATACAGAGGGATAATCACCTCCTTTTCCCTGCTAGCAAAATTCCTATATATCATTGACAAAACCCCATGATTTGCCCTGGCAGCCTGTCTGCATTGCTCAGAAAACTTCATATCTGACTGCACAATTACTCCCAGGTCTTTTTCATTTTCTACCACCTTAAGTGTAGTACCACACAGTTGGTACGTTTCTCTGGGGTTACTTCTACCCATATGCAGTACTTTGCATCTGTCAAGGTTAAACTTCAGTTGCCACTTCTTAGCCCATCTGCCCAAATTATCTAGATCCTGTTGCAGTAGCACACTGCCATTACTGTCATTAACAACCCTGCCAACCTTTGTATCATCTGCAAACTTCGACATTAAGCCTGATATACCTTCATCAATATCATTGATAAATATACAAAACAACAGTGGACCTAACACCGAACCCTGTGGGACTCCACTAATAAGATTAGTCCAAGAAGAGCAGCACCCATTAATTACCACCCTCTGTCTTCTCCCACTTAACCATCCTTTTATCCATTGTAGCAACTTACCCTTAATACCATTCTGCTCCAATTTGTACAATCGTTTTCCATGCGCAACAGTGTCAAAAGCTTTCCTGAAATCCAAATATATGATATCAAAATTATTTTTCGCATCCAGTTCCTTTGTAACCTCATCATAATATCCTATCAAATTTTTCAGACAAGACTTTCCCTTAACAAACCCATGCTGTGTCTGAATTATTGCTGCAGTCTTGTCTAGATGATCCTGCAATACATCTTTAACCAGTGACTCCATTATTTTACCCGGAACAGAAGTTAAACTAACAGGTCTATAATTACTCGTGCCACCCTTCGATCCCCCTTTATGAATTGGGGATACATTTGCACATCTCCAGTCCGTGGGTACCTCCCCTGAGTCCAAGGACGCTCTCATAATTATGGCTAAGGGTTTGCTTAGTTGCTTTTCCGCCTCCTTTAATATAACTGGATAGATCCCATCCACCCCAGGTCTTATCGATGATTTATCGAAAATTTATAGTAGAAATAAGGACGTCCTAATCCCATTATATAAGTCTATTGTTAGACCAAACTTGGAATACTGTGTTTAAGTATGGACACCGCACCTAAAAAAAGACATCGAGCTTCTTGAAAGGATCCAAAGACAGGTAATTCGGCAAAAAGGCGTCTATAGGAAAGACTTCAAATACGTGGGCTGCAGAGTACGAAAAATAGGCAACTTAGGGGAGACTTGATTGAGGTGTTTAAGACTCTGAGAGGCATCAGCAAAATGAATGAGGACGAAATTTTGGTGCAGCTTATTTGGCGTAAGGCTTATTTGCACTATATGGCCATTACTGATACTAATACTAAATTACTAATTACTTTTGATGTGTGCTAGAAAATTTCTTATACAAAAAAGAAAAAAAAAACATTAATTACAAAAACTGATGGATTTTTTCCTTCAGTTTTGTACGATAATGTAGGTTTTCGTTATGATGCTTGGAAATATACGATGTCTTATAATTCTACGCACGTTCTTTGGTGAAAGAGTCAAGTTTCCATAGGAAATACATTATAGGGCATGTGGAGTACTGCTGACATCATCATTTCCTACACACCTTCCCTTTTGTATTGATTTGTTCGTCTTTCTTGTGGTTCAGTTCGAGTTTTCTATATAAGAGAAAAACAGTAATTTTTCTATTGGAGATACATTTTCTTTGCTACTAAACACATAATAAATATAAAGATAATATCCATTTCTATTTGATGACAAAATTAGATTTTCTTTTTAAATAGAATAATATATGGTGTTTTGATAATAATTTGACCAATTATGAATGTTTCTTTTTGTGTACCAGATGAGCTGAAGGACATGGATTATTTTTGAATAAAATGTATAAAGATGGTGAAAATACGCTACAGGTTTTTGCATGAAGTTTAATATGACTGGTTTGGACACATTATACTCATTTCACGAGAATTAGTTTATTTTAGAGTTCATTTAACTTATATAATCTTTAACTATACCAGTTCAGCCAACAGAGGTCTGGTATCGAAGGGAATTACCACTAGACTCAAAAATTTGATTTTTATCTGAAAAGTGACTTCTTTCTACCGCTAGTAGCTCATTCTGTACAGAGAGCTGCTTCAGAGTGACAGGTAGGGGAAGGGGTGGGGGAATTACTTTCGAAACGTGCAGCCAAGGTAGAGAAAATAAAATTCCCGTGGAATAACGCTTTTAACTGAGGTTCGCGATGGTAGAATACCCTTGTTTCCTGCACAAGGCAAAAAAAAAATAAATAAAAACACACGCATCCGATAACTTTCACGCCACTTACCTGTGAATCAAACGAGTTGTCCACACTTTTTTTTATCCTCCAGCTTCTTTCTCTCAGTACCATTTATTCTTCCACTGTAGTCCTTTTTTCATCCATCTGTTACAGTAGTTAACGTCGTTTAGGTTTTTCTCTTCCTTTCTTCTTTATTTTTTTTCCCATTACTATTATCCGGGTTTCTTCTTTCCTAAATACATTTCGCCTTTCAGAAAACACAAAATTGTTTCTTGCATTTTCTTTTCTTTCGAAGAAGGACTTCAGCGAATCTATTGTATATTTCCGTGTAGAACAAATCTTCCTAAAATGGAAATATGAACCTTTCTAAGACTTAGTAAAAGTGGTCCCCGTCGTTTTGAAAGTACCAAGAGTCTCTACCTTTGGTTACGATCTCTCTATCCCTCTATCATTTAAATCACCTGCCTTGCTACAACTTGGTATAACGTTTCAAGTTGAGGTGAATTTTCTTCTTTCTTAAATTGTTTGTTGATTTGAAATGTATTGTCGAGTAAAGATTTTCTCACAGCAGATGCTGAGTCTTTTTACAAGTAAGGTTTTTCTGTTTACTGTAAAACATATATTTAAATTATTATAAAAATATTGAAAATGAGAAAATGCCGTGTTAGCTCTTCAAGGGAGAATTGCGAATTTTTATGAACAACGAGAATAAGTGGGTGATATATCCTTAGAAATAAGGCTATTCATTCAACATTTTTAGAAAAGATGTTCAGTATGGCTCTATTTATACGAAACAGCGGGAACTCTATCCTTTCATATAATCGCAGCATTTTTAGAGCATGAAAAGTGATCAGCAAGTCTTGTAATATCCGAGGAAAGAACCATCAATGACTAGAATTAACTTTCCACCCTTTTTTTTCATGAGTCTACATTATTGTTTTCTTGTAAGTGCTCTGTATACTGACAACCAATCTGTATACAATAGTTTAATGACAAGTCCAGAGATCGGAACTAAAAAGAATTAATGCACTGAGTGGACAGAAATCATAGGATACCTACCTGGTAACGGGTAGGCAGACCTTTCAACCGAATAGGGGCAGTCACACGGCGAGGCATTGAATCCACTAGTTCACGAAAACGTTCCACAGGTATTTCCATACATGCTTGCTGCACCGCTGTCCATAACTCCGACGCATTCCTAGGTGGGGGATCAAAAGCTCGAACGGACCTTTCCGCAGCATCCCAAAGATTTTCACCGGAAATGAACCACAGGGTTCATGTCCGGTACACGGGGAGGCCATTCCATGGGGTAAAATCTGCGGAATGCTCTTCGAACCATGTTCTAGTCACCACGGCTCTGTAGGAAGGTGCACTGTCCTGCTGCAAGAGACCGTTGCCATGTGGGTGCACGATGACCATAAAGGGATGCAGATGGTCTGCATGGATGGACACGTAATCTAAACAGTTCAGAGATGCGTATAGACCTACCAGAGGTCCCAACATGTGCCAGTTGAACACGCCCCAGACCATTACCGTCAGATATGCATCCTCCCGTACGCTCGAAATAACTGGAAACGGGACTCATCGGAACAGGAGGCCCGTCTCCAATCATCTAAGGTCCAATGCCGATGTTTTTTCGCCGAGTTGAGGCGTAGAGTTCTATGTCGTGGTGTTAGCAATGGGACACTGGTGGGTCGGCGGTTCCCAAAACCTATTGCAGCTGATGATCGCCTAATAGCCTTGGTGGAGACGTTTCTTGCACCTCTCTCGTTGAAGTCGGTGGGGTTCTCCGGTTGGGTAAAACAATGCGAGACAGACGTCGACGGCAACGTTCATCCACCACCTTCCTCTGCTCATAGCGCTGTTCACGATGCGATGTTATTCGGGAAATTGGGTATTTCCGATACACTCATCATGGACAGCACGATTTCTGTACCACCTCCGTGATATAGTGACCCATGCTTAGGGCACCCACTATCACCCCTCTTTCAAAGTCGGTTAACTCATTATGTTTATCCACTAACTTTGAATTACCGTCTACGTGAATGCAGTGTAGCTATATACCTGCCCAGCGGTGGGATCGTCCACTAGCGAGAAGGGTGACAGCGTCGCGTTGCCCAGGAACCTCATGAATTCTGTCCTTTCAGTGTACTAAAGTTCCACTCTTTAGTTGGGTTTCTCACACAATCTACGCTACATGTCTTCGGAAATAAAAAGAAAAGCCTCCCAAATTTGGAAGGAGGTATAATATCAGTCATGAACTGATTAAATTCAGTTCTTGTAAATTTTAAATAGTGGAAAGTCTTTTCATGTATCAACGTTTCACGACTGATACGCACACTGGCAATTAAAATGTCATTAATTCAACATACAATTGGAATAGAGCCAAATACAGCATGTTCTTCTTTTCTTCTTCTCATCTGCTCACAAAATAAACAATTAATCTTTAACATCATCAACAGTGTAGTCACATCGAAGGAGAAACTTGAAGAAGATAAACCAGAGAGGGGGAGGAGGTTAATGACTGCCCCCGAATCATTCGTTGCTTGAAACCATGTGGTCGGAGTTTTAGCCTCATACCAGAACTAAAGGTGGATGCAGGGTTTCATAAGAATCGATAATTATACGAGTATTTATTATCAGTGTGAAATTTGTTGAGATCAGTATCTGCGATTGTCTCAGCCATCAATAAGCAATAACCGAAATTTACAACTCCCGTATTTTCCCGTATGCAAGAATGAATTTTTCTGTTTCGGGTGGCGCCTTCTGGCGCCACACAGATAAATAAAGCCAGGCATTAGAATTCTAGATGTCAATGTATATAATTTATATCCTAGTCAGCAATAAATTTATGTTTTATATTCATCCGGAAAGTGAATTTTATTAAGTTTACGACCCTTGGCAAATACACAGTTCCAGACCCTCTGTTTCCCATGGACACCAGGAATGAATCATTACAGCCAAAATGTAAGCCACGCAATCAATAGTACCCTGATGTCTGTTGATTGTCAAGACTAGATAATGTAGGCGTGCTACATTGGTAAACTAAAATAGAAAAGTTAGTTTCGCTTTGCAGTTCGAGAAATTATTGTAATAAAATAAGCTTCAAGACGTTAATGCTAAGATGTGACTTGTTGTTAAGAGACGATGTAAATCGGGAACCAGATTATTTGTACCGAAACTTTTAATAGATGAGGTGCAACAACTACTTCTCACTAAAGCATGAAAAATTCTCCTGAGAGCAGGGCTTAAACCCTTTGCATTAAAGGAGGATTACAGGTATAAAAAAAAAGGTATAAAATCCTTGAGTTAGGCTCTGATATCTCGGGTTGCGACGCTACCTGAGAATCAAGCCTACTTCAAGGGCTTTACGACTTTTTTTTTATGCAATCCCGCTTTAATGCAAGTGATTTAAGCTTTACATTAAGCGATTATCTACGTGGAATATTTAATTTAAAAACATCTTAGTTGAAAACAAGAAAGATATTTCTGAACCAGGGCATTCAAATTATGCGTATTACGCTGCTTAGCAATTAATTTGAAAATTTGAATCTTCGCTCGGATTATTGTATGTAATGAAAAACACATTTACTGTATAGACAAGAATTAGTATAAATCACGCTACAGATATTAATAAGGAGGAAGAACACTTAAAAAATTTAGTTTTTACAATGTAAATTTATCAGCTTTCAAAGAAACATTCAATGCTAAGTCATTAAAATTAAGAGTTCCGTCGCGCTGCTGCTTCTTCCTACTTTTAATTAATTTTGGTTATCCAGTCATTAATTAATTAAGTTAATAATTTAAAGTAACAAGAATTCCATAATCTATAAATAATACTGAACCAAGTAACTTTGAATAGGTATCCGCATATGAGTATAGTATCTATATTCACGCCCGATTTGTATGTGATGGGGTGTTGAAAACTGAAAAGAACTCCCTACCCCTGAGACCGGCTCGCTACAACCTCGATTGGAGAAGACTTTAAAAATTCCTCCAGTCTTCGCAATGACTCGATATTAGATCTTTCCAAACGAGGATAAATGGAGAAAACATCGACTTTGGGCTAAATTGAAGTTTGAGGTCGACTACATAACTTCAAAGATCAGTAGTGTAAATAACTGTCCTATGTGACAGTCATTTACAATGACTGTCACGTAGGAAAGTCATTGTAATATCGCTCTTGGCCCCTCTCTGCATAGTTATGAGCAAACTGAGTTTGCCGCTTAGCTTCCTCGAAAAAATTGAGGAAGTTAAGTTAAGAAACATGGGTTAGCCAAAGTTCAGTAGCGAGTTTTTCAATGAACTTTCCAAAGTTCATTGAAAAAAATCATTTTCCTCGTATAAGTTTGCAACTCGTTCATGGTGGCGACACAGATCGATGACAATAGTTTTGTGAATAGATGTTGCAACACAGAGATATATCGATCTTATTCAGTGACCAGGGTATCAATAGACACAATTTTCGTTACTGGTCAGACAATAATCCTAATTGGATGAAAACGTGCAAATCTACCCACAGATTATGGTGTGGGTTGGAATTGTCAAATAATTGGTCCTTCTTTCTTTGACAACAGCGTTACTGGGGAAACGAACATTCATGTGCTACAGAATTACTTGATGGATTTTCTGGATGATGTTCTTTTTCAATGAAGAATCACTATGTTCTTCCAAGAAGACCACCACTGCATTATTCAAAAATTGAAAAACTTAAGGAAGCAATATCTTCAGAATGCTGTCAAATTAGAAAAGAGACATTGATACGTGTGAAGACAACATTTGCACAAAGAATTCAAACGTGCTGGCAAGTTGGAGATGGTTATTTTGAATATCTCTTACAATAAAAATAATTTACGTGGTGCGTGAATTTTGACTCCTTTCGTACTTCTCCACTGGATCAGAGACTTTTATTTAGAATAGTGCAAAACCAACCCAACTCTTAGTGATGCGCCTTTACAATATGACATCAAGACACTAAATAGCAAACCCAGATTGCTCATAGTTATGCAGAGAAAGAGGTTATGTCCGATATGTACAATGGCCTTTTATAATAATAATTTGATTATGGATAAAGTTAGGTTTAGTTTCTAGAAAGCGTACTTAATTACAAAATCCCTTACTTTCATCAAATTGGAATGACCTAAACAACCTAGATAAGTTCCAAGGCATGTGGGTCCAGTCCACTTCAAAACCGCTTCCTTGCTGGATACTTATCTGTTTAGGTTGCCCTCACTTAATTGTAAACAAAATTACATCTTTAAACAATAGATTAAATTAATATTAAAGAACAAAAGCCTAGTTTTCTCTCCCAGCGAACTTTGTGCGAATAATTGCGACTATAAAACCACGAAGAGTCGTCAAGATATCGTTCTAATCATGTTTCCATTAAGTACTCGTGCATCTATAATATCCTAATCTTTCGGCACCAAAGAGTGATTTGAATAAACGGTATATTCAACACCGTTCACCCAAGACAAATGACTATATCATTGAGCAGAGAAAGGTCAATGTTAATTATCCTCGTGGAATAAACACAGTATATAATAAACTGTTCGCCGTAACTCTTCAGCAGGTTTCCCACACACAAAGTCACCAAGTTCCCATTACATAGCGATGACAAATGTCGTTCCACCTATCCACAGCTACACACCAATTTGTCACAACACGTTCCAAGTGGACGCTTATCTGTTCCTCTTCAGCGAAACATTACCTCGCGGTTACGATAAGAGCATTTTAATGTATAATTGTCGACGTACTGATTACTCTGTGAACACAGACGTGATTTAAGAGGTCACATGCATTTAAACAGTTGCTTGTAAGCAGATTTCCCGTTTGCATACATAATTATGAGAAGTCAGATAAATTACATTCGAAATTAAATATCAGATATTTAAAGATTGAAAATTCAGCGAAACCAACCAAGTAGACGACAGCATTTAGACTTCAATAATCCACAAATACAACAGAATGGTAACAGTTAACAAATTATCTCTTGTGACTTCTAGAATAAGTAAATTGCGAGAAGTTTAAACATATTCGAACTCTAAATGGTCCTATGTGATACGGTGAGTTGAAATATTCAGCTTTTACGATAGCATTAAATTCGAAACATTCAGCAGCTTTTACTAGCTGATGTTTATTACTAATAAACTTAAGAGACATGCTAAAAGCGGTCTGTCTTTCAAGACTAGGAAATTATTTATTTTTAATGTCCTCTGATGTTCGCTTTTGAACATCCATCTCTGTCGCTTCTGTTGAATGATTTAGACCAACTGTCTTAACGACAGAATCTTCAATTAAGTTCTGATCCTTTGGTACGGATATAAATTCCTACATAGAGATGGTAATTATAAGCAAACACCGATGGAATTTTACCAGGAGATTCGCGTTATGTTGTTGACAGCTATTTAGAAGATTAGTGCAAGGTATAGATGTCCAAAATCGAAGCTACTGTTCCCATTTCAGACATCTACAAGGAATCTGGTGTGCCTTAGAAATGCCTGACAAATAATAAAGAAAAAATATTTAAAACAAATAGTGAACCAAAATAGTCCGAATGTAATGGTTCTAGAAGGTAGAATCTATTTGCAATATTCGGAAAAGTTTTATTTAATTTCAGAATCACTCAGGGAGAGAGATTATCAAGAGATATAATGAACCCTGACCCTTCAACCGACATGTTCATTCGTAAGATGTATTTGTATATTTAAAATTTTCAGAAAGAACTAAGAACCCAGAAATACTGAAAAGAATACGGAGCTTATTTTTATTGTTTCTAAGAATGCATATAATACAAATTTCTTTGTGTGTCAAACAGGCAATAGAAATTTTCTTGGAGAAGGAAAGAAATGGCATTTAGCCAAAACCATATTCATTTTTTATGAATGCATATTTTTTTTTAGAAACACTTTTGGGAAATGTTTCTCGAAGATGAATCAAATAGAATCACTTTACATACCACAATAACCTAAGTGTTGATTGGAATCTGTTTGTTTCTTGCAACTTATTATTTCCTGGATTTTCCACAATATGCAACTATGTTCAGTAAATCAAATGACAGATAATAAAATAATATTTTCAATCAAAAGCGAGAAATAGATTAGTTTAAAAGCAATAAAATGAAATACATAGATAAAATGTAACATCGGGCTTTCAAAAGAAAAGGGCCTTTTTTTCAGCAGTGAAAGCTTTCATGATGCCGCCAAGTCCCTATATCAAATACCTCCACTCGGCTTTTAATGCAGCCACCAGTTCGGCCTTGTTCTTTGGGCGATCTCGACGTGCAGGTACCCAACATTCCAATACATCCCAAAAGATGCTCGATGGGAATCAGATCAGGCTCTGGGCTGGCCAATCCAACTTTTCCACACCACTCAAATCCTCAAACCACTCTGTTACGACCCAAGCGGTATACCATGGCACGTTGTCTTGCTGATACAGGTATGGGCCTTCCCCAAAGTATTGTCATAATGCTGGAAGTGCATAATTGTCAGGGCTGTCCTGGTATTGCAGAATATTCATGGTTTTGTAGATAACGACTAATGGACCCAAGCCATACCATGACACTGCCTCCACCAAACTTCATTGTTGGGAGGATACAATCAGGAAGGAACAGTTCCCCTGGCATTCGCCACACCCAGGAATGGCCATCAGATTGGTAGAGTGCGAATCTCGACTCGTCTGTCCATAGGACTGTTTTCCACTGCTCTACAGTCCGGAATTTGCGTTCCTTACACCATGTTAATCGGCGTCTAGCATTTGTTGAGGTGATCAATTCTGTTGAACTTGTCATCTTGCATGCCCACTTTTGCAATTGTCTGTTGGAAGCCCAGTGTGCATATTTATAACAGGTTCTGCGACGTGTTACATGCATAGGACCTGTTTCCCCATCTATGGAGGGGTGTCCGGATATTAATGGTAGGGCAGTGTATATATATATATATATATATATATATAGGAGAGTTGCAATATATATATATATATTTTTTTTTTCTTTTATAAGAAAAAAGTAAGACTAACGAATTAATAATAAACTAAAGTATAAATCAATTCCTCGTACAAGTAAATTTAATATGCACTATAGATGAAATTTTTATTTTTCTTCTTCCATGTTCTTCACATATTTTCGTTATATTCAACAGTGTTCTGACGAATATTTGATATTCCTCGAATAATCGATTTTCTTATTCGTGTGAAAGAAATCAACAGTGCACGGAGGGGTGACCAGTTGATATTCAGTATGGTAATGGATCAACTATAGTTAGTAACGGATTTCAACACGAACTGCTGTCGCAGGGACTGTTAAACGTCCGCCTCGCATCATGATTCACAAAGCCATCTGCCGTATGATAATGGGGAAAAAATAGCAAATTTTCTGCAGCGTTAAGAAAGCGACGAATATTTTGATCCGCAATTTCACTACCGAGATACGTTATTTCCCTCCCCCTTAACGTATGTTGCGTTCATCAGTTGTTAATTTAAAATATCCCAAGGGGGGAGGTTCGTCGAGGTACGGTTCCATTGAAAATCCATTATGGGTTGTTCTTAAAATACAGAATAAAAAGGAATGGCAATTTTTCTCTACTCTACGATTTAGAAAACGGAATCAATATGTCGATTTCTGTATGAAATATTCTGAGATCTCAAACAGGTGTTCGGTGGAGGAAAGAAAATATGAAAAATGGATTGTGAAAGCAATCATAACTTCTTCAGAATCTCTCCTATTTACGTTGTGCATTAGTAATTTCTAAGTGGATACTGTACTACTTCTCAAACCGCTTTTTAACCGTAAAATGCTTGCTCAAACTCTTTGGATTGTCAAACATATGATAAACATCAAAAAAAACATACACCCGGTATGCTTTAAGAAAATTAGGTTCATTAGAGAGTTGAAAATTGTTTTAGTCCACGCATCATGAAAATCAGCTAGTAAACGTACACCAATATGGATATAATATACGACGAAACCTACATTGAACTTGTTTGTTTTCTCTAAAGCACCTAAGGCAATGAGACGTCAGTGTGTTTTATTTTTAAATTGCTTTCATTCTATATTCAGTTTTTTGTTTTGGTGAACGAAAACCCGAATTTCCTGAAATGAAATCAGCGCAACCGTATCATGGCACAAATTAACTCGGTAATGATTTGAAACAAAATTGATATTTTGATTGAAAACATTTGATTTTGAAAAAAAGTAACATCGGAAAATTTAAATTGATAATGCAAATCATTTTTGATAAGTTTACTCCTTTTTTTTCTAGGGAATTTGACATCGGAAATTTTGTCTGTACAAATTTATGCTGTATTGATGGGTTTCGAATCCAGGCCAGGCTTTTTCCTCACGGTTTGGAAGGACAGCAATTGTAATTAATGCGTTACACGCGAGTAAATAAACCAGACCTTAGGAATTGTTCACAATATTGCCTGGTTCCATCTGTCAAAAGTTCCCTAGTAAAAAGAAGCAGATTTCTTAAAAATGAATTGCATAATCTGATTAGATCTTTCCATGTTTATAAGGAATCTTAATCGGTAGACATCGCTTTGTCCAATAAATAAACATTGATTTATTGCTAATTTGCGGTAAATCCTTCACAGCCTAGGGGAACCTTTGATATTAAGTATTTGTGAGATATAAAACAGGCTGAATTATAAATTATTAAATTACTTAACATTTTCTTAGTTATTAGATTATTAAGGAGTTCATTTTACTTTTATTTGCTAATTTTATGAGTTCGAAGACTCTTTTATAGAATAAGAATGGATAGGTATGTTCATGTTCATGTTTATCCTTTCTTCAAATGTTTTAGTTAGTGATATATGAGGAAGCAAAATAGAACTTGGCTATGATTCCAGCACTAAAACTTTTTGATTTGTTTTGTTGCTTTTTCAGCTTCTTGGCTATTTGATTCTTGTACTGCTGACTAGAGACATATCTGTGGCCATCTATTTTGTGAAGATTTATGAGGTGCAGTGGAGCATCCAGGAATATCCTATCCATCTGCGTCTGGAAAGGCTGATGATAAATTGATAAGGATTCCTTATATTTCCTTTAGGGGAAGGAGTTGTTACTGTGTTCTATACGAATAGTGAATCAATTTTAAGCGTAAGAAGCTTGGCTTAAAATGTTTTGTTGAAAAGTCTTGTTTTCTATGTTCTTTTAGAGTAGTTTTCTACAAATAATGTTTGGGAATCTTAAGTTTACAATCAAACCATCAAAGCTCTCTGTAGGCATCTTGAGATATCCATATCACATTTCTAAAGTGTTTACTATCATACAGGTGAGCTAACAAGCTATTAATTTCTCTGAATAAATTAGCATGTAAAGTCTCGTGATACTCTAACAACTCAAAAATATCATTGCCTTTTAATAATAGTTGCTCAATTTTTTTCAGATAAAACATTATAATATATTCTGAATTTTTTCTTTGAATAAATGCCACCTTCATTCATAACTACTATATCCTTGACTTTTTTGGATAGCGCATGCTAGAGTGGAAGAGTAATACATGTTCGGGCTTGTGTAATATTAAATAAAATGAAATATTAGCCTTTTGGCTAATATTTTATTTCTTTGATTTAATGGTTAATTAAACCTATTGGGTATTCATTGCTGTATATTATAGAGAGAAAAAAAAAGAGAGATTCTTTTAAAAAACAAGTTTGGAGGGTCTTCTGTTTTAATTTCTGTGTGATTTGGTTGCTTTTAATGGATGTTATTGGATCCGATTTGTTTAACCTCTTTGGAAAAACTGTTTCCGAATTAAAATAATTGTGACCGCTCATTTGCGTGTTGTTTTCTTACTGATTTCTGAATATCATTGTAAATTTTTGACTCGATGAAACATTTCAAATAATCCTGAAAGGTCAAGATATTCGGATTAGATTGTTGTATTGAAAAACAATTTAGAACTTTATCCAACAACGGCAAGAATGGTGATTATAGGAGCATCGAATAACAGTAACAATATTATCTATCTATATTTCCTGTTAAAATCTTATTAAATGCGCGCGATAAAACGCTCTTAAACGAACTACTTAAGATGTCAAAATTCTGTGAAGGTGCTGGAGTAATCCTTCGTTATGTAAGTATTCCGATTTTCACACTTGTATCCTGCTATTTTTGCAAAAAAGAAAAATAGCCAATAATTCGAGTCTAATTTTCATTTCAGTGTTCATGACACTTATTTATTCAACAGCGGAAAGAAATGTAAAAAGCTTCACTTAAGTAAATGACAAGATGCAGTAAGTGAAGCAACGCTAAAAAAAGAATCGCATTTTTTCTCTATTCGGTATCTTCTTTCGGTTTTTTTTTAAAAATAAATAATATGAAGGAGAATTTTATGTTCACGTTTATTGATCATTACAGAGTGTTAAGTTTTTAACAACCATTTAGAAATCAATAAAGTGGATAAGTGCCACTTTAGTTTCAATCGATCTTCATTCACCCATTAACACGCTACGGAAATTGTTGTTAATGCGCTTTCAGCAGCATCCTTGATTGGCTCTGAAAGGTGTAAGAGCAGCTGTTGATTCTGCTTTGTCAGGTTTTAAGGAGACGTCTCTGTCACGGGATTTCTGTTTTCATTGAACGGAAGAAAACCGATGCTAACTTTCTTTAGAAGAAGATTCTTTTCTTTTCTTTTTTTCCTGAAGCTAATTTTGATCGTTATTCGTATTAAAAATTTTCCGAAATTGAAAAGGTATCGCTGCAGAGAACGAAAATAAAATACGCTGCCTTTTCAGTTTATTGGAGAATCCAAAGTTTAGATACCCGCACTCCTCCCTTCGTAGGCAAATTAAATGTGAGGTGAAGGAGCGAAGTACTCCACTTAAGGAGCGGTTTATTAAGTACGATCATCTTCAGACGAAGGAAGATTTAATTTCTGCAATCGCGGGAACATAACAAGACATCAGCAATTGCACAAACAATCCACTACGGCGTAGAAGACTTTCATGGATGCTAGTGATCTCGGATACGAGCTGGAAAATACGGTTACGGTGGTGAAGGGAATGCAAAGGATGGACGCGAGGAGAACTGGAGGCAGGCCATGCTAAGTTTTTCAGCGCAAAAGTAAAAGTACCCCTTTTTCTAAACGTGGCGGAAAAATAAATGGAGACAGATAATGGATTGAACAGTTCTTGACTCTCAATGCAATTGAGCTTTATCGTCAAAAATGAAGTATCTTCTATTCTGTAAATTTTTGCATCATAATTCACATATGGGCCAAGGGGATGTGCAAGCTTAATACATGAATCTACCAACGGGTTCACCGAGCGGCTCTAAGTAACCTAGAGGAAGGTTGGATTTCAACTCCAGCGGGAATCTAGGTCAGGCGCAGACGAGAGAAGGAAGGACATGTAGGGCTTTCCCTTCAACATGCTATGTAGACAGGGCGTACATATCTGGTTACAAGTAGGTAGGCTGGTAATCCGAGTTTTGGTGGCGGAGGAACCTAAACAGGTCAGCTGCAGCAAACGCAGCTTCGGTTAGAGGAAGCTACTACCAACATGGTTGGTTCTTGGGTTTTATTGGCGCATTAGCAACTAAGGCTATAATGCGCCAAAACCAGGTGAGTACCAACATGGAAACTACCCTGTAAAGTAACCATATCCAAAGAAATCCAAGGATGAGTAAGTAAGAGGAGACTGAACGAACTTGAAAAGACAAAGGTGGAGACAGCTCGTCAGAGGAAGGACCAGTCACAAGACTGAATTATTGGATGATGAATATGTTACAGCTTACTCTGTGTGCTTGTTACAATTAACCCCAAGGTAGTCTACAACAAACTCCGAAGCAGAGGTTAGCTGCCACATCTTCTGAAGATTGTTTTGTGTTAAACAGTATACATATTTGAAAAGACTAGTAATATAACTGTACGAATATAGAAAGTAGAAGCAACAGTATGTAAATAAGCATGGTACTCTGAAAGTTATGCTGTTAATTACTCGAAAGAACGGAGTTCATATAATACACAAAATTATTTCTTCGCTTTAAAAAAAAAACAGAAAGCAGTGAAAAGATTAAAAATTATGTAACTTGATTAAAAATCAAGTTGCATAATTTCTTCGAGTATGTTGGCAATCTTCGTTGATTAATTATTCATAGCTTTGGTTTGGACGGTGATTGAATTTGATATTGGAATATTTTGTAATGATCGAACCGTTTGGAACAATTTAGTTTCATGTGGTGTGCGATTGCTTTTATCATATTAAAATCAAGTTTACATCTTTTACAATAACTGTTTTAAAGAACTGTTAATAATAAAACTAATAATTTTCTCGCTAATCGAAGATTTGAGTAATGGCTTTTCTATTAAACGAAAAAGATAGAATTATTGAAATTTGAAATTTTCATTCAAAGTATTGCAAATGCGAGAAATTTTATTTCTTGCATTGCTAAAAAATAAATAAACAGAAAACGTGCGCATTTTATGAAAACAAATCTTTCAAGGTTTGCTAGTTGAGTCTACGTAAAATTACTACAAACAAATAATGATTTCAGCTGAAACAGCACAAGGGGGATGGCCACAATGACAAAAATAATGCATAACATTTTATGGTGAACGATATATGAGAAAGACTGGATTGTATTTAGTGCTACCATAGCAATTTCAATATATATATATTTTTAATTAATCATCAAATTCTCTATCTAGGTTCTTGTTCTTAACTAACTAAGGGGTTTATAAAATAAAGACATTTAACTAATAATTACATTAACGCGAATGCATGGCTCAATACAATGATACGAATCATTATGTTGAGCCATGCATTCTCCCACGTGGGTAACACAGTTGGTATAATCGCCGTCATCGCCACACTGGGTGGAAAACTACTTGAGTTCGAATCCCGTCAGTGATGTGAGGAATGTTATGGGTGTTTTTCTCACAAGATGATTGAGTTAGTCGATCTTAGGGGAGGGTAGTATGGTGTTTTCTCCGGAAACTCAGATTTTTCGTCCAGCAAATAGCAAATCGACCACACAGCACGCACAATTTATAGACGTATTATACATGGCGCAATATGGCCTAAATTGCTGATGAGCCTAAAAAATCCTACTACAGCAACAACAACAATTATTCGTGAACTACAAAGCGAAAAGTGTGGAGTTTGGTCTCTTCATCCAGAGTATTCTCTTCGAAATTGACTGACCACGGAATACCTTTGTTTTGAAGCACGCTATTTGCGAAATACACTCCCTACCATCAGTAACCACACACCCCTCTGTTGATAGTAAATTCGTATATAGCCCTACTTATGTGGGGCCTTCTTACGAATGATGATATGATCAATTCGTGCTGGAATTAAATCTTGCATTTGCAATCGTGATGCTGTCTCCTCGAAGGCCTACGAGCATATTTGTAGTTGTGGCTGACATGTGGGGAATGTTTAGGACGCATTTCAACGACAATAAAGATCCTTATGTCAATGTGATCTGCAAATGGAAGCAGACTGGTGCTGAAATCTTCATGAAACTATCAGGAAAACCTTCGAAGTTGATAGAACATTATAAGAGAGCACTACAAATAATCTTCCGCTAGGAAAATAGGTATATGTTGTAGCACACTGGCCTTCAGTGAGACGACTGGATTCATCAGCACCAGGACGCTCACATGATATGGATTACCACACGTCTTGCAGCCATCCATAAGCCAATAATCATCCTGAATAATGCGAAGCACTGTATAGCTTGGTGTGAAACGTCTTTCTTGAACTGTAGGTACCAATGGGAAGCTGTGCTTTTTTGAAGTGATGAGTCATGGTGTATGGCCTAACAGTCTGATAGCAGTGTCTGGGTATCACGGATGCACAGAGAACGCTACTTGTCCTGACTGTATCGGCCCGATAATGAAGTTGGCGGAGGAAGCCTGGTCGTCTAGTGCTGTTTTTCAATATTTGGCCTGATACTATTAGTTTGTTTGGACAAAAGCAATAATTCTGTAGTTTATGTAGACGTCCTGGACAATAATCCGTTATCCTGTATCTTCCTGTATGCCTGTATCTGCAGGGAAACGCTCTGTGTCATACTGCCCGCGTTGTGGTGGACTGATTGGAAGACTTTAGCGTGAAAAACACCCATAAAATTCCTCACATCACCGACGGGATTCGAACTCAGGTAGTTTTCCACCCAATGTGGGGATGAACTGGCCAGCTTAGAAGCCTGACATCAATCCTACATGTATGCATCTTCGGTAAGATGATACTTGCAACGGCAGTTCAACTCTGCTAATCAATCCTATAAACTGTCATATTAGGGCTGCCCGAAAATGAACTCACATGCTCACGTACAATATATCCATGAATTCAGTGTGTTCTCTGCTCGATTAGCCTGTTTTCTGGATGAAAAAACCTGAGTTTCCAGGTATATAATACCTTGCTACTCAGCCACGAAGTGAAAAATTCCTAAAAAGGGTCTTCTTTTCTCTGACAGGATTCACACTAGGACCTTTTCCATCCTGTGTGGGGAGGACGATGTACTACATGCTCGGACATAGTTCTATAGAGAACTCTGAAATTAATTGTATCGTCCGGGGTGTGTGTGTGTGTGTGTGTGTGTGTGTGTGTGTGTGTGTGTGTGTGTGAAGAGATTCCTTAAAAACAGCTGAACAGTTCTCCTCCTTGAAAGCCGATTGGTGGACAATATCGGAGGACATTTAGATAAAAGACTGGCGGAAAGTGTTCTTCCACGGAGTCTAGAGGCTGTCATAGCGGCTAAAGGTTTCAGTACATTATTAGTTTTCCTCTAGCCCTCGTGGGTAGCACAGTTAGTATAATCATCGTCTTCTCCACAACGGGTGTAAAAGACCTGCGTTCAAATTCCGTGAATGGGCTGGAGGAATTTTTGATGGGTCTTCTTCTCAACGTGGCAAATTTAGTCTGTCTCAAGCGAGGGTAGCTTGATTTTTCCTCCCGGAAACTCGCGTTTTTACCCAGAAAACTGCAAATTGGCCACAGAATACACAGATATGTTATATACGATACAATCTGGCCTAAAACCTTACAAGAAGCACCTGATCTAGTCGAGTGTTTAAAGCTGAAGTACAGTGGCATACGCGTTTCAGTTAATCTTGATTCGAGTTCACATAATTGCTAAATACAATAATGCTCTTGTAACCTCCTTCGGTGCCACATAACGGAACCAGTTTGTACATAATCAATATAATGGCATCGCTGTTTGTTGGAATAAGTACAGGTTCAATTCTCGTTACAGACACGCCCAGATCACTTTATTGCTAATTAATCAATATTATATAACACTAGTTACTGTTATGAATAGAAAACTGTAGATGACAGATGGTAGAAATACTATGTTTGAGCCTATTTCCAACGTTGTACAATAATAGTTACCCGTAATGATAAAAACATCGTATCCTTACATATTTCCATTCTTTATTTAGATATTTGAGTGACCACAGCAAAGTGATATTGAACAGGATTTCCTACAGCATGAAAATATCATTTCTATAACCCCCATCTCTTTCCTTATGAATCTTTTGTACTACGGTAGAATTTGTTATTTGTGCTACTCACAAACTCATAATAGACAAACGATTTCTGAATAAACGATACCCAACTTTGTACCGTGAAAGCAAAACAGATCTCTTACAAACGATTTTCCTGTTATAAATAAATTAAATGATGCTAATCGAAACTGACGAGGGGATCGGTACACTTTAGCTATTATCGCCCTTCATTATTCGGCGATGTCGCAACTAGAGTTTGTTGGTGGTTGAAGATTCGATATTTTGGAAGAGCTTTTCTATATTTAATAACGAATGAAATTTCATTGGCTTATATTATATAAAACTTCACAAGATATTCAAGAATATCCATGAAACAATTCACATTAATAAATCCAATGCGTCATCTAATTCGTCAATAATTGAATTGATCCAAGTATTGATTTGTTGTTGAATTCGATTCTCGCTACAGTTTCGATGGAACATTTCCATTTTCTTTCTTAAGTTAGTCTATACGAATAACTAACTGGATGCATCGATCACAGCGTCTGATTCTAAATTTACTTAAATGCATAACTACCGTAAAAGTTTAAGGAAAGAGCTTTTGCTCTCCTAAGGGTGACGTGGTCTCAGACAGTTTTTAGCCTATGCAGTGGGACCAACTAATGATATTACCAACAAAAATTTGAAATGGGAAGAATTGAAGGAAATACTCGCAGAAGCTAGGAGGTTTTTCATACCAATTAAGAAATACAGTTAAAATGCTTAGATCTAAACGGATGTAAAATGAACTCATGAGACTTGTGACAGAGAAAAAATGCATGCAAAAAAGCAGTAAGGATTTCTTTGCTTATATTAATAATAGATAAATGGGGTTGAATCACATTGTTCACTTGATGTCGATGGATTTACTGTTGATGATCGTGCCCAGTTTTGTTTTCTTACAAACTGAGTAGATATTTTGTATCTACATTCATAGTTGAAGAATTCTTCAGGGGATGCCAGAAGTTTATTAAACGCTAACAGGGAGCTCAATGAATTTGTGCTAACTGAGAGGAAAGTGCGGAAGAGAAATTGAAGTTTAGTATAATAAAGGCGCTTGGGGCGGATGAAATCTATCCAGTTATATTAAGAGAGACAGCAAAGGAGGTGAGCAAGCCCTTAGCTATAATTATCAGAATATCTTTGGATTCAGGTAATCCCTCTGGGCTGAAGATGCACAAATGTATCCTCAATTCGCAAAGGGTATCAAAAGGTGACAGGAGTAATTATAGACCTGTTAGCTGAACTTCTGTTCCAAGGAAAATAATGGAGTCACTGAAGAAGTAATGCACGATCACCTAGACAGAAATTTAGCTATATTTACAGTAACAGCGTTGCTTTTTAAGGATCGATATTGTCTAACCAATCTGATTTGGCATTATGATGTAGTAACAAAGGAAGTGGCTGCAAAAAATAATTTTGATATCATATAGTTGGATTTCAGGAAAGCTTTTGATACTGTTGCAAATAAAAGATTCCTGTACAAATTGGAGCAGTGTGGCATTAAGGCCAATTTATTGCTCTGCATAAAGAGATAGTTGAGTGAGAGCAGACAGACGGTGTTTATTAACGGATACAGCTATTCATGGAGTAATGTTATTAGTTTGGTCCTCCAGAGTTCAGTACTTGGCACATTGTTGTTTTCTGTATTAATTAATAATATTGTTGAAGATATATCAGGCTTAATGTCTAAGTTTTCACACACTATAAAGATTGGGAGGGTGGTTGGTAACAGTAACCAAGCTAAGCTACTGCAGCAAGATTTAGAAAATTGGCAGATGGGCTGAGAAATGGCAGTTGAAGTTTAACATCGAGAAATGAAATCCCAGATTAACATACCAATTGTATGGAATTGTACTCAGGGTAGTGGAAATGAAAGAGACCAAGGGTAATTGTGCAGTCAGTTATGAAATTCTCTGAGCTGTGCGGGCAGGCTACCTGGACATCTCATTTCGTTTTGTCAGTGGCATATAGGAACTTTTTAGCAGGGATAAGGAGGTGATTATCCCATTGTATAAGTCAATGATTAGGCCACATCTTCACTTTCTAACTCTTTATAAAATGAAGCTTCCATACAGGTCTGGAAGCTTCATTTTAGAAAGGACGCTGAGAAGGGCATCCTTCCTAAAAGGGTGAAAAGAATGGAAGGGTGGTCTTACTAAGAAAGCGTCTATTTCTGCAATTTGCAGCGTCTGGAGACTAGGCATCTGAGAGGTGATCTGATTGAGGAGTTCAAGGCTCTGAATGAATTAAGCAAGCTCAGTATTGATGAGATTCTTCCTTTTGCTCAGCCTACACACATGAGGTGGTATAGATTCAAATTGAGGAATGATGGTTGCTGGACAGAAGTGAGGAGGTTTGCCTTCAAATAGCGGGTGGTTAAATGTTGAGACAAACTTTCATCAGTTGTTGTGGAAGTTGGTAATTTGAATAAATTGAAGGAAAAACTTTATAAATTACTGGAGGGGAGGGACAAATTACGCGGGAAGTTAGATAGTTTTTTTTTTGCCAATGCTTTCTAAGCTTGCTTTCTTGCATCATTTTTACTACTAATACTAACACTAATAGATCTTCCTTAATTGTGCAATAGAGGTGTGAGATATGTAACGGCGGCTTTATTGATTAGATCTTTATCCGGTTACTTGGGTTTTAATGCAATTACTAATGTTTCTTAATCAGGGGTACTTCTGCAATTTCCTTATTGCCACAACAAGATTAATTTCCTTCTTCGTTTAAGGCTCCATGTTGTATTTTATTTAAAATGTTCTGAAAATAACTTAATTATATTCTAAGAATCATGAATGCTGTAAATACGGTATTTTTAATTCCCTGAATACAATAGCAAACCCCTTAGAGTCGCTACTCTTGATATTCATCAATGAAATAAACTTTGATGTAGCTGTGGCAATGGTACATTGCACTCTGTACACATGCATATAGCGAGGGCAGCCCGATAGCACCTGCTATACTTCATTTATACCAAAATCAAAACAAAACGATACACAGCTTTTATTACTACAGCATTAACTATATTATTTTTGTACAGCCATAAAAAACACGGCAAACCCATAAAAAAAACAACATTGTCTTTCAAAGGAAAATGAGTCTGACCACTTACTCATGAAGGCTGCTTAAATAAGACTCATCCTGTATAAACTGTAAGCATGCAAACATATAATTGTGCAGACTCATAGTAACTACAAAGCTTTTGTGGTTTTTGTTGTGCATTATAAATATATTTGTATTTCAATAAGAGCTGGCACATTTATGTGCTAGCAAATGCACTTGAAATTTCTTGAGCCATAGCATCCGTACCATACATTTAGGTTTTTCTCTATTCCCTCATTTAACTTCTTGTAATAGCTGTTAACTAAACTAGAAAGAAACATTTCTGAGTTTCCTTTGGTGGATAATCACAAAAAATGATCCAACTGAATAGTACTTTTCACGCTTGATTACAATATGAACAGAAAAACCAGGCCCTGTGCATATAATAAACACCGAATTTACTCCACATAGCTTAGAAAAACACTAAGAAACTATCTCATCTGCTGTCCACAGCTCTGAAAGTGCCATTTTTTGTTTTTTTTTTTGGATTCATTACAACGTTTAAGCCGTGGTATCCGAAGATTAGCCTTTTTACGCAAGGATTATTGCATGCGGGCCGGCTAATGAGTTCTCTGCTCCACTAGAGCTTTTTAAATTGTGCTGTTTAACTGCAAAACTAATGCACAACATCTTTACGCCCTACACGTTTCCTCGTTTTTCTGGTCACAAAGGAAAGAATTTGATCTTTTAATTATCTCGGATCTTAAAACTGGGCTGCAGTTTGAGGAATATAGGTTTTTTGGTTGTTCTAAAATCTAGCCAAACAATCTAGTATTGAAAAGAAAACAATATATATATTCGTGGCATTTAATTCATCTGTCTTGTTTGATGTCTAGGGTAGTAAACCTCTTACACATAAGGCTATAGACGGATCGAAAGAACAACACTCTTTTCTTTGAGGAATTTAATTAAATCCCCAAGGCGTACGATTTAATCCTGTGACTAACGTTTGCTGCATAAATACCAGAGGTTGATAGTCTCCAACCAGTTCTCTATTTGAAAGAGAGATAAATTCTATATGGCGCAATTAAGGAATAAATGAACACGTTCCTCTGTTTCTCAACAAAAGTATTTAAACAGACTGTAATCTTAAAGAAAGAGTAAATATGGAAAGAAACGTTCAAATAGATCATTTGTTATTCGCGAAAAATTTTCTCAAAGTTCAGCATGGAAGAATGGCCAGAGGTATTAAGAAACAATTTTACGATAATTACTTGTGTTTCATTAAATCGAAATGAAACATTGTTGGGAAGTTCACTAGAACAGGACGTGTGGTTTATTAAACTGGAACAAGTTAAGTTTCTGTTTTTTGAAGAATGCTATTATCTGAAGTTGTCGATTGAATGAGTTTCTGTTCTCAATTACAGCAGAAATTGTTATCCTTCGAAGATTAATTAATGACCGAAAGAATCCAACTGTGTGACTTAAATTTACCTGGTGAAATATTTAAAGAAGTAAAGGATTATCATTATGTTTTAAATATGTTATTTAAATTGGTTTGACTTCTCTGGTATAATTATTGTTTATTAATTTTAAGATAAAATTATTTATTGATTTATCGTGAATTTAATAGTGTTTGCTCAGCTTTTGTGAAAATCAGTTCATTATCAAAAATTACTATTTTTATTATATTATATTAAAATTTTTCTACGTGTTCTAAGACCAGATTTTCTGCTTGCAGGATGAAAAATCAGAAGGAAGCTCACATTCCCTGGATTTATTAAATTTTTTTCTCAGCTTGAAATATTCGTTTTTGTTATTTTAGCTTTTTAATTTACATTATTTATTTTTGCAGTGTCAGGCGTGTGAATACGACACGAACAGAGCCGGTTTTAGCGCGAACAAACCAGATAATTTCCCGGAACTGACAATATTTTGGATACTGAGAAATTTTTCGATCTACTCTGTATGAAAATTCGCATTGATCAATGGGAGAAAGGTCGGCTTGTGAAAAAGTCAAGGGGAACATGGCCTCATGAAAGAAGCTTCTCGTGCAATAATATATACAGTATATAAATTGTTATATTTTAATATAACAATTTGAATTGTTATATTGTTATATAAATTGTTATATAATTGTTATATAAATTGTTATATTTTAATATAACAATTTATGTAATGCGTGGACCGAGAAGATATTTATCTTGTTATGGTTCTCCAGTTTTACTGACCATGAGTATTACAAAGAATACATTGCATTCATCACAGTGTGCATTCAAATGTTCATTACTAATAATTGAAAAATAACATAAATTGTACCTTCCGTGCTGTTTTTTTCTTTTCTAGATTAGACTCTCTTAATCTTCCAATCAGAAAATCGGTTTTTCTTTTTTGCTGCTGTCATATAAAGAGAGAAGCTGTCCTTAACGTTCCCCCTTCCCCAAGAAAAAAACACTGAGTTCATTTTACCATGTCTAATTTACCTCAGGAAGCACCCTGCTGACTCATTGTTTCCACCCTATGAGAAGACTTTGATGTCAGTACTATTGGTGAACTTTTATGCCCCTATTGCAATCTACTTTCCTTCGGAAAACATTGAAGCTATCTCGTCATTGACTTAGCCTCTTTTCACTTTTGGTCCAAAGCTTTTCTTTTAGGAATAGAGAACTACTCTCTTTTAATGGAGGCATTTTTTATTTCCTTTTGATTTGATCATACTGACGTTTATACCTCAACTAGTAAATATCTGCATTATACCATTAATTATTTATCCTGGTATTATTTATTAAATATTTCACTTGCAGACATTAAGGTTTATTTACCATACTTCTACAGTACTACGAGTAATAGGCCTGTTATTCATACGTTTCTTATTAACTGACCAAATGGATTGTTATTCATAAGATATTTTGCGTAAACTTTGTTTTTAAAACTAATAACCACCAGGAAAGAAGAGTTTTCAACTTCATTTTTATTGCAATTTCAGTAGCAATGATTTAGGCAATTTTTGTGACAAAGTATGAACTTAAAAAAAATGAAAAAAGTACCATCAAAGAAGACTAATATTTTAATTTTTTTTTTTAGTTTCGTTTTGTTCCGGATTGGAAAAAAATGTCACATATAAGGGGTGGCCAGAAAATAAATAAGTTAAAAGTGAAATTACCGATTAAAGAAAGTTGAAACTGTTTTATTCAGAAGCAGCCATTAAAAGTTTGTTCTTAATATTGTATAAACTATATTTTTAATAAAGGTCCATAAGGTTTTATGATTTTAGACATTACTGGTCACTAAGAGAGAAAAAAAAAGTTCGATTATAATACGATATTTCGATAACAACATAATTAAAAAAATATTATGTTTATTTTAAATACTTTATTTTTTTAAGAAATATTTATCTTAAAATATTTAAAGAGTCAATAAAATTTTTCAAAATGGTTTCTTAAAAATCATAAACAAGCGACACTTCTATCACTAAGACGAGTTCTTTACTTGGTTATAAATAAGCCTGTTGCAGAAAAGGCTCTTTCTGATTCAACAGAAGTTGGAGGAATGATTTTCAGTGCATTAAATAGATTCATATGTTTGAAGGTTTCCTGTTGTCTGAATAATAACAGTTCTTGTTTTAAATGCTTGTTTAAACTCTGAATCTGACAGGAAAATGTTAACCAATGCATAATTTTTGTCTTTGATTACATTGCTGCTTATAATTTGTATGCTATTATAATGGATGGCACACTATGACCATAGTTGCCGATGCGCCTAATAAATCCCTAAACAAACAATTGTAATGGATTGTATAATTTCCCGACTTACTTCGTCTTCTGAATGTGAAGAGCTAGATTGTGATTCAACTTTCTTGGAAAGCCTCGACAATGTCATCTTCACCGAATCAAATAATGATTTGGTAGGCAAACCAGGAGTATCTGCACAATATCCATATTTTCCCCAACGTTTAAATACTGAATTAGCCCAACCAAAGTAATATTTATTCTTTCACTAATTCTCTGTATTAAAAAGTTTTTAATTTTCTTGTAGTTAGCAAAGTTGCATCACGGTTACACTACCGTGAGGGCCATCAAATTCTTCATTAGTTAGAAATTGCTTTTCTTTAATATCAATCAAGGCTTTGGCAGCTGCTGATCGTACATATCTAAAAATTGTTGAAACATTGCAAGAAAACAGGTATCCTTTTCATGAAATAGAGTACTCATTCAGTAAGAGCATAACGTGTTCGTATTATGCATACAAAAGTTGGTGGGAAGATACCTAGGGACGCTGTATATGCACATGTGAGTGCAAGAATGGACAACCAAAAATTTAAGTGACGTTGAACAGTGCATAGTAGTCGGCACCCAGTCCCAATGAGTTTTGTGATATATATCGGGCCTCTTGATACCGGTGGAGCAAAATTTGGATTGCACAAGTTATTTGGAAAATTGTTTCGGATCAAGTGCATCTCAGCATGGCTGCAGTGGATCCATCCACTAATGAACTCATCCAAAAGGTTAATGCGCCATGTCACAAAGAAAGAATTCTAAAATTTTACAAAAAGGTTCCAGGAATGTGAGCTCGTTCCGCATTTCTCACGTTCTCAATCAGTTGAGTGACTGTCGGATGAGGAGGAACGAGCTGTTCGAAGTAGAGACCCAATACCATCCAATTTTCCACCAATGCGGGAAGTAATTGAGCCAACATGGATCAGCATACATGTAACATGCTCTTTAAAGGATTTATTTTTTGAGTTCACCGGAAGCTATTGTGAATTTGTAGTTTAAAATTATAGATATTTATTTCTTTTGGGAATTCATAACTGATGATCAAAGTTTCTGGAGCATTATTTGAATTATACGAATCTAAAACGAAACCAGCATATCCTGTCATTATTCTTTTTCACTTTTAATGAAATAATAATAAAATATTTTAATTAATTTTAAATTAATTAAAGGTTCTTCACAAGGATTAGTACGATTGCTATATTTCCTATTTTGGGATAGCAACCTGAGCTGCTTTGCCAAAGCTAAATAATTGCATTTAATACTGTTTATTTTAAATATT
Organism: Mastigoproctus giganteus; assembly: GCF_048544385.1. NCBI lineage: Eukaryota > Metazoa > Arthropoda > Arachnida > Uropygi > Thelyphonidae > Mastigoproctus > Mastigoproctus giganteus. Next base: position 63,083,083 of record NC_143577.1, read on the forward strand.
AACAGTTGCTGTAAACATCAAGTAAAAATCCAATGGAAAAGAACTTTTGGTACCACAGTTGGTTACGCGACTTGTGATGTTCTGACGTAACAGAACACCGGTAAAAACCAGAGAAAGAGGAGACTTCTGCTACCATCCAATAAGCAGTAAGTCAGTGTTCCTGGCAGTTCCGAAGATGACGAGTCTATATTGATTTCCTCCCTGATTTCATTAGTCACCCGGGGCGAGATTGTACCTCATATGAAATCTCTGTCCAGAACTGTTAACTGCACGACGCTGTAATATTCTTTTCTTCACCAACATTAAATAAAAAAAGAGAAAGGTTTCTCAATATTCTTAAATTAAACTTCCAACATTACAGAAAAAAAAAGGTTTACGATCTACCATTGCTTTTGGTAAAATTTCTGCACCCCATTTATTAAATATGTTATTAAAATGCTAATATTTCTGTTTTTATTGTAATGTCTTTCTTTCAAGAAATTGTTATGGATTTAAATTAAAAAGTATATACCGTTTTTAAATATTTAAGAAGTACACGAAACTGGAGAATTATTAAAGGAGTTTAATATTTAATAAAATAACTGTGTTAGCTATATTACTAAAATAATAATCCCGAAAAGACAGAAATGTATTTGAAAATTATTATTATTTTTTCCCCACGAATCATTCTTCAGTTTCGAAATTTCTTATTAATTTCTGTGCCTCGGATTTTCAGTTCAAGGTAAGAATAAGATTTTTTTTTTCTTGAAGGATGACAATATTTATCCACAACAAAAGACATCCTTTCTACGTTATTCATAAATTCGGAATTAGTGGATACCGCACTTCTTTAATCAATTGTGTTGTGTTAAAAAGCAGTTTGTCAAATTAAAGAACCTTGCAATCGGATTTCAAAAAACAGGGTTTTAATCATTACGAGTTCAACCCTTTACTTATAAAGAAATTATACAAATAAAAGTATGAATATGACTCCATTTAATGTGTGGTATAAAGTTCAAGAGAGAGTATTTCGAGAAGGAGGAATCCACAGAAGATTCAGATGATGGCGTCTCGCATATTACCATCCACGAATATTAATAAATAAATATATCTTTATTGCACAGTGGCTGTTCTGTAGAAATACCCTAGAGGACAGTGCAATTTAAGGATGACAGTATTGATTAATTAAAATATATGACAATCTTAAAGTCAAATCAAAAATCATTATAACGTTATTATTTTTAAAATGAAAGAAATAAAATAATGAGAATTAAAATTAATTAACTACACCCAAAATTTTTAATGTAATACAAAAATTTGGGAACACTAGGAAAGAGAAAGTTGGAGTAATATGTCAACTGGGAATGTGGAGAAGCTGAAGGGATTCAAGACGAAAAAGCCCCTAGGTGTTCAGACTCAGCCTCATAGGAAAATTGCCCATGCAGTGTAAATGGGCGGCTTGGAAGACACATGGTGTCTTGTCCCATGGTTTATACGAACCTTTCCAAGTCAGCAGAAGGACGCCACGATAGCTAGACTTTGTGTTAGATCGTATCTGGAATATTGTATTCAGGCCTAGAGACCGCACCTAAAAAAAAAGACAGAACTTCTGGAGAGGATTCAAAGGAGTGGCCAGTTTAGTGATGACTGCAAATGGATGCGCATAAAGATAGGCTTAGAAAGTGTGGACAACGAAGTTTGACAGCTGCATATATAACGGGAAACCAGATTTAGGTGTATAAAACGCTGAAAGGATCAAGTAAAGTGAATGACGAATTTGCTCATTATAGGTAAAAAAGAATCAGGATGCACATATATAAAATTACAGGGAATAACAAGACCCCCATCCATAAAAATTGAATTATGGCCATCGAGTTCTAAAACACTGGAATAAGTTACCTCACAAGGTGGCAGAGGTAGTGAGTCTGGAGAAATTTAAAGCAAAATTATTGGGAATGGGAACAATATGAATATTCTGTTTTTTTTTATATTTATTATTGTTGTTATAAATCCTTTCTCCTTATGGGATTTTTTCCGTACCAAGTGCACTGAGTGGTTTGTTGTGTCCTGTCACTATCATTACTGTTACTGTTGGTCGAGAAACACTTATTGTCCTACAGGTGTTCAGCATTGCGACTTACTGGAGTCCATGAAAGTGTTATCTGGGAGGCCTATTGTTGCTAAGTTCTTGTATAGACTCTTTGGCACCATGTGGGTGCTTGACATGATGATCGGGATGACCATTACTTGTTCCATATATCCTTGACTTCCTGCCTTAGGTCTGAATACTTCCTGATCTTTTCCTCGTATGTTTCTTGGAGGTTACTGGTATTGGGCACCCCTTTGTCGATCAGGTAGGTAGCCATTTCCTACTTGTCGATGAGGGTTACATCTGGTCTTTTCCATCATTATAACAGTCCCAGTATAGTCTGTGAGCAGCTGTCTCTCTAGTACGGCCTGAGGCTCGTGCTAGCTTCTGCTGTGTTATCCTAGCCAGTCATGTCTGTGAGTGTAATCCGTCTGAGTGATCACCATACATCCTGCTGTGATGGGCTGGAATGTTTCCGGGGCCAGGCAGAATCATCGACATTCGGTATCTGTTATTCCGATGTCCTTAGCGATGTATTTCCTGTAGTTCTTAGCGTTGATTACCTGTCCTTGGATGGTGAGCATGAATCCTTGGGTCTCGGGAAAGAGCCTTTCCTTTGTGAGGCGAGCGTTGGGGCCATCTTATCTATGTAGCTTTGATGGAGGTCACTGTAGTGTCTGCCATGGAGTGTCTTTTTCGCCCATCTTTCTGGCTTTGTTTCTTCTGCCTGTGTCAGTGTGGTCTCCTTGTTGAGGCGTTTGACTACTTTTCTTATGGCTTGGTATATTGGCGCTGCTTTTTCCTGGTAGTAATCGAGCAGGTTCTTAATCGCTTTCTTCTCTTGTTCATTGAGATCAGTCAATCCCCTCCCTCTTTCTTTACGGGCTGTGGTCAGTCTCTCGATTGCCGACTTCGGGTGGCGTTGGGACTGTTGATCCTCGTTATACTGGTCAATCTCTTAATCTCCTCTAATTCGGCGGTAATCCAATTTATGTTTCCGGAGCAGGGCGTCAGTACTGGGATTGATTAAGTGCGTGAGTGCTTAACTGCGTAAGTGGTCAGAATCTTGTACATCGTTGAAAGACCATGTTTCCGCCAGTCAGCTTTGATTTTAGCAGGCTTTTTAATTTCACGGCTTTACTCAGTCAGGCAGGCCTTGATCTCCTTGGGTTCTAACTGGTGAGCCTGCGTCACTCCCAGATATTTGTATGTCTTTCCCTCTGTGATGGCTTCAATCTCTTCACCGGTTTTCAGCTGGTAGTATCGCCCGAATATGTCCTTGATGCAATTCATGTTTCTTGTATTTTTGTAGGCCAAATTGCATCCAGATGTCAGTGCTGAACCCTTCTGTAATCCAGAGTAGCTGTTGGAGTTGATTCTCAGTTGGGGCATAGAGTTTTTCATCCATGTACATCAGGTGAGAGAGGGTGTACAGGTTATCTTCCCTTCTTTTAGGGTATACCATTACCTGCCCTTATTGAGCATGGTGGACAGATCCAAAGTGGGCTCAGGACATCTCGCTGGAGATTCCTTTTCTTGTAGGTATCAGTCTGGTCGTGATATTTTTGACCTTGATGGTGGTCAACCCTTTTTTCCATGCTTGCTTTTAGGAAGTGCGTGAGGGCGAGTTGACTTTGTAGATCTTCAGTCAGCTATTGGGCACGGAGTCGAAGGCCTTGTCGTAGTCGATGTGAGTAGTGTACACGTTGCGGGGCTATTTGTAGGCTTGCTCCATAAGTGCAGCGTTAGACAATTTCACTTGCATCCTCTGCTCATCTGCCTACATCCCTTCTACTGTTTGGCCATGAGGTTCTGACAATGGTTTGGTATCTTCTTAGTTATGCAGGTGGTCAGGACCTTGTACATTGTTGAGAGACAGGTGACTAGTATGTACTTTGTTGGATTTGTGGTTTCTTTGCCCTTAGCCTTCAAGTAGGTGATTACTTGAGTCAAAGACTCTGAGATTATGTCAGAGTGCCTTATTACCTGGGCGAACTGTTCTGCTGTGTTCTTGTGCAGCTCAATGTTTTGTAATGGTAGTTGTGGAGGTTATCTATTCATGGGGTTGACCAGTTGTGGGACTTCCTCATTGGGGCTGTTGTACTTCTTACCGAATCTCCCATTATGTCATCTCATGTACGTTCTTGGTTTCTTTCCTGTCTAGATCTATTCGGGGTGGAGAGCACAGCCCTTATGGCAAGCTATATTTGTCGTTTCAACGAGAAACTGACATTAGCGACAGAAAAGTTGAATGTATTTCACATTGGTCTTTCCCGTTTTTAATTATTCAGTCGATATTTGGACTAACGCTAGTAAATCTGATTTTCATACATTAAACTCGTTTGATTAAAATTATCCTTGGCTAAGATACCTATTCTAACCTGAAAAGAAGAAATATGAAAGTATAATTAAAATTCAAAATTCTTTCCTTTGCAGAAATAAAGACTCAGTTGATTTATAAAACATACAAATGCAGTTGACGAAGTTGTCAGAAATTTTAGTTGTAGGTTGCATACCTTCCTCTTCCAAGGCTGAAGTATTTAATGGCACCAAATGAATATGGTGCTAAACATTCCAATCTGATTATCAATGAGATGTTGCCAAAACTAAACTTTAAATATAGATCAAGGCTGTTGACCTCAGAACTGTAATTTTGGTTAATGACGTATCTAAATCATTGTGTAATAATACGCAGGGTAATTTTGTTATCTCTACTTTATTGGAATGCTTAATAATTTTAATAATGGGTCATAATGGGAAATATCAAACAATAATAAAATTCAATTCAGGAAATGTTAAAATTAGATGCTGGTAGTATGCATATTTCATATAGGGCATAATATTGTCGTGAGAAAATCAGTCCAGGGTTTTCACCTGGACCCTACACGGCCTATAGGCCCATTTGTTGTTAATTGCAGTATTTGTGTCTGTAATTTTTATTCTTCACAAAGTTATGGGGAACAGCCCGAGTTGCAACAATTGGAAACTTCTATCTTGGTAGGAATTGATAAAGGAGGACGAGTAGTTGTTGTTATTTTGGTTTTTAGGAGCATTATCAACTAAGGTCATATTGCTCCAGGGATATGCGGTGATCATTCCCTAACCTTTCCGCATCCTCCGTATTTGGTGGTCACGGGCTCGAACCCCGGTCTGATCAAGAACCGTGTACTACTCACTGCTGCTCCTGCCCACCTGGCTACGGAGGTGCCGGGACGAGTAGTGTGGGATGCGCTGATAGTTCCATGGAGGAGTGTAGGTTAAATTACGGTACTCTTCAGCGTATCCTCCATTTTTGATATGGTTCATATCCGTGTTGCGTATATGTAGTTGTTTGTAAAAGTATGAATTCACTGGTCGCTTTTCACGTTGACCCTGGCTGAAAATCTCTGAAAAACTCACGGGGAACCTTACTCCCTGCCTCATGAGATTCACTAACTACAACCAGAATTGAATAAGACTTTAAGAATTCCTCCATTCATCGGCGGAAATCGAATCGGGACCTCTCCAAATGAGTGGCAAGCTGCATAATCTCGTGTCGACTTAGCTACCACGGAGGACAGCATGCAGTGACTGGACACAGAAAGTTCAAGAGAGAAATCTGTTTTCCGTCATCGACCAATGGCTTCTCTCTCTTATCGCAGAAAGCGGTCATCCTGGAAATCTGTAACTTCAGGCTTTCCTCGAAATTGCTTAAGTTTAATTCTATGTGATATTGCCCATATGAAAATCACTCCATAGTAAAACCCATCTAATGCTGACAAGTCTCTGGAACTAAGACAGGCGGACTAACGTTATCTTCCCAGAGATGTGCTAGATTTTTTTCCTGAAATTTATTCTCGAATTGCTTTTATACGAAGAGAATAACAAACCTGAAGGGATCTGAATATGAGATCAAAATAAGAGAACTGAAGGTCTCTTATTTATTTATTATTATTATTTTTTTTTGAATGTCATTCAAGCTAACTTTCAGGTTGAACTCTTACCTTATATAAGACCTTCACTTTGACTGTACTATACAAACATTCTCTTTTTGAACAAGGTCTGTTGGGTTGGCTGGTTTCTCCACAAATCAATATCAATGTCCACATGGCACGAAGCTTGAGAACAGAACTAAGAAAGCAGTTAGCACTTTCCGATTCCTTGATAAAACCCACACTACGAATGATTTAATATACAATAAAATCATGGATATTCCCGGCTGTGGAAAGTATCACGTTCGTGCTGTTGTTGAAGCAGTCGAAGAGGTTCATAATTGAACACACAGTCTGAAGTCGCATTTACTTTAACAAATGGGAAAACAAGGGAGCCTTCTTCAAAGGAATTACGGGCAACTTTAATTTACTAGAAAGCAATTTTAGCATCTAAAACTAAAGTCTCTTGATAGCTCGAAGATTAAAGGGGCTGATATAGATCAAATAGACAATCCAGAAGTTAAAAGTGGTTGAATTTACGGATCGAAGTACTTCAATTTTATTTTAGATCCGAAAGTTGGTCAAATCTACCTTTTAATACCAGATAGCTTTAAGAAGTGAGACTCTACATTTACACAAAATTATTTTTAGGGTTTAATTTGGACTCAGACAGGATACCCAAGAACATTATACCAATTCTTCGTCTAAGATACAAAGTTGAAATAAAATTTCGTTTTAACTCTGTTAATAAACAATATTAGTATTCCTTGATAACAAAGGAACATCCCCCGAAAAGTTGAATATTTATTAATCCATAAAGATTAATTGCATGACCTTTCAGAAAGTAGCTTAGACGTGTCATTGAATAATATTAAAGGTGCGAATTGCTTTTTGTCTTAAAGAATCTCTCTCTCTCTCTCTCTCTCTCTCTCTCTCTCTCTCTCTCTCTCTCTCTCTCTCTCTCCGTAACATCTTGATTCGTATGATGTAATGCATTCGGAATCAGCGAGGGAGTCTGGCACGACTGCTGTCTGGAAACTCACGAGAAAGTAGCAGAAAACTAATAGAACGTATGTTAGGTGGCGGCGGCATGAATAATTTTAAAGAATATAGTCTGCGTGCTCCGATGACCTGTATCGAGAAGAATAAACTACCTAGGAAGTGCAGACAGGAGAAAGTTAATGCTGTTTGTCAGCCCCAGAAGTACAAAGCTGTTCATGTTAATGCCAGAAAGAAATAAAAACAATGTGAGAACCACGTTTTTTCAAAGATGAATAAAGCATAAGTTCTTCCATAAGTGTGCAATTAAACCACGTTTCACTCTTTATTACTTGTTTATAATCTAAATCTTTTATGATCTTAAATTTTCATAATAAGAAAGAAAGAGGAAGTAATCATTTTTGTGTATATAATGAATGAGTAGTACATTATGTGTAAATTATACAGAAGGCGTAGATTTTAAATGAAACGTGAAAATTAAATATTCATAGTTCTCTTTCTGTAAAGTCTTCATATCTGCTTAACGTTGTGAGTGTCTGTGCACTTTAGATCGTCTTTGATACGTTTAGTATCCATTCCTTGGTCTAAACCACAAGCTTTGTTAACTATTCCCTGAAAACTGCCAGTGTTTAGTGAAATTTCTATAAGAACGGTATCGTCTTATGAAGGACGTGAACAGTGTATTTATTTTACATGTACTATACAAGTATTTAGCGATATTGAGTTTAGAGTCAATCCTTGTTATCTTCTGTAATAAATTCAATATATATGAAAGTAACAGAAGATATTTCTATGACATTCATTCCCTCTGTATATATTCTTTGATATGTTCCTGATATACTTAAATGATCATTTTAATTTCAACTAGCTATACTGTTAAAATGTTTAGCTCTGTGGAGTTGTAGATCAAGCTATATAAGAAGCACTAGGGACACACTCACACATGTAGAAAGGATGGATTTTGAATGAATTGCTTTCTTCTTCTCTGAGAAATTTGGAATAACCAGAAATGCTTCCTAGAATTCTAGATTTGAAATCCTCCTGTAAGTTTAACAGGGAAAGATTTCATGAGGCTTAAGTCCTGATTGAAAAAGAAGCCAACAATTGTCGAAAGTGTTCTCTTTAAAATGTTTTTGTTTACAGAAAATGCAGGGAAGATGGATTCTTCACACAAATACAGAACCTCGGTTAACAAACAGGAAAATCGACCAAAGAATGCGTGCAAATACAAACACAGTATACTGATGCCTCACAGCCTTTATTGCTTTTACTCTTGAAACACACACCGCACAGAAGCACCAGAACCCCATTTTTAATGAACTTTAGGAACAATAAGTTCAATAAATTTATTAGATGCTTTTCTCCAATTTATGAATATCTTCGTAATGTATATTTTTTTCTGAAAATTTTCATTAAAGATTTTCTAAACAAAGTTCAGGGTAAAATTACTCCAAAAACGATATGAACACATACAAAATGACTTACAACACCGACCAAATATCGTAAAAACGATGGAGGGGTGTTTTCAGGAAGAACATCTAAGGTGATTTTTCAAAGGTGAAACATATGGAAACTGAAATTAACACTTAAAAATACAGAAACGGAGGTTTTTCATCCTTAAAAACTTGGTATCAGGAACAACGGGTCAAAATTAGCATATTTTGTTTTACCAATTTTAAAAATAGCACAGTGAATATAATTACCGTACTTCAACGCCGGACGGCAAACACTCCCTTTGGAATCCTCTCAATAACGCCAGGAAGGTTTATGGAATTTTTCATAATGCTGTCGACTTAGTCGATTTCAGGCAAGAGTTACCTTTTTTTTGCCCCTCAGAGAAACTCGAGCCAAGCAAACAGGACTGAAGAATAGATGGAATTGATCAATAAGTATACTGATTCCTTATTTACTTAATTGCTTTTGGGCTTAACTCATGTCTAAATACACCTAACTCGTATATTACTGGTGAAGCAGTTTTAAATGTAGAGGCCAATATAATTTTCTTCATTTTCTCGCTTTGAGACTCTCTCGCCCTCCAGGTCCAAAATCTCCTTTCGAATTAAAAGTAATGAAAATTTATTAAGACTTTTGCCATCTGTAGTTTAGTAAAATAAAGTAGCATAAAGTACTTCTTCAGGAGTTTGAAAATGATGAATGGAGTAAGAATTGCCTTGGCTGAGAATGAAAAAGTTTGTTTCAGCACGAGATTCGTGAAATCATTTCCCTTATACAGTTTCTGATTTTAAATAAAAATAAGAAAGCGGAACCGGATTTATATCTGCAAATATAACAAAGAAATAATGAAAAGTTCTCGCCTTTCCACTTTATCGATTCGACCATGTACTCGACTTACTGAAACTTTAGCTTTCAGATAAGCCTCCTTACATAAACAAGAAGATTAATGTATTTGGTAGATTACTAACTTGCATTTTAAACTCTCACCCACTATCATACTTTAAGAAAAGTGTTTCGATTTAAGTTATTTCTGCTTAGCACTGTATTTCAGTTATTCTTTTGTTTTTATGTTTCTGGAAATGTATTACTCGTTGAATTATAATTTTTTTTTTGTGTAAATGAAATCCGTAATATCGTACAGCGAATCAGCTATGAAATAACTGATTCGCTGTAGGATACTTCGTTTACTGAAATCGCTCGTCTTCTTTAAAATTTGAAAGCGTTTCTAATTTCGAATTTCTTAAAATCCAAAACTTCTTATGAAACATTGGCTCCCACCATCTTCACATTCTCGGATTCATAACAAAATTCTCCCTCGTGGATAGCGGAGTTCATATAACCACCATCCTACCCCACACCTGGTGGAGGAAAAACCTCGAATTTGAATCCATTAATGACGAGGAATTTTTTTTGGTCTTCTCGAGAAACTTCTGCAAACTTAAAGGACTGCAGTCAAATCGAGAAAACCAGAATAATTGTATAGCATTCGATATTCACAACTCTGTGATACTCCTCTCTGAAACTGAAATCTGCCACAAATATCTGTGGTAATTCCTCAATACCTTTATAATTCTTTCTTCCTTCCTATGACCTTTTTCATAACGTGGCTGAGTTCGTGTGCCTTAAAGGAGAATAGCATGGTTTTTCTATCAGAAATTCGGATTTTTTTCACCAACAAACAGCAAATCGACCACAGAATACATGCAATTTACAGACATAATATAAACAGCATAAGTTGGTGATGAGCCTAAAACCCTGCAACAACCAATCTTAAAAAAATCCATAAGGAATTCAAAAAGATATTATTAAATATTCTTTTTTCATTATTTTTTCATTTCATTTTCACCATTATACATTTTAGAATTAGAATAATATTTATTTATTTTTGTATGAAGGTGAAATCGATATGAAAAATGAAATTCATTACAGAGGAGTCCCTATTAATCGGTTCTCGCTTAACTGACTTTCCGTCCTTTTCTCTGGGTACCAGCTCCTTGTTACAGTTTTATCACTCAAATTTTATCAGATTGTCTTGAGACTACCACTCTTTTTGAACTCGTTTCAGCAGATCGTATAAGTTTACCTAAACCGGTTATAAGATCATCGTAAAATTTTCATTATTTTGGCATTTCATCAAGAGCTTCCTATCTGCATTCAGCTACTAATTTTGCAGTGATAAGAAAATCGTTTTTATTATACTCCCATAAGTTTGGAGTGGCGCACTATATTATTAAAAGAACGGCTGGATCCATAAAAGTAGCAAGATTGTCTCTGACAGTTAATGAATAAAGTAGTTTTCTCCCGATGGGACTGAATGAATTTAATGTTTATAGTTCAAAGCTATCGGAGCTTGTATTATTCGATTTTGGTCAATAATAAAGATGGCTGTTTTCTAACAAACGGAGAGAAAAATAAAAGAGCATTGTGTATGAAAAATAAACCAAAACTTCAAATTATTTAATAAAATCCCTTTTATTTAAAAATCTTATAATAATAATATAATACAATATTTATTAGGTTCCAACAATATTGTTATTTCGCAACTCAAGGATTTTAAAATCCTTACGAACTAATTATTGCTATAAATTTGACCAAATATGAAATTAATTGGAAAACTCTCCAATACATTTCCTTAAAGAAAGAAGGAAAAGAGATAAAAGATTACAATCCGTTATCGATTTATGATAATTACAATAATAATCCCAATTTGCCCATTATGGGTATCACAGTTGGTATACTCTCCATCCACCCCCACACCGGTGGAAAAGACCTGAGTTCGAATCCCATCAGTGACGTGAGGAATATTAATGGACATTTTTAAAAATGTCGCTGAGCTAGTTGATCTCAGGAGAGGGTAGAACGGTTTGTCTCCCCGAAACAGATCTAGGAAACAGGCAAATCTACCACAGAAATCACACACCAATTTATAGACATAATATTTACGACTCAATATGTCCTAAATCTCTAATACAACTAAAACCCTACAACAATAGCAACAAAATTCCAAGTTGTGTATATCTGTAGCATATATACCCTGAGTGATAACTGAGTTATGACCACCTACCTAATATTTCGCAAGTCCTCATTGATTCAGCACGATGTCGGAAGCATTCGGGAGGTATGGCCAAATAAGCTGTGTGTAATGCGGTCAGCAATGCAGGTATGGAGGTGATTGGTGTATCCAGACGCCTGATGTGCCTTTCATGGGATTGATATCGGTGGAGTTGGGAGGCCAATCGATATGCTGGAAGTCAGAACTGGGCTCCTCAAACCATTCCTGCACAACAAGTGCCCGATGGCTCGGCGCATTGTCATCTTGGAAGACACCATTGCCATTCGGGAAATATTTGTAACATAGCGTGGTGTACACAGTCAGCAAGCAGTTGACGATAGCGGTGACCAGTGATACGTTGTTCCACATACACCAGGGGTTCAAGTTGCTGACAGTGAAACATGCTCCACACATACAACCGTCTCCACGGCCTGCACTTTTGATACCATGAATGGTGGATAAAGAGCCTCATGTTGTTGACGCTAAATCCGTACACGACCATCCACGGTGTGGAGCAAATAACGTGACTCATCCGACCAGCACACCTTCTTCCAGTCTTCTAACGTCCAATTTGCATGCCCTTTGCACCAGGCGAGTCTTTTAAGCCGATGAACTTTGGTTAGGAGAGGATGCCGTAGGGGTCGTCTGCTGGTATAGCTCATACGTGCGACGCACGGTCATGCCCGATATTGTTCCGGATTGGCCCATGTTGTATTGGGTAGTCAACTCATCAACAGTGCTACGCCTGTTCCCCTGTACGAGTCGTGCGACCAGGCGCTCACCTCTAACATAAACCTTTCGCTGACCTTTGCAGTTTTGTTGTCGGGCGTTGTTTGACCATTTTGATGCCAGTCCTGGTACACTTTATCTACGGCAGCCCTCGAACACCTCACCAGTCGTTTGAGAAATCGAGACACCAGCTCGTCGAGCACCCACAAGCTGTCTTTTATCAAAGTCCGATAAATCTTTCCTTTTACCCTCACGCTCGGAATTTTAATCCCTACTGAACCACTGACACCTTATCTATGCTACGTAGGTCGACTAACTCCGCACTCTCGTACTTCACTTGGTCAATGTGTCGCATTCAGTTTTCATAGGGGTGGTCATAATTCATTGATCACTCAGTGTACGTTTCAAGTTTGAGGTAGCAGATCCTGCCAAGAGATCAGCAGCAAATATGATTCCAGAAAATATACGAAAGTCTAGGAAATATACTAAAATAAATACTTGCTTTAACATCGAGCCAGAATAATTTTCGTATTCCTTTGCTAAGATGCTCTACATGGGTTTTGAATGTGGGTTTAGAGTCTAATTGTCTCTTCAAGCCGAAAAACTCAAATTCAACAGGCACTCAATTAGCTGCTTATTTATCTGTTCTGATAATCTAAATTGTTTTGGGACATAGGAATAATATGGCTGATAAGCAGACATTTAGTGTATTAACATTGTTTGCAATATAAATACAAATAAATAAAGGGTTCAGAATAAACGGATGACACCCTACTGACAAAAATTTACATTTTGACTACTAAGGAAATAAGATAAGACTGTATTTTCTACAAATACAGACTCAACGACTGCATACCAAATTTCATGCGTTTCTCTTTTCCATAGCCATTTGTATGAAGGATGTGAATGAAAGCCCAACCAACTCCCCAAAATCTGCACTAGCGTTGATGCACCATTTGAACTGAAGACGCACTATTCTTCAACTATGGCCATCAATAACTTCAGCTCCTTAAACTGAAAGAATGTCTTAGAGAATGAAACGTTTCTTATAATCACTAACATCAACTCCCAAAGCCTGGCCATTCTATACCTTCAACTCCATAAAACTAAAGGAATATCTCTAAAAAATGAAAATTTCTTGTAAATAGAATGTGGGATAACCGTTGTCCTTCTGTCATTCAGTTACTTCTGTGCTTCAGTTGTCATATAAGAAAATAAGCATTAGGAAACGTAAGAAACTTGATATATAAGCCTAACAATATCTATATTAATTACACTTTAAATTAAAGTCAATATCTTAACTCCTAAAAATATGAATCTTTTGAACAATACTGAAGAGAGCTGTACACATTATATTTCGTTTTTGACACAATCGATAAAAGGAAGGAGAAAAAAATAACCAAATATTTCTTCAGATATAGTGTATCGACGTTTATTTCCATTCACTTGAATTTCTATTCACGATTCCCCTTAGCAAACTGTTTTAAATAGTGTTGGTCCTATATATTAAAACAAAAGTACTAAAAATAGATTGTTTTTTCTTTTCTTTGGAGAGCGAAACTGCCAAAGTAAAGTCTGAGATTATTACTTCTTCAGAAAAATTTATCACTGCAGTAATCAGTAAGGTGACTAATTTTCGAATCAGTTTTTTTTAATGTAAATCAGTTTCTTGCGCGTTGTTGTTAATTAAAAACAGGAAGTCTTTTTTCTAACCAATTAAATCTATTGTGCAAGCATTCTTTTCCTGAGGCGCTGCACAAGAGGGTGCTAATTTGCATCCCTGATTTTGGTCATACGAGTTTTAGAATTTCTCGACAGCGAATGAGGGTATCTATGCATGCTGATACCAGAGGCTTAGAATTGGAGATTTGGCTAAAAGAAAAGTATGAACCTCGAAGGGAAGAGGATGTCGATTCTTCATGGCCATCATTAAATATTTAATTATCCCTTCTTAATTTGTTCCAAATAAAGAAGGGATAATTAAAAGGCTTTAAGTTTACACTTTAAAGGAAACAAGATTAGTGATTTTCGAATTAGAAGATAATTACATTATATAAAATTTAGTAAATCAATTAATTATTTTTGGAAATTTTAAATGATTTAGAAGGAAAAATTTAGGGTAAGCTGATATTTCATAAACGGGTCCGCAAATTTCCATAATAGATAGTGAGGAACAGAATTAACTTTCTTTAATTATAGTTTCTATCTTTCTTACAGTTTTGTTGAACTCTGAGATACAATTCGAATTCAACAGAAGAGCATTTATCGCAATATTGTTTTAAGCATTGATTTCTGTTTCCAGTTTACAGTTCGATTTTCAATATCACGTTGCAGATAAATTGCATTTTCCAAAGAAATATACAAAAAAAGAAACAATTAGTCTTAGTAGGGCCCATGGGGTAAGGACCCAAATTTTTGTGTAACCCAAAAATAAATAATTAATATTAAGGATTGGATAAAATATTCTTTATACTATTCCCAATTCCGCAAGGTACCCATCCAATTTTTCCATAAGCTCAGCCAGACTCCCTGGTCATTGCTTCTGCCACGTTAGAAGGCAACTCATTCCAATGTTCAACAACCGCAGCACATATCTCGATGAGAGATTTTATGTTTCCCCTGGTTCTTATCTCAACCTACTAGAAAGAACAAACATTCCTCTTTCATTTTACTCAACCCTCAATGCTTTATGCACTTCAATCAAATCTTAGATATCAGTCTTAGCGGTCCACACCTTCTATATCGTTCTTCATAGATGCATCGCTTTTGCACTCATCACTAATCTGGTTACTCTTCTTCGAACCCGCTCTCCATCTCCAGAAATTAAGTGTCATTTTATATACAATCTCTAGCCCTGAATACAATATTCCGACTGCGGTCTAACAATTGTCTTGTATAGAGGGATAATAGCGTCCCTCTTGCTACCAGCAAAGGTCTGTCCTACAAATCGTAGTCAGGACACCATATTCCTTTCCTGCCTCTAATTCACACTGCATGAAAAATTACATGTTTGATAGAATCGTGACATGTAAATCTTTTCGATCTGAACCATTTTAGCTCCTTTCCCCCTAGCTTATAATTGACTACAGGATTTCTATTCCCCAAATGTATATCTTTACTTTTTAGAAGCATAAAACTTAAGGACCATATAAAGCAACAGAACTCGTCTTTTCGTAGCAATGTGGTTTGCCTCGAATTGGTAACCATTCTTCTCGCCTTTAAATCGTCACTAAAATTTGTACCTTACCGTGGATACTATTATCAGTATTATTTAAGAAAATTAGAAATAGGAGGAGATCCACTCTGAGGAGAACTCCCTTGTTACATTGGTGCATCCTGAAGACTGCCGTTTTATAGTAACCCTCTCTTTCCTATGCTGGGATCTATTCAAGATGTTATTGTGGACGAGATGGTTCTCAATCGCATCCTTAACCAAATCTCTCTGATCTCCACTGCTACACAAGTCAAACCCACTAGCCTATGGCTACCCGCCTCCTCTTTAGTAAGCTGGTTCTGCTCCGGGAGGAGGGGACATTAGCACTCATCCAGTTCAAGGTGATCTTCCCAGAGTTTAATGACGCTCTTGTACACAGTCCAACTGGGGTTTGATATATGCATAAACCTTTTTAACGATATCTGCAGATATAGTATCACCTCCTGGAGCTTTGCGTTCCTTTAACCTAAATCGTTTTTTTTTTAAACAACCGACTGCTTCTCTACAATTATTACTTTAAGTTACAAATCCGGATCCTAAAAATTTCCCCAGAGATTAATTTCATATGTGTAAAGGAAAGAGTTTAAGACACTTTGAAATGAAAATGAAGTGAAGAAAATGCATTGGTGTTCTTTCCTGCTAAGTACAAAAAGACACTTATGTAATTGAGCACACTTATGTAATATCTATCACAAATTAAAGAACATCAAATCGATTTATTTTCCTTGCTGTACTTTAGTGATAAATTTATGGTCAAGCTTGTTTGGTTTCGCTTGAGCTCTTTGTTTCTTCATATGCAATATGTATTCTTATTATTATTTTTTTTTTTCAATCTGTATAATTTCGATCTAAAACTGGTAGCTGAAAGATGCGACCACGTCTTCTTTACAAAGATTACTACACCATTGCGATCCAGAGAGTAAATATCAGAACTCAATAAGAAATCTCCATCTCCTCCAATGCCGAAAGAAAGCAAGCATTATTCCATAGGCTGGTAAATGGTTATAACCTTCCTTGCAAGTGTAGCTTCATGTGCTGCCACTTATTCAACAGTTACTGGCCAGTGTTGTGTTTTTATGCGTAAGACCTTGCTAGAACATATCCACTGGAAACCTTCTAATCTCCATAACGGTGGCTGGACGTTCCATTGCACGCATTCATTGCTGTAACTGCTATCGAGGTCTTGGCTGCCATCAAAGTCATATGCATGCAGTTGATATTTGGCACACTGACTTTTATCTTTATCTGTAGATAAAAAAATAACAAAATAAGGAGACAATTTTAACTCTTCAAAAACAGTAATCATCAAAGAGGCAGAGACGATTTTGAACGTTAATAAATGGATTTTCCGAAGATTTTAGAAGATGAAAACAGCTGTAGGATAGATGCATTACAGAGAATGAATTTGGATGTACATTAAGGAAAATGGATAATTAAAAAATTACGATGATTTAAACAGTGAGTGAAGGGTTTGTAGAAATCTAGATTACATTGGGTGTTGTGTGAGATTGCCAGGGTACCAGATGTTCATGGGTAGGCATCTCCAGAATGGATGATATCCATTTACTAATCGGACTCTACTCAAAATGTGTACTGTAATCCCGACTTCATTAACTGGTTCTTTTATAGAATAAAAGCATTTAGTAACGTTTTCCAAAATATTCAAAAACTAGTATTATACAAATAAAATAACACGTTTGGAGAATTCATCTTACCCTACGCGATACAATTGTATTAAGTGAAGAATTACATAAGACATGATAAATTACACTTTATGAAATTAATATCATAATTTCTCAACACTTCACACATAGAAGATTCCGGGAAACTATGTCACGTAGGATTAATCCAAATACAGATTAATTAGTAGAAAAGAATTCTGCGAACGTTGCTTTAGACAATATTAATATCATTTTTACAAACTGTGCAATTAAACCGAAAGAAGAGAACTAAATCTCATAAATACACCAAAATGTGGATCGATTTTTTCCCTTTAACTTAGTCATCTCTTTAGAGCAAGAAAAAGTAATTATGGAATTATATTATAACGTGGCTTTTAGTCATAACTCAGGATTTGAGATGCTCATCTAAATTCTGATACGAAATATCGGTCTACTTTTTATTTATCGACCACATGCTATTACGTATTCCGGTTGGGTCTAAAATAGGTTTGCTTAAAATTTCCTTAGAATAGTATGCGAATGCAATTCCTATTTCCGATAACAGAAATAACAGTTTTATCTCTAGCAGTAAAATATACATCAGTCCTTTTTCAACCCCCTTTATTTCCCCTTCCCTTCCTTCAGGAAATCGGCTTTGCATTTCATCGCATGCATTTTACTTAGTAAAACAGGGGTCGAAGATTCTAGTATGTCAGTATAAATCGATCGAAAGTGTTAAATATTTATAACACTATCCATAAAATCTACATAACCGGAAACCTTTCTGTTGTTCTTCACCTAGTGAATCAATAAGCGGAAGGCTTGTCTAGAACTGGGAGTTTTCCTTACAAATGGATAAGCCATGTAGTGACATGGCTTTATGTAGAAGGCTACTCTGATCAGCCGAAATTCTGTACAGCGAATACAGAAAGTGGTTTCTCTGTGTGCATCGTTAAATGCCAAGGTTTAATAAATCACGTTTAATTTATGACAAAAATTTCGAAATCCCTGCATTATCATCTTACATCCCAAAAGAAATAATTTGGCCTGAAACTAGACTTACTACTTCCAGAAGTGTTTCAACATTCAGATTGATTGCATCCTCACAAAATGCAATAAATCAGAAACATAACTCGGCACTCCCGAAGTTAATCCTCCTAAATAAAAGCGTTATTTTCAATTCTGCTATTACCACTCTTGCATGCGACGAGAGTTATTCAATTTCTAAGAAATATATAATTCTTAGAGACAGAATATTATGAAAGACGCCTTATACATTGCTTAGTAAATCTTAATCTCGTTTCTTATAAAAAAAATAAGACAAAGATCTTATACATTCAGCGCAATGAGAATCTATGTAATTTTTTCAATCCAACTAACATAGCAAATCTCCAGTCAAAAAGCTGCTATTAAGAAGTTAAAGAATCGTAAAAAGATGGTTAATGGTAGAAGACAAAGCAGCATCTGCATAGAGAACTGATTGATTTTCTAGGTATTAAAAGAGTGGAACAAAGTTAATTATGGAGGCATATTTCTTTTTCTAAAATGGAGAAGACATCGATTAGAGAAGATTAATTTAGACTGGAAGCGAGGAAATTTGTCCATAGACAAAGAACAAATTTGTCCATAGACAAATAAACTTATGGAACAAGTTTCTACCCAGCCTTGTAGAAGCAAAGAGTTAATGTAGATTTAAAACTGGATTGGATAAAGAATACTGATTGTAGAAACTCTACAACGGGTATTAGCAACTCATTATATCCTCAACGAGTTGCAGTGCTTTTAGCTCTTTCGATGACTGGCATAATCGAACTTGTGTTCATTGAACACAAAGTGAATTCTGAATTTAAGCGGTTTTAAGAAGTTATTTCAATCTTCTTTATCCTTTAGTAATGAGCTACATTGTTGATGTTGATGAATGCAACAGTTAATAGAGTCTGCATTTTATTAATCACTGAGAGAGACGGAATTGCGTTTCCTGTTTCCTGTGTTCGCAAATACAATTCCTAAAGTTCATGGCACCGGTCTTGTTTGGTTTCCCTTGTCACAACACAATCTAGATAACTATTTTTAGAATGGAATTTTTCAAATAAATGTGTCGACCACCAACTCATGGAAAATTAATGATCTGAAAGAAGCAAAAGAACAAGATCTGTACTCAATCTCCGTGATCTTGCAAGGAATGTAGCGAAATTTTAAGGCGAGACTCAGACATGTCATTGCACACAAAAGAAGCTACATGTTTTTTTTTTAATCCACGGAAGTATCCCATCAGCAAGTACGAAGAAGAATAACCTTTGAAACTAGTTCCACAAGTAAAAATTAATAAACACTTCTTTTAATTACCAATTATTTTTATCCGTTTATTCTGTGACCTTTCTTTTTTCCGTATATGTTTTCCAACCGGTTATTTAATTATTAATTTTTGATTCATTCTTTGATGTGTTCATCATACTTTGTACATCCATTTGCCTTCCACAACTGCGCTGCTGTCTGATTGTCTCATTTCTTATTCTGTTTTGTCTGGCCCTCCTCTGTACACTTCTTAAAATATTTATTTCACGTGTCCGCCTCATCCACACAGTTTTAGTTTTTAGTGTTATTCAAAAATACTCTGACAGTGGTTTCCTTTTCTATATATCTACTTTAACCAGTGATATATTATTGTCGTTAGGCTTTTATAATCAGATTTGTTTCCTTTCTTAATCTCCTTTTCATTCTTAGAGTTATTCTAAATGTTTAATGGAGTTAGAGGAATATAAAAATAACTCTTGATATTTCAATTTGTTTGATATATTAAATCTTGAATTCAGTCTTTCAAAGAACAGTTGTCTCTTAGTTAGATGTATGTGTAGGATTAAAAGAACGTCAACAGTTATGCCATTATCTCCTCAATAAATTTCCCAAACTTAATTTCTCCCATTGTCAGTGTAATTCAGTTGATGTACCATTACCTCATCAGATATTTATAAACTGAAAAAGACAATACCGTACACATATTCGATTCTATATAATACACGATGAAAGCAATACGTTTTAAAGTAAATAAGAACAGAAACATAAAAGGTAATTGAAAACTAAACTACGAATATAGCTTTAAAAGCTATATGATAACTTATAACAGTACTTCTTTTCTTCTGTCTTTAGAAGTAGCTAGAAGATCAAGCTGTCCATGCTACCAAGACTTCATTATATCAAATATATACTATTAGGATTTGAATTCTGCCAAATATATACTTCTACCAAATCCAAATAATCGAGATTATTAATTCTGGAAGTTCATTTTCACATTGAAGAAAAGTTACAAATCAAGCCGCATTTTTTGTGTTTTGGAACACTAACAGTTATGTGAACAAATGTCAAGAATCTATAATTTCTTAACGTAAAATTCTGTTTAAATCTTAAATAAATTAACAAGAACATTGACAAAATACACAACGACATAACCTTATAATTGCAGTACTCTTAAGTAACTTTCTCTTCAAGGAACAAATCGATATCTTTAGCAGATTTCTTCATTAAAATATTATCCAACTGGATGAAGCTGCGTTATGGATTATGGCGAGAAAGAAGTCTTTATATTCTAATCGCCATTTTAAAATTTAAATCCAGAGCATTTGTGTAACACTTCACGGAGAAGTAGGAAGGAGGCGGGATGCGTGTGGGTGGGAATGATAAAATATTTGCTTCTGTTTTCTAAGGATGGTACGTTTCAGGAAGAAATAAATGTTTAGTCGCCGTGTGAAATCCGTTTTGAATCCTCAGCAATGTACCTTATCTTCAGCAAGGCTGTTTGCCTGTTCGTCTGGTCCTTTGTCTGCAGAAGAAGCCGCAGAAATCCTCTCTTATCCATTTCTCGTATACGTAATACCAGTGACTTGCGATCGATGTGTCGACTGATGTGAAACACTTCATCGAGCCAGTTCGATTATAGCGTCTCCTCTCTCTCTCTCTCTCTCTGTTTGGAAGGATGATCTCAAATACAGTCAGCAAGCATAAAGCAAAAAAAAAAAAAAAAGCCATAAAATAACAGCATATGGTATTTTTGAAGTAATATCGAGTTTGTCGCATTTTAAATTTCAAATAGCAGTGAATGACGCCTCCGTGGAAAATATTTTATTTCCCAAATCGTTGGGAGCAAACTTTAATGTATATTTTCATCCTTTTCTCAGGTTTCAGTAATATCTTTAAAGTTAATAATGCGAGCTCGGAAGAAGAAGAAATTTAATAGGAAGTAAGGTTCTCCATTTCACTCCAGTTTTATTGGATGGAAAAACACAAAGCTTAAACTAGCGATCCAATTCAATTTAGTTAAACAAATTTATTGTTTTTAATTTGCAAATGCATTTTCTTTATATGGATGAAAAGTATTTCGTTTGAACTACGTTTTTCTTTCACTTTTGCTGTTATCAATTGAGCAAAGTTCTGATCATATTAGTAACTTTCAATAAAATGTACAGGAGAAATATATCGCATCATTTGTAATTGTTTAGCGACTCTTTCATTTTAGATTGAATGCATATTATATAATTTATGATGTACATAATCAATTTTGGATAAATTAGGAAGTAAACTAAAATTTAAAATTAATCTCAGCCGAAGAATACGGCTTTAATAATTACACAAATTCTTTAATTTGTAATTTCCGCGTGGATTAAGTACTAAACATAAATTTATTTCATTACAACTTTCATTCTTTGAGCGCATGTACTTACTGATGATCTTACTCTCAGTTGTCAGTATGTTTTTTTCGGAATTACAGAAGCAAGTGTCACCAAACACCACCCGTTTTAATGAATATCGATAGTTTGTCAACGAAATAGCTGCTTAGATTTTGTTATGGTGATTCGCCCTCCCGTCCGTTCGTGCACAATTTCATTTCAATTATAAGACAGTAGATGGCATTACCAGCTGGGCAAGCGCGTTTCAGTGGCCAACAGTTATGTTTTATGATGCCAATCCTTTTGGGAAGTTTCAGGTTTTTTGCTGTATTCGTAACATTAATAATAATAATTTAAACGTATGTTTGCTAATTATACTAAAAAGTGTTATAAGAAAAACCAGAATACGTTTTTTCCCCTTTAAATAGGATTGATTTTCCTTATGCTCGATTGGGTTGGTTAAAAATTGAAATAGTGAATCTTCATGAAGTTAAAATCATATATTTCGTACTGATGCTGGCACTGTAAAGTTCTAAAGTAGTCACGTTATGGTAGTGAAAGTGAATTAGTCAGCTGTTCTGAAAAGCGGAAGTTAATTGTGCAATTTTATTATTGGTATTAAGAAATACAAGGTTCTGCCCAACATTTGTGCAATAGTAATCCCAGTTTATCGGAGCTTGGAAAACAGTAAACTTTATATAAACTTTGCTGTTTAATATGCTATTTTTACCCTTGATGTCCTCATGCAGTTTTCCAATTAATCGTTCGTAGTAGTTGTCCTGATATAAGCATTCTTCGCAGAAAAATCAAGAAACATGTTCATGTTTATTAGTCATAGAAAGCTGATTCCAAGACATTACCCGCATAGATAAATGTTTTAAGGTTGGCAATGACGTGTTCCTAAATCATATTTCATGTTCTTTGATTTCTTGATGTGATAAAGCTATTTTCATCCAACGGTGTTAAATTGGGGTATACGTAAAGTGGTCAGAGTTCAGAGCTCAGTTACTTTTTCTATTGTCCAGTCACCATTGATCCTACAACAATTTTTATAAAAGAAATCCTGCAACATCACTTAAAATCTCTAGACATAAAGCTAAGGAGAATAAAATTTAAAGCCAGTACTTAAATCCTTGGTAGTCAAAATACATATTGTTGAAATATCTTAGAGTATTCAGTTGTGTACAAAAATATTTTTTGTTGTCAAAAAGAGAGAGATCGATATTAAAGGAGACAGAATAGTGTCTTTTGAAAGCATTTCTTCATGTCATCAGAAGCAGTTACGTCGGAAATTGCTCTTTATCATCTGATAGCTCTGTCAGCCACAGGTGTGACGTACTTGAAATGCTTCTCTTCTTGTCTACTGAACGAGTTACGTGCCCATTACCTACCATTCTACTACGAAAACTCCTTTTACGAGCTACCATCATCCTACACGAAAATACACTGCAGTAGATCTTTCACATAGCCAATCTAAAGCGAAATCTGTTGTGTTTGTTATGTCATAGATATCTGAAGCAGAAAAATACTGTTATATTTCTTATATTTACTCTTAATATTCGGGAAGGTAGAAATAGCCGTATCTTTTGAATATCTGATGAGTAGAAACAAAATCAGCATCATATGTTCATACAGTACTTGATTTTCTTCGCATAATATCGGACGAAATATATTGTTTCATGGTGCTTTATCTTTCATAAAATAGTGATCAGCATTTTGACATATTTTAAAAAGTTCCTAATATCATCATTATGTTATCTATTATATTATCTTATAATTTACCTGTATACATTTAATTGATTGCATTACTCTATTAATTTTAAAAAGAATAATCCATTTTTGCGTTATTATATTTAAAATTTTTATATGTATATACAGTGGCGGACAAAAAACTGCATTATCTTAAAAAAAAAGTAACGTTTGTAGTGAAACGTATAAGATTGTTTAATTAGTCATTTTTTTGTCGAAAAGCAAAGGTATTGCGTCATATAACGCTTCTATTGCATCAGACAGTAATTTCAGGTATTGCATCAACCGTTTCTATAAATACGGCATTGGAAAGGTATACTCGCTCATTAGTATTCTGTTTTGCGGAGGTGTGAGCATGACTCCATGTGTTCAGTTGACACCAAGAAAAAAAAGTAGCTGTTGCTCTGTCCCAGGAAGGGCTTTCTACGCGTGCTATCACTGATAAAATAGGCTGCCACCAGTCAACAGTAAACAATCTTATACGTTTCACTGCGCTGAAATTAAAGCGTGAAACCAGTGAGTGATGAGAAAACCTGGATCAGGCCGTAAGAGAGTGACTACGCCTTCCCAAGATTGATATTTGAAACGGCTATGCCTTCGTAATCGCCATGCTAGTGCTCCTGATCTAAAACTGGACTTCGAGATATCCTCTGGTGCTGAAACTAGTGCACGAACTATCCAAAGACTGCATTCGGAATGTGGTCTGCATGCCTATCGGCCCAAGAAGAAGCCTTTGTTGACCCAACAAATGAGGAAGAAGCGACCTGCTTGGGCTAAAACGCATGTTTCTTGTACAAAAGAGCAATGGGACACCGTCTCCTTTTCTGACGAATCGAAATTCAACCTGCATGGCTCGGATGAGAAGCGATATATCAGAAGACGAAAATCGGTGGCATACCATCCTGACTGCTTAACACCGACTGTAAAGATCCCCGCCAGTCAGATGGGCTGGGGATGCATAACAAGCAAAGGGGTGGGACGAATTAAGTTTTTTAACGGAACGGTGAATGCAGAAACCTACACTGCTATCTTGGAGGATTGCCTGAAACCCGTTATTAGGGATCACCACACAGACGTCCAAAACTGCATTTTTCAAGAGGACCCAGCACCTTGCCACACAGCAAAATTGGTAAGTTTTATGCTATTTAGATTTAATGACGAGTTTGTCTTCTTGTCTCACAAGGCTTAAAACATACTGACACCAATGTTTTCCCTCGTTTTTTCTCCCTTAAGGTGCAGTCATACCTCAGAAATGATGGCATTAGTCTTGGACTGGCCCAGATTTGAACCATATTGAAAATTGCTGGTACATAATGTCATGTAAAATTGCTACAAGTAAGAGTCAGCTGCAGGAGAGCATTGTATGGTACCACGAAATTTAGCAACCGTATATCCAGAAGTTGGTTAACTCTATATCCAGAAGTTGGTTAACTCTATATCCAGAAGTTGGTTAACTGTATGTCAGATCATTACAAGGCTGTAATTGAAGCTCGAGGAGGAAAAACAAAATATTGAGAACGCATTTTGCTGATTTACAGTACATAATACTATTATGTTAACTTGTCATTTCAGTTTGTACAAGTAACTGCAATGAAATGTATGTTTGGTTGTCATGATTGCCATTTGGATGATTTCTCATATTTCCATTAATTACGCATTTTACCCTTTGGGAAGATATTTATGGTATGCCAGTAACTCCACATGATATACCAATTAGGTATATCATGTGGAGTCTTTTTATTGGATTTCATTCAGAGAGATATATATCCCATCTTACAAATGCATTTCGAACATTTCTGCAACCTGCAATGCATCGCAAAACACATTAATTGCAAAATTCACAAGTGATGCCTTTTTTTTGTCCGCCACTGTATACATATTTATCTACATTATTTAACAAATTCACTGTATGAAATCTATATATATATATATATTATACAATGAATGGAGCGAGTTCGAAGGCTCGTAGTGAAGAGAAATTTGGATAACAGGTACAATAAAAAATGGCGCTCGCCATTTATTGGATTATTTATTACGATTATGCAAATAACGTAAGTTATTTGCATAATCGCAACTAAGATAGTTACGCGCCATACAGTGGCAAATTTTGTAACTAATTTTTTTTTTTCCAATAAATGGCGAGCGCATTCTTTATTCTACCTGTTATCCAAATTTGTCTTCAGTACGAGCCTTAGAACTCTCATATATAAAGGCATGCATAATTATTATAGGTTATAGTGCAGAAAGGTATGCCTTTTGGCTATTATTATATCGAATCGTAACATGCAATAAGGAACAAACAGAGAAATTAGAAATGGTTCAACTAAAGCTAGGGATAGGCGAATCATAAAAGTCATAAAAGGTATTATGAGCTAAAAACATTATCAATAAAAGGACTTGCAATTTTATCAAATCCGCATATAAAAAAGTCCCCGTCATGTTTAGTAATTTTAAAATCCACAAAGAGTCAAAAAGCTTATAAGGTGAAGCTAAGGTGTTAAATTTTTATCACCGCTCAACGAACTCAGAGGATTTCGTCAATGTGATTAAAAAGGAATGCATAAAAATGTATATATTCTAGGAAGTCTCGATGGGAATGATATATCTGTCAAAACCTCCTGCGGATGAAGAAAGTGCTACAAACTATTAAATATTGAGCAATATATTGGATTCCTTAATTAGACACTAGATGAGATATCTAGTACAATGTCTAATTGGAATATGGGAAAGAAGAATTACGAACACCCCATCCAAGAAACGGATGGTTTCCCTTTCTTAGACATCCAAGTAAGTAACGAGAAAGACGAGATAGCTTTCCATGGTTATACTGTGTTTAAGAAGCCGATGGATTCTAGAAATTCATAAACTATGTCTAATCACCTGAAAAAAATTAAAATAGGTATTATAAAAACTGTGGTGGGCAGTTTGAAAATTTATGATAAAGATGAAAAATGAGGAAATCAATCCTATTAAAGGATTATTATTAAATAAGGATATTCAAGTCATTTAATTAACAAGAATAGAAATATCGAGCAATAAAAAAACGGTAACCCAACAAGGACATCAATAATAAAAAGCTCCGCGATCCAATACATAAAAGGCAAGGCGAAAAAGAAAACAAAAAATCTATAAAAATGTGTGGTCTTGAGGTGG
The DNA here is from genome assembly GCF_048544385.1 of Mastigoproctus giganteus. Classification (NCBI taxonomy): domain Eukaryota; kingdom Metazoa; phylum Arthropoda; class Arachnida; order Uropygi; family Thelyphonidae; genus Mastigoproctus; species Mastigoproctus giganteus. The sequence continues at coordinate 63,109,735 of NC_143577.1, forward strand.
TCCTTAAGCCGATTAGTGAAATAGGGTGTTTGCTGATAGATTCCGAGACTCAATTATAAGAGAAATTACGCAATATATAAAAATAAGTGTTAATGCGACACGGTATATATAGGCGAGACGGGTAGAGGATTTGAAACTCGCATAGATGAACACAACAAGCACCTGGCTAAAGGGAACACAAAAAAATATATATGTAATAATAATAATCAGAATTAGCAGAAGCATCTAGTGACAGGAATAAAAAAAAAGAGCCTTTTAGATCAATAAATTTATCAATGTTGTATTAAACAGAAATAAAGGGAGAAATTAAGGGGAACATTAATTAATCTGGACCAATTAATTCGTTGTGGGAATAATAGAGTCTGAAGAAGCGACTGATCTTACGGAATGATGTGAACATCTTGAGAAAGGCAATTTCTACTTCTTATTCTTACTTATTGTACAGTGTCCCCATTTCAGGGGGAAAAGGCCGCGTTCGAAAACCCTCAATGAGGCGAGGAACTTTTATGGGCTTTTTTTTTTCACTCGGTGACTGAGTTAGTCAATCTCATGCGTGGATAGCAAGGTTTTTTTTCTCCCGGAAAGTCGAGTTTTTTGTCCTGCAAAGAAGGCAAATCGACCAGAGAACACACAATTTATGGACACATGGGCAGAAAAGTTCGTTCTCGAGCGGATCTAATATGACACTTTAGCTTTTACTAGTTGTGCGTGGGTACAAGGACCTGGTATAGGGTTTGTAACCCGGTGCTTATATACTGAAATATTTACATTGGAATAACTGTTATAAACAGCTGCAATAGTGCCTTTCTTGATTCGCGTAGAGAGACCAGTTCTGTGGTTCGCAAAGCCTCGAGCACAGACACCTGCGTGGGTGTTGATGAAGAATTTAAGATTCCGAAAGGTTTGAATAAATTAAATAATGCGGTTGTAAGTTTTAAGAGATCACACTTTACTAAGTGAATATTGTTTTAGTTCCCGCAATTTTCTGTTAAGAAAAGGACAAAATTAATACAATGCTCCCTGAATCCCTCAAAATATTTCATTTTGAAAGAGACTGTTTCTCAATTTCATATTGGAATTGGTCTTCGAGCCAATTTTTGAGTTCTGAAATTAAGTCTAATTTCTTAGAACATTTGTAGTCCACGTGATGTAATTGAGGACTACGAAAAATCTTTAAATAATTATGCGTTTATGTTTCTTTCACAGGTGCAATGTAGAGGTGGTTAACTAAATCAAAGAAGGATAGTTGTATTAACTGTATAAGGAAATATTCTCTTTTAGCCAAAGATTTATTAACTGTTAATTGAAATTTAACTGAATAAATTAACCAATACAAATGGACTTCGAACTCATGAGAATTATTAATTAAATTAAACGTATTTTTTCTCATATTCATTCTTATGGACATGACATTATTAACTAAGTTAAGAAAGTAAACACGTGACATCGTGTTATTCAAAAGTTATCTTAGTATCATTTACATTTTGAGAATGACTAAGTTCTTTCTGGTTATCATAATTTTAATAATCGTTGGAATATAAATGATATTAAAGAAATTTTCCTCGAATAGTGAGCAACATTTCTTCTCTTAATTTTGTTAAATGCATCTGATAGCAAAGAAAGATTAGTTATCGCTAGGAACAATATAATTGTAAATAAGGATTAATTAAAAAAAACTATTTAATTTTATCTTTTCAGAATTTGTTTGCGTGACAAGATCGTTATATTGAAATTAAATGCCGTATGTTTATCTGTCTAATTGTGAATCTTCATGATCTATTTATGGTTATCAATCAGCAACAGCAACGAAAGCGGATGCTTTGAATCCACTACACCTAGATCGTAATCCCATAGGTGCGTGTTATGTCACCACGGTAACCCTCATTGCTGGATAGATGTGAGTAACGACATCCATGTTTCTTGGTTGTAGACCGAACAACGATTGTATTGCTGCAGATCTAACCGGAAAGTTAGAAGCTTTAAGTGACAAGAAACCATGGTCCATCAGGCGCAACAGTGCGAAAAGATCAGTCTTCACCAGGACACCTATGTTATTGACAGAAGCGCAAGGGAAAAATCGATTCTCATCCATCACGAGAGAACAGCTGTAGGCGGAAGTAAACAGAAGCAAAATTCCTTGAAAACGAAGGGTTCTTTCTATGCCTTTTGCTCCTCTCCTTTATTGGAGATGTGAAAGGAATATTTCTCAAAAAGATACCAAATAGTAGCCATTCCAAAAATCTTTCTGCCATTCTAGAAGGAACAAAACTTATAAAATTATATACAAAATGCAGCGCGTTGCTTTCTTTTGAAATTGTATTTGTACTGATGTTCACTGTCTTCTTAACACACAACGAGGCTAGTATTTATTTTAATGAATCCTGCTTCTGGGAGGATGGAATTGTTTTTATGTGATTATTTCGTTAAGTGGACAACACTTTATACTCGTGGGTCTGAACACTACATTTTTATCTATTATTGGACATATTCAGGGCAGAAAACGGTAGTCTTACCAAGAATGACATGTGAAAGAGATTAGTGAGAGGGAAAAGGGTTCTCTTACCAAAAAAAAAGCTTTGCTTCTCTAAATTCTTGAAACAAGGCACCTAAGAGGTATCTGATTTAAGTGTTTAAGGCTTTAAATGAACTGAGTAAACTAAACTTTGATGGTATTTACTTTCCCAATCCATTTAATACTCTGTCTAGGAAGAGGAACATATGCGGACATAAATTTAAATCGAAAAAGGATGGTCGTTGGATAGATGAGCGAAAATTTACTTTCAAGTAGAGAATAATTGACTGCTGGAATGGATTTACAACTGATGCTTACAAAAGTAGTCTGAATAAATTTAAAGAAACAAGTTGACACAATGAGCAAATGAAGTGGGTAGTGTTTTTATTTCTTTTTTTATCATTTTGTTCGTTGACGCTGTATAAACTTGCTTCATTATATCATTTTGCTACTGTTAATATTAATACTAATACTAATGCTAATACTGGAATTGTATTTATAAGAATATTTTCAATACGCTTAAGACAAATATTTCTATTAAATTATACAATTATTTCCAAAAGTTGAACTATAAACATAAAATTACTGCATATGCTCTTTAGGGCCACCGCTGGCAGAGGAGTTTACAACTTCATTGTAACTATTTTATAGCAGCACTACAGTTAACAGTATGAACATAGCGGCTCGGTCTCTCAGTGAATCACACGAGTAGTTATAATCTCTGTCCTCCCCACACTGAGCGGAAAAAGCTTGGGTTCGAATCCCATCGATGACGGCAGGAACTGTTATGAGTTTTTTTCACTCTGTGGCTGAGTTAGGCGGTCTGAGGCATAGATAGGTTTTCCCCCCCCCCGAAATCCGGTGCGTTTCGTTCAGCAAAACAACAAATCGACCAGAGAACACATGCAATCTACACACATGAATAGATGAAGTAAAGATGGAGTAACTTTCCGGATGACCCTAATAAATAGTCTTTGGAATGAACTGGAAACCCCCGCACTCAGGTGACTGGTCACTAACTGCATTGAAGGAGGAACAGCCAATTCCATCTTCGGCTGACACCCAGCTACAAAGAAGTATTCTTCAACTGAAGAGCTTATACTTCATTTCAGCCATTTTAAGGGGAGGCAGATATATATAATAAAAATATATCGCAACTGTTAGTGAGGAACTTTGAAGGTGGTATCTTTTCTGTCATCCTCTTTTGTCTATTTTATTATTATAATTATTTATTAATTATTATTATTTTTTGAAATAAGTAATCTAAAACTGTGATCTTTATCTCAAAATATGAAAAAAAAGAGTTTCTGGTAGTGCATTTTTAATTCCATTTCGTCTGATTAAAGCGGATATCTACCATCGCTTGAGACCGCCTAACTCAACCACATTGGGAAAAATGGCCATAAAAATTCCTCATGTCATCAACGAGACCCGAATAACACGTGCTTTATTTACCCTGAAAACACAGGTTCATCCCTAACTATATAAATAATTTTAATTTACACTTACTCCTGTTTACTCTAATTCTAATTTCACGGTGAATCTATGTAGACTAGATAAAGTTCCCCCAAAATGGATCCGAAATTTCTTCTATATCATTAAATAATCGATGAGAAGTTTTTTTACGATATTTAGAACCTGTCTTTCACTCATTGCTTCCAAATATAAGGTTAAAAACATTAAATTGTTATGAACAGTGAAACCTGTATGCATTTGAAACTCTTTCCCTTTTAGAATAATTTCGCTATCATCCCATTTCATTTTTCAGGTCCTAATTTTATAAATAATAACATTTGATCGTAGGTATAGCGTAGCTTAATTATCAGCACCCATCTCATAGTAATCCGCTTGGTTTGATGAAACTTATAACAGGTACATAGTAGTTATAAAACTTTTAAATTCTGATTAGTAGCTATTCGTAACTTAAAGTAATTATGAATTTTAAAAATTTACTAAATTATGAGCATCAAAAAATGCTAAAAATTGCCTAAGAAAGAAAAGTGCACATTCCATTCCATTCTATAGTTGTCTTATTAAAATCATGTATTAAAATAAAATGAGATTAAAGCTACTAGCCGCGCACGAGTGAATTTCGAAACCGTTCTCAGTTAGCTATAGTGGGGAGAGAAGGACACGCGAAGTATGTTATATACTCGTTAAGTTCCCGAAATGCATTTCAGTGCACGTGGAAACTTTATACGTACTACTTTCAAATAGGGGAGAAGTTTATTGGAACCTTCTGCTTAATATGTTCAGCGATGTGTGGCGCTTAAACCACTCAATGACGACAGCCTCATTTTGAAGCATTTTATAACTGGAATTCAGTTTAACTACTATAATAGCGAATCGATGCGTGGGTTATGATTATAAGATTGAACATGTTGTGTTAATTCTGTACCCGATAAATTATATTTGAAGCTATTCAAGTGGTAGTAGGCACGTGTGTTAGTCTGGGACCTCCAAGATTTCTAATACACGTGCCTACTACCACGTTAATAGCTTCAAATATAATTTATCGGGTACAGAATTAACACAACATGTTCAATCTCATAATCATAACCCACGCATCGATTCGGCTATTACAGTATTTAAACTGAATTCCAGTTATAAAATGCTTCAAAATGAGACTCTAGTCATTGAGTGGTTTAAGCGCCACACATCGTTCAACATATTAAACATGAAGGTTCCAATCAACTTCTCCCCTATTTGAAATTAGCACGTATAAAGTTTGCACGTGCACTGAAATGAATTTCGGGAACTTAACCAGTATATAACACACTTTGCGTGTTCTTCTCTTCCCACTACAGCTAACTGAGGACGGTTTCGAAATTCACTCGTGCGCGGCTAGTAGCTTTTATCTCATTTTATTTTAATACATAATTTTAATAAGACAACTATAGCATAGAATGGAATGTGCACTTTCATTTCTTAGGCAAATTTTAACATTTTTTAAAGCTCATAATTTAGTAAATTTTTTGAAATTCATAATTACTTTAAGTTACGAATAGCTGCTAATCAGAATTTAAAAGTTTTATAACTACTATGTACCTGTTATAAGTTTCATCAAACCAAGCGGATTACTGAGGTGAGTACCGATAACTAAGCTACGCTATACGTACGATCTAGTTGTTACATCACAGCACATAAGGATTCCTTAATATATCATCAGTCAAATAATAATATTATAAAATTGTCACTTAACATAATGCTGTAATTATGAACTTAAACAACAAATATGCAGTATAAAGATACTACCGAACGATACTAGGAATCACTATCTCGTACATTTTTAAACATACTTTTTTAAATATTATATATTAGGTATTTTTAACTAGGGCATGAGACTTACTTGTAACTTAAATTAGTCTATCTGTGTGTAGAATTTTTCCTTCAAGTACAGTGGCGGACAAAAAAACTGGATCACCTTAAAAAAAGTAACATTTATAGCAAAACGTATAAGATAATTTTTGATTACACTCATTTTGTTTGTCGCAAAGCAAAGGTATTGCGTTAGATAACGCTTCTATTGCATCAGGCGGTATTTGAAAGGTATTGCATCAGCCGTTTCTATAAAAATGGCGTTGGCAGCGTATACACGCTCATTAGCATCCTGTTTTGTGGAGGTGTAAGCATAGCTCCATATGTCCAGTTGACACCAAGGAAAAAAGTGTAGCTGTTGCTCTGTACTGGAAGGGGTTTCTACGCGTGCTATCGCTAATAAAATAGGCTGCAGTCACCAGTCAACAGAATCCCGGGTGCTAAAATTAAAGCGTGAAACCGGTAATGTGAAGAGAAGACCTGGATCAGGCCGTAAGAGAGTGACTACGCCTTCCCAAGATTGATATTTGAAACGGCTGTGCCTTCATAATCGCTATGCTAGTGCTCCTGATTTAAAACTGGACTTGAAATGGCCTCTGGTGTGCACGAACTGTCCAAAGACTGCTTTCGGAATGTGGTCTGCGTGCCTATCGGCCCAAGAAGAAGCCTTTGTTGACCCAACAAATGAGGAAGAAGCGACTTGCTTGGGCTGAAACGCATGTTTCTTGTACAAAAGAGCAGTGGGACACCGTCTCCTTTTCTGACGAATCGAAATTCAATCTGCATGGCTCGGATGGGAAGCGCTATATGAGTAGACGAAAATCGGAGGCGTACCATCCTGACTGCATAACACCGACTGTAAAGATCCCCGCCGGTCAGATGGTCTGGGGACGCATAACAAGCAAAGGGATGGGACGAATTAAGTTTTTTAAAGGAACGGTGAATGCAGAAACCTACACTGCTATCTTGTAGGAGTGCCTGAAACCCATTATTAGGGATCACCACACAGACGTCCAAAACTGCATTTTTGAACAGGACTCAGCACCTTGCCACACAGCAAAATTGGTAAGTTTTATGCTGTTTAGATTTAATGATGAGTTTGTCTTCTTGTCTCACAAGGCTTAAAACATACTGACTACAATGTTTTCCCTCGTTTTTCTCCCTTAAGGTGCAGTCATACCTCAGAAATGCTGGCATTAGTCTTGAACTGGCCCTAATTTGAACAGTCAAAATTTGAACCGTATTGAAGATTGCTGGTACATAATGTCATGTAAAATTGCTCAAAGGAGGCCAACAAGTTCATTCACAAAGAAATATATCCCACCTAACAAATACATTTCGAACATTTTTGCAACCCACAATGCAGCGCAAAACATTATTTGCAAAATTCTCAAGTGATGCAGTTTTTTGTCCGGCACTTTAAATTACTAAGAACGAGTTACAACGATCCATTTTTTCCGTGTGGTTTCAAAAAACTGTTTAAATTTTATTCAGGGAGAACTAACAAAGCTCCTTTATAACGCATCGAAATAAAAAAAAAAATAATAATATACAAAGAAAGAGTCTGAAGGAGGGAATATTGCGAATCATTGGTATACCAAACACAAATAAAATCATTATAAAAACTAAATCATATTTTCTTGATTAAATAGGCCGTTAAAGGCTAAAGGAACAAACCTATTTTATTACAAAGTGAAATGAAAAATGGTGGCATTACGACTTTAGCCCTTTTTCTAAAGACATCAATTTCAGTACAACTTTTACAAATTGTCGTTCGCTCAGAGCAGGTCGTGGCAATAATCTAACTCTAGAAAGTGTCATGTTAAACTCCCAGAACAATCACAGAAGAACAAAAACTGAGGTCATTTGAAATGATTGACTAGAACAGTGGAAAATGCAAAGATTTAATTAACCAAAATTAAGTTAAAGTTCAATATCGCGATTTCCTCTTATAAAGTATCTTCATTGCCCCTGTATATCACTTAATTCTCTCTATATACAATTACTTCGGAAAAAAAATAACCTGTCCAGGGAGTAAAATAAATAAGAAATCACATAAAAGGAATTAGAGTGAAAAATCACCTTAACTCTTCTCACCAAACTTTGTCTACAGCAAAATTAGGTCGTTAAAAATTAAGGAATATTCCGCGATCAGGTTGACAAAGTTTCTTTTCTGTTCCAAAAGAGCACAACAGCCAAGTGAACTCTGAAACTTCGTTGTAATTATATTAGGGCAGCTGACATAACAGTGTTCTAGTTAACAATGGCAGCTAGTGGATTCGATCGCTAAACATTCGTGTCAACGACCACGATACTCTGACTAACTGTCCTCAAGTTTTTCCAATACGTAGGTAGTATAATCTTTCGATATAAAGTTTCATTTATGTGTTGTACACGAAATTTATTTGTTGTCGTTCAGTAAATTCAACTTTAATATCTCTCTCGATCCTGAGTTTGTAAAGGTTTTAGAATTATCAAATTTAAAGTGAAATTTTAATATATACTTGGAATCCTCATAAACATTGTATACCCAGTTGCCTTGGATTTAATGTGAAATATGTAGCGTTGAAATGCTTAGTCATAACTAGCTTTAGGGGCCTTTACTAATTAAAAGTGCCTCACTGCAGAATAAGTACATTATCAAGCTACTAGATTGTTCTTATGATAGTCGTGGAATGGGTACAGGTACTCCCAACTCTTGTTTGGTTTGAATTTTAATCATCTTTGTCATATGGGATATAAATATGTTCCTTTTTTATTTAATAAGATTTCTTAGAAAACCAAAGGATGTGAGTGTGAAAATTCCCCGCATCGATTATTACATTAACCTAACAACCAAAGCTCTTCCTCATTTAGCTGGTACACGAAAAACAGTATTAAAACTAAAATAGAAGTATATGCTGGCAACGGAAAGAGAACGCAATTAAACGCTGATCGATATGTCATCGTATCTAAGAAGCTTCTTTCTCCGCGCCATTGATTCATGGTGAAACGACCTCTTCTTTATTCTTTTCCCCCGAAAGCGTGTTAAGGAAGTGGGCTGTTAGCCGCTATTCTCAGAAACTTAGAAGCTTTCTATTTTTTATGAGTTAAGGATGTAATGTCAGAGAAGTTTATTGACGGATGAAGTGTTTCCCATTGAAGGAAAATAGTGGGTTGTTAATTTAACAAATTAATTTTTAATCTGTTTTATCCTGATTACATTCGTGTTCTAGATATTATATATCTCTCACAAGACAACCAAACAAAATAATGTGCGACCAACGTCCAGCTTAGGTGATTCCAAATTTGTTCTTCATTGAACATTAGAAAATCCAAGGTGTTCATGGCTTTCATAAATTGCCATTCATAAAACTCCAGTTAAGTTTAACGATTTCAGAGACAAATTTGAACAAGTTTCTTTTTTATGTTCCGGTTGTTAAAGATAAACAAAAAAATTGGACTGTTTTTCTGATAAAAAATTTAATTCATTGAAGCTAAATCTAAGTTACAATAAAAGAAGGTTATAGTTACTTAACTGGTCCACCTTTATATGATTTCTTCATATATTCGGCAATTTAAAGAATCCACAAGATATATTACACTTCTATTAACGTTTTGAAAAATTTGGATAAACTGGAATAAATTGCACGTATAGGATCAGTAAATAGTTAATAAACAGGATAAAATAAAATACCTTAAGTAAGGCGAAATTTAATCTAACTTTCATTCTCTGAATATTACGAAAGTACATAATATTAATCCATAAATAGGATCTTTATTCTCAAAAACAGTCTCTGCAGTCTCTTCTGGACACTGTTCATTGAATTAAGGTTCCTTCCACAGTTTATGATTAATATCGGCGTTTTAAGGATCTGATTGAAAACCCAACTTGTTCATGAAACTTGCTTTGCAGCTATCAAAAGAGAATGTTATAGGAATGATTGGTTAGTCCCTATTGAATCCTATTTCTTCGAAACAATTTGTTTACTTAGAAACGAATGACGCTGATTGTCTTTTTTTAGGTTTGATCCATTATTCCAGAATAATGACGGAAATTCCTGAACTTTTGGATATTTAAGATCGACGTCTTTAGGCACTTTTGTTACAAATCATAAATATCAAAAGAAATATAAAAAATAAGGTTAAATAAATTTATGCTAATTTCAATAATAATTGTTCCTTTTTATGGGTTAAAAAGGAAGGAGAATTCGGTAATACTGATATTAAATGCATGCTATAGTTTGTAATTCTTATGGTGTGTGTGTGCGTGTCAAGTTCTTCAGATGCTGAAGAATTTATACTGATAATATATTTATGGAAATGAAAATTTAGTGATTGAAGTGAGATCTTAAGACTTTTGCGGTTTTCCTTTATCACGTAATAAGAAATTTAACAAAATAAGAGAGTCTTTGAGTTTTCAAAGTTGCTTATTGGAAAACAGAAAGAAAAAGAATTTTCTGAAACAGCTCGAAATTCAATTTTTTAGTCTATTGCGTTTCAAATCCGATTTATAGTTAAGTTGCTGGCTAGTGCTATTATTCAGCAATCAGTTTGAGTTCAATTCTTTATAAAATTATGACGTATTTAATCCATCGAATGTTCTTCACATTAAATCGACAGGTTAAGGAAACAGAGGGATATGTTAAAATAATAATTTTATATATTAGATATTATATTCGTCTTTTAACTAAATGTTAATCCCTTTGAAAATATAAAATTATGCCAATTTAAAAATTAAATTTTAGGAATTATCAGATGAAGAATAAAAATTTGAACGTGAAATAAAAGCTACACCCATTAACAAATATTGTAAAATTAGGCTATTGAGGGTAATTTGTAAAGATATATGTATGCATTTAAATAACCTATATTTAGAATATATGCATTGGGATTTCCGTATATACAAATTCTGCCTAACTGTTTCGTATAAAATATATTCTTGAAGTAAAGAAAAGTGTTTGTTAATTTAGAAAAGCTTAGTCTCACCACAAATTGCGAATTGTTATTAATATTGTTCATTTACGAAAATTTGGAATTCTTTTTCTACTAATATAGTTTCCAAACATCCGTTCCTTTATTATATGATTCGTGATTAAGTATCTGCGGTATACGCCTCCTGATGTATACGCCCCTTTGAGCAATCAGAAACTTTTCGAAGAAATCATGACTAGTTAAAAAAAAGATAACTTTCTTAGCTCGAAGATTTCCTGTAATTGATTTGCTCCATTTTGTTTCTTGTGTAACTTGCCATAGTCTCGAACTTCTTTCCAAACCGTCTATAAATCTTCTGCAAAGTAGAAATTGCTTAAAGTTATCGCTTAATCGGTTTGTTGACTCTGATCAGGAAGCTTATACAATGTCAAAAATAGTGTTGGAAAGTTTGTGACACTGAGCTAGTAATGTCTTCAACTTACACGCATCTATCTTATAATAATTGGATTTCAGAGAGCATTGTGAAGTCATGGTATACATTCAACTTATGGCTTCTTTCATTCGTCAGAACATGGGATAAAATGCACGCGATTCCAAATGTTGTTGGCAAGTGACTCCCTATATTAATCAAAATGCAGGAGTGCATTTGGAGCTGGCAGGCTACTTTTTATCTAAATTATCTTGGTGTTTTTCACTTCTAAGAAAGGAAATGGAGAATGCTTTTAAATGAAATCTATTTACATGTTTACTATAGTCATATTAGTTAAATAAATACTAATTTGAATGCATATTTACATCAATAAGAGATTATTATTAATTAGTGATAACAGCCTCGTCACTTCACTGACGAATTGTGTTAGTGCAGTAAGAAGCAGCGGGTTTTAGAATCAAGTCTCAGTAACTTTTAAAGGAACTTGATAAATGGTAAGCCTAATGTTTCAAAGTTGTAAAACATAAAAATAAAAAATAGGCTCTTATCACTAATATATATTTTCTTCTCGTGATATGAGTGCATTTACCATGGAAAAATATTTGGTTCTTAAATTTTCATTCTCATGTTCTGTCCACTATATCTCATTTGGCATGCTCTGTGTTATTGGTGTCCAAGACCTATCCATCGAATATTCCCATCGCCCAGCTGAGGTCAGTAGCGAAAGCAGATGGATGGTTTTTCTTATTGGAGTTTCATAAGATGAAATGGTAAGGTGACGTAACATTTAGAAATGATCACAATAATAAATATGGGTAAAGCGCCTGAAAGAATGCATTCACTTCTTGCAAGAGAGCTTTGCCGAGTAACACCCTTTACAGGGTATTTATATAATAATCACAGATTAAGAAATATAAGTCGATCTTCAAAGCACTAAAAACTGTTTAAATTTTAAGGTCGACTTATATGACCAAAATAAACAGCCAAACATACTTAGGATTAGTAAGAACTAAATTAACCTCGATATAATTGTAATTAATTGCATATGAGGTGTGGCAATGAAGTACCTGGACTGCTGCTTTTTGTGGTGGTGATTCCCAGACTGGAGCTGTTCGATGAGTATGAAAATAAATACAAGTGATATTCAAACTTCTTCCAACAAACGGTGGTACAGAGATTGTTCAGTAGGCTGACAGGCTGGAAATAAAAAACAGTTTCTTTAATGTTAACTTTCCGTGTTGCGATTTTGCATTGCAGCAAAGAACGAATAGAAAAATGTCCTTTAAACTGGGAAAATCCACAACAAAAACGTATGAAATGTTAAGATCTGTTTGTCGTAATGAAAACTTAAGTCGTAGCAGTGATTTTCAATAGTATAAGCGATTCAAAGCCGTGATTATGTTTGCGATGACCCAAGAATTGGCCGCTCTCAACCTCTCGAAATGAGGACACAGTTGCAAAAGTTCTAGAAATTGTTGCAAGTGATCGTCGTTTGACACTCAGAATCAAAGCTGATGAGTTAAATATAAATAAGGACGATTCATTAAATTGTGCATGAAGATTTAGGGAAAAGGGAGTTTGTGCAAAATTTGTGCCGCATGGCTTCACGGATGAGCCAAAGCAACGAAGCAAACCATCATGCATAGACTTCATCCAGACGTGTTAAGACAATCCTGATTTCTTCGACTGTATTATTAATGGAGATGAGGGTTGCGTGTTTCAGTAAGAACGAAAGAGGAAATGTCAGAGCATGCAGTGGACTTGAAAATCATCACCAAGGCTCAAAAAAATGTTTTTGTAGAATTTCAGTATCAATTCGATGGTGATCATGTTTTTTGACAAATAAGGTGAGATTTACATAGAATTTTTACATGAAGAGAAGAGAGTCAATGTTGCATTATACGTATAGGTGCTTCAGTGACTAATGAAGTGTATTTCCCAGTTGAGCCTGCAATTTCCAGAGAAAGTTAGCAGGTTTTTGTTGCATGACAATCCTCTCCCGCCTAATCCGCACTTGTTGTGAAGACATTTCTCACGAAACATGACAGAGCAATAATCCATCCTACTCTCTCGATCACCAGCAGATATCTTCTTTTCCAAGGTGAAAACTGCCATCAAAAGAAAAGAGATTTCAGAGAATGCTGAGGATATAAAGAGAAACGTAAACACCGAACTGAACATCATCCCTCTGAACACCTTGGCTGACTCTTTACAGAACGTTTAAGAACGGTGTAATAAGTGCATTCAATCAGGTGGAGATTACTTTGAATAAAAATAAAACCATTTTTGAGCTCCTTCACTTTGTGTTCTTTTTATTGCTCCAGTTCTGGAAATTTATTATGCTATATTTTTACAAAAATATGCATTGCTGCTCACCTTCTAAATCCCAAGATTTGCTTCTTCTTCTTCATTAAACAACACAGTTCATGTAATTCGCCGGATTATGTGTTCGGGTTTATTTTCGATGTTTAAAAAGTAAAGTTACACGATTGTCAGCTTCTTACAGCAAAATTTTCGATTCAGAAATGTTTACAGAGAAACCAATTTTCAATGCAATACTTAACAGACAACAGGAATGGCTTGTTCACGTAATAAAAGCATCCAATGTACACATAAATCATCAGCGATATGCATGTAAGTTTTGGTTTCCTGACATTCTGAATAATGGAGTACTATATATCCTGACTCACTTCTCTGTAATTTACAGTGCAGTGTAATAAAATGCCACGAGGTAAACTTTTAAAGAGCAGATATAATTGAACTAAAAAGGAGAGAGTCCTTGTGAATTCCAGTATTGAGAAAGTTCAATTTGAGAACTTTTAGCATTTTCTTTCTGCTTTCTTTCTAAGATCTTTTTATGGTGTTTTTACTTCTATTTTCAAGGCAAATATAAGTCAACATATATGCTGGGATAAAGAGTACTACTATTGTCTCATTAATTTAGGGATCGCGACTGCTGGGCCAAAGACATTGGAATTGTTGATGATTTATTTCAAAGCACAACGTGGCAGTTATACCTTCTTTAATCTATTGCTGCATAAAGCATCCATCCATCCATGGGGATTCCCCCTCCCTCGATGATGCATCTTGTATGGTTGGATAAATATCTTCGTCATGGAGTCTACATCATTAAGAGAATGGTTCCTGAAACATGATAATGACCTTTATTCATTTACACAATTACTAGCGCGAGAAAGCTGATTATGGTATTAGGGACTTTATGGTTAATTCGGCGGGAGAGTTCTTTTTTATAATTTTATAACTAATTGAGATTAATTCGTATTTAACTATTTCAAAGGCATTAGCAATTAATGCACTGCTACACGGCGATTATTACCTTTGTTAAGAGCATCACGTTTCGAAACTTCTGCCAGTCCCTTGTTCGCATGCTTTACTCCTCTATGATCAGAATATCCTGGATAGAAAGGGATGAGACATGACGTCATAAGAGAGAGGCTGACCCCAGACTGGTCAATCAGAGGAACCCAGTAAACTCCACCCTATCCTCTAATGATCACTGTTCCTCTAATTATATACGTTATTATTAAAATTTCCTTACCAGGGGGAACTTGCCCATCACCTGAAAAGGATTATCAGTGGCACAGGTGTGAACAAAGTATTAATACCGGATTAAGACAAACTGAGAAATGTAGTTTCTATTGATCAGAGACTGCAATTTAGAACGAATAGTGACGAATAATTTTAATCCGTCTACGAGTAATACATGAATACTAAATGTTCCGGTCAATTGAAATTAGCTTTATTTAGTTTTATTTAAATGTTCTTTGTTACCTTGCATGCAATTATAGTAAGCATTAAAATGTTCTCCAAACAAAGATGGTGTAGTACCTGCCATTGTCTTGACGATTTTAATCATATCAGCATGAAATATTTTGATTTCAATAACAAAAACGCTCGTTTTTCTTCCATATAAATCTCGATTTATTTTTGTTTTTCAACCACTCCTTTCATCCATTAAAGGAAACCGCTGAGCGAAATATATTTGGTTTCTGGAATTCTTTGAATTCTTGCAAATTAAAATTTCCAAAGATTGAGAAATCTACCCTTGTGACAATCTCTGTACAATTATTTTCCGAATTTTACCTTTCATCAAAATTAGTAGATTCGCTCTGGTTACCGATTCCTACAATGGCCACCTTTCTATTTTCGATATATAAAATGCAATTTTATATTTAAAATTCCAGATGCAAACTATGTAACTGATTATAATTACATAATCAGTATCAAATGGTGTTTATAAATCTTTATACACTCGTCTATCTTCTGCAATGAAATGAAGGAAGTAACTTTGAGTGCAGTTTCATGTTCTGTAGCCAATCTGAAAAGAATCACTTAAGGACTTTATTTCTTTCTGAACGCTCTTCTTTCCAAATTAAATATATTGACAAAAACTTTGGACGACAGAAACAACTCTTTACGTTGCTTTTATCAAGACTAAGTATTCTTGACTTTATTACGCTAAAGTATTTCTTTACAAGGGACTTAACGAGTTGTGACCGGCTGGAAACAGTGAGACGTATCCGTTGCCTCGAAATTAAATTTAAGAACTTTCGGAACCCAGCCAAAGAGTAGAAGAAACAGCAATACTCGTTAATGGATAAAATAAGACACACACACAAAGTACATCCAGAGAGAGTCACTGAATCTTGTAGAATATAGTAAAGAGAATATGGTCAAGTACATCCTAAAGAAGAAATTAAATATTAACATTTTAATTGTTTCTATGTCTGTTTTCCACTTAGTGTCTCATCGGTATAAAGTGGCTCACTAATATCTTATAGAATGAAAGAAACCAATTACTTTGCTTAAGAATGCGTTCAATTAACTGTTTTCATCGACGTTAAAAAAGATAAGATTACGAGTTGTACATTTTTTTATAGATGTAACGCACTCAAAAATTAAGCTCAAGTCCCAGGAGATAATACAAGAGCAGTATCCCAATTAAGGAAATATGGATGTTAGGCTTCTAGCCATGGGAATTCTGGTCATGAGGCGTACATCTAAGAAAACTGAAATCTGTAACAATAATTATGCGTTATGCGGTTATTTCATAAATGCTAATTTTGGTAATTAATTGAAAAAGAGGATTTGGTGACTGTTCATTTTGATAATTAAATAATTGAGACTACACCAATGAGTCAAAACATTGTGATCACCTACTTAAGTGTTTGCAGTTTGCGTGGGGTATACGCTGACGTATTAGGCAGAGTTGGTGGGGAGACTGAAGACTGGGGGGAAAGACGGAAGTATGGGGATGATAGAGAAGGCGATCCCCGGATGTTCAGTGAGGCAGGTCCGTGCCCCACCAGGAGAAGGATAAGGGTTGGCGGGGGAAGGAAGGAGACAGGACTGCTTCCTCCCCACCCCCTCCGGGGAAAAGGGAGAAAAAGGTACCAGGCAAGGAAGCCCGGTATAGATCGTCATCAGGAATTGGCAGTAGAGAGCATGTTGTTACTGTTGGTAAAGAGTCCAATTTGGGTAGCTCCCATTTGGCGTCATTCATGGGAGTACATCCCGAGATAAGTTAATGATCAGGGCAGTCTTCAAGTGGGTGGTGCGCGCTAGTCGATTTCGATGGTAGAATACATTCCAATTCAAAGATCTCTTACGTTCTGGGTAGGGTTTTTGCCTCCGGAATAGGTCCTTTTCAAAGGTGGTGAAGGCCGTGTATTCTTCAGCTGTGTCAAGCAGGTGGTGCTCCATATTCATGGGGATGTAGTGAATTCTCGTCATAAGAGAGCGCCTAAGGTCCTCGTAAAAATCACAGGTAGAGCATCTCCTATACCTGTGATATCTACAGGTAGAGCATCTTCTCTACCTGTGATATACTCGGGGTAGATTCTTGAAATTTCAGGGATGAATTTGTTGGTGATGGATCCCTTTGTGGTTTGGTCCCGTCTCAGTTACCACGTCCTTTGAAGGTGAAGGGTGAGTCGTGCTTTTTCCACTCTGACACTATTTGCAGGGTCGCTGGTGAAGTCAAGGCAGGTAAGGGATCTGCCCTTAGAGAGATAATGTAGTAATCCGCACTTGGCTACCTCTAGGTCCAGGGGTAGTGCACCGGCCAGCATCTGCAAGGCATGTGCGCTAACCGTGCAGCAATCTCTAGTGATGGAAAGTAGGATGGTGCGCTGGATTGATTCTAATTTTCCTAATTTTCTTGTATTTACTGCAGTTGCCGATTTGGGAAACCAAGCTCCTGCCGCATAAGTGATAATCAAAACAAATACTGCTTTGTAGTAAACAGTTAGTGTTCAACGTTTCCAGCCCCAGTCTTGCCGAGAAACTTTGTTAACCATGGCACTATATTTTCTTATTTTTTGGTAGAGATGAATCAGATCCGGATGAATGATAAGTTTCTGTCTAGAATTACTCCCAGGTATTTCACCTCCGTGGATAGTTTTATGGTCGTTTGTTGGATTTTAATTATGGAAGGTCTGGTGACCTGCAGTGTTCCCTTCAGTAAAATCGAATTGCTCTTGTCCGGTGAAATCTGCAGGTGGTGCTGTTCAGCCCAAAATTGAAAAGTCATAAGGGCTTCGTTTGCTGCGTCTTCTAATTGTCTACGGGAGTCGGCTGCAGGGTAAAAATCAGATCTTGTTTAGGTAAAAAAAAAACTTATTTTTAGGCCACCCGATTAATTAAATTTATCTGCCGTGCTATATGTCTTATGTCTGTTAATTGCGTGTGTTTTATGGTTGATGTGTCTATTTTGCTGGACGAAAAATCCCAGTTTCTGGGGCAAAAGATCTTGCTATCTACGCCTGAAACCAACTAACTTAGCCACGGAGTGAAAAAAGCCCACTAAAGTTCCTCGCGTCATCGATGGGATTCGAACCCGGGCCTTTTCCACACGGTGTGGGGAGGACGATGACGGTAACACTGTACTACCGCAGACAAATAATATTTAGGTAGGTGGTAAACGTTAGAGGGCTGGCACATGGATGACTGCACCCACGGTACCCCACGGTACATCGCCCAAAGCATGACATCGCTGCCACCGGCTTGTTTTCGTCCCACAGTGCATCCAGGCGCTGTCACTTCCCTGGTAAACGACGCACATGTACCCGGTCATCCACATGGTGCAACAGAAAAAGTGATTCATCGGACCAGACGATCATCTTCCAATCACTCAAGATCCAGTTTTGATGCTTGCGTGCCCATTGTAGGCTCTGTCGCCGGTGAACTGTGGTTAGCATGGGCACTCGGAGCGGCCTGTGGCTACGTATCTCCATTTTCAGCAGGATTCGATGTACTCTGTGTTGTGACAATTACTGCCGTCACCAACATTCCAATTCCTGGCGAGTTGCGACACAGTGACCCTTCTGTCACCACCCTGGAGAACCTTCGCTCACCTCAAAAATCGACGAGCCGTGGTTGTCGAACACCTCGCCGACGGTTCGTAAGTTTCCCCCTCCTCGGACCACTTTCGATAGGTGCTAACCACGGCTGACCGTGAGCATCCCACCAGCCGTGCCGTTTCGGATATGCTCTGACTCAGTCGTTTGGCCATTACAATTTGTCCTTTGTCAAAGTCGCTTAAGTCCGCTGCCTTTCCCATCTGAAGAAGAAGAATAACACTAATTAACGGCACTCAGTATCAGGTGTTTTTTATACCATGTCAAGACCCGCGCACGCGCCGTAGTTCACCTGCAGTTACTTCGATTTGCATAACGACTCGCTGGTCATAATATTTTGGCTCATCGGTGTACATCACGTGGCCGATTTAAACAACTTATTTTTGAAATGCTACAATTTGAATGATTGAAAAACCCAATGCCAAACACTTAAACAATTCTGGATACATTTTCGGGAACTGACTGTTTCCCATCTTCAGGGCTGTGTGGTTAAAATATTGGTTTGAGGTACAGTTTTCTAGAAAGTTTTACAAAATTCTGTTAGTAATCTAATAATATTAAATTAAGGTTGTAGAAATTATCAATAGGGTTACAGTTGCGTGGTTTAACTTCGGATACTTGGGGTTTCCGAAATGTATCCAGAATTGTGTAAGGTATGACGTATTGAGATGTTTCAATCGTGCAAATCGTAGCATTTTAATAATAATTTACTTAAAATATCACGTGATATAATAGTGTAGTCTCGATTAATTATCTCACAATATTTAGGTAAATGGTGAACATTTAAGATTATGGGATATACGAGGGTCGGACGAAATGTATATCATTTTATCGGATGTATTGGACATATCGGAATATAAATAATGTATATATAAATTGCGAGTTTTCCTTGCTCTGCTTACCTTTTTAATAAAATGAAAAATTCGAGTTTTTGGTTGAAAAAAAAAAAAAAAGAAATATCCAATCACAGAATAGTAAAGGTCAAAAACGTTGCTGGAATTCAATGAAAATTGAATCCAGCTCATTTCAAATTCCGGTTAGAATTCTGTTGACGATAAGGTGGCCTTTTTCACATATATTTCAAAGCGTTGAATCACTATATTTAAAATTGAGGAGGTCGTATTTCTTCACTGGGAAATCACTTTTTCTTTCTTAATAACTTGTAAACCGACCTTTAGCGTCGATATATATTGGCCGAGTTGCTTCGCTAATATGAACGAATCGGTCTAAACTTTGTTAAAACCTTTACCACCACACCAGTAATCGAACGTGTAGATTGAGGCTGTGCCTGAGAAGGACAGAATACGAGTAAAGGAATACTGTTTTACAATGGGACAGTTTTTATCAATGATGTCGCTTTGAACGAAAAGTTTCTTCATGTGGAAAAAAGAATCATGCCCCATCAGAAATCCTACGAGACGCATGTCTGAAAAATCTGAATTTAACGAAACAAAAATCTGACGGTAATGCACTTTTAACGAACAATTTTTGCTTTAAGTTTGCATTTCTTTGTATCGCTCGCCTTAAGAAAAGTACTAGCATGCATGGATGCCGGTGATGTCTTCAGCCCTAATAATGATCCAGGGAAAAGTTCAAGAAAAAATATGGAACACAGTTCGTGAAGTGCCCTCTCAGGTGTCAAGTGGATATGATATCTGATATTTTATATATTTGAGAGTATTTTTGTAGTCTTTTTCACACAGTGGCTGAGTTAGTCGGTCACGAAATAACTTTGCCTGTTTATCTTCGGAAATTAGGGTTTTTGTATTGCACGAAATAGGCAAAAACAGACAAGTGGATATATGCATTTCACAGACATCAGGCTACCGATGCCTCATACTCTTAGTTGCTTTGGCGCATTAAACAAGAACAACAAGACAAGAAATATATGAAAACTTTCTGCATCAGTAGCATGGGAAATACTCAGGTGTTCTTATCCCCCTATTCTCCGGAATTGAATCCTGGTGACTGATTTCTTCTATACGAAGAAGGGATCACTCAGACGTTAAGTTTCCGACAACATAACACATGCTGAGAGCACTAGACCGATGTCTCACCATCATCACAAAAAAATAGAAAAAAAAAAAAGATTGATGATGGTATCAAACGTTTATCTTATATTTGGAATGAGTTGCTGTAAGAAGCAGAAGCTTATTTTGAGGAAATATAACCTCGAAATTCTTGTAAATGAAGCTCAATATTTTCAGATGAAGCTCAAGATGTTCAGATGAAACGTAGAAAACAGTAACGTTTCCTATATTGATCAAGCGATCGTTGCGCCATTATATGGAGCCATATATACGCTTCATTGGTTGATTAGCTCAATATTCCAATATTCCTCTATTTCAAGAAAAATGGGGGCTTGGATGGAGAGGAAATAACGAGGAAATGGAGAACAAGCCAACGTTTGCAACGATGCTGATGAAAAATGCAACAAATAGAAAGAAATCGTCCAAGAAGTAATCAAATTTTAATATGGTTGAACCACTAGAAGAATAACTTATAGTAATAAAAATATTGCTCATATTTAAGAAAACATATTCTGGAATTCTCATTATTATTACCCATTTAGTCATATATTCCTTGTCATTTTATTAGAACTTTGGATATTTAGACTATATTCAGCAATCCATGCAAAAAAATTGGGGTGGGTTGTGTACGGGGACACAACCGCAATCGTTTAAAGCGTGAACCCGTCTTTGTGTTATTAGAGGAAGGGTAAGATGTAAATGAATAAAGTCTTGGTGGTTATAAATGAAGTATAATTTTATTTGTCAAAGGCCGATGATACGAGAAGTAAGATATATATGGCATAATATTTACATCGATGTTTCTTACAAAGGTTAAAGCTATAAAAGTATTGCCCAGCGTAGTGGGCGATGTAGAAATGTATTTAAGTTGATTTTTCTATCCATTGACATGCGTTTCTTACACTTCTGTTCATATTTCCTTTGCAATTTTTTCGACATTATGTACCGACAGTGGAGGTTGCTGAAAGATGTGTAATGGCATGGGGCAGGTTTGTCGACGTCTCACTAGAGTCGTTTGAAATTCTCATGGATTAGTATGATTAAAAACTGCTCCAACAAAGTTTGGGGAGAACATCTGTCTAGCTGTTCACTAGAGAGATGTTCTCCGCAAACCACGAACATATCTCTCTTCACATTCCAGTAGCTGTGACAAGAAAACAGTCTTCGTTGATAGCACAGTTGGCATAATTACTGCCCATCCCACTCCGGGTGAAAAAAAACTTTAGTTCGAATCCCATCAACGAAGCGAGGAATTTTTATGAACTTTTTCACAACACGGCTGAGTTAGTTGGTCTCTAGCGAGAATAGCATGGCTTTTTTTCTCTCGTAGGTTTTTCTCCCAAAAAACAGCAAATCGACCACAGAACACACGCAATTTATAGATATATTATTTGTATATGCTGCAATATAGCCTAAGTTGCTGATGCGCCTAAATTTCTACAACTATCCAATCTATAACACAACCTACATTTCACATACCAAGATTCCAACTGGACATCCACAAAAAGAGTTTTCTGGTTTCCCGAAATACAACTTGAGTTCCTTAACAGGAGAAGCCGATAGGCTTCCCGTAGTGGACTCAGGTTGAATGTGTCAGCCACGAAATGGCAATCTGGCCAAAGATTATTGGTTTAAACGAAACTATAGGTATTCCGTTAATTAATACATTTTTTATCTTTTAATGATAAATACCTGCAAATACTAATTAAAAACTGAGTCTCTTCAGCGGTCTTTACAGTGAATTTTAGTGGATATTTTCAATATATCGAAGTATCTCTACAACTTTCAATGATCTAAATTGTGGACATCTTTAACCCCAACATACAAATTTTGTTCGTAAGCCAAAGAGAATATCAGTGATTGAAATCGCTTGTCTGCTCTACAGTACATTGTAGAGACTTTGTATGTAACTCTCGAATGACACACACACACACACACACACACACACACACACACACACACACACACACACACACACACACACACACACACACACACACACACACACACACACACACACACACACACACACACACACACACACACACACACACACACACACACACACACACACACACACACACAGATTGGTTGTACACGTTAGCGATCTAACTGAAATGAATGTGCAAGTACTTTTGAAGTGGTTGCTTAGATATTCATATCAGACATTGTGAATGACTTTCTACACTATTCTCACTAAATATCGAGCACTTTCTGCAGGCCAGTATCCTTACTATTAGGACAGTCGCATCTAATGGCAATGTATTCACTCGGGGATTTAAACCGTGAAACATTTCTTTGAAAGTTCCATGATGCGTAATATTTTAATGAACTGCCCTTAGAAGAAGGATAAATATCTACATGCTATACAGCAGCTTTAGGTATAATAGAAATAGCTGGGCTGTCTTATCTACGCGTTAAATAAGCCTATATTACGTCATGGAAGCATATTTAATTGAATAGGAGAAACTGGTCACCAAAATATAACTTGGCCAAAGGTATTTCCAAGCGCGAGATGAATTGCTCAACATAAAGGGAATACAATGTTGGTACAAACTTCATCTTTCAGTAATAGTAAATCTAATATAATGATGCACTAATGGTCGACCTATGGTCATTGTGTGTTCATATTCTGAAAATGTAACAATCCCAAGTGGATACAGTTTTGAAATTAAGTAAATACGATGTTGAAGCTGTAATAAATTATTTTCCAGACTGCATTTAAAATATTTTAAATAAAGCGATACTTAATCCACTTGCTTGTAATATTTTTTAGTTGTATTGAAACATACTAGAATCCCAGCGCTCTCAATATACTACAACTTTACAGGCTACGTTTCAAATACTACATAGAATTCTTCTTCTGGTCAAATGGAGCGGTAGTAGTGGCATGTGATGCAAGAAAGCAAGTGCATGAGCTTATGCAGCATCAGCCAAAAAAAAAAAATCCCACCATTCCCTCCAAATGCCTGTCCAGTTCCTCCTTAAATTTATTCAACCTATCAACTTCCACAACGACAGATGGAAGTTTGTTCCAGCAATTAACCACCATCTGGCTAAAGGCAAATTTCCGCACTTCTATTCTACATCTGTCCTTTCTTAATTTGAATTTATGCCCCCTTAGGTTCGTAATCTGAACAAGTGGAAGAATCCCATCAGAATTCAGCGTGCTCAACCCATTCACGGCCTTATACACCTCAATCAGATCACCGCGCAGGTGCCTAGTCTCCAGCCACTGCAATTTGCAGAACTTAAGCCTCTCTTGATAAGAGGATCCCTTCATTCCCTTCACCAATCTTGTTGCCCTTCTCTGTACACGCTCAAGTAAATCTACATCCTTCCTAAAATGATGTCTCCAGACCTGTACGCAGTACTCAAGGCGTGGCCTGACCATTGCCTTATACAGAGGGATAATCACCTCCTTTTCCCTGCTG
This sequence comes from Mastigoproctus giganteus, assembly GCF_048544385.1. Classification (NCBI taxonomy): domain Eukaryota; kingdom Metazoa; phylum Arthropoda; class Arachnida; order Uropygi; family Thelyphonidae; genus Mastigoproctus; species Mastigoproctus giganteus. The sequence goes on from NC_143577.1 coordinate 63,133,752, forward strand.
GAAAAATTCCTATATATCATTGACCAAACCCCATGACCTGCCCTGGCAGCCTGTCTGCATTGCTCAGAAAACTTCATATCTGCCTGCACAATTACTCCCAGGTCTTTTTCATTTTCTACCACCTTAAGTGTAGTACCACACAGTTGGTACGTTTCTCTGGGGTTACTTCTACCAATATGCAGTACTTTGCATTTGTCAAGGTTAAACTTCAGTTGCCACAAACTGCCCAAACTGCACACTGCCATTACTGTCATTCACAACTCTGCCAACCTTTGTATCATCTGCAAACTTCGACATTAAGCCTGATATACCTTCATCAATATCATTGATAAATATACAAAACAACAGTGGACCTAACACCGAACCCTGTGGGACCCCACTAATAACATTAGTCCAAGAAGAGCATCACCCATTGATTACCACCCTCTGTCTTCTCCCACTTAACCATCCTTTTATGCATTGTAGCAACTTACCCTTAATACCATTCTGCTCCAATTTGTACAATAGTCTGCCATGCGCAACAGTGTCAAAAGCTTTCCTGAAATCCAAATAGATGATATCAAAATTATTTTTTGCATCCAGTTCCTTTGTAACCACATCATAATATCCTATCAAATTTGTCAGACAAGACTTTTCCTTAACAAACCCATGCTGTGTCTGAATTATTGCTGCAGTCTTGTCTAGATGATCTTGCAATGCATCTTTAACCAGTGACTCCATTATTTTACCAGGAACAGAAGTTCTGTTCCTGGTAAAATAATGTGGTTAATGATCCTTAATAAAACGGCAGAGAGGCTTCTTGTATGACCTGGGTGCGACTGGAAGTGTCCTCACTGTATCAGTTTTATTAAGCACCATTAGAACACCTTGTCCCATTTTGGTCCGAAAAAGGGTTCCATAAAAGACTGCTGTTAAGGGTTGCATGCCTTCTCGTAAGTTTACAATAAAACAACATCAGCAATAAGAGTAGTTGCCAATACGTTGATTACGTGTCTCCTCATATCAAATACTTCAATTTAAAACCTCCTAAGGATTGGGTACGAATATATAATAACATATGTTTGTAATCATTCCCTATAATTGTGGAGAATAACCATTTTTTTAAAAAAATATTTTAAATATGAAACAGTGCAATGTTTAAAGTTTTAAATATCTGCATTGAATTTCCTATCATTTTATTATTTAAAATAAATTGTTACTGTTTAAATCGCTACAATTTTAACTAATAAAATAATTAAATGTATTTTTGCATTTTTTTTTTCTAAGAAATGAAAATATAATATTTGACGAATAAGCCAGAAAATAGGAAAAAATTCCAGAGCGACTATAAAATGCTTTCTAATAGCGTCTTATTCTCTGAAAAACTGTTGCAATAATGGACAGTTATTATAAAAGAAATGCACAGTTGTTGATGTGTATTTTTAAAACGATTGCTGCTAATTCATAAAATAGAAATAAAAAAGTATTTTAGCTGTTAAATAGTCCCTCATTTTTATGTATTGGACATGATGTGAATTAATGTGAATACACAAACTGTTTTGTGCATTTCATTAGTTTAAATCTTTAAATAGAACCTACAAAACGTCTCAACTTCACTTTTTCCTGCCATTTTTATAAGTCAAATAAAACAAATCACGAGCTTCTGCTACTCTAGATAAGAAAGTAAAAATACATCCGATGCAGAAAAAAGTTATTCCGCTTAGTTTGGCATTCAAGTTTTTATAGCCAACCAACTCATAAATACTCTTCCAGCATCAAAGAAAACAACTAGTTCAAGTAGCTTTATTTATTAAAGTGCAATAATTAATTATACTTGAAACTCACCGGATAATGACATGTTCTAAAAAATGGTTTCTTCTAATAGAGAGCCCAAAAACAGCAAAAGGTAATTTATAATAAAAGTCAGAGTTTGATTTTATTTTGTTTTCGATTAAAGTAATAAGTAGCAAGCGACTGAAATTCGGGCGCGCACTACAGAAAATATGATCAACTCTTTAAATAAAATTCGAATGAAACACGAGATATATTACGTCATAAAAGCAAAGAAACGATCAACACCAAAATGTTACAATTCGTGATGATCGTAATGGTTCATAAAAAAAGCTGTTAGTGTACTGAACTACTGGCATTGATTTAAAAAGCGGAGGAATACAAATTGCAAGCACTCTAATTTCGAAGAAAATAGATCAGATTAACGCTAAGATATAAAAAGTTTTATTGCTTATAGGCAAAATGGATAAATACAGTTGATAATGCGCATAAGACAAATGTAACTGTAAAGAAATGAAATTTAAAATTTCATTTTGTGATTCTAAATATGTGAATTGGAAGAGTTTGTATTCACGGTCATATTTTGAAATTAGGGTTATGATTTTATTACGCAACCCATTAGTAAACAGTGGGTTGCATGAGGTAAAACTGAAGAAAAATCTAATGAACATATTATTTGCAAAGTTGCATGAAACATTCAAAAACGAAAGAGACAATGCACATCTACACCACACGCTGGACACTTCTAGTACATTCTGTGATGTGCCACATGAAAGTTTGAATTCATTTTTTAACAAAAGTTTGTTACATTGCGATTTTGACTCTATTTTAATTGGATATTCCTGTGGGGTATCGATTATTAATATCAGATTTCATAAAAATCGGTTTATTGTATGCGTACAACAAACGCATAAAATTGAAATACCCAAATAAAATAATGAACGTTGTTTATTATTACTGAATATATCCCTGTTAGTTTCTGAATGTTTTTCCTTCATTCTTTCCATAATTTTCTAGAAGTCCCTCAGGAAATTACGACATCTTTATTTTTTCTTAATCTCTTATTTCGACGCCTATTTTTAGCCATTTATTAAAGCTTATCTCTAAGGTGTATGGCTCTAGATAAACTGGAAATGCCAGTCCCATCAAAAGTGAGAAAAGTATGATGACCTGCAAGCAATTTTTATTTCTTGACTGACAGCTCTCTTCATGAGGTGGAAAACCATTAATCTTCTGCAGACCCGTGTCATGCAGATGATATGACAGGTTTGCATGTTCCTTCCCCGCAGTGACCTGTTGTCGTAGTTCATGTTGTTGGAGAGCTGTATATATCAAAGCACAACTTGTCGATCATTCGACACTCACGCACAACGACCTCAGATATTCGCTTTGAGGTTACGTGAATAAAAAAGAGGGCCTGCGCGCTTTTGTCCTACATATTTCATGGAAAATATATTACGGTGGCAATTTATTAACAAGATTGCCTCCCATTTCGCACACTGGATTGAATTTACAACTCCCAGGATAATTTTTATATTTAATAACTGAAACAAAGTTGCTTCTCCCAATCATTAAACTTTCAAATACGGTATATTAAATCTTCCATGTTTGCATGTTTATTTCGGAGTAGAGAGACCGAATATATATTATTATTGTTCTCTGTATCCATCATTTTAAAATTACCTGCTACCTTATTCCGTGTTACAATATATAAGGTAGGTTATAAACAAATTTTATGCCAAACTATAAAATTTTTAACATATGAATATTTCAAACATTTAATAAGAAGTTCATGTTTCATTCGTGATGTTCATTCGTGTTTTAAATCATCAAGTTCCAAAATGAGACTAGATTTTGAAAACTATAGAAACCATTCTGCTTTTTCGAGAGAAAAATATCTACTGAAATCTATGATGGCAAAGATAATAAGCACCTTTGCTCATCAGAGAAAAAAGGAATTCTGATGTTGAACTAATTGTACAGAATTTAATGTGATCAAGCACAACACAAATTAAACGTCAATTTCTGTCCAAAATGCCCATTTTTTTAAAAATTTTACACTTTTTATACGAATTTTCTGTCCTCTGTACAAAATTGGGGAGCATGACAAAAGTAATGATGAAATACGCAATAAAACCACTGAAAATTCCAATGATTCTTGAAGAGTGTAATCCATTATTTGTAATGAGAACCCCCAAGCACGAGAGGTATAGAACCTACAGTACTTAGTACCCTGCATGGGTTGAAGGTTCAAAAGATGAAAGAAGATACTTTGTTGGCATTAGGCTTGAATTTCTGTAGATTGTAATTTTTAGGAAATACGTGTGAAGGAAGGAAATTGTTCCAGAAAACAGAAGTGGAATGAATAAATGAGGAAGAAAAACAGTTAGTACTGTGAGTTGAAGTTGGACAGTAAAACGATGTTGTCTATTAGTTACGACACGTGTGAGGACTGGTTTCGAAGAGAGAAGAAGAAATTATAGACGACAATTCAGAAGAACAGTGCCCATGGAAGTATCTACAGAAAAGGCATGTAGCAGAAACAGACCGTCAATGAGACAGAGTGGAAAAGCTTCGTTAGAGATGAGTTAATAATTAACCTCTGTAAAAATCGCAAATCCGTCCATGGTAGGGCGGATTTGCGATTTGTACAGAGTGAACAACTGTTTAGAAGAAAAGAAACGCAGAGAACGAAAGAGAAATCCCAGTATTTTTAGATGGGGAGGAAGCAATATTTCTAATGTGCATAGGCCAATAGAGATTAGCAATCAGGGTAATCTCCAAAGAGATGTATAATCTTGCCTAAAAATCAGAGTGTCATCGAAGGTAAGCATAGGAGCAGAAAAATCCTCCTTTGCGAGTTATAAAACGGGGCTGAGTTTTAGAAGGATTGAAAGAAACTAAGTTATCTTTGTCCCACTGGAAAATTATCTGGAGATCAGCATTTAAGGAACTGCTAGTAGATATTCGAGAAGTTGAAGCTGTTTGTGCAGGGCACGGTTTCTCGAACTGGAAAGTGGAATACAATGTGCTACCATCAGAAAACTATGGCTAGGATTTCTTGTCAATGGAAGAAGACGATTAATATACAACTGGAAAAGAGTTGTAGAAAGAACCGAAACTTGGGGAACACCTGCATTACGTCAGGTAATTGATTATAAGCTCCTGCAAACGGATAATGTTTTGGAAATTTTTACCGTCTTTTTGATTAACTAATATATTAAATGAATTTTACAAATAGTTTAAATAGTCTTAGTCTGGTTAGTTAGCTTATTTTTAAATTTAGTTAATGATTTTATAAGTTGCGACTTACTATTCGTACTGTTGTTGTATTGGCGTTTTGTCGCGAATATCGTAGCACGTTACGAGTGGTTCAGAGGAAAGCAGGGTTTAAATTCTGATAAATAAGTAGCTCAAAGGTTCTAATCACTTGTTGGGCATATATCATTTTTGGCGTTTAGGCACAAAGTAGTGGGAGTGCTGTGGCTTGTGGAGAACTGAAGGGGCGATTCTCCAACGCATCACAGCAAACCAAGAAGTCTCATACTGGCAGATTTTAATTTTCCAGATGGTGAATGAAATTTGTGGATGGGACACTCACACTTGTAAGCCTTTTATGGATTTGATTTAGATGACTCTTTTCTACAGCACAATGTTATAAAGGCAACAAGAGGAAGCAATACTTTTGATCTGGTTATCAGCAGTGATTCTTCATGCGTTAAAATCTGCAGGTAAAAAGACCCACTGGGTGGCAGCGATCAAAGTGTACTAATGTGGAATTTAATTAGGCAAAACTACTGTTAAGGGTAAAGGGAAAGGCTTTTGCTTTCTTAAGGGTGAATACAGAGGTCTGAGAGTTTATAAATTGTGTGCAATGGGACCAACTGATGATGTTACCAACAAAAAATTCTAAATCGGAAGTATTCAAGGAAGTAATCGAAAAAGCTACTAGGCTTTTCATACTAACTAACAAAGAAATACAATTCAACGCTTAGACCTAAATGGATGTCAGATACACTATTGAGACACGAGCAGAGAAGAAAAGTGCGTGAGATGGAAATAAATTATCAGGTGATATCGAAGCCTTTGGTAAATATGAATTAGTCTGTAATCAAGTCACAAAGGAGGTTAGGCTAGTTAAGGCAAATTATGAGAAGTCGCTGGCAAAGAATGCAAAGGAAAACAGCAAGACACATCTATGCTATGAAAGGAGATGAATCACATTGGGCAACTTGATGTCTATGGGTTAACTGTTGATAATCTGCTCAGATTGAGAACAAATTTAATAGATAATTTGCATATAAATTCATACATGAGGAATTCTTTATGGAAGGGAGTGCTAAAAGTTTATCAAACTACAACGAGGAGCTAAATGACTTTGTGATAACTGAAAGTAAAGTGGAGGATAAATTGTTGAGGATGGACATAAAAAGGCACCTAGGACGGATGGAATATATCCAATTATATTACGGGAGGCAGCAAAGAAGGTAGGAAAACCAGTAGCCATAATTATGAGAGCATTCTTGGACTCAGGGACTGGCTGGACATGAGCAAATTTTCAAGCAGAAGGGAAAACACCTATTTCTCCACTTGTTCTCAAACCTGTGCTCAGGAGCACAGGTTTGAGAACAAGTGGAGAAATACCATCAAAACCTGGAGCTTTCTTGGCATCAAGATTTTTTAAAATCCTTCTGACATCCTTTTGACGGAAGACCTTAGGAGGCATTGAATGGGGTGTACTGGGAATGGTATGAGGTGATTTACACTTGGTATAAACAGAAAATTTATTTATTTATTCTTGGACGTCTTGTAATGTAGACAAATTAGGTGCTACCTACACTGACATGTATTATTGGAAAGGCTCCGATCAGTATCATCACAACCACTCGTCCTGTCATTATCAGTATTACAACTTCCAAAGTAATATACAGCAAGTATCGTACAGATCTGGTTTGTGAACAATGAAGGTTAAATCTCTGGCCAACTCAAAAATTAGAACTCAATCCTATTGAAAACTTGTGACACGAATTGGTGCAGCTGATTAGGCTGTCGCCAAACTGGTTACAAGCCGACCTCTAGAGGAGCATTGGAGTGAAATTATAGCCTACACTTACCAGAAGTTAATAGAAAGTAGGGCTAAGGCTGTCTTTTATAGCAAGGGTAGCCATCTCTATATTGGATGCTTGAATTGAAACTTTTTTTTTTGGGGGGTACAAATACTTTTTATAAGAAAGTTATAAAGTCCGATATTAATCAAATTTGACCTGTTCAGTACATCATTCCAAGCGAACAAAATATGAAATTTCATCAAAATCCATCCAGTGGAAGTCGAGTTATTATATGAAAACCTAAAAATAAAAAGACAGAAATAATAATCGCTGGATTTCTCTTGGTCCAATTTTAATGAAATTTGCAATGACATTGTCTCAACAAATCTTTATAAAAGGCCCAAATATAAAATTAAAAGTATTAGGAGCATTTAGCAGCTTAAATTGTACCCATTTCATAGAAGTACTCTTATGATGAATTCTATTTAAATTCACGGTGCACAAATTAATGAAATCAGCTATTCAAACATAGCATGATAGAATAAAAGAATGAAATGCACCTTGGTTAAAGAAAGCCACATCTATGAGAGTATCTTTAAGATGTTATCTTTTACTCCCTTGTTATTGTATGACATGTCAAGATCACATGTCTTGTCAGTGAAGACATGCAAGTAAAGACAGTTTATCTAGGTGACTATCGGAACTTTACTTATTAATTTAAATTTTTAGTGGTTCTTTTAGTTACTTTTTTACATTCTTTCCTATTTCTTGTCATATTTACACGCGTCTTTTTCTTATTCGTAGAGTTGTCGTGGCTTAAAAATGAATCTGTAATTTTCCTTCGCGGCCCACACACAAGTAAAGCAATCTCAAACTTTCCATTACTTTACGCTGTCATGTTCATTTTTCATCGAAGTGTAAATTTTTCATAATTATATTGAAAGAGATCGATTTCTGCTTCCAAAAGCGGAAGTTAATTATTAGCACAGCTGCAGTCCTCTCTGCCTTAGTTATTACAGTAATCGAATTTAAAAGAAGAAAATTCTTCCAAAAGTATCGGAAGACTTTCATCTTAAAGAAATATTATTCAAGTGCAAATGAGGCGACTCTGAGAGGGGCTTGCTAGGAATAAATTACACTACTTTCTCTCTCCACGGGGTACCTTATTCCTTAAAATATTTCCCGAGAGAATTCATCTTGTTTAAAATAAGAAATCACTAGAAAAGAGACCGGACCTGTAAATTACCATTAGCAACAATATTCCTACAAACAAAAGTTAAAAGTAGGACAAATTTATAAATCTGTTGTTTTCCCACTCTCTCAAAATTAATATTTTATTTAATATTGCGACAGAGAAATCCTAATTGATTGTTATTATTCGCCATCTAATTTAAATAATGTATTTAAATGGAATTTATCATAATGCAGGGATTAAACCCATTTGCTTTTAACGTGAGCCTTATTTAAGGACATAAATGCCATTGCAATGAATTTATTTATCATTTTATCTGAAAACAGATATATATAAATGGTAAATAAAATTATGAGTGCACATCATTCCTGTACATGCTTGTATTTTAGATGGGTTAACACGCTTCTAAGTTTGGTTTTAGTTGTTAAATAAAATGGGAGGAATATTTCATGAGAGGCACCTTTTATAATTCTTTATATAAGACTGACTTTGTTCCAGTCTTTGATAGGCTTTTAGACGTTTCCAAATGAATGATGAAGAAAAGCCAAAATATCCTCATGGAGTTAATCTGATGTACTAAAAATAAACAACGACTATTACATGATAAATTTATTTGTTATTGTACTACACAACTGTTTCTTTGGTTATTGCCATCTCATCCGTGGAAGACCAGAGCATCCCATAACTGCAACACTTGACTATATAGGGACAGCCCAGCAAATTTTTATTTTTGTCAATTATATTGTGAATTATAGCACTTAAATGAACCAATATAAATCAAAAGTTTCAATATTTCTTCAAAATTTGTTTCCTTTATTTTGCTATATTTTTAATAATTATGAGGTCCGAGATTTGTTTCAAGGAACATTATACACCAGGAAGAACACATGACACTGTATGCGTTCTTTTTTTTTTAATATCCACTAACGAATGTATAGGGTCTCAAAGAAAGATATAAACATATTTTAATATAAATATTTAATCACGCATATATAGATGAATTTCAGTGTCTTTTTTCTTTTTTTCTTTGGTTAATTTCTTCTGGTGATAAAAGATGATAGGTTTTAGTTGTTAAATCAAAAGGGAAATATATATTACCATAATGCAAAGTTTAAACAAAATTGTTGTTGAACTTTTGACTTTCGATCAACGCAAAGCAATTTTAAAGTGGAACTGGAAATCAAAGAATGTGTGAGTTCAAAGACAGTGGGATATGAATTTACCACAAAACCACTGCGAAGAACAATTTCAAACAATCATGATAAATTTGAGAAATACAAGCAAAGATCTGGGGACCCACAATGAGGAAAATACTATATGGTGTTACAGTGATTTGCACAATCTTCAAGAAAATCTGTAATACGAGGCTCTTGGGAGTTCGGAAACAACAGAGAAATATTTATGCTAGGATTGTTATACAGTATTAATGAAAATAACCCCTGTCATTGAATTGAGTTTTTCAATGGTTTAAAACGGTATTTCTAAACTTTTCAACCCTGCTTTAAAACGAGTACACTATTCTAACGTCTTATTTATGGAAATTAAATTCGTTTTCCTGTATGAAAACTAGTTGAAAAATATTTACCATGTACACAAATCTATATTTTACGAGCAGCTTATCTTTGAATTTTTAAGATTTTTTCTAACAAATAGAACAAACAGAACATGCATAACTACTTTAATTTAAAAATGAATTTTGTATACTATTAATTCTACCGAAAACCTCAAGAAATTCGCGAATAGAACAATAATTGCAGATAAGGAAATATAAAAGTTTTTGGACGTAAAATAATCGCTATAAAAATAAAATGAATTTTATATAATATAATTATATTTATTTTAAATAAAGAATTCAAATGCAACTTCCGAACTTGATATGACTCAACTAATTTACTAGTATTGGATCCTATAGCGCTCTTGCTGTCGGTATTACGAACCATACTCAGGGAACCACTGGTTTACAGCAAAGATGGACGAAGATTCCAGATTTCTGGATTAAGATTGGTTGGTCGGATGAGGCGACATTCAAGCTCAATGGTACAGTGAACTAATGAAATTGTGTTTTCTTTCTGATAATTCAAACATTCGTAACAGTGACTTAGTGAAGTTACCAGAAATTAGATTATGGTATGGTATTAGATTATGGTATGGAGTTACCAGAAATTATATTATGGTATGGTATTAGATTATGGTATGGAGTTACCAGAAATTATATTATGGTATGGTATTAGATTATGGTATGGTTTGATTCATTCAGGGGAAATTGTTCGACCAGTATTATACCTCTTTATTTATTTTAAGGTATTCATTTTTTTTCTTCCATATATGAGTTGCATGGGAATGAAATAGTTTACTCCCAACAGGATGGCGCACCTACCGATTATGATCAGAATGCAGGGACTATCTTGATAATTATTTTAAAGAGCATCAGAGAGAGGGCCGACAAGGAAGTGTCGAGTAATTTCCGAGTTCACTGATTTAACCCCCAATCGACTTCTCCTTGTGGAGTTAAGGACAGTGCTCATAGAAATGCCTATCTTAAGGATAAGAATCAGAAACAGAACTCTGTTTGATAAGGAGTAGGGTGAACTTCTAAGGGACGCTTCATTCATAGTAACCTGAATTCTTTGGAGAGTGTTGAGGATGATATTTTTCATATGTTGTGAAGATGCTCCAAGATTAACTCATCTTTGGTGTCACCTTTCTATATTTCTTATTTTATTCGCATTTCTTAAATTTTACATGGAAATTTGCGCTTATTCTGCCAGTTTCTATAAGGGTGGAAATTTATCATCCCGTTACTGTTGTTGCCATATAGATTTTAGGCGCATCAGTCACTTAGATCATGTAGCTCCGTGTATATTATGCCTGAAATTGAGTATATTCCGTAATCGATTTGCTTGTTTTACTGGACGAAAACATTCGAGTTTCCGAGAGAAGAATCACACAACTTTCGCCTGAGACCGGCTAACTCGGTCACGTTGTGCAAAAATTCCTCGTGTCATTGACTGTTCCTGAACGCCCCCCTTTTCCACTCGGTGTTGGGAGGAAGGTGCTTATATGACTGTGCTACCCACGAAGGCTCACCCGTTGCTAGTAACTGAGAAATCTATCAACCGTGAACTTTTACATTATCTTGAAAACTTCCATCTGATTAATGATCGCCAATATGGACTCTGGAAGTGTCGATCCGCGGTGATACTTTTGCTTATGTAACTTGCCCTTGGACAAATTTGATGGACAAGTTCGTATAACTCACGTATTTGCAATCGATATTTCCAAGTCTTTTGATGGTTTTTGGCACTAAGGGCACTTTTTCTAAACTGGTGTTTAGTAGTTTTTCTCTTCGACTACTCAGTGTGTGTGTGTGTGTGTGTGTGTGTGTGTGTGTGTGTGTGTGTGTGTGTGTGTGTGTGTGTGTGTGTGTGTGTGTTCTAACTTCTCATTTAATGCGGGAGTTCTCCACGTTTCTGTTCTTCTTTCGCCCACTATTTCTCATAGTCACTAATAGTGACTTTCTTCTACTGACTGGAAATCATTTACATAATGTTTTCTGATGTCAGCACGCTACATTCGAATTTCTTCTCCAAACCCTGGTCTTTACAAAGAGCTATTACTTTTCTAATATCCGCAACCAGTTCCTTAAATGCTGTTCATCACGTATTCTCTAGTGGGAAGAAGAATGTTTAGTTAACTTAAATAGCTTATTTAGCTTAATATTCGAACGCTTGTGGTGGTGACTCAAAAATTCTCTTAAATTCCTAAATTCTATCCAAAAGAACCTAGACTCAGGTTAATTAACGACCCATCACGTACAAATTCACTCAGTTCTCTACTACACAGACATTCAGGTTCTGCCGTACGATTTGTGTAGTTATTTCCATGAAATTGTACCTCTGATTAGCATCGGTACTTTGACTTCTTTTTAGCAAACCAGACCAAATACGTGCCTAATTAGTCAATTTCCATTCACTCTCCAACTCTGATATTACATCACCAAACTTTCCTCATTTATCTCTTCCACTTACGTTCTTTAGTAAAATCCTCATTTGTATGACTTTCTGGAAAATTATAGTCTATAGCAATTCAAGTCTGATGCAAACTAGTATTTTCTGTCTTTTCAATCTTCATTTTCACGTTACTAGAGTATTATTTTCTAACACAGCATATTTCGTGTTGAAAGAGTGACTATAAAAATATGGACACGTTTAATATGAAATCAAGAATGCATTCGACGCTATTGTTCCCGTGATTCACAATTGTCCATGGTGAAAATTCAATAGAATAATCATAGTGCCCTTTATCTGATTAGCGGAGGGTTCATTACTGAATTATGGTACATCGTAGGTGTTCGAAACACGCACAAAAAGTGCCTATGTCCTGATGATGCACTAATTCAAAGAAACTAAAGCGTGTAGACAGCCCCGAATTTCACTTGATCTAATGTGCATTTATGTTAAAAGATATCACAAAGATGTCTTGTTAAAAGATGTCTTTAAAACTGCAATTTTAGTAAATTGCAGTTTTCAAGACCTCTATGACATTTTGCATGTGTACTGAAACTGTATGTAACCCTTGCAGCGTAATTATTTTCCAATAACACAAAGGCTTTTCAGCGATGAGTAATTCAGATTTTTGATCCATTCTCAGCGATTACAGATGAGTGAACCGAATATGACTACATATTCGGTTGGAGTTGAGATTTCAAACACCACCTCAAGATAGGGCTCTAGTTCTAAAACTATCAGTGATGCAAGGAAAGTTTTGAATAATTTTCAAACAGGGCTAAGTTAGCCTCTCTCAGACTGCAGACCAAGATTTTATACCTGAATTTTTAGAGGTCTTTCCTCACAAAAACTGGTTTTAGAACTGACGAAATGTACATCCAAGAAATACTAATGTAGCATGGCCTGCGTTGCGCTAGTTTTAATCGCAAGCAAACTAATTGAAAAATTTCCAAGGGTTATCTGCAGTGGTTTGCTTCACAACCACGTTATCGGCCCGCTTTTCTTAATGGAGAACGCAATTTCAACGCCAGTGTACCCAGACCTCCTGGAGTGTTACGCTGTGCCGCAGCTTGATGAATTGCAGCCCGCCGTCAACCTCCGGTAGGACTGTGCATCGCCGTATTGGAATCCCAACGTGCGTGAACTGCTCGATGCAATATTTACTGATTGCTGGATCGATTGCAACTCTACGACGCTTTGGTGCCCTCGCTTGCCCAATATAACCGAACTCGATGTTTTTTTTTTCTGTCAGCGTATACAAAACACCTGGCGTAGAGAACACCGGTGTCCAGTTTACTATCTGTGAAGACCAGATCACCGATAGCATTGCCACTGTGACACTGACATGCTCCCTAATATGTGGGATCAGATCGAACATTTGCTTCCCTAACGGCTACCAATGTACAGCTGCACGATATAGCAAAAAATGTGCTTAAAAATAAAGAAATAAAAGGAGGAAATGAGAATAAAAAAGCAAAAGGCAAGTTTTAAAACTTTTTGAGTTGATCATCACACTGGTACCAACTGCAAATAGTTGATTGACTAATTTCGACAGCTGCTGTCAGTCATATTGGACGTTGGATGTACTTTTCAAGCACGAAAATGAAAGTTAAATAAAAGAATTTTCGAACAAAATCTAAATGCGTTTCTCTAAATGCTTAAACAATTAAAAATTATAAATAAAAATGTCAAATTTTTTCTCCAGTAACTCATTTTCTATGAACTTATGGAAATTTTCTGAAAAATGTATTCACAGTGAAATCTAGTCATATAAATTATTTCATGCTCACTTTTGAAATACAATATATATATATATTTATTTATTTTAATTTAATCTAACCTATTTAACTGTTCTGTATGGTTACGAAGTTTTTAGAGGTATTTGCGAGGGTTTTAAGTTACATAAACGAGCAAGATTGCTCTCTCGTTTATGTAATGTGTTTTGATTAATAATTTGATTGACAGCAGCTGTTGGTTACGATTAGTTTTAGCCAAGATTGTGATTGTCACGCTGTTGACCAATCAAAAGAAAGGTATAGGAAAGGGTTTTGCAATGTTATAGAGTTATCCTTTGATGAATATGGCCATATTCTCTACCCTTTTAGGGTAGAATAAAGCTTCATTTGTTTTTAAACGCATAGTAAGTGTGATTACTTTCTTAATCAGATGAAAACTTGTGTTTTAATAAAGACTTCTCGATTTGTATTATAAAGCAAAACAAACAAAAAAAAGTAATAAAATAAAATAGACTGAAAGTAAGTATTCAATATTCCGGCGAGAATTTTCAAGCGATTAATACTGCAGTTTTGAAGAAGAAAGGAACTGTAATTTGTACATGAAAATATTATTCTGTCTCGTCCAAATTTTATTCATTATTCTGAATTTTTTTAATATGATTATATTTTGAATCTGTTTTGTTGTACTATATGCTAATCACTGCTTTTAAGTTTATTTAAAAGCATAAGCTGGTCGTTCTTTGCAGTCTGCATATCCTCTACATTTATACCTATATAATTTTCTAAGGATACTACTTTTGATATTTGCGTACCATATTCTTTGCGCAAACTTATTATTTCTTCTGCTTCTTTCCAACTTCGGAAAGAATGACGGCGTCCTTTGTGTAGCAGGAGAACAAAGAAAGGGAAAGAGATAAGACTGTCTTTCTCTTCAAGACGTGCTTTATCTACATCCGGATTATTTGTCGTAACGTGTCATTTACAGAACTCTGTGAGGGAGAACTTGGATAAGGACTAATGCCATGTCGTAAGTCCAACACTTGGAATTTTTTTCCTTCTTTTTTTTTTCTTTGTCTGGTATCGTGCATAATTTCAGCCCAGTGCTTCATGAAATTGACATTATCGGGAATGAAGGATGAAAAGAAATAAAGAGGAATATTCGAACAGAGCAAAATTAGAAAATTCCTTTTAAAGATAGCTGAGTGTTGTGGAAGATGTCATTTATTAATCTGGTTCAATCTTATCTCTTTCTCTCCCCCCTCCTTTATTTCTTAGTAGACTGAATATTATGTAAATATCTCAGCAATTTAGGAGATATGTTCCAAATAGCATTTTCGATAATAAGAAGTAATGAAGATTCATAATACTATTTGTAAAATGTAGGAAATTGCACTTTATGATCAGTTTAAACTACATCACATAGATCTTCATTATTGTATAATGATTTTACTGACTGTAAAATTAACCAGTGCAGTACATTGCAAGTTCTTTATTAGAGAAAAATAATAATAGGAAAACTTATTTCAAGTAAATTGCCTTCAACAAGGGAACATCTAAATAAATCCAAAATCATTAAGACGAACAGCCGAAATAACAACTTTTAAACTGTTTCGCTGTCTACCATATCTGTAAATTGATTTTTATGCAGCGTTAGCCTTTTTGTTTTCATGGATAATTTGATGGAAATTTCTGATCATGGCCATATACCAATGGCGTCTGACTTCTTTAACCTGAAAAGCTTTTGTGTAGATGCAGAGAATCCCTAGAAATATCCGAACATTTTGTTTAAGAATTACTGAATGTGACGCCCAGTTAGTAATCCATTTCTAGAAAATGGTTGCCTTTCGTTAATTGATCTTTTCATTGAGTACTTTCATGCCTGCTCCCTCATTTAGTGTTCAAAAGGTTTGTGCCCGCAACGTCTGCTAAATTCGAGAAATAATCTTTACAAAGACGTAAAAGTACTTTATAATTCTGTTTTATTTTATTATTGCTTTCTTGCTCGGATTATTATGAAAGGTACTGGTTTAGAACCACCCCCAATTTTCTATAGCTCAAACTGTTCACCTAGACTGCGTCTTTAACATTTTATGTGCATGTGAAAAAATATCTCCCACCCCTATTTCTGCTTTGCTTTGGGTAGCCCTATTCAAAAATAGTCAACGGTTTGAGTGATATAAATCTTCAATTTCCATCCATTTTTCTCGCATTTTATCAGAATACCAGAAGATATCTTCACATTTAACCGAAGCTTCCATTCCTATAGCGCATCCTATTTTATGCAAAGCACAGTTAAGAAGTGTCTTTTGAGGTGATCGAAATATCAACGTAAGAAGCCAAGCTAAGTAACTGAATGATAAATTGGCAAGCTGATGGGAAGTGATTAATAGAAGAAACACAATGATGCGAAAGCAGTGCACGGAAGCTTAACGAAATTGTTTTTAACAGATTATTCAGCAATTAAGAGAAGATCCGTACTGCTTAAGCGGATTAGCTGAAATTGAATTTGCCCCACGTCGCAAACGGCGGTAAGGTCAATCAACGAGCAGATATTATTTGCGAAAATTAAATTAAAATGCACCTCACAGATTGAAAATGATCGAAGAAAACGATCCTAATCGATTAAATAAGCGCGCCTTTAATCTGACTGGGTAGAGAGTTAGTGTTCTCTTTCATAATTAAAAGAAAATATTCCAGTGGGCGATGCTAATTGTGCTTTTGGTGACCGTCTTCAGGAAACCATTGGCGGACAACTTCATGGTATATTATTCCACGGTCCCAGCAAGAATCAACTGTTTCTACAAGCAAACTAGTTCATTGTCTCATTAACCAGGGAAACGATGATATTATTTATGATCAGAAATCTATGAACTTTCAGAAGGGATCGTTGCTTTCGATGATAAAAAAAGGGTTATATTCCAGATATGAGTACATCTCCAGATGATGTGGCTCCTTTAGCTTGAATCTCTCACGGATTACTGTCGTAAACTAACCTAACCTTTTTTTTTCAATAAAATTTCATGGCCAAATTTTGGCTGGCATGGTCAAAATTTGGCCATGCCAGCCAAAATGTTTTAGACGAGTGTGTTTTGCTGGCATGGCCAAAATTTGGCCATGCCAGCAAAACACACTCGTCTAAAACATCTCTAAAAGGTTGAAATTTGGTCGATATAAGAAAACACTTAGTGCCACCAGCATTTAAAAACAAAGATTCTTTTAGGTTAATAAAATAGTCAGGCACTGCACTTTAAACGTTTATTTAAAAACAGAGATATAATTATGATCATTATTTTAAAGTTATATGCTTTTATGAATTTATTATACTTCCAACTGACATCAACTCTTTAATTACGTTGCAAAATTTAAGTGTTGTAATTCTCTTAGACTGAGCGTAGAATTTTCCTTGAAAATTTAAGTACCAAAAGTAAAAAAAAAAGGAGAAGAAAGTTAACCAAATTAGGAACTAATCGTGCTATATAGCAGCCATAATTCATGATGTAATCAACATCCCACGAACACCTTCGAAGAAGTTGTCTGAAGATATGATTTCCAGACAAACTAATTTCTCTGAAAAGACAAGATCTTTTACATACATCAATTTGTTTCCTGCGCAGCATGCAGTGGCTCAATGAAGGTTTACTGCAAATTAGGCATTTCGTCTAGTCATGCAATTAGCAAGCAGCAAGAGAGAAAACAAGCAGAATGATGTGTAGCAGGTAATGGTAGGAATTAGGTCATAGATTCTGTTTTTCCAAGGCTGTTACTAAGCATAATTCCTTCGAATACGAAGCGGCACAATGATGGCTACCAGAAACCAGAAACTTACGTCTCGTAGCAACAGAAGAACTTAATTTCCAGCAGCCCTCCTTACGCGCTAAGCTTAGCGTATAACCATTAGCTTAATTAGAAGGAAACCCTTGATGGAATCCGTACAATATTTGCTAAACTAACTATAGAAGAAAACGAAATTGTTGTTAGAAATAATGCAGATATATCGATAAATATGATTAACAATAATAGAATTGCTAAGTGAAAGAGCTAATTTATTTTAAAAATACACTATCAACAAAATGAAACTGTTTTCTGTAGATAAAAAAGCAGCGCCCCCTTTGTTTTAAAAAAAAAATCCACCAAATGCAATATTGGTATGCAGAAATTTGGCAAAAGCGTTTGCAGTAATTTATAGCCGAGGGAGACCATTACTTAGTGGCCATGTCTGAAGTTCTGGCAATTAAAGATTCGTTTACTGAAAATACGCAACCCAATTTTTTTATACTAAATCATTAAAATAGTATAAGCTTTGGTAGAAAGTCGACACTTTTTTTTTCTAACTGAATATTCATTCACTTCTTAAACCGGAAATCTTCATAATACTGTACTTATAGTGGTTCCCAACCTTTTTTGAGTCGCGAACCCCTTTCAACATAATATTTTTATCGCAAACCCCTAAGCTTACATTTTCTGAAATCGGATAAAAGTACTGAATTTTCATCATAAAATATTTCCAGTACTACGTTTTTATAAGCGACATTGCGTAATAAAATTATTATTTATACTTGAAAAGCAGTTATTGATTAGTCCAAACTAGATTTTGAACAGGCTAAGAGTAGAAAACTTGCTTCTTGCCCTAATGCTAGCCGACCATTTTGGTTTTTCCAAAGCTTTGCCGCAAATTTTGCCCACCTCTGTCAAAACCAGATGTTCTGTTGCCACATCGGCCAAAGATAAAGCTGACCTGTTAGCAACCTATTTTTTTTTTCAACTCGTGTATTGATGACCTTGGTAAGCCACCTCAAACCGTTCCCAGTACACTCCATTCAATGAATCTGTGGTTTTCCGTCAAAAGAATGTCAAAAGGATGTTGATGAATCTAATGCTACGAAAGCTACAGGTTCTGATGTTATTTCTCCACTTGTTCTCAAAACCTATGCCCGTGAACTTACTCCTGTTTTGTGTCGTCCAAAACAGGAGTAAGTTCCAAAGATATTTTTCTTTTATTCCAAAGATATTTTTTCCTTCTGCTTGGAAATTTGCTCATATCCAGGCAATTCCTAAAAAGGGTGACAAATTCTTTCCATCTAATTATCACCCCATTGCGATTACTTCTACTCTTCCCAAAATAATGGAGAAATCAATTAACTGCCAACTCAAACTATCTGGAAATAATTCATCTGCTCAACGATCGCCAGTATGGATTCCGTCAGTGTCGTTACACTGGTGATATTCTGGCTTATGTACATCTATACAAGAACTTCAGCAAGAACTTCTAGAAGAGACAGAAAACGGAATGAAGACATAAGAGAGAAAATGGAAGTGAAAAAGAATATTATCGACACTATCAAAGAAAAGCGTTTAACGTGGTATGGACATGTAAAACGGGTACAAGAAACCAGATATTCAAAGGCTATCCTGGAATGATAGCTCCTGGAAGAAAAAGAAGAAGAGTAAGATCTAGGAGGCATGAATGGATGGAGTATGGGAATGCATGACAGCCCGAGATTTAACTGACCAACACACCTTGAACCGCACTTTATGGCGGGAAAAAATTCCTATCAAAAATAACTTGTAGGCTGAGGAAACCCATTGTAAATGGAACCACTCCTCTTGAAGAAGGAGTCCCCAGTGGCATGGGTAATGCACTTCCATCATTTTTACTACCCAGGTAGTATGCATGCTTCTGATTATATCTCGAATTACCCATGCACAAAAAACCTTTTTCATACTCTTAGACATTTAGTCAAGAAATAATTTTAGATATTTATTTAACATGATATATTCTGTAACATAGTAAAGTAATTATAAGGAATTATGGGAGATGTGGTTTATTTCTTTGACAATTATTTACTTTTTATTTAATTTTATTTTTCTTTATTCTTTATTATTAGTTATATTTCGTAGTTTACAATAGCAGACGCCATTACAGAATTTTTAGTGCGAACCCCCTGAAACACTTTCGCGAACCACCGGTTGGGAACCCCTGATATAGAGTTTGCTTTTGTAATCTGTAGATGATATGACATTTTTAGCTATTTTATTATTTAGAAATCTTTATTTCATTAATAATTATAATAGTAATACAAATGGATACATTGCAATGTTGCCCTTCACGGCCACAAGGCCATGGTTAACAGTAATAGTACAATGTGTAAGAAAAAGAAATTAATAAATTAAACATGAAAAAAATCCATATGTAGACGAATAAAAGTAAAGACAGCTCAACATTCAAAGAATAATACAATTATAAACATCACAATGTACAAAGAACATATAGGTGAAAAACCGCAAGGCTGGTTGATAAGCCATCTTCATGTCATATTGCTGGCTTGCGGCATTAAGACGAGCTTCAAGGAGAAGAATCAGGGACAGGGAAGTACATGAAAGTAGCTTAAATGGCAAAAACCTATAAGATAGGTGGAGACGGCTGAGATGTGCGCACAGAGTTGAAGTAGCTCTGAGGGAAGGCTGAGGTACTCTCCAAGAGCACAGGTCCCAGAATGATGGTGCCGAAATCTTGCCAGTGATCATTTTTACAGTTGTGGTAAGGCATTTCACCCTAATCAGCATGGGAAGCCTTTGAATTTTTATGAAACTGGCCATTTCAGTTGACCTTAACTGTGGAGGAAGTTTGTTTATGGCTCATTTTAAGAGCCAAAACTCAGTATAAAAGAGTGGTCGAATTGTGCTAGGGGCAGCAGATGCCCATACCTTTGCAGCATATAGAAGTGGAGAGTATACTGTAGTTTTTGTATATCTTCTGGTGGTCGTTACTTCATTAATATAATGCAAATGCTGTTTGGCCATCCATCGGAGTAGAGTTGCCTGGGCGAGCAGCTTTTCCATGCGGTTACCAAAGCAGAGCTTAGGATGAAAACAACCCCCAAATCGGTGTTTCTTGACGATGGGAATAGGTGAATTACATTGTGTTGGCTGAATGTAGGAAGGCGTTTTCTTTAATAAGAATATCATAAATTCAGCCTTTTCTGGATTTCTTTTTAGTCTAAACTGGTTGAGGTAGTTTTCAAATTCCAGGAGTATATCATGAGAAGATAACTGGAGAAATCAGTGTGAGGAGTTTCATATCATCAGCATAACATAGAGTATCATGCCTGGACTCAACAAGCGGCGAGATAAGCGCTGTAAACAAGAGCCCAGATAAGACACCACCCTGTGGCACGCCTGAAGACACACATTGCTCGTATGTTTGGCCGTGGATAGTAAGCCGTATTATTCTATTTTGAAGGAGTGAAGTGAGGAACTGTAGAGTGTCTCCCTTGATTTGATAATGGTCTGAAAGTAGCTTCAGCGTTGCAGGAACATTTATTAAGTCGAAAGCTACTTCGAGGTCTACGTAGGTGACT
This sequence comes from Mastigoproctus giganteus, assembly GCF_048544385.1. Classification (NCBI taxonomy): domain Eukaryota; kingdom Metazoa; phylum Arthropoda; class Arachnida; order Uropygi; family Thelyphonidae; genus Mastigoproctus; species Mastigoproctus giganteus. The sequence continues at coordinate 63,154,863 of NC_143577.1, forward strand.
GCAAGCTCTGCATGCGATTCAAACGCAGAGAGGATAGAGCTGGTGGTGGCTAAGAGATTAGTCACAGTTGATCCATGAGGAAGGGAATAGTGGATTTGATGAGGCTGACGTGGGAGAAGTTGTTTAGTTAGAATGCGGAGAAGTACCTTCTCTAAGAGTTTTAGAAGACTTGAGGCGTTGGAGATTGGCTGGTAATTCTTAAGAAGAGTAGGAGATGAATTTTTGGTATAGGCTTCACAAGGTAGATGTTCCACTGCTGGGGAAAGAAATGACTTGGCAAAATAGCATTAAAATAGTTAGAAATGGACTCAAAATGTAATGTATGGGCTAAGACATTTAATAATGAATTGGGGTATTCCATCTGCACCTGCATTAGCAGAAGCCGGTGTAGAATTTATGGCAGCAAAAAGCTGTTTCCTGGAGATTAATACTGCATACAGCGTGTCAGGTGGGATTCTAGTTGTTGGTGTCTGAATATCAGCACATTGTTCCGAGTTCGGGGCAAATCTAGATTTATTATAAGTAGAAACTCGTTCCCAGCATTTTACAATTAAGGCTGCGTATGCCTGTAGTATAGTGTTCGTATATATCTCAGATATATTGCTAAAGTGGATGCAAGGATAAGAATCAAATTTCTATGGCATTATAATTCTCTGAAGCAAAACTTCAGTGACTTCAGAAACTGAAGTCACTGAAGTTTTTTCTCCTACAGATATGAACAATTTGAGGGTTGGTTGATTGTAAATGTAAATTTCAGGCTTTAAAACGTTGGTTCGTTGATTATGTCGGTTCCTGACATAATCACCAAACGAAAAATAAATTACAGCCCAGAAAACATTTCTGCAAACCGCAGAAATTGATGAAAAGGAACCAGAGAGCACTCTTAACAATATTGTTGTTGTTTGTTATTTGACTTTTAGGAGCATTAGCAGCTAAGGCCATATTGCTCCGGGATATGCGGTGGTCATTCCCTGACCTTTCCGCATCCTTCGTATTTGGTGGTGACGGGCTCGAACCCTGGTCTAATCAAGAAACGTGTGCTACGCACTGCTGCTCCTTCCCACCTAGCTACGGAGGCGCCTCTTAACAATGGTACTTAGATCTTGTTAGTCCTCATTCCATTGCTGTATATCGACATCCTGACTAATTCTTCTTTTTGGACACTGTGGCATGAGTAGGTGGCGGGGTCTTTTCTGTTTTAGCATGGCAATGCACAATATCTTAACGAACAGCCTGTAGTAATCTCCTTTTGAAGATATGGGCTTGCGAAAGCTTTATTGGCCAGCCAATAGCCCTTGCCGTAATTCCACTCAGTATCTTTAGGTTGAACTAGAATATCTTCTTCTGGCCTGGCAACCTGCCCGTAATCAACAGCCGAATTGATCAAATAAAATAAATTTTCTATTTATACTCCTGGGCATGCACAGAAGGAAGAAGGATACAAGACAGAGAGAATGCAAGAACATTGCTGTATTTAACAGTCACGCCAGCTTCAGCTACGGCCAAATCAACCGTGCGTACAAATATGCCCTCCCTTGATCGCCTGGACTATGGCTTCCTGTTATCAAAACTTGATTCGGAATCTACCAAAGAGGACACAGAATGTAATTAAGTTCGCCGCCTTGGGGCTTAAATATCGTACCAGTCCAAGTATTTTGAATATAGTTTACTTCTCGCAGTATAATGTATTAAACTTTATAGATGGAAGAAATTTAATTTTCTTCAATGAGAGACTGAACTGTTTTTACTGAAATTAAATTGGAAAATGGATATTGAAAATCCTGATCGAAAAATTAGAAATTCTGTTTTCTTGCATTACAATAATACTAAAAGATGCATGCACTCTGGAGTACATACGTTTTTCACTATAAAGCATACTTACGAGGAGCGTTTGAAAAGTTCGTGGCCTAAGTACTCTGATAATGTGCTAATTTTCAACAATCCCCTCGGTAATCAATATAAATTTTCCACCGATGCTGCAATGCGTTGATTTCGGCTACGAAGAAAGTGTTCTCTTGAGCCTCCAAGATTGCATCACCTGCAGCAATGATGCAATATGTCAGTGAGAAAATGGATGTCAGCCAGGGAGTATTTCAAATTAGGAAATAAGTAAAAGTTCGATGGTACTGGATCTGATGAATATGGGAAATGGACCAAGATTTCAACACCTGTACTCATGCTATGCAGCTATGACAATGACATACTTGTCAGCAGGCGCGTTGTCGTTGTGAAACAAGACTCCTTTGTTGATTTTCACTCGGCATTTTTCTTCGATATTTTCATAAACCCTCACAAGTTCTGTGTAATATGCACTTGTAGCTGTCTGGCGTTTCTGAAGGTAATCCACTAGAACATTCCATGACCTTTCCAAAGCAACCGATGTCATTATCTTGCCAGCATAACGAATCTATTTGGCTTTCTCTGGAGAGGAAGAAGAGCTGAATTTCCACTGTTTGGACTTCTTTGTTTCTATGAAAGTGATGGATTCACATCTCATTCATGATCTTTCAACGAAATTCGCTGATCTGCTTGAAAACGATGCAAACGTTCAATTTACTTGATAAATCATGTGCGTTTTGATCTACTGTACTTGACATTTGGACCCATCGTGCTGACACGTTTTACATAGCGAGAACCTCTGTTATTATGTGGTACAAACGTTCAAATGACATGCCGAAAGCGTTGGCAACAACGCCTTCGGCTTGCGATCTGAACGTGTGTACCACATACGCCTTTGGCATGATATCATCAACGCCTTCGGCATGCCATGAACGCGTGTGTACACAACAACTTCGGCATGCTGTCAACAACGTCTAGAATGATGTGTTGCAGGTTTTCCACAGCGTGGATCATGTTCCAGATTCTCCCTCCCTCCCTCGTTCAAATTCTTTTGTCCACTTCTCAACCATGGAATAGGAAGGGGCATCTTTCTCCCCCAAGTCTTTTATCCATTTCGTCATGAATTCCCTTTAGAGTTAGTCCTTTTTTTTCCAAAATATGAATGACTGCTCGGTGACTGACTTTCCTCAGTCACGCAACTTTGCTGACTTAAAGACCTGCAATTAAAAAAGACGTTATTGAAACTACCCGAAACTGGATAGGTTATATTTTGAAGTGTTATACACTAAGTACAGAAATTTTCACACCGCACCACTATCATTTCATGGTCAGGCCACGAACGTTTTAAAAATCCCTATTAGAGTGTTAACTTGAGAACGTATATTCGGGGACACTTGATACCATATCATCTCGTGATTTACCTAGGTCCCCCCCCCCCCCTTGTGTGATACATATAATTTTTCTTTCTCACAATAATCTGTCTTTAATTTATTGCCGTTTCGTCAGTCTGTCATCTCCCAATTGATTTACTTTCTCTCTGGTCTTTGTATTTGTATCTTGATTCGTTGCCTATTGTTTCCTTGTGTGTTAATAATGTAATATATCCTGGAATCGATACCTATAAAGAATATTGTTTATTGAAGTAATCGCTATCTTCAAAGCCAAGAAAAGAATCTCAATGTGTTTTAGATTTACGCTGTTTATCCACTAAGCAAAGTTTAATGAGTCAAACAATATTCTCCAAGTAGTACTGTTGGTAGATATCATGTGACGGATTATGCTTTTCGTAATTTTAAATCCACCCAATATGAAAATTATGCAGTTTTGTCTTTCCTTTGTTGTTTTCGAGAGTGGTTGAATCCCATTAGTGATTCAACTATGTATATACCGACTCTAATGATCTACCGTAATTGTACATGAAATACCCATTTGATAATTATGTTATCCATTGACATATAATAGAGAAATGTTTGTTCAGTGCATGCGTTACAAACAGAGATTTATGACCACATGCTCGTCATTTGTAATAGTAAATGAGCCTGATATTAACATTACAGTAATTTTAGTGGAAAACTATTTTGCCCATCATTGCAGCTGTTGATAAATGATGTTTTGGCAGATCATAGAAAGGATGAGTCGAACAACATGCATATGAAGGTGATTTATTTATGTTTATAATTCTAATGCATAATTTGGTACAGATTACTTGCAAATAGCGGCATACCATTGTGAGTGCCAATAAATCACGTGAAAAGGATAAATAAAATGACTTTCTCGAAAACAAGTAGGATATAAAAACGTTGCGTTATTTAAACAAAAATAATCATATGTTTGCAATTCACAAAATAAAAACACATATTTCATTCAATTGTCTGCTATTTTTATCTTCTAGTCTTGAACACTGTTATTAGTATTTTATGCAGTGTGACACATTGAAAGTAATCCAGAATGCAATTACCTTTATATAGAAATATTGTTTAGAAGAAAATATATTTTTGTTAAATAATTATTGAAGAACCGAATTTACAGTTGTTAAGAGATTGGTTTAATGGAGACCTATAAAATAGGATGTTGTTGTTGTTATTGTTATTATCGTTATTCTCTCTCTCTCTCTCTCTGTATCCCTAGTACCGCTTTGGGTTCTTCTGTTATATTATCCCGGCGAATTGTCCATGTCTATGAGTACTCCGTCTGGGTGATAGTCTTGTATCCCGCAGTGATGAGCTGAATTGCTTCTAGAGCAGGGCATCGTCGACATGTTATTCTGGAGTCTTTGGGGATGTATTTCCTGTAGTCCATGATGTTGATTTATAGGGACTTCATCTGCTATTCTTGTACTTGCTCTTCCATCTCCAGTTTTGGTTCCGTTGTGTCCATATTCGTTATTCTTTGTGATTGGTCGCTCATATCCCACTTGATTATTTCCAAGATTACAGAAGCTATCAGGTTCTTCGTGACGATGGTCCGTCCCTTGTCTGCTATTCACTGTTCGATGACCTGAACAGTCAGGAATCGTTCCAACCAGTTGGCATGTAGTTTCGTTCTGTACATTTTTATGCCTGTCTGTAGCGTCGCTACTTCGTAGTATGCTCGCATGATGAACGTATTCATTTCGGTGTTCCGCTTTATGCGTTGGCTTCTTCTTCTCTCCTGGATGGTCAATTGCGCAGGAAGCATTTCCAGTGGTTGGGCTGGATGGCCTTGCTTTCAGTTGTGGTGGCCATACTGGAGACAGCGCCATTCGTTGCACTCTTGTTCGTCAAGAGTGTCTCCTTTTCAAGCCGATCGCTCTGCCTAAGGCCTAAACGCGAGTGACTTTATCGTGCACCACACTCGATGCAGTATGTTCAATATTTCTATTTCTCATCTTCATCCAGCTATGGAGGTGGACATGTTTAGCTTTGACATCCAGTGGTGGGTGGTAGTTATGGGAGCGATGGCAGATTGCGCCACTTTCTGCCTAAGCCATCATTTCGAGTTTGGGGAATGTCCCATGAAGCGACTTTCTGGTTTTTTTTCCCCCTCTTTCATGGTTTTTTTTTTTTTTTTTTGGGCGGCAGGATTTGAATCGGGATCTATGATTTTGTGGTCTGACGTCGTAACCACTGGGCTAATCGTGCCAATAATAATAATAAGTATTAATAATAATAATAACAACAACAACTTTTGTTTTTAAACATAAGGTGTAACCTTTACCTTTAGTGAAAGCAAGGATGGTCTGATACAAAATAAAATAAGTCCCTCTTTGCATTTAAGTTTGAAATACACAGAAGTTTATTATCACATTTATACTTATTTACAAACGACATGATTTTAGATATTCAGATTATAGGCTAGAGACCACTTGAATATACGGATGTTTATTTACAGATTAATTATTATTTTTGATTCTGATCAGGATAAACATCCACATATATTTACAAATTAAGTTTTTTTTTTTACGAAAATAAAAAACACGAAAGTTATTAGAGCCTATAGTATTTAGGACCGCGCATGGGTTTAAGATTGAGAAGATATAGAAAAGAAGATAGTTGGTGACATACTTAGACTTCAATTTCTCTAGGTTGCAATTTATAGGAAATACATTCGAAGATAGTCCAGAGAACGGAAGCTGAAGGAATAAATGAGGAAGAAAAAAATATTCTGTTAGTTTCACTTTTGGAGATGCTCACTGGTTTGGCACGTGTTCGGAGTGGTTTATATGCTGTAGTTCTATGAAATGTGTGAGGCATATTCTCTTGCACATATAATTTATTTTGATTACGCAACTAGTCCATCATGCCTGTGGTATTCAACAGTTTTCCAGAAGATGCTGAATCTTAATGAAAAACTGCTGTGGTCATCAAAGTCCAATACGCAAATTATACACACTAGTGTGCAAAATTTAAGGACCAGTTAGGTTTTCACCTGTAGCTTCTCATAGGAGTGGCATGGATATGGGAAAAGCATACCAAAGGAACCTCGTGAGGTAAGAAATGAAGAAAACGACACCGACACAACAACGGAAACAAAACAGTACAGATGGACTTTATTCAAAAATGGTAACATACCACTAGCTGTCATGATACAGATGCATCACTGCTAAAGATGAAACAAAGGGAAGAGGTGGTCCTCAGTAGGAGATATGGCCACCCCTAATGTCGATGCAGGCTTTGCACCGCCTGCCCATACTTAGAACAATGTTGTTGATAAGTTCTTGTGGTAACATCGTCCACTCCTCTGTCAGCGTCATCTTCAGCTGGTGAACATTTTCTGATGGGTTTGGACATGCCGCTAGGCGTCTCCTCAGAGCGTACCATATGTGTTCGATGGGATTTAGATCGGTGGAACGGGAAGGCCAATTCATACGAACAATACTCTCACTTTCCAAAAGCATATGAAGAGCTGCAGTGCGATGGGGTGCGGCGTTATCATCCATAAACACGAACTCGGGGCCAATGGCACCTCGGAGCAGACGCACATGGGGAAGGATTACCTGAGTACAGTAGCGTGCACCAGTTACAGTAGCGGCTTCCAGCATCTGGAGTTCTGTACGTCCATCCACGATAACGCCTCCCCAGACAAGAACACCTCGACTTATATATATATATATATATATATATATAAGAGCTGATCAACTAGGTTAACAACTGAATCAAATGGTGAGATAATGTATTGAAGAGGTACAAAACAGTAAAATATGTACAATAAGAAGTGTTAGACGTGTTGATTAAGCTTACTTTCCCGTAAGAGGAAATATAAGAGCCATAAAACATGAAAAATAAATAAGAAAAAAGATTAAAAAATATATATATAATAAAAATCAAAGGGTGGCGGTGGCTTACTTGTTGATGGTGTTGATCAATATTAAAAGCTGTCAATAAAAGAGTAATTTGCTGATCTGGCGAATTCGTTTAGCGAGCTGATTTCCATATTACTTTGTTGGCAAATTCATGACGAAACAGTTTGAGTTTCTTGACTTGTTCCGGAGGAGCATAGAAGTTGGTATTGCTCAGGATGTAAATTTTTCGTAGGTTCCAGTGATTATTTTGGCAAGGAGAGTGAGGTCAGCAATAATTCCTTTAGTGTTTAGTGGTAGATGAAAGCAATTGCAGAGTGATTCATCATATACCGAGTGATAAAACTGAGGGCTGCGTTGAAGAAAAAAAATGAACTGCTTCTGTTTTGTTAATTAAACTCTTGGTATAAGGATTCCAAATGTGGTGAGCTAAACTGAAGGATTGTGAGTAGTGTGGATTTATGGAAGAGAAGACAGGTTATTTATAGTTTCTAAACATAGCTGTTATTCATTTTGATGAATTCAAATGTTTTTATTGGATTCCTAGTGACTTTAAGAACATGGACACTAAATTTCATCCTGCTAGAAGAGAGTATTTCAATGTTGTTGACTTGGATGCACTGAATGAACTGTGTATTCCTGATTTATTAGTTGAGGACCTAGGGGTAGAAAAAAGAAATTACTTGATACTTACAGACGAAATGGCAAAGGTAAAGAAAATGCAAATAAAAATTGGCAAAAAGTATGTTGTACTGATAACAGTTATCACCGTAAATATAAAACTAGCCCACTAATCAAAAAATGCATTTTACGCTTTTAATACTACCCTCATTCAGATAGAAATCTTTCGCGGCTTGCTATGTGATGAGGTGCATACATCCGCAAAGTGTATCGCTCTTAAGGTTTTTAGTATTCCAAGGAAATTTGTGTGGTTATGTACTACTACCAGCTATCAGGAATAAATAACTCAAGTTCTTCAACTGAAATGTAATTCTTATGAATATTTACAGTTTGGTTTCTCAAAATGATAGACTATACCTTGTAGCTATACAACAAAACAAAAGTTGTTAAGAAAGGATATATATGCTGCCCTCGTGGGTAGCACATTTGGTAGAATAGCCATCCTCTCCATACCCGGTAGAAAACACCCAAGTTCGAATTCCATCGATAAAAGGAGAAATTTTTATTGGCCCTTTTCACAACGTGGCTGAGTTAGTCGGTCTCAGACGAGAGCAGCATAATTTTTCTCTTGGAAATTCAGGTTTTTCGTCCATCAAACTGAAAATCGACCATAGAACACACGCAATTTACAGACAGTATACATGGAGCAATATGGCCCTAGCTACTGATGCTGCTAAAAACCCCATAACAACAACAACAACAACATGCTATACATGCAAGAAAGTTAAAGGTTAAAAAAGGATTGCCGAGAACAACCTCACCCACACATGTCCGTAAACAGCATAGTTTAACTAGTCGGTTTGTTTGTTTTGCTGGAAGAAAAACTTTAAGTTTCTGAGTCAAAAATCTTGCTTACCTCGCCCGAATAACCCAGTCACAGAGCAGAAAGCAAAAAGGAACAGTCTAATTGTATATAGGCGAGGTTTGTTGATTTTATGTTCAGTGGTTTCGATTTATCAGCCATTTCAGTGTAAAAACATTTTCTTATCAGATATTAATAAATAAACGTTTGATGAAAATAAAATACACTTGTTGAATCCTATAACAAGCAGATACAATAAACATATACTTCATATCGGGTGAGGTTCAATAATAAGATAATACATTAAATCGTTGCCATTTCTAATTTTTTTTTTTCGAAACTTGTAGGAGATACCGACAGTCTTCAACTCTATCAGTAATAATATTAGAGTATTAGCCTTCTTGAGGAATTTTGTCAGTATACATGGTCTGACGATAGATTAACCAGACTAATTTTGGTTAATAATTATTTTTAAATCTTATATTCAATTATTCTAGACTTGTAATCTATCAAATTAACTGTTAGAGAGTATTGCAGCTGCAAATCGACTCTTCACCTTTTAAGGATTGCAGAAAATCTGTCAAAAGTAATTAGTTATGCAAAAAAGTAAATAAAGTATTCAAATAAATTCAAGATCTAATAAAGTATTAGAATAAACTCAAGATCTAATAAAGTATTAGAATAAATTCAAGATTAGATTCAAGGTTAGATAAATTCAATCGCTCAACGAGGTGTCGAAAGCGTGCTACGTCTACAAAGTAGTGGAATCGAAAGGATATCTGTGTAATCCAGATTATGATAAAGATTTAGCAGGATATTTTTATCGGAACATATTCCTCATAAGATGGACACATTAGTTCACCATCCTAATTCGCAATTCTTGAAATTTGAGGATGGAAGAGTGTAGAAAAAGCCCGGATTCGAATCTCGTCAGGAACGCGAGAAATTTCAGGGGCTGTTTTTTGTGTTTTTTTTCACAATGTGGCGAAGTTATTTGATTTGAGGTGAGGTTATCCATTGTTTTATCCTGGAAACTGCTTCTTTTGTTGCTCGCGTCACTGACGAGATTCGGAACTGGCTTTTTCCACTCGGTTTGGGAAGGACAGTGATTTACCCACTATGCTACCCACACGGACAGCAAATGATGCGCTTAAAACTTTGCAACAACAACAGCCATACTGGGAAAAATGAAAGGCTCCTGATATTTTGGACAGTGTGTATACCATTAGATATTAAACATTTCAATTTGTATTTTATCGTGTCTTTCATAAAGACAGGAAAAATTACTTATTGTTTTTAACTTATAATTCAAATAAAATGCATACTCGATAATTTTTAACTATGGTAGATATAACTGACTTTCTTCATTATATTGGATATCTCGCTTTTCTCTCCATTCACTTTTATTTTTGATGTTCAGTGCTGAATTTAAATATACAACTACATAGTTTGAAAGAGTAGTCTTTGTTTTACAAGAAACCACTTCAGAAGACTATCCTTTAAAGAAAGGATGGTGACAGATACACTGAGTTTGAAAAATTACCTCTCACGCTGTCCGGAGACGAATTGATACCACATATTATCGTGCGATTAAGGTCAACCAACTAAAATTAAATTCCCGGTTTGGTGAATTGCTGCCAAGTGCTCACACTTCCGGGGAATCTTAATTGACAATAACGAATTTCTTTCATACAAAGTCAAAAGTGAAAAAGATGGAGCTTTCTTGGATAATCTTGTTAGGGAATGAACGAAAAGAAGCCGAAACAAAGAACAATTGCTTTCTTCTTTTCCCATTATCAACTAACTTATATGCACATAGGTCTAAACCGGGAATCGTGCTTTTAATTTACCATGTAGCAAAATCGTTTTATTTAAGTATTATAGTTTTATTTTAGAGCATATATTTGATGATCATCTTCCTTCAGAATAATCTTTGGCTTATCGGAATGTTTGCGGTTTCTTGCTTGGTTTTGTTGCTAGTGATGGAAGAGCGATCTGGTTCTCACAGTATCTTTTGCATTATTCAGATATGTTTACTTTATCCTGTAGAACAAAAGGAAACCACGAGAACTCATGTTCCGAGAATAGAAAAGCGAGTGTCCAAGGAGAACTCGGTTGTGTTCTTGCAACAACACAATTGAGAAACACAGCCAGCATCAAGTCGTGTACATTTCTCTGGTTGGGTTTTCTGTTCTATTGGTGATTTTCAAAGGTTGCATCGCTAAAAAGTTTCCAGAGTACAATTTTAACGATTGTTATTGTTATAGTGTTTGAGGCGCAACAGCGACTTAGACCGGTTTGCGCCGTAATGTAATGTCTGTAAATTGTATGTGTTCTATAGTCGATTTACCTGTTTGATGGACAAAATCCGAGTTTCCGGGAGGAAAAACGGTGCTACTTTTGCTGAGACCGGCTAACTCAATTATGCTGTGAAAAGGCCCATGAAAGTTCCTCATGTGGTTGACAGGACCACCATTCAGGCCTTTTTCACCCGGTGTGGGGGTTCTATCGCCATGCAATGATTTTAATGACTGTGCTGCTACCCGTGAGGGCTACTGTGAACAATATGGTAAGGGCCAAACACTTTCTGCTAAACATATAAACTCACTGAATGAAACCTTGGCTTCGTCCAGAACACAAAAGTTAGTCCATTGAATGATGTCGCCCAAGTTTACGTACAGAGAATTAAAGACAAAACCAAGACTAGCATGTTATCATTTGCATTATGCTATTCCACAAACCACTACGTGAACACCGCGTGTTACCATTCCTTCCTGGAGAAGAATTTGCGCACAGAGAAATACGATAAAACAGTCGCTATTTCCTTATCGTCTTAATAATCTAATGCAAGATCTCAATGTAACTGATGTCTTGTATCGTTTCTGTAGAAATCGAAATAGGAAATTCTTGAGCTCATTCTCCGTTCCCCCTATATTCCGAATATGAGTTTCTGTGACTTTGATTTGAGGAGTCACATCGAGATTAATATTTTCAGAGAAGGCATGTACTCAGGGCAGTTGATTCACCACTTTTGGATTAGCAGAAAAACCTGGTTGCTGAGTGCCTCAGACTCCAGTCTCGTGTTTATGGTTTAACCATACGGAATAAAGTTCAACCATAAACATGAATACTGAATATTACTTTGATAGAATGTACCATTTATATATTTGTGAATATTTTAAAGCGCGGGAAAAAATTATAATCTTGCTTGCTTGATTCTAAAAAAAACAAAATTGTGCAAACACCGAGCAATTTTGCCCGAGCATGTTAGAGACCGGAATTTACAGATGGAGACTGCAGAAGCTAACTGCATTGCTAACGCATGAGGTCCGGCATTACCAAGAGGACCACTTTCACGTGAATACCGTTGACTGATGAGTATTATATTAAATCGAAAATATACGATTAGTTTCGGTTGTTGTGGCTCTTTTGCTCTCAACAACCGAATTACAGATCGTATGTTAATCTTCGTGCATAGTTTCATTACAGTCGCCACCTTACTACTGAAGGAAAAGAACATGGCTGGTCCATATGGGGGGGGGAGGTAAATCGGGTGAAATTTACACGGGTCTTGGACTATAAAGAGAAAATGCTAAGAAAGGAGAGTGATTCCAGGTAAGAAAAATTCATTGCTGTTCTTTTGCCCGAGCATTAATTCTCACAGCTGGGTTCCTCCTTAACTCTAGGACTAGCTTTGTTTGTTTGTTATTTGGTTTTAGGAGCATTAGCAACTAAGGCCATATTGCTCTGGGGATATGCGGTGGTCATTCCCTAACCCTTCCGCATCCTCCGTATTTGGTAGTCACGGGCTCGAATCCCGGTCTAATCAAGAAGCATGTGCTACGCACTGCTGCTCTTGCCCACTTGGCTACTGAGGCGCCCTAGGACTAGCCATGTAAAAGATGATGTCATCGGACGGAGCAACACAATGAGCAGTGTTTCCAGCAGACTTTAAGGAAAGATCTCACACAAGAGTTTCACTGTTTTGCATTCGCTATGATTTCGGCCAATTTTTAAGTTTTCATTTGAATCACTTTCATTTTCAATCGCCACGCAAAGATCATGGAGTCACCGATGTGTCGAAAGTGAGCCAAAGGAACGTTGGTTCATATTGACACAGTTGCTTTCCACACGGAATTCAGTGACTGCTTATCTTTGAAATGCGTGGCAGCGAAGACCTCATTCACCTTAATCCACAGATACCCAATTTGATTCAGATCTGATGACTGGGAAAAGGGGCATCATCGTAGGCTGAATTCACTCATGTTTCGGGAAGCAGTTCTGTAGAATTCTGGCTTTGTGACATGGCACATTATACTGTTAGAATAACCCATTCACAGAGGGATACACTGCAGCCTTGAAGAGGTTCGCTTGGTCGAGAACAATTTTCAGATAACTTGGGACATTCATATGTTTTTTTGGTGGTATAAAGGGGCCCAGTGTGCCCCACAAAAACACATTTACCCACCATTACACCGCTACCATCATCCTGAATTGTTGAAAACTGGCAAGATTATCAATGACGGGAGCAGTTTTTTACGGATTCTTTCACAAAGTAATTCACTTAGTCAGTCTCAGGCGAGGGTTACATTGTTTTTGATCTAGCAAACAGGAAAAATGACCACAAAGTAATCACAACTTGCAGGCACAGTGTATTGATGCTTCATGGCATTATTTGTTTTGACGTTTACCACAATATACACACACACAAAAACAACCGCTACAATATACTGCAAGATGGGTCCATGTACTCATTGCTTTTGTCTTTCATCAGCTTGGAACAGCATGAACCAGGATTCGTCAAACCATCAACGCTTTTCTATTTGCATTGTTAATGTTCCTCAGTGCAATGTAACCGTACCCTATTGTTTGTTGCTGACAGGTTTGGAACCGAGTACAGTCGTCGGCCACGATACCCCATCCGTGACACGGCACTAGGAGCGTCTGTTTTGAAATGCATCTTTTATTTGTCATTGTCGTACTGGATTAATACTTAATTGAGTGTGGGTCTTTCTGCTATTCTGCACAACTCTTGTCAATCGTGGTTGGCCTTTCGCATCAATTACCTGTTTCGGATCGCCTTTAGCTGAATATTATTTGGTTATTGCGGTTATTGGGATAATCTCGATACACCGAAGACCATCGTGTTGCTCTAATGAGGCAGTGGATAAACTCATAAAAGTTTGACTGAATGAAAATCTATTGCTGTGAGCTGAAGCCAAACTGAAGTTAGCAATATTATAACTAAAGTTGGTTATCTTTTGGTTATTGTAGTATGGCGATGTGTCAATATTTTCTAAAATCATTCAATGTTTACATAATGTGTTGTGGGAGGATTTGACAACCATTTTAAATGTTTAGATTGTGAGAAAAACCTCTCTTCCGGCTTCCAATAACCTGATTGAGGGCATTTTTTTTTTTAAATTATTCTCATAGGAAAAAAAAACAATATAATTCATGTGGACGCTTTCATTGAGGTTTAACAGATGTTGGCAACTTAAGGCAGTGATATCAAAGACCACAACTAAGACTGTCACCGAATCGTTCCAATAGATGGCTAATTGCCATCATTCCAGCAAGGCAAAGAAAAGAAATTCATCGCCTACTCACCGATTTTTGCAATATAACAATAGGTTAGTCTCTTAAACGTATTACAGATTACCTAATTTAAAATTCACTACTGGCGCTAAACTCTTCCTTCCATAGTGATCCTGTTCTCAGTGTGATTATTGGGGCTTTCTGCTTTTTTCACCTGGGGAAGTCTGGAGGGTAGATGTGGATAGTTATTAAAGGTCTCTTCAATCGGGACTGTAGTTGTGCCATGTCAAGCGAAAGGGAGCAGGGATTTCTCTTTGGGTTACTCAGGGTTTATCAGTCCGCACAATTTGCATATCCGCTCCTGAAATACGCACTTAGTCAAAGTAAAGGGACGGCACTCACCTGAATAATCTGTTGTGGTTTTATGAATCATGAAACAGTAGTGTGAGATATCATTATTTAAACTAAAATGGAGTTTAAGAATCGCGATTAGGAAAGCATGGTATAAAAGAGTAATCCAAAAAGGCTTGGCCTAGAGGAGGGGAAGGTGCACCATATCGTCCTCTAGTTGTCAAATTACAATACTGTATAATTAAAATAATTCAGTACACCCGAGATTAAAATACACCTTAGAACTAGAAACTAATGACGCAATTAACTTTATTAATTTAACCATATATAAACAAAATAACAGGCTAAAGACGAAAATCCATAGGAAAAAAACAAACACAGGGTCAATATTTACATTTTATCTCACACCAGCCCCTTAGCGTAAAGAAATCATTTCTCTGCATCCAAGTTTTTATTGCCTTCAAATACGGCCAATCACAGGATGATCTATCTTTCGAGCAAAAATATCCCACTGAAAAGTTTACAGCCAGGAAATATCCCGTCAAACTAATCCAACAAATTATTTCAACTGTTAAAAGTAAGATTAGTAACTTAAACGTTTCCAAATCCAGTTATAAAAAAATCCAGCCCTTCCAACATTTGCGTTGTTCTCCCTTTCCATTGCCAAATCGCTAGACGTTTACGTCACATCTTCACTAACACTGTTGTCTCTATAATTTTTTACACCTATAATAAATTAGGAGCCCCTTTTAACAAATATAAAGAAGCCCGCAGTTACGACACTAAAGACGTCAATAACATAGTTTATTTAATCAAATATCAACCAAACTGTATGGCATGTTACATCGGGAGCACTACTAATAAATTTGGGTCATCCACGTCCATAGTTTTCGGACACAGCAAGGAAACACTGAACTGTCTCAAGATGTACACACCCATAACCACAATCCCTCAGTTGATTCCGCAACAACCATTTTCAAACTAAATTCAAATTATAAACTCCTCCTATACGAAACCCTCGTAATAGAATGGTATCGTCTCAACACCGATCTTAACATCTTAAACACAAAACTTCCAGTTTCCTCGTCTACCATTTGAATCTCACGCGAATTGAATAACCACGTGTTCAGCAAAACATTTCGGGTACTTAAGATTCACAGCAAGCCCTTTGCTCTTCTTTTTAACTCCAACTGAAGATGAATCTATCGAAAGTCCGTCGTTCTCGACTATTGGCCTAATTTCATTTTAATTTCAGACATTTTATTTTATTTTATTTTAATTATACAGTCGTAATTTGACAACTAGAGGACGATATGGTGCCCCTTCCCCTGCTCTAGGCTAAGCCATTTTTGAATTACTTCTTTATACCATGCTTTCCTAATCGCGATTCTTAAATTCCATTTTAGTTTAATCAATGATTTCTCACACTACTGTTTGATGATTCATAAAACCACAACGGATTATTGAGGTGAGTGCTGTCCCTTTACTAATTTGAATATGGTGTTATGTTATGCACCTCATAAAAATGGACATTTGTTGATTTTCAGTGGGAAAGAGCTTGATGCTAACAGCTAATACCGATTAAAAATAAAAATAACTGCGCGATTTTATAATTGTGTTTAAGCTTCAATAAACTTCCTTGTACAATTAACTGCTTTAAAAAAAATAAAACATTTTTGATATTTTCGATAAGGTAGTAAATTAAGCCCGGCGAATTCGCAATTCAATAATGATTTTTATGATTACTGATACTGGGATTTCCATTTTTAACTAACGCAGCCTACTTTCTGTTTGTTCCAACACTTTGAGTAATGGAGCTCACGTGAATCTTGTTACAAAATGGAGGAAAGAACTAAAAATCTAACGACCTCATTACAGCACCCTAAGTATTGTGAACGTAGTAACGATTTAAACGAATTCCATGACTGCCATTTAAATATATCCCTAAAAGAATTCCATTGGACTCCAACCCTCCTTTATTTATTTTTTATCGGAATGTAAGAAAAAAGTGTTATTGGACGGGATTGTTGGAAATTTTGTCTTTAGATTGTATCTTATTTGTGATATAGAGCTAGTTCGACTTTATTTTAGGAAAAATCTTTGACTATCTCACTAGCAAGGCTAAAATTTCCCTGAAGGAAATAACCGGAATGCTAGAAGAAGCGAATCATTATTCTACCTATAAGCACACAGTGAACGGCTCCCAACGTATAATACCTCCTCCCCTTTCTTCCAACTTCATTTTCCCATCCCAAGACTGAGCGAATCTAGGTTGTTTACGTTAGGCCAGGCCTTGTAAATTTTGATTTTCGATTAATCACGAAACTAAGATTGAATCAAGTGTTTTTCACCTTGACGCAAAGATTATTTTGAAGACATATTCTGCTTTTGTGCATGGTAAAGTAATATGTGTTGGCAAAAAAGATAGTACTTTATACAGGTAACCGATGCTAATACTGGTAAATGCTTTAGGGAGAAAGATTTTCTTGTTCTTTGTACTTATTGATCCACTCTTCCAATTCCACTGTGTATGCATTCCAATATTTTTATACCTGTGGATATCTGGAGCTTTTAAGAATATTCAAAGTTTCAATTGAAAAGAGTGATATATTTATCAGTTTGTCTACATATCCAATTTATATAAGTCATACGCTACATCTCCATAACTCACCTGTGCTTCGCAAAACTCTGTTTCTCCAGGTCATTTCCTCAGATGTATATCCATTTACCATCATATGATGGTGTTGGTGTCAAGACACATACGAATATGTTCTTCATCACCTAGATTTATTGCTGTTGGGAAGGCGCCAAGTTTCTTAGTATATTGCGGAGGGGCGAAAAAAAAAACTGTTGTTGAAATATTTGTTCCACGTATAACTGGAGACTTTGCAATTCCCACCAGTCGTTATAATTAAATCTGACATAAGAGATTACCTGGATGGTTGTAGCAAAAAAAGGGACGAAGATGTTACTAAGCTATGGAATAACTTCTATTTTTGTTCGGGAGAAAGAAAGCAGAGGATTTCGTTTCTCATTTATGCTTTAGCGATATTTCACTGCCTCATCAATTTATTAAGGAATCTAGAGTTCCGTTATCCGCAACGCACGCCCCGTATCGTAAACAAATGAAAGAACCGTAAATGAAGTAGCAGGAACACCAGAGGAAATCTAGTTGGATCCATTCTATGCAAGGTTCTCATCACTCTGAAGATGGAACTACATGTTATTACGTTTTCAGTTATTATAGTCCCTAATATTTTGGTAGAGTATATATATAATATTATAAACTGTCCATACTCTTAATGTAGACTTTTTATCTCAAGGATCCATGTTGACTAATGATAATTATTACTTTTTTTTACGATAATGCTTTCTTAACTTATTCAATTAATTATATTAAATGGTAAGATAATTAATTTTTCCTTTAAATGTACAGTTAACAATGGCAGTGAGTGTTGCCTTATAAAATTTTATCTAATACGTTTTCACCATTGACCCACTTTTCCAGTTCTCTTTCAAGACAACTGTATCATTTATGAATATTCAAATTTTCAATTTAAATAAGCGACGTACTTATCAGTTTATCTGCATCTTCTTTTTGATATAAGTCGCACGCTGCTCTCTGCCAATTCACGTTCGCTCCGCA
Organism: Mastigoproctus giganteus; assembly: GCF_048544385.1. Classification (NCBI taxonomy): domain Eukaryota; kingdom Metazoa; phylum Arthropoda; class Arachnida; order Uropygi; family Thelyphonidae; genus Mastigoproctus; species Mastigoproctus giganteus. Next base: position 63,172,998 of record NC_143577.1, read on the forward strand.
AACTCACTTCTTCTCCAGGTCATTTCCTCAGATGTGTATCCATTTACCATCATATGATGGTGTTGTTGTCAACACACGTACGAATATGTTCTTCATCACGTAGATTTATTACCGTTGGGAAGGTGCCAAGAGCATAGGTTTCTAAGTGCCCCAAAAAATAATATTCTTGAAATATCTGGTCTATATATAACTAGAGAATTTGCTATTCCCGCGAGTCATAATAATCAAATTCGACGTAAGAGATGACCTGGAAAGTTGTAGCGGAAAGTGACGAAGGAGCCTCTAAGCTAGTGAATAACTTTCTTCATGTTAAGCGGAACTGAAGACATTGGATACCTCCTTCGGTTTTTCGCTTAAATATTATTGGAATCTGGAAGATATTCCATCTAAGCTGGCATTCGTAAAATAGACAGCTCTCAGGAAAATATTCAAATTGTTTTTTTTTTTTTTTTAATACTGACAATTTCTACACCTGTTCCTACAACTTTTCTTCCCTCTCCCTCACTCCTTCCTTTCGCCCATTTCTTCTAGCAGGCCATCTTCCCTGCGGCCCACTACTTTAACTTTCCCCTTCCGAACTGACCTCTTGTCTATTTTCCATTGCTCTTTTCTTAATGCAGATAAGGTATATTCGGGTCAAACGGCACCTGGGGTTTCTTCCATCTCCGCATATGTAAATTGTAGCGGAAACAGAACACTGTCAAGCCAGAGATTTAAAAGTGTGTGGGTCGTGGGTAGTGTAAGGTGTTGTGGCCATTGTTCCTCTGGCTTATTGGGCGCCGGGCCCCTGTTGAGAACCGACGTTGCCCATACCCCGCCACGTTGAGGCTAGTCAGGTGTTATCAGTAAGCGATACTCTGGCAGGTCCTGCCATCTACTTTCCTGGGATTTCAGTGGCAAGGACCTAAAAAATGAAAGGGTTGATTTTGGTAAGATTTCGTTAAGGAGCGCTGCTTGGGATTGTACCCTGAAAGGACAAGTTCTAGGTGCCTAAAAGGTCGGGCGAAATTTTGTTGTAATTTAAGTTTGGACGTCTGGGGCGAAAGCTGTGTAAGAGAAAGTATTGGGAGGGAAGGCTGAAGACTGGGGGGGGTGAAGTAGGAAGGAGGGAGTCGATAGTGAAGGTGACCACCATTTTGTTTTCAGTGGGGCATGCTCATTCCCCACCAGAGTGAAAGTTTGGCCAGGCGTGGTGGGGAGAAGAGGAAACTCTCTCCCCCAGGGGAGTTGGAAGTAAAGATCCGCTCAAGGGAGAGCGGATTAAAAGTCGCCAGTAGGCCGTCTCAATATCAGGGCCACCATAATGATCCATGTCCAGGTTTTCTCCATTTGAGGGGGAAGGATTTGGGAGTCCTGTCCGACAGTCATTAGTAGTGAGGTTAGGTTCGGAGATAGTCCAATATTCCGTGGGAAAACAAGATTCTGTACTTGGGTACATTGCTGGAGTTTTTGTTGGTGGAGTGGGCCATTTGTTCCTTCTGGAGCGGAGACGTCCAGTCTATGCCTCACTTTGGGGTAAAATCCCATCTTTGGTTTCATGTTGTGGTTTTTAAAATGGTTTACTCTTTAGTCCTTGGAGGAGAGACTAGAGGGAGCCCATCCCTGCATGCTTGACATCAGTAGAAAGTTTCTGTTCCGATGTTCATGGGATTAGGGAACCCGTATTAGGGGTCGTCGTATGGAGAGTCCTTGGTGTTATTGGCTGTTGGGATTGTGCTCTGTACTCAGTTTTTATATACAGTGGTGGTATAAGCCAAAATTATGCCGGTGGGAGGGTCCTCCTTCTGTAAAAGAGTTCCTGTGTGAAGTTGGTAAAGCCATTATAGGTCTCGCTGGATTCCAAGAGGTAATGCTCCTGGTCCTTTGGATTAAAGTGTATTTTGGTAATTAGTACACATCGAGGTCTTCGTGGATTGGAAAAGTATACATTAGGTGCTCCCAGGTCTCTGGGAGCTCGCAGGAGCATAGGGAGTTCTGTTAATCCCATTTTTATTAACTTTCCTCCGATGGCTCCATGATCAGTGAGTAGGTATGAGGACAGTAGGTCTGGCCAGACCGGCATTTCTGGATGAGTTTTTCTGAGGTCTGGAATGAATGTTTTGGTAATGACGCCCTTTGTGCTGCTGTCATTCCAGCATTGCTGCCAGAGGTCATGTAAGTATTCTGTCAAACATCGGTTTTCCATTTTGTGGTGTGTTGTTTGCTGTGTTTGAGGTGAAGTATCAGAATGTGGTTGCCTTTCCTCTCGTCAGGTTGTTTAGGATGCCAGACCGCACTACCTCCAGGTCCAGAGGGAGAATCCCCCCCCCCTAGGGCCTGCAGGGCATGGGTGCTGACCGTGTAGCAGGCTCGAGAAATTGTCAGTAATATTGTCCTCTGGATAGTTTCTAGCTTCCGTTGATTGGAGACCATTGTGGTTTTGTTGTACCAGACTGGAGCGGCATATGTAATAGCGGGTAGAAAGACCATCTTGTAGAATACACTGAGGGTTCAACTTTTGAGCCCTCAGTCTTTTCTGATGTTTCTGGCAAACAGTGCCGCATATTTTTTAATTTTCCTCTGCAGGTGTGGTTTAAAAGTAAGGTAATTAGCTAGCCGGAGATCCAGATATTTAAGCTGGACATCCATTCGAACTGTTTTATTTTGAATCTTTATCTATGGTGGTCTGTTGGGTGCAGATGTCCCTTTAGTAGGACTGAACAGGTTTTAGTGGTAGAAATTTGTAGGTTGTTGGGTTGCCTGTTCCTGTAGGGTTTCAAGGACTCTATTTCCTAAAGCTAACAGTTGTGTCCTGCTGCTTACATCAAGGCCAGGTCATCGGCATAAACCAAAGCTGTAACTCTTCCTAGGTCTTTTTGCAGGAACTCGTCAAGTACCATGTTCCATAAAATGGGGCCGGGAATTGAGTCCTGTGGACAGCCTCTGTGCACCTGCCGTGTGACATGAGTGTGTGGGGCTCTCATAGTGATTTTCCTGTGCGAGAGATACTGCGCGATGCATTTAAAGAAATTTGTAGGGAGATTTGCCCTTCTGAGCCTTGCCAGGACGCTCGGCCACCAAAGGGTGTCGTACACCCCAGAAAAGTCGACAGAGATGACAAGGAAATATTTTTGGTCAAGGGAGTTGGCTGCATTTATAATTTGAGCGAGGGCATCAATGGTAGATTTGCCATTTCCGAAGCCATATTAGTTGTCAGAGAGTAGGTTTGCTGCAGAGTAATACTTCTCAATTCTTTGTTTCAACATGTAGTCGAATACTTTACTTATGTCTGATAGTAAGGTAATTGGGCGGTAAGTTTCTGGTAAGTCTTGTCTTTTGGACGGATTTTTTAGGATTAGCCGGACACTCCCTGTTTGTCAGTCGAGCGGGAAGCAGCCCTCTCGATGTAAGTGGTTAAACAGGTTAAGAAGAGCTGCGAAGCGTATTCGGTGGCTTTGTTTATGATTTCAGGTTCTAATTGGTCGAGGCCTTGTGTCTTTCTATTTCTGGTTAGATGGTAGGCGAGGTGTAAGTCCTGTTCTGAGAGGGGTTCTTTAGTCTGATCTGTGAAGTAGTTTTCACTTCTTTTGCATAGTTGAATCTGCTGCAGTGTTGAAGGGTTTACTGCTTGGGAGAGAAACAATATTCAGATGTTGTTTATGGATTCACTCCAGTTGGTCGTTGTTTGATTTAGTTGGGTTTTGGTGGAGTGAATAACTGATTTTGTTTGCAGCATCCCCCCACCCCCAGGGTTTATCATATCCCACTGTAGAGACTAGGTTTTCCAATGCTAGTTTTTTTTTCTTCTTAATACAGATAATAAAAGAAAAATTCAGAACATATGCGTTACTGCGCTCGATTTCAATCATGGTAAGACTTTTTTCTCTCCTTGAAGACCGAGCGCAGGTTAATCGGCGATGAGGTTTAGTCTTATGCTCAACTTAGAAATCGATCGCAGGTAACGCCTATAAATTTTAATTTATTTTAACTATTGCGAAATACTTTTTCAATCCTATAGTAGAATACAGACTCTTTGTACAGTCCCATAATCGTCAGAAGGAAGCTAGGAGTTAATAATGTAAGATGGTTTAATAAGTTAAAGACAATGCAGGTTTCCAAAGAAGTTAAGAGATATAAATTAAAATAGAGATATAACGCACAGTTTATGAACAATTAACACAACCTAGAATACTTTGTAGAATTTCGCAGAATTTCTACAAATTCTGCGAAATCTAGCCACATCTAGCGTGGTCCTCCTAGACGGGCCTGGAGGAAGCAGTGGATCATTGCACCGTATTCCCTATCACAGACAAATCTGTTCAGATCATACTCCTAATTTCAAAATAACGGGAAGCTGTTGTCCAGCTAAGAACCATCTGTTATACTGAGTTTGTTGCTCTGATAGATTACTGAAAATTTTGACCTGAGTTCACATTGCAGCATATGCCAACCACTGGCCCCAGCTGTTTGGTTCCGAATTTAAAGCCTACTGATATGTTCATGGCAAAGAGGATCTTTCTCTCCTGAATAATTCTGTGTAATGGACTGGGTTGATGCTATTGACCCATTAACGTGACGAAATATTGAGGAAGACAGCTAAGTTTCGTCGATGTAACTAGAATTTTAGAGCTATTGAATCCTGGCAGGCCGAGACTGCTGAGAACATATCGTTGGTTACGGGACGAAGGTTTGCTTCCGAAGAATAACTTCAAGATCTGTGAGGCCCATCTTGTCCAATGTGGGAGTCAACCAGTTAATGATTCTTTCTCAATATCGTTTCCCTATTACTCCATCAAAAGGAAAGAATTAAGGGCCGATAAAATATTTGGCAATGACACAGGCCAGACAATGTGGAGGGATGTTGATGCAATTCTTTATAATTAGGGGAACACCTTTCTACCACATGAAAAAATTCCGAGCCCTTGTAAAATTTTTCTTTCATCAATAATCGTGCTCCAAGATCAATTTGCAGCACTCGCAGCAGTGTTATTCGCGGAATTCAAGTTTTCTGCAGTTGCGACAATATTTTTTGTGGAATTGCAAGTTCTGCAGATTGTTTCCGAGTTGACTTACCAGACGATTAGGCAAATTATTCTATATGTAGCACTTTTACACGTTTCACAGGTAGGCCAAGACATTGGTAGATCAAGCACCGATCCAGCTTCGAATATGTTCTGTGTTAGCTTAAGAATGTTTCTGTGGTAGACTATTATTTCAGAATCTTTATAAAATTCGTTTTGTGTCGACTTGATAGTTTTTTCGTTATTTGTTCTTTCAGGAGAGTCAAAAGACAATAAGAACCGATCATTATGGCATATTTATCAATCTCTACTATAATCTTGTTGTATTTCTTCAGTCGCATATAGCAAAAAAATAAAATAAAATAAACGCAAATTATTTATGGAATAGGATATGTCGACATTTGGTCTTTCGTATACTGTACATTTCGTAAGGCTTAGTAACTATTTCTTCAGTAAGAATAGTAGGAATTCACTGATATACCGGTTGCTTACAATCACGTTAAGGTAGTAAATAGAGGTCGGGGATACAATATTTATGTTTAATACTGAATTAAAGTTCAAGGGCTGAGTATCTTTGCACACCAGATTTTCTGACTGTTGGAGAGTTTACTTATATTTGCAGTATTTTCGATCTGCTATTTTCTCTGCTCGTCAAGCCAGATTTTTGCTAGTTTATGAAAACTTTCGTTTGCTTTAGGCTGCTGGAAAAGGATTTAACATACTGATATCCAAAGAAATTTATACTTTTCCGGGTCGATGTAATATCGTATAGAACGACCTAAAGCTCTGTTCGAATGGTGACTTTTAGAAGTGGGAAATGGTTCAATAAATATGTTTCAAATTATTTTTCAAAAATAAATATTTTTCTAGACTGAAATACAGTTATTCAAAGATGTAAACGTGTCTGTACGAAGAGGCAATCCCACTCCTCTCCTCTTCCCGACGTTGGTCCCTTTTGCTCCATAGTTAAATATTGGATTCACTAGTAGAGTTCTGTCCTTAATGTAGCCTTGTGAATTACGAGGAAGAGGTCTCTAAGGACGACAGCGGTTCTCCTTTGTAGAAAGAAAACTTCTTAAAGAAAAAGTACTCAAATACAGAAGCAGTGGGTCTGTTCTGTAGCGCAGATAGTGAGCATTACCTGTTGAAAGGGAACATTTCTTTAGCTTTATACCAGTTGGTTAGAGATTGTAAAATATCCAAATATTACGCTATATTTCAGATAGCTTATTTTTTCCATCCTTTTCAGAATTAATATCTAAACTCTATTTATTTATATACTTTTAACCGAATTATTAATCTGCGAACGCCTGAATCGTAATCCAAACAGATAAAAAGCCACGAGATATAAATGATATAAATTACACCTGTGATATAATATTTTAATTTATATCACAGGTGTATTATAAAACTTTTCCAGAGAATTAATTATCTACACGCCTTAGTAAAAAAAAAAAAAAATGATTTGGACTTTATTTTACTTATTTATATTATCACAAAGAAACACAGAATTGTATATAACTCACTGCAGGTTAAAGTTCTTAACTACCCAGGATTAACTTAACTAACTACACTTAACCGTGATTGTAAATAAAATTTTAGGCCTAAACGCAACAGTTATTTCTACCACAACCAGCCTCTGGAACCTCAAGTGCGTTCCTCATTACGGTTGAGGAACTGTACTGCTCGACAAAATTAACAGAACAAAGTGTTTTTCATGAATATTTTATTGCCAATATTGTCGCTGAAGGCAAATATTTGATATAATAGGCATCCTGGCATGCAAATTACAAATATCGAATAGAAATCCATCCACCACCTTACAGAGTCGCACATTATGCAAATTATTCATGCCTACAAAAATACGGGTTGCGGCTACATCACTTCATTTCCGTTTTTTGGCTTTCTCGGTGGGGTAGCCACATCTCTAGTACTCAGGACGGCAAGTTTATATGATTCTTTGAGATGGCGTGCCGTTGGACAAATGGAAGCTGGGCAGTCCCAGGGGGAGGTGGCACGTTAGCTTAATTTGTCACGCAGTTTCGGCCCTGTGGAGGCAGTTTCAGGATGCAGGAACCTTTACAAGGAGAGATGGCCAAGGCCACCCGAAGGCTGTGTCAACCAGAACAGACCTCTGTCTGGCTCTAAAAGCAAGTAGGAACCATACGATGCCCTCTCAACTGTCTCCTGAGGTTGCTAAGCCACAGGTGAAAACATTTCCAACCAGACCGTGGTAAGAAAGCTCAGTTCAAGAGGGCTCTAAGCAAGGAAACCAATGGTTTATATTCTATTAACCGGAAAGCACGCAGAGCTCATCGAAACTGGTGCGATGAAAATGTGGTTTGGAGTCCTAAGAAATGGGATTCTGTTCTGTTATGAGTTGCGTTTTTGCCTACAAGCAAATAATAGTCATTATTTCATCTGGAGACGACGAGGAATGCGGTACAATCCGTCCAACGTCAGAGAAAGGGACACTTACGATGGAGGCAGCGGCGTCCTCGTGTGGGGTGGAATAATGATCAACGGCCGCACCCCTCTTCATGTTTTTGATAGTGGTACCGTAACTGCACAGACGTACCGAGAACATTATGTGCCACTTTTTAGTGGTGCAGTTGGCCGAGATTTTCTTTTCACGCACGTTAACGCCACTGCACATAGAGCTGAAGTGGTGGAAGAATACCTTGAAACTGAAGATATCCAACGACTGCCGTGGCCAGCAGGATCACCAGCCTTAAATCCGATCAAACATGTGTGGGCGAATAAAAAATCTGTGGCCAATCAGCCAGCCGCAGATTTTTTTATTTAAAAACAAACTGGTGATATTAGTAGTATAACTCATAGATGTGATATAGTTATGCCTCATAGCCTTAGCTACCTGGGAAATTGCTCTAAATTGCAATGCATGCACTGTGTCAACCTGACACTAAGCGACTATGACCAGCATTTAGCGGACTTTCTGTGGCCTTCGTTTACTGGTTTCTCGACTAATACCACACACTTGTTATTAGAAACAAATTCATTTCACCTTAGTCACGTCATCATTGAAGAATTTTGTGGTGTCTTATCTAGTTAGATACTTTATAGCTCGGTTTATCTGCCACTCTAAGGAAGAATACATGTAATAATCTTTAAAAAGGTTGTATAAATAAAATAATTTTTTGATTCATAAATACCTTTGCTTATTATTATGAGTATTAAATAAATTTTAATGGGAAAAATTATTTTCACGTTCTGTTACTTTTCCAAGTTTCTAGTGGACATTATTCAATAAATTGATAGTATCATTAGAATTATGTAAAATAAACACTTAATCAACATATCTAAGGAATAATGCTTAATATTTGCTAGAGGAAATTGCGAACTGGTTGCCACACCACTTAGACGTCTATATTTGTTCAAAATATCCATTAGAAAATGAATTTCGCTTGATGTCACCATTAATTATTTATTGTTAATATTTATTTTATCTCAGCAGCTTAACTACTAAAAATTCCATCCTCCTTATTAATGTATATTCAAACAGGGACAAATTTAAATATAATTAAAATTTTTTCTTTTGCGTTTTCCAAATATTTACAAACTTTAATAATATATTGGGTCTACTGCAGGAGGTCGTATTCGAAGTATCGCAAATGTCAGATGAAAACACCGCTGTTTGGAAAGTTGCTAAATATCGATTTCCCACGAGGTATGGAGGAAGCAGAAAGTTTTAATTTCCTAAATTTCCATCAAACACGTGTGAAGGTGGGTGACAGCATATCCGATGAAATGAAAGTTTTGCTTCTCCGTTTAGGGAAAAGAGCCTTAGGACATCATATTTTCTAACCACTTGCACATGCTTTGGAAAAGGGCGTAGCTGCAAGTGAATAGATGCGCGATATCTGTTCTTCCGAGCAAGCGTGTACTGTTCCATTTAAAGTAAAATTATTTGTAGGTGTTTACGGGTATTTCCATATTTTTCACTCGGTCGTATTAGAATTTCAGTATTGCAAAAACATGGGATTCTCATTTCTTGCGAAAAGTTTCAAAAAAAGTTTAAGATATGAGTTCACGATCGCTGCTTTCATAGAAAATCGTAAATTTATGTTTGCAGCACATTTCCATCGAGGAAACATCGAAAGAAAAAAGGGACACTTGTCGGAAGCAGCTGTTTTTTTTTTTCCTTATTGATTTTTTTTTACAAAAAAGAGCTGTGTAGAAAATTTGCAAACATATTGTTTATTAATTTATATTTGTAAATATAAATTCGGTCGTTTTGTTCTCGATTTTTTGCTTTCAGCCTGAAAGAAATTAATAATCGTCAGGATCGATGTCCTTTTTGGCAAATAGAAGATTTATTAACATCATTAAGTTTCATACTTAGTTTAATAATAATAATACAGAACGGGATTTACATATAAGTCAAACAAGCTACAGCTTAGGGCCTCAAATTACAAGGGGCTTCGGTCCATCTTCAAAATCCTTTTGTAATATTGTCACAGTTAAACTGTAAGAGAGAAGGGCCTCATACATGTTATAGCTTAGGACCACAAGAAGTTTAAATCCGACTCTGAGTGTATATTACATTTTAATTAGTTTTAATGGACATATCGTGCTTTTAAATTCCAATATAATATAAATTATTTATGTATTGAGAGAAACAAATTATTATGTAATAATTTACCATTTATTATACAAGGTAAAGGAAAACCTGTCGAAATATACAATTCCTACAATTGTTCTCAGATAAAATGGCTTTCAAGGTGATGTTTTCGGTAGATATAAATATAATATTAAGATTAGTACCAATAAGTTAATAATTAGCAATGAAGAGAATAATTAATGATAACTCCTTGGTTGTAATCGTATAAATAAATGCTGCAGGTGGTACTTAATATCCCACTATAAAAATAGCAAAAATCAATTTCATAAAAGAAAGTTTTTTGAACAAACAAAATACATTTGGTTTTCAATTAATATTCAGCATTTTTTTATTTCTTTTGTCCTTGTGATTATTCTGAAACCACCTCAATAATTTTCTTCAACAGAGAACATTCTTTGAAGGAAAAAGCTTGTGGATTTGTGAATACTTTATATCCATCTACAGGCATTCAGAGATACCGCGCTTAGCTATCAGCTTCTAACAGTCTCAAGAGACACGAAACAGAGTACAGATATATTGGCTTGGGGAACACGAAATTCCCAAAGCATCCAGCAACTCGTAGAATGTGGATAGTCTTCAGAAATCACGGTAGCCTTTAATGAATATATGTTATCCTGCCAAAAAAAAAATCTTCAGGCAAACTTCATTTTCCTTTCATGATTTTGAACGAAAAAATCTAAAAGAAAAGAAGTTCATTAAAACTATCTTTTTAAACATAAGTCACTACAGGAGACTTCAGAGATAACCTTCTCAAGTTACTGAACTAAGGATGTAATATATAACCTCAGGTGGGTTTCTTACTTGGCGAAGTGTAAGATGAAACTTTTGAATTTGTTAAACTTAACTATAAAAAACAACTATAATATAGATTAAAGATATTATTTTCTAAACATAATGCATTCTTTATTTAAAAGTTCATTTTATACAAAATATTTACCTATTTTAAGTTGATCTTAATTATATTTGATAAATAAACCATTCAAGCAACGTAATATCGGTTTTAATTACTAATTATGCACTTTAAATGATTCCAATCGGGGATTCCCAGAATGAGTTAAACATTTTGAATTTGGAAAAGCTGTTGAATGAAATCGATAATTGAAAAACCAGAAGAGAACAATGCTTAATATAGAAAACTGATATCTAAAACTTTACTATAAAGAATAAAAAACGTGGCTTTGTTTCCAAAAAGAAAGTAAAAAAAAAATAAACTGTTTTAACTTCCTCGTTCACAAAAGGACAATTTTTACTCACTGCTAAATATTATTTGCAAAGCTTTCACTGGCTTTATTTCTTCTTTTAACATGCTTACCCAAAATTCTCAATAATCAGGTTTAGGAGTAACGTTTGTGGATTATTGCATGCTGGTATGATCTGTGATACCATTAGGGATTTGCGTTTTTCTGATCTGTACATCAAAAGTTGTTAATCCGTGCTGTTTATGCTTGACGTGGATATATATTCTTGCTTAGATATTATAAGGAATATGTATTTATATCCGTAATCCATTTCTCAAACAGATTCGACTCATTCATAAGTATTTCAACAATTTTCAAGTTTTTAGGAGAGTATTTAGAAAATTGAGAGAATGTTGTCTTTATTGCTAATTAAATATGATTTAAATATCCAACGATGATGTAATTTCTCATATAATCCATTCTTCTAAATGAAGATCAAGTACTTAATACAAAAGACAGTCTAGTTTCTCTGATGTTCCATACAACATAGAAGAGTTATGAGTTACTAACGGTAGCCACAGATGTTCTTAAAACGTCATATGAAGCCGGATTATTAACCCATTTCTCTTTGCTGCTGCATCCACGTGTGAATGAAGAACAAGGTTATTTTCAAATGTATTCTTTTCATTCTCTCGTTTTCTTTGAGAGAGAAGTTTTCTAAGTTTCTTTTCCTCCACTGTGTAACTCATTAATCACCGATTCTCTTCTGTTTTGACAACTAAATCGTCACTGATTTCTCTTCCTGTCACAAATGGACAAAGTGCTGCGAACATTGCATTATTTTAATGTGAAATACGGAGTAAGCCGATAGTTGAATCATGTTAAAGCGTTCGCCCTTTTAAGGTGTTTAGGCCATTAAGAGAACATTTGCTGCTCTTGATGTATTTTCTAATGTCGAAATTCCTCTTCTGGAATAAGCCCATTTGAAAAGTGAAACTCTTCTTTAAAACTTTGTTTTGATAGAAAAGCTGAGTTTTTGGAAATAGATTCTATATCTCGTTAAAGCAAGTAGCCAAAATTTTGAATGAAACGGTGAATCAAAGCTAGCACGCGTCTTGTCAAATAGGAAAACAAATGTTACTTAGCAATATCAATGAAAAAGTATTTTAACCCATTAGCTAGTATTTCAATCTAAATTTTGATACTTCATTGGTTCTTGGTATTTAAAAGTAAGAATATCCAAAGTAAATTCAGTGTTATCTTTAGTATTTAGAGTAGTATGGTACAAAGAAACTCTGAGATTTTGCTGCACCGGCCAAAAAAAAAAAAAAAAGTAAACTGCTTATTCCATTCCCTCCTCAGGTAGGTATCTATCCAGCTGAGGATTGAATTTCCCCATGCTGTCAGCCTCATCCACTCACAGAGGCAATTTTTTTCAATCATTAACAACGTGCTGACTAAATGAAAATTTCCTACAATTCAGCCTCAACTTTCCCCCCAATTTGAGTTTATGACAGCAAGTTCTAAAATCATTTATAACAGTGGAAATTTCATATTCGTTTATTTAATTTCACCTCAATCAGATCTCCTCTATGGTGTCTAGTTTTCCAGCTCTGCTGCGCACATATTCGAAGTCTTTCCTCCTATGAGCGCCCATATTCGGTAAATCATCGATACAATACCATGGACCCTCCTTACTTCCTATCTACACTACTCTTGGAAATTCAAATTCCACCGTATCGTAACTCACAAATCTCTCTTTCTTCCTCTACTGTTAGTAGTTCAACCCTACCAAGTGAGTAAGTTATTTTGGGATTGCTATTTACCAAGTGGCAGCTGCCCTTTAATACAGATCTAACTAAACCAACCTCAAGAAGCTGTGCTTGGGGCTGATCATTGATCACTATACCGGTCTTGATATCATCTGCAAACCTTGATATCACGTCCTGTATCCCTTTGTCGACGTTCTTTAAGAAAATCAGAAGCAAATGTGGTCCTAGGAGCGATCCTTGGGAACCCCTTTTTATTACGTTAGCCCAATCTGACGAATACCCGTTGATCACAACCTACTGTCTCCTCCTCTGTACCTCTCTTGCAGTCCAACTAAGGATTTTCCTTATGATTCCAATATGTTAGCGAAAGAATAAGGAGAGAGATTCCACTAGAACATTCAGTGAATGCAGCAGTGGTACTAAGGTGAGTGGAATGTTCTGATGGCGGATTGTGTTTGATTCTTTGTTCGGGAGACAGACCACAAAAGACAAAGACGATAAAATGGCGCATATATATAGTTTTTATTTATTTATTTCTTTTTTTTGGTTAACAGAGGAGAATTTCTACTTTAAAATATTATGATTTTTTAGATTATTTATTGGTAGCAAAGAATAATTATTTATTCTGCACGCAGATTGCTCAGTGGTTATTACCACTGGCCTGCCACATCGCATGGAACATTTTTGTTTCCGAATCCCATCAATAACTGAAGGAACTATTATGGGCTTTTTTCACAAGATGGCTTAGTTAGTCATTCTCAGGCGATGGTGGCATAGTTCATTCTTCCAAAGATTTCAACAAATCTCCGATCTTCTTATTACACTGTTCAACAAAAAAATTCTTTGAATTTGTTCCTTTCTTAAAATAGGCAAACTTTACTAATTTTGGGTCAAGAAAAACGAATATGACTTCAGAAATTTTTATTAGCTCTAGTTTTTGAGATACAGTACTCGCTATTGTCTAAGAATATAGTAATTTCAATAGTAGACGGAGTAAAAAGTAATATTAAAACAATCTCATATTTACATTTTCTTGATAAGACAGAAATCACAGTTATTTTTAATTAAAACGTAAAAAAAAAAACAAGAACACAAGAAAACTGCACAGGAATCGAAAGTACTTTCTCAAAACGGGGCCTATTCACGACAGCGCCTTCTTTTCGCTTGTGTTCCACTTCCGGGACATATTTTGTTACTGTCCAACAGCAGTCAGCAAGTATAGAAGCGTTCCACTTACCCTGATATCTTCTTTACATTGCTGAAATGACTTGATGGAATCGTTCACCGTGCTCGTCACTCACTGCACCACAGTTGTCAGAGAAGAAGTCCAGATGAGAGTCGAGAAAGTGGAATTTCAGTGACATGTAGCCTAATTGATGGTATTTTTCTAGAAGGTTATTCACAGTCTCAACAGTTTCCAGCTCTTCGGTTTCCCAGTCATGCACAACACTTTTAAAGGCTTCCCAAGCTGCGATCTCATTACCCTGGAGGACTCGCTCAAAGTTTTCATCCTTTAAAAGTTCACGAATTTCCGGACCAGTGAAGGTTCCTTTCTTAACCTTAGCATCACTGAACAGTGGACATTGTCCTCTCAGGTACTTGAAAGCTTCTCCATCCTGGTTGATCCTCTTAATAAAGTTCTTCATGAGTCCCAGTTTGATGTGTAAAGGGGCAGAAGAATTTTGCTTTTATCAACCAGAGGATTGTATTGGACATTTTTCCCCGGGGACGCAGATTTTTCCTTAGAGGCCAGCTTTTTCTCTTGTGGTGTGAGGACCTTGCCAGACTGTCCCACTCACACAGGAAACAGCAGTACTTCGTGTATCCCAACTGAATGCCTAGGAGTATTGCAATCACCTTCAGGTCTCCACAGATCTGCCTTTGGTGGTCTTTGTACCTCATTGCTTCAGGAATTAATTTCATATTCTCATATATCTCCTTCATATTGACAAATTCAAATTAATATATATTAGGGCCACCCGTAATTTCTTACATATACCAATATAATGCATTACGAGTGTAAATTGCGTGTGTTCTCTTGTCGATTTGCTGGACAAAAAAATTGCAGTTTCTGAGGGGAAAACCTTGCTATCGACGCCTGAGACCGACTAACTGAGCTACGAAGTGAAAAAGCCCGCTAAAATTCCTCACGTCATCGACGGGATTTGAACCCAGGCCTTTTCCACCCGGTGTGGAAAGGACGGTGACGATACCACTGGGCTCCCCGCGCAGACACTTCATGTGGACAACTATTATTATTTTTAGGCCACCTGAATAATTAAATTCATCTGCCGTGCTGTGTGTCTTATGTCTGTTAATTGCGTGCGTTCTATGGTCAATTTGTCTGTTTTTCTGAAAGAAAAACAGACAAATTGACCTGAAAATGACAGACAAATTGACCTGAAAATGACAGACAAATTTTCTGAAAGAAAAACAGACAAATTTCTGAAAGAAAAACCCCAGTTTCTGGGGGAGTGAAAAAAATCACGGAGTGAAAGCTGATTAAAGTTCCTCACATCATCGACGGGATTCGAACCTTCATGCGGATATTCATTCATTTTCATTTATTGAGTAAAGTGACCCCTAGCAAAAAAAAAAAAAAAAAAAATTCTGCCAAATCCGGCATACATATAGAAATAGTATAGTACAGTATACAATTATTAACAATACAAATTTCACATTCACATTACAAATAAACTGTATTGTGCAATGATCATCCCCTCAGCTACAGCACAACAACCTGGTAAGTAGGGTACAGTAGAAACCGATGAAAAGACACTTTTGCAATGAGCACAAGCATCACATCCTAGAGATTGATCATCGCCAGTATCCAAGAAAAACAACCAAGTCTTCTTGCCAATTGCGTTGGCAGGAGCAGAAGTGGACACCCACCCATTAAGGAAACAGAGTACATGTCCACCTCTGCAAAGAATTTCTCTGTTCCTATATAAAAAATAACATACTGTTCCATATAAAGAAGAAGGTACAGTCCACCAATTCATCTATTAAACAACCTTAACTCTTCCAATTGCAAAAGTATATTCCTTTTCACAAAAACTGAATTTGCAAAATTTTGAAAGGCAATAAAATTTTCCCTTGTTTAAATAAGTAATGGCTCAATCTCATCTACCAGACGAGTTACATTATTCAGTAAATCCAAACGCAAATCAGCATATTCCAAACAATTAAACACATGTTCTCATGTTTCCAGATCACCACACGTACAGTTGCATCTTTCTACGATTACAAAAGTCTATTCGGTTTAGCAAAAAATGATCAGCATGGCCTAGACTAGAGGAATCGAAGGAAGAGCGTTGCCATTGTGGAGCAAAAGAGCGTTTAAACTTAGCTTTGAGTCTATGAATAGCCTCCAGTCCTGTGCGTTGTGCTCCACATTCAAAGCTGTCATTAGCATTAGCATTAGTAGAGGCATATGATGCAAGAAAACAAGCTTATGCAGCATCAGCCAACAAAAAAAAAAAAAACCACTTCACCCCTCTGTTTGTTCAAAATACCTGTCCAGCTGAGCCTTAAACTTATTTAGGCTATCAACTTCCACGACATGGGATGGAAGTCTGTTCCACTAACCCGCTGGCTAAAGGCAAATTTCCGGACATCTGTCCTACATCTGTCTTTCCTCAATTTGAATTTATACCCTCAG
This sequence comes from Mastigoproctus giganteus, assembly GCF_048544385.1. Taxonomy (NCBI): domain Eukaryota; kingdom Metazoa; phylum Arthropoda; class Arachnida; order Uropygi; family Thelyphonidae; genus Mastigoproctus; species Mastigoproctus giganteus. Next base: position 63,189,251 of record NC_143577.1, read on the forward strand.
GTGACTATTCTGAGCAAGAGGAAGAATCCCATCAGCATTGAGCATATTCAAACCATTCAAGACTTTATACACCTCTATCAGACCACTTCGCCGGTGCCTAGTCTCCAGACACTGTAATTTTCAAAACTTAAGCCTTTCTTCGTAAGAGCAACCCTTTCTTCCATTCACTAATCTTGTTGCCCTTCTCTGTACTCGTTCCAGCAGCTCTAAATCCTTTTTGAAATGAGGCCTCCAGACCTGTATTCAGTACTTAAAGTGTGGCCTGACCATTGCCTTATACAAGGGAATAATCACCTCCTTATCTCTGCTAGAAAAATTCCTGTATATCATTGACAAGACACCATGAGCTACTCTTGCAGCCGTTTGCACTGCTCAGAAAACTTCATATCTGCTTACACAATTACCCCCAAGTCCTTTTCATTCTCTACCACTGTCAGTGTAGTACCACAGAGTTGATACGTTGCTCTGGGGTTGCTGTTTCCCATATGTAGTACTTTACATTTGTCAATGTTAAACTTAATTTGCCACCTCACAGCCCATCTGCTCAACCATTCCAGATCCTAGCATAGCGTCAGTAGTGTCCTTAACAACCCTGTCAACATTTGTATCGTCTGCAAACTTGGACATTAAGCTTGATATACCATCATCAATATCATTTATAAATACAGAAAACAATAATGGACCCGACACTGAACCCTGAGGGACTCCACTAATAACATTAGTCCACAAACCGTTAACATCACAGCAGGCAACAAGGTTGTTTTCACTTTTAAAATATGGAGTCAAATCATTCTGCCTGTTCCTGTACACCGACACCTTGACATTTGGTTGCAGAATATTCCACTGTTGGAGCCTTGATCCCAGACGCTCTGCTTTATCTTTCGACAGATCTAGGTCTCGAATTAGATCACTTAGTTCACCTTATCGAATGATTTCGTTACATCGAATGATATCAGTTTGGTTTGGCTACCTTTAATACTTTAGAAATTAAGCCAAATCTTATCGAATGATTTTGTTACACTCAATTTTTCGTCCCGTACCCCCTAGTACTGTTCTGAATTTAAAGACGTATTCACGTCAAAAAAACATGGGGTATCGGTTCCTGTTTCAGTGTAACCAACCTGTCTATTCTCTAGACTCAACTTTCCTAGTATTCACCAATATTCTCCTAAATCACAAGAGGGACTATATCGTGGAACCGAGAGCTAATTAAGAGTTTTAAATGTTATATCCTTTTTTTTTTCATGCTGAAATTAAGACTAATTGACTATTTTGAAGCCTGAAACACCTTTGGTGTTGACCAGTGAATTATTAGCATAGATGAACTCCCTAACTTCTGTACTATTATATTTCCTTTGGTGATTCACGACAACTGAAAATTTTATTTCAAAATGCGGACGCATGCAGTCACCGTGGGTTGACGGCAGACTAATGTGTTCTCACTCTCACCAAGACCATTGTCTGCTCATTTGACACCGACACACGTTGAAAACGCTTCATCATAAGTCTGCCAGAACATTACGCCTCTTTTAAAACTGAGCAATCTGCATCCAGCAACGCACTTTCACGCCAAATTGCTTTGCTTCTCTTTGTGCTGATCTCTTCTCTAACCACACTTATGCAACTGGAAAGCAATTCGCACCTTTACCCTTTAGGTGGTTCTTTCAAGTTTATTAAAGTGCTGAGGGTCGTTTTCTGGAATTGCAAGCTTCTTTTTCCAAAGTAGCCCTCTGTGTTATGGAAAGCGATGTGTCCATATGTGTCCCAGATGTCTGATTTCTTTCTTCGTGAACTGCTAAACATTCTTTAATAACTGCTGCCTTAAGCCTGTGCGTAACTGTGTTCATGCATTTCGAAGACGTATTTTAAGTTTAAATTTGCGCAGTTTACAGCATTGTTTTCCAAGTCTAATTATATCATCAACTGCCTCCCAATTCTACGGTTTTGTACTTCTGCTGGAAACTTCAAGCTAAAATAGCTTTGTGAAACTGCTCCTTCCTTGATATCATATACCTACTGAATTAGATTTCTATAACTCTTGAGAATGAACTCGTAACCCCACCCAACATAGTCAGCCTGGACAAGTTTGGATGGAATTGATCGTGACACTGGACATAAGATATGCAACCCAATCACAGGATGCATACAATGCATTAACACTGACGCTTCGTGGCCTTAGTTGTCTTAGTTTAAAATGTAAGACAAAATGTGCAATATGTCACATAAACATCAATCATCTAGTCGTCCACCGCAATACGTAGCACGTTTTGCGATTGTGATCTGATGATCATGATGAATATCCATATGAGGATCTATATAAGTTAAATGATACATATCTCAGCTTTATAAGTTATCGACTAAATATAAGATCAATAATACTTATACAGATCCAACGTTTTAGGGGATAAAACTTACTCCTGTACATCTGAAAACATTATGGATAAGCAAGTACAGCTAATGAAGTCTGTTTTTGGATTCGCTCCTGAGCATGATGCTGGAAAGGGGACCGGACTATTGTATCAATATTACCTTCAAGCTGAATACCGGTTGGTAAGTTTAAAGAAATTCAGAGAGGGTAGACACGTCTCTATCTTTGAGAGAAAATTTTGCTTCTATGGAGCAACTACAGAGTGCTAGTAAGGGAAATGAACGAGAGATTATTATATCATTTAAAGGAAATTTGTCAGCACGATAACTACTCCATTCCAACATTATCCAGGTCTAATGAGAAAATATACTTCTTCATCACTTAGTAATAAGTCTTCTAATAACAACTTAACATGGTTATTACAAACACCAGTTCTGGCAGCTCATGATTCACTAGTAGTAAAACAAAAGATGTTTCCATTTCAGAAGGCAAATCGAACTTTAGTGATATTAGAGTCGAAGCGATTCACTTTAACTAAAATATCACTTAAAATTCGGGAGAAGGCAATCGTGCTTGAAGTTAATAGTAAGACAAGTGAAGTAGTTGAAGCAAATCCCAAACTTAAGGATTCTGGATTTATTGTTAAGGGATCCGTGCGGCTGAAACCTAGAATTATTAGTTGTGGTGCAGATTTTAACGTTGGAGTGAATGAGATGCTTCAAGAGGTCTTTTAGTGAGAACTTGTCTAACATCAGAATTAAAACTACTATTTAAACTTACTCGTGCCTTACTCTAGAGCAATAAACGCAATCCAGGACTTCACTGTAATATGATATCTAAATTTCTGTCAGTTAATACCACGTCAAAATTAGACCCCTTGAAAAATAGTGAAGAAATATATTGTAAGCATCCCTTTGAAATGTAGAAATATTATATTAGGATAGTAAACCATTGAGAAAGTTATCCCTCATCACCCAATGGAAAACGCCGCTCTGTAGTATTTTCGAAACAATTGTAATATGTGACAACAAACTGCCTTCGAACATTCTTACATTTTCCTGTCCACAGACTTAATAGAATTCAGGTTTAATAGTCAGATGACTATTCACACACCTCAGATGCTACTCACATACCCCAAATACTTTACTACAAAAGATTGTCCCGAAGGTTACATCTGTTAACAAAAGTTGTTATTATAATGTTTGAGCTCTGATAATTGAGGACGCTTTAGTGCATAAACGTAAAGCGCTATGAAATCTCATTATGCAGACTTGGAAGATCAATTACTTCCAAGATAGCTTCCCCAAGCGCTGGAAAAGTAGTACACATAATCTATGGATTTTTTAATATACTGAACTCAACCTGATTTTTTTTTTGATTCAATAAATTAAATAGTTCTTTGAACAATTTCATTATTAAAGATTCCTTTGAACAATTTCATTATTAAAGATTCCTTTGAACAATTTCATTATTAAAGATTCGTTTGAACAATTTCATTATTAAAGATTCGTTTGAACGATTTCAACTCTAGCAGAGCTGATGAAATGAATTTGCAAATATTTGTACGATCTGCTAAAAATTCTCATGCAGTTCAGTGCATTTCTTTAGAAATGTATTCATCCTTGACTGGTATGAATTTGAAATCGCTTTTAATTCATGTAAATGGAACGAATCTCTTACATAACTCCACCCTGACGTATTGTAAAGATTGTGATCTTTATAATAAGTTGCCCTGGCCTTGCTCCAATTCAAACAATAGTTCCCAGTCTCTACAAAAAGTCAGCTTTAGTGCAGCAGAGAAGAAACTTGTCCTGAAGGGTGGAGGGAATGTCCGTGTTTAAAAAACAAACACTACTTTGCAATTTAAAGTATTTCAATACCACGGTAACTAGCAGTAGCTCTTTCCAAGTGCTATAACAAATTTAAAGTTGTCAGCTACAGCGCAGTTTAAATTTCTTCAGCAGTTGTCTTACTATATCGCATCATATGATTTCTTGCCTACCGTGATGGATTTTCTGGCTAGATAAGTGATATTTTATGCTGAAAAATTCCACACGGCCCACCATTATAGCCATAAATGAGAATGATTTTGTTTTTGCAGAACATTCAGGAATATGTAAACATAGAAATAAGAAATAATGAAAAGTTGTTCTGGCTCCAGACCTTTAGGAAACCTTGAAAAAGAGAGAGAGGCTGAAATGAGGGCACCTGGAGATCCGAGGCCCTGGGTGACTGTATACATTTCTTGTAGCTAAATTTCCACTGAGTATATTAAATCTCCATAATGAGGATAAGATATTTCCGTAGTCTATTTGGGAATTTAGTAGTAGATGTTTGTCAAAAACGAAATAAGAAATGAAACCAACGAATCTGGCCTATATTAAAAAAGCTGCATAAAATAGATCTCTATAAATAAATGGTTGGTTGGAGTAGTACTTGAAGTAATGACCAATTGTTTTCTGAAAAGCAGAAACAATCATGTCTATTGAGTTCTCTGTATTTATAATAAAAGAATTGTAAATAAATAATCAATGAAGGCATAACGCAAACGATTGACAAATTATAAAGACATTATTATTTATGAATGTTGAATCGTTAATATATGATATTCACGGATTTCGCATTTGCTATGGATACTATAACTATTACATTTAGTATACACTAAGTGACTGTATGCCTAACAAAATTATTTTCAGAGCGAAAATTGTTTTACCATCGATTTTTTAAATTTGTTATAAACGACTTGCCTGATATTCATTTCATTGCTATGGTAACCTAAATATTGCCCATCTATTTAATATTACCGGATATATTTGGTCTCCCTCGACTTTCCTTGTACTTGTTAGATGCGGGCTGAATCCACCAACGAGGTGTTGTTTAATGGCTCGTATATTACATCTATGATGACAGCTAGCTGCCAGCAACGCAAGGTACACAGATATTGATGGCTTTATTGATTGAAACCTGACTGCTAAACGTTGGGCGCTGTTGTATCATAATAGGCCATCGTTCCAAGTTTTAGCTAACTGCTCTTAAGTTTCAATACTAGTGCCGATAAAACAAGAAGGTGCTATTTATTTGTTAAGTTTTACCCAATTAGTGATGGAAAATTATGAACACCTTTAAAATTGAAATAATCACAATGGTGTCCTTTAAACCTGGATTATATAAAAGCAACGATGCTTCTTTGGTTTTTATCGAAAACGGTACATAAAGTAGCTAGAAATGAGTAGGTAGAGTGTTTTTAAAGTTTTTGGTAGGAAAATCGAAGTTATGCAATGTGGTAATATTCTGTTTGTGGATTGAGAATACTATGTATTTTCTTGATAAACTCAAGTTTCCAAGATAAAAAAAAGCATGCAACCTTAGCCGATCTTGGATAATTCGGTCATGAATTGAAATGTCATAAGATTTCCTCCTTTGGAAAACCTCCTTTCAATTTAGGATAAAATTGAAAGGTTAAAAACGCTATTCTGTATTCATCCACAATAGTTTTCTCTTTTTAACCTTTGCTACCTCCGTTTGAGCAATCATGGGTAGCACAGTTGGTAGAATCGCCGTCCTCCCCACACCTATAATCTGGATGGAAAAGACCTGGGTTCGAATTCTGTGGATGACATCAGGAATTTTTATGGACTTTTTTTTTTTTCAAAATGTGGCTGATTTAAGAAAACCAGGTGCGAGGACAGCATGGTTTTCTTTCTCCCGGAAACTCGGATATTTCTTCCAGCAAACAGAAAATCGACCATAGGACATACGCAACTTACAAACATAAGATATACAGAGCAATATGGCCTAAATCTCCGATGCGCCTAAAGCCCAACAAAAATAGCATCTTCGTCTGAGACCGAATAACTCAGCCACAGAGTGAAAAAACCCTTAATTTCCTCGCGCCATTGACTGTATTAGAACATGTTCCTTTTCCACCACGTCTTGGGAGGACTCTGATTATAACCAGAGTGTTACTCACGAGTACTGCGTAATATTGTATTTATTACACAGGTTATGCGTAATTCATTGTCGTTTGAGTTGAATTTTCACTGAAAAGTAATTTTGCTTCACCATCGTTATTATCATTGGCTTAGTTTCGAAGAGTAATACTAATCTAAGATCTCTGTTTGCGGATCATACGATATGGTCACTTTTGCAATCCAGAAAACCGCAGGAAATCCAGGTATTCACAGAAGACACTGAAAAAAAAAAGATGAATTAAGTTCACTTCAGTATAATCTAAATAATACCAACTAATTAATTAAGCTAATTATCATTAGATATAAAGCAGCGTCACGGAAACGTTTCCGACCACTCCCTCGTGGGTAGCACAGTTGGTATAAACACTGTCCTCTACATACTGAGTACAAAGTACCTGAGTTCGAATCCCGTCAATGACGCGATGAACTATTATGGTCCTTTTTCACAACGTGCATGAGTTAGTTGGTCTCAGGCGGATCTAGATTATTATTAACAGTTCTGAAATCAAAGATGCGATAGGATCTAGTGAGAAAATCAACAAGGAAGATTGAATCGGCTGATTTTCAGCAAAAGTTCTTAAGATGCTTAACACAGGATTCCATGAATTTTCTCAGTAAAGTCAACAAATAAAACCGTTAACTGGATTAGTGAAGAGGGCAGGGGAATGCAGGAGAAATATCCCCGGTCTTCAATAGCAAAAAAAAAAATGTTGATTCAAGATTTTTCCAGGAAAAGTTATGGTGACCAATTTTTTCGAACACTGTGATCTTCTTGCTATTGTACTTTATAAAGAATCTGATGAAAACACACCATCACACGTTGCTAACACGATTCAGTTAATCCTTCAAATATACGTGGATGACATTTAAATTTCTCACTATGCCATTTTTGTGTTTTTAGTCAGTTTAAAGGAGATTTAAATGGATTTTCAGTTAGGATCCTGGGATAAAATTAACGATCGAAGAATGATTTCGTAATCTTTTTTTATTATTCATTGTGTATATTGTTTTAATCTATTATGGTTGTGTTTATCCTCCGAGCAAATGTTTGGTGTCTAGAGGTTGACGTAACTTTTCCTTTACCTGAATAAATAATAATAAAGCCCGTAAAAATAGTCGAATAGTCCTCCTATAGTTTCGATGGTTTAGGAACTTTCAGTAAGCCCTGATCATCAGTGTGTAGCACTTTTAATATTTTTTATAGTACACCTACAATTTATCAAATAATAGCATTAACTACAAAAAGTTCAGATGCTTTAAACCAGGATATATATGCCTATATAAACCCGAACTGAAGTCATAATAAGAAATTCATGCACTTCCAATATAAAAACACAAGCAAGCTACTTACAATATTAAAAAGAAAACAGCGCTTTATAAATTAAGATAAGAAACTTGATTTGGCAATTACTAGACGCAGTTATACTACTGGCTGACCATTTTAGTCTCGTCTATTCGCATGATTATCTAAGTGGAATAAATTATGAAAGAGGCTTCACTGATATTATCTTCACCGAGTCAATGCAATGTATGTAATTTAGGGATACCACTAGGCTTAAACTGATTATTTAAAGCTATTTTCTTAGATGAACTTAATGAGTGCCTTTACTGAGAAACAAAAGGTGCATTGTTCACTTAAGTCCTTTAACACTTGGTTTTATGGTTCATTTTTGTTGTTATAAGGCGGTCGTTCTTTCGGAAAACAAAACTGCCATGTGGGAATTGTGCAGAATGCAATATGCAGACATTAATCTGAATATCACATTACTTAAATCTCTTTTCAAAGAAAAGAAGTTAGTTAAATTAAATGAGCGGTTATTATAATCATTTTACGGCAACTTCGGGTTAAATTAAGTTTATTTTTCCCATTCATGGAGGATAGGCAAAAATATAATAAAATGCAGATTTATATTCATAAAGGGTGTAACCACACCTAACTGAATTATTTGTAGTATAGGTCATTATAGATGCCACTATTTGTGAGGACCAATTACCTTTGTTGATTAGGCGAAATATAGATATATACACTCACTGCCCCAAAAAATTAGAAACATTTTGTAATTGGCGTCAACAGATAATTAAATGTCTTGTCAGAATGTATGATCACAAGCTCCTAGGTATCAAATAAATACTACATTCTTTCTTGGGGCTTGGAAAGTGTACAGTATTTATTGGCCACCTTGACCACCTAATTCTCCAGCTCTGAATCCAACTGAGAAAAGCAGGATTATATTGGAAAGCGCAATTCGGCTTCACAGTTCTTTGTTGACCATAATATATAAGCGGACAAATATCCTGATGGACAAATGGTTAAACTGGAATTAGACTTCCTCAGACATGAAATCTGTGACAAATTGTACGGAATGTAATCCTGGCAAAAGGTATCCCTACCAGACTTTGCATAAAGTCTTTCTAATTTTTTTGGTCAATGAGTGGAGGAAATCGCAATATTCTTTTACATGCACTGTTTCCCAAAATACAGGAATCTTTTTCTTAGGATTTATTCCGCTGTCACAACGATTCTCCTCAACCAAGCATCGAAAAGTCATTCCTTTATTCTTTTTTTTTTCATTTTCTCCTATCTTCTCAATCTCTGTCCACTAGTCCTCTTATATTCATTGCTGCTCTCACACCCTCTATCCACATCCTTCTTGGTTTTTCTCCCTTTTTCCTTCTCCACGGCATCCATTCCATGGCTCCTCTGGGCAATCCCTTCTCCTCCATTCTCTTCACGTGGCCATTCCAATCTTTTTTCCTCTATTTTGTCAATAATTTTTTTATTAAATAATTAAATACAGGAATTAATTATTTATTAAAAGTAATTTGAATTGAAATGAAAAATTGTAAGTTGAAGAGGACTACAATTGTGAAATATTCATGTTTTTCATTTAACGATAACAGCGTTATCGATTTATGCCTATAATTATAACGGACAGATATTTCTTTTAATCATCACTAGTGTGCAATAAAATATCAGTTGCATCCGAAGCCTTTACATAATTTATTCGGAAAATATATCTGAGTTTTCTAGAAATTGCCCCTATTAAAGGCGAATTACTTTATTACTTTTCAGCTTCGATATCTTCTAAAACCTCCAAGTTAGTGACCATAAATTTGGGGAAATAAGAACCATTTCATGGTTACTTAACTCAGATAACTTAGATGTCGAAGTCGGTATCAACGGATTAATCTGCGATAGAGAGAAGGAAAAAAAAAAAGAGGGTCAATTAGGACTCTAGTTTATGCCACCGTTTATCGCATCTTATTTACCGCTGCTATAAAACATCTTAAAATTTAATTAAACTTCTCAAACGTTCTTTTGCTTGTAAAGCGGAATTAAGAGGAATTTCCGTTTTATCAGTGGGTTATACAAATACCTTCACATCCTTATCATTATTGGTTACTCAACGATCGCATCTTCTTAAATTAGGCTTATTAAAAACAGGCTATGGATTCTGAATGTTAAATATTAGGATTATTATGACTTTTTGGTGTTTAATTTTATAAAAATGTAGGCTTAAGTTACTTTATAAAACGGATTTATAATTTATACCGCGTATAAATTCAAAATCTTGTTCCTCAACTGTTTCTAGGCATTTTGATGCTGCTGGGCTTCATTACGATTAATGAATTGTTTGAAATCCAATTGGGATTGCTGTTTAACTGTATGCGAAAATGGATTGAGAAAATATGATCTCCAGTTCTTTCTCATTTCTGTGGTATCATCAAAAAGGTCTTTCTTTTTGTAATGCCTCAATAATGCGGAATTCTTCGGTCAATTTTTAGACGGTCATATATCAGGACCCATTTATTGGAGAGGTAGGTGACTGCAGCTGAACCCTAGCTATTTGTGGGGCTGTCCCAAATTTACTCGTATTAGAATAATACAAATATATTTGGGCAAACATTTATAATACAAAAGCAACAAAAAATAAATGGAAATAAAAAACTAATAATAAATAAATAAAAGAAAAATACGTAAACAACAATTTTAAAACACAATAGAGTAAAACATGTTCGTATGTACTAAACCCATCCATTATATAAATCTCAAAATTAAAAAAATATATACAAATAATCTAGGACTGCAAAATTGTACCCAGCACTGGGTCAAAGAGTGTTTAAATGGGCTCCTCATCATCATCCAGTAATTTAGTCTTGTGACTGGTCACTTCCTTTGAGCTGTTTCCACATCTGTTTTTCAGTTCTTTGAGTTTTCTCTTGCTCGATCATCATTGCATTTCTTGAAATATGTTTACTGTACAGGGTAATTTCCCTTGTCTTTAGAGGTAGTATCTTCCTCTAACCGAAGCTGCTTTCGTTGTCGCTGACCTTAGGTTCCTCCACCAAAACTCGAATTGCCAGCCTACCTACTGGTAATATGTAGGCCCTGTCTTCATAGTATGTTGAAGGGAAGGTCCTACATATCCTTCCTTCTCTCGCGTGCGTCTGACCTAGATTTCCGCGGGGGTTGAAACGCAACCTTCCTCTAGAGGTTGCATAGGTCCCAGGGGGCCATCCCGTGGAGGTAAGAGTGGCATTGGGACGGAAAGGCTCGATGAACCCGTTGATGCGTTCATGTATTCCGCTTGCACATCCCCTTGGCCTTTAGGAGTAGGCTCCTAGGAATATTAATTTCGCCTTAGCAATTTACCTTTATATTCACAATCGTTCTGCTGTCTTCTCGAAGGCCTACATGAATATTTATAGTTGTGTCTGACGCGGGGTATTTCTGTAGGACGTGAACAATTATCAACGGAAGGGGAGGCGCCCGGATATTAATGCTAGGACAGTGTATATGTACGTATAAATTTAGCCTTACCAAATTAAGGGTAGAAATACAAACTCTAAAACCAACTTTTGAAATATGCTGATGAAATTACGCTTATGTCGCCTTCCCATCGAAGCAGAACTTCGAAATAGTTTTGCGTGTTTTGGCATCCATATTGAAACATATTTAAGAATTTCTTTGTATCTTTCCAATACACCATGAGAGGAAATTATTGAGACTTTTTGAAGTGGTTACAGTTATGCATGTAAAGCAGTTTCTCTTGACATTTCTAAGGCATTTGTTTGTGTTTGGCATAAAGGTCTTTGGAATGTGTTTGGCATAAAGGTCTTCTACACAAGCTTCCATCTTATGATTTGTCATCTGTGTTTTGCAGTCGGGCAATATTTTTTGCTCTGGCCGTTCACTAGTGAGGGTAGACAGCGCTCTGTCTAATTGCTCCTTTAATACTCGTATTCCCAGTGTTAGCGGAGAAGTACTGAAGAGTAGTTTCTCTTCAGTTCAGTTCTAAATCGTGTATCAATAACCTTTTTCTACTGACTGGAAATCCCATTCACAGTTTTTCTGATGCACACTATATTTCATTCGAGTTTAAGAAACTCTGCCATGAAAACAGCCTCAGCTGTTTGAATATCCGCAACCAAATACTTAAATTCCGGCAGAAAATTCTTCACCTCCCTCTCTCTCTCTCTCTCTCTCTCTCTCTCTCTCTCTCTCTCTCTCTCTCTTGGTATAAGGACGTCACAAATATTTCTTCCTCTGCATCCAAAAAACTGGGTTTCCTTTTTAGTTTTCGTCAGTATCTCCTTCTGAACAGTTACTCCCTCTATACAACTCCTCAATCCGCACTACCATGGAATATAGAACGGAAATCTGGAATGGTGCCCCGAAACCTCTAACAACCTTCTAGACTATCCAAAAGAGGAGAGTCAAGCTAATTAATGATGTATCTCTTTGAAAGTCTCTCCACTTTCTGCTCACCACTCCTAACTCTCATTCACGTAAAATTTCTGCTGCGTGCTTTTTCTGTAGACACGTCTATGGATACTCCTCTTCTGAATTGGCATCTGCAATTCCTCCATTCTCTTCCAAACTAGTTCGAATGGGTGCTGCAACCAATCAACATCCGTTCGCTGTACACAGATGGAATTTTTTCAGTTTTAATTGTTTTCCCATTAAGGTTTATTTATAATATAATCGGATGAATTTAAGGATATGATAATTACCTGATCAAGTAAAATGTATTGTATGGCTACGGTTAGGAGCAAATTCTTCCTCCTCCATCCTTGGTGCTAACATCGTGGGAACAATTTCTGTCTCTTCATAGCGCCGAGTTTCTTAATAGAAACCGGAACAGTTTCTCGAGACCAAGTGTCAGATGGACCTTGTCCCAGAAGCTCTGTTTTTTTTTACTTTAGACACAATATATTGGTCCCTGGTTTCCTTAATTGCTTTCGGTTTAAATACAGAATAACAAACACAATAACAGCCTCAATATATCTGCTGCTTTATTCGTAGCATAAATTATATCGAAGTACAGTCCCCCCGTCTTAAACAGTGGATTATCTTAATTATGTTTTCATAACTGGTGTCAAAAGTTATTATATGAAGGAAAAATAGTTTGTAGGTACAGTGTCTTCTTGGTAAATACGAATAGGTCTTATCATTTCCCAGTTTCATATTGCCTAAGATCTTAAAAACTTTGCAGTGCTTCTGTTGACGCTATTTTATTACACGGTCAAAGTTTAATAAAAGAAGGCGTTATATCACTACAGATGTCACTGTCCATATCTGCGTGAATAAAATTGATTCACCCTGGCGAAAATCTCATTCACTCATTCACGGCGTTCAAGGAACGATCTCGACTTGTCAGTGAGATCTTGATGGTGAGTTCTTCTGTTGACATTTGAGAAAAATCGAGGACGTATGGTACTTGAACTTCACACTGCCGACGAAGAGAGAAGTCGAAGAAGATTAAGCCATCCTGTCAACTGGCCGTAGAGAAGTCGTTCGAGCGAAAGTCACCGAACGTCTGTCACTCTTGACTATTTCTTATTTGTTTTGTCCTTTTTTCTTTGCAGGATATCAGAAGAAAAAGTTTGTATACATACAGACAACTTTAATCAGCAGTTCCCTTCGACAATTCATTTCTCAGTTCTTCTTAAAATAGATGGCATAGCGAACTTCTTTGAGAATAAATTTTATTTCTTGAACGTTTACGTAACTTTATAAGAATACTTACAAACTGTAATGTTTAAGAAAATGAAGCAATGAAATAAGACATTTGATTGAACAAGAGGAAATTGATTCAGGAGAATAGCTATACATATAGAATTTATATATAGTGAATTAGTATGGAAGGATTCGAATTTATCAAGCTATTGTAGTTGCTGTATTCTACAACAGGGATTCAACTAGTCGATTGCGATAAAATGATAAATTCCGAGGATGTCCTTTCAAGTGACCCACCCTTGACGTGTACATGTTTTCATTGAAATTCGCATGCAGCCATGAAAATGAGAGATTCTTTATGAATTGGGAGTTCGCGTGAGCCACCTTTTTATAGTCCACATAACTACCGCTGTGTGCACTATAAAGAAGTTTTCCTTTATGATTATGATACTGACTGGAAATGTTTAATCTCAAGATTGTCATTACATTACATTAAAAACGATTTTGCTTTATTGTTAACTACCTTCACTTTCGTATTTAAGAACAGTCCATTTCAAAGTAAGTGGAAAATGAAATCTTAACTTTTTAACTGTTGGGAATCTCCACTCTACAATATGCAAATACCTGACAGTCTTCTCCCATCCTGATACTTATGTTAGGACACTGACATTGTTCATTGTTTCAGGTAATGTAGCTTAATTAAAGAAAAAGAGAAATTTTGAAATGAAAATGGCTGACAAATATTTGTATCCAACCTATCCACCAATTTACTACATCGTTAAAAGTACCAGTCATATTATTCTCAGAAGATCATGGAACAGGCTTGATAAGCAGGCCTTTTTGTTACTTGGTTATTTTGTTATCAAGCAGGACTCGAAAAATATTATTATTTTTTGAGAGGAGTGCCTAGGCTATCTTGAAGGGAGTTAATTGATTTCTATCCGCCATTTTGAAAGATGACATTGATTTAAATTATCAATACCCATCCGAACGAAGATAACAATACGTGGCATAAGGTTTAATGGAGCCCCTATGAGTTTATATTCATTTAGACAAATTGAAACAGGTTCTATTTTATCCTATATTAACAAAAAAAAAAAAAAAAAAAAACACGAGAACCCCTAGTTACATAAAACCTTCCTTCAAAACATCAACGTTCCGTTATTAGGACTTGTTCTACTACCATTGAATGAAAAGAATGAATGACAAGTTATAGATTAAGTTAAACGAAGCATTCACATCTCAAGTGGAATCTTTATAGCCATCTGGAAACAAAATAAAACCATTTTACTAAAACTAGTTTCTAGAAAAGTGTTTAATTAAATATTTCCCGTTCTTGTTTTTCATTTCCCTTCGACCCTTCAAAAGTTATTAAGAATAACAAGTAAGGAGATTGCATTTCATGGAAAAAATGTTGAAAAAGATTCTGTAAGAATATATAATTGACCAAATGAATTAATTCATCGCAAATTTGAGTCACTTATTCGACAACGCAAGAAACAAGATAATTATAAACGGAAATAAAAAAAAAGAAAAAAATACAGGGGAAGGTGATCTGTTGATGCTGCCTGCATCTAATATTATCAGAGCTTTTTTTTGGGTTTAATTTTCATAACTGCTCTTTAATCGCATTAATCGTTATGTGCACTTATCTTGAAAAGTGGAGAGTAGTTTTGATTTTTATCATTTTACTTTTTTACAGATGACCGTTGAGACCGTACGCAATCTCAAATCATCAATTCAATTTAGTTATCAAAGATGGAATTCTTTAACGTGTAATTATTTTATTTATAATGTAAAAAATTGGCAATTTTACCGAAAAAAAAGCACTTAACTTTTTTTTTGTTAGTCATAGACAGAAAACGGTTATATCGCTTTACATTATCGTTTTTCTTAAGAGCTGCAAAGGATAAATAAAGAACTATAACCACAAAAATCTATGAAGCATATGCCCCCATCATTATCATTAGCAAAACCATAGAGCAGCAAATTCGCAGTTTTAAATTCCTCTTAATTCTAACAAACACGCAATGGTAATATTCAAACGAATACAATGAACCAGTCCAAAACATTCCGACTGCCACCACATTGAGCTTCTCGAGGGTAGCATTGATTATGATGGTCACCCTACTCATACATCGGGTTGAAAAGGCTTGAGTTCGAAAACCCGCCACTGGCCCTTAAGATACAGCTAACATCTAATCAATGCACCACGTTCCTTCGCAGTTGAAATGGTGGAACTCTGCACACACGGTCTTTCTTCTGAGGTAAATCAGCTTATATGAGATTCTTCAGTCCATAGAATCATTTTCCCCTCCTACAGAAACTGCTTTCTCCAAGCATGACTTCTGTGATAATTTTTTCTGATGATTAATTTATGATGGTAGGATCTCCTCCAAAAGCGGATGGAATATCCTCATTTTCAGATTCATTTTAAATTCATTTTGAAATAAAATCAACAATGCAGACATAACCGGATAACGATTTTAATAATAAATATGTGAATTTAACATTTTTTTTTTAAATATTATTATATAAGAGTTAATGAATTTCTGATAAAAAGGCGTAAAGATATTAGCTGTACCATCAAGTTGTTATCTTGCTTGACAATGGACTTTAAACGTAAGGATAAACAATTTATTTCAGGAACTTTAAAATTCTCAAAGTGATAACCCAATAATAAGTTTTTACTTTCATTTTTACCAGAAGAGTAGGGTACTTGATACTTTCTCCTTAATCGAGGACCATATATTTGAGACAGCGATATAAGACGTGTTCTGAATGTGTTGGTATTCTAGCGTATAAAGAAATAAATTGCTACAATTTACGTCGCATAAGTTTTTACAAGTGAGCAATTTCACACGTTTCTTCAGCCTTGCGGAAGGAATGCAGTAAAATATTTCCATCTAGTCGACGCAGCACAAAGCGGACGTAAAAGCTTTGAAAGTCATGGAACATTTGTCCGTAGTATATGGTAACTATTTCTGTTACAGAAGAAAACCACCGCACTAAGGAAGAAGGGTTTGGAGTGAAATTTCGAAGTCCATTACACTGCTTATGATGTCACTGCATTAAAGTAGTGGATAGGTAATTCACTAAGGTCATAAACAGAGTCAAAAGGAAATAACTTATTTTCCAGGCGCTTCTATGTCTTCATCACTTCGTTACTCTTTACTCTATTAGATGTAAGCGAATTTTTTAGAGAAAGAAAATGCTTCAAAACACGACTGTTCATAAAATTTATTCGTTTATTTCACAATCTATTTCCATCATTTGTACATTATGTTAGATATTTCGTATTTTAACAATACAGACTCTTTTTAAAGTTTATAAAAAGTCATAAATAGATTTGAACATTAATTTTCAGGGAACTTGCAATTTACGATTATCAACCATTAAATTAAAAGAGTAAATCTATATTTCGAACTTCACTTAATAGTCAGGCAATTCAGGAATGGACAGATGGTGAGTGTACAGAGCCACGTGGTTTTGAATTCACCATGGGAAGTTATTAAAATGCTTCTGTGGTAAATTTAAATTTTATAAACAAAAACGTAATACTTGTAGGAAATTATTGCACCATTTTCCAAAGGGCATAACTTTCAGCTGTATGGACGATTCTTCACGATGAGCTCAAAGAATTATGCACGCTCACGTCGCAACCAATTCATCAACTTCTTACTTAGCTGCACTTGGCTTCGTTTTATAATTTTTGCGAAACTTGACCTCAAAGGCGTTAATACCGAAGTACAAAAAAGATGGTAGTGATAGGGGGGAAAGAAATTCGGGACTAGACAGAGCGTAGATGCGCCAATAACTCTTGTCTCATTTCAACTACTCATATAATGTAATATTTAGAGCCACCATATGAAACCATATGCAAATGTAACATAAGTTCTTTTTAAGAATTCATATATCTCATCAGCCAAGTCACGACACTTCTTCCGTTTAACTTTAGAACAATTCCTCAAAGCATCGTAATAGCAATCAGATACCAGGGTTTCAAGAAATCTACTTGAATAGCGCCTTTCAGAAACCGAAAAAAACAATGATTTGTTGGGTCAAATTCTAATTAAGCTTGCAAATATACAGTACACGGCGAATATAGGCAAGTATAAAATAGCTTCCCACGGTGAATTTGAATTTTATAAAGCGATATGTATTACTTGATGGGAATATAAAATATTACAAAACCTATTTGAAGCAAGGTATCTGTGACCCCAACGAATAAAGGTAAACTGCAACCACTATCAATCCATCACAAGATGGAAGCCTCCTCAACGATTCATGTTGAGGGAAATGGACCATAATCTGCCACTCTGGTCCAGTGCTGGTTGGCAGATCGACCGTATTTAGTAGTCAGGGGCTTGAACCTCGGTCTACTCAAAGATCGTGTGCTACTGTGCTCCCGCCCTTGACCACTCGGCTACGGAGTCCTCTCCAACGCCAACCTTGTCTGATCTTCATTTTTCATTATTAAGGCTAATCTAGAAACAAAATTACTCCTAGTTATGATCTGGATCAGTATTGAGACCTCCTTTTAATTGTTTAATTGCAGGCTTCAGTTCTAATAAATTCGAATTCTGGGGTTCGTAAATACGGTCGTCTATCCTCTACTACAGCAGTTTCTAAGCCGATCTTAGTGGCTATGTTCGGAGTCAGCTACGACCTATATAACGATTGGAAAAACGCTCGTGTAAACTCTCTCTCATATATCGGCAATTCCTTGGAGATGCGATCTTGTAGAACTTGAGCATATGCCTTGTATAACGGAAGGTCATTTGGTTGTTAATGAATGTGCAAATATTCACTTTCTTTAATACTTTTCTTGTCCTTATCTCCTTACCATTCAACTTCGGATAGGTGGTATGTTTGATTATTTCAATTCCAACTGACTTAAGGAACAACCCTTAGAAGACTGGAAGGGGTCTTCCAGTCGGTTTTCCCTACATACATATAGAGTGATAGTATTAGTATTAAATCACTGATTTAATACTATCACTATACAACCTCGAGCACTGAACCAATACAAAGACTATACAACTGAACCAATACAAAACTATACAACTGCAATGCCTCTCATCCAACGCCAAGTCCGAAGTCCCAAAGACAAGTCAACATTGAATTGCCGTTTACTTTTACAATTTTGTTAATTTATAATGGTTATCATTTTTTTTCAATTTATTGATATATGATTTAAATATATTTTTCTATTTGTTAATGTAGATGATTTATGTATTATACCATCGCTTATTTCCCTATTTTATCTCATTTTTAATACTCACTGATGCATACTATATATAATTTCGAAATAAAATGATTTTAAATAAAAGTTAATGTCTAAATTAAATTAATACCCAGAATATACTGTATATATTCTCTTATTTATTCCTTCTCTTATTTATTCCAATTTCTTTTTGTCATTGTTTTCTTAGAATGGAAGCAAGAATTTTTTTCACACCGTTGAAGCAAGAAGTTTAGAAGAATCTTTTTCGAATTTTTTCATCTACAAATATCACAGAAACTTTTAAAATTTCACACACCAGCGGAACAAGATATATTGAAAAAAGATGGTTTCTTGCACAATGAGTTAGTTCCCTCTTGTTTTCTAACCTACTTCTCCAAAAGTTGACCAGAAGAAGCAGTCGTGTGCGAATTCACGGATTATAAGCTCCGTTAGTTCAACAGCGCGATATGACTAGAGAGATCGAATAATTCCCAGGTAGCTTTATTTAGACAATTTTCAAGGTTCAAAAACTCATTCATGCGTAATTCCGATATGAGACTTTCTAAACTAAAGTTGAAGAAGAGTTGGTTTAGTAGCGTTCTTTTTTTTTTTTGTTGCTGTTGTTTCTTACCAGCTCAGCAACGTTTGTCACTCGTCCTGTTTCTGCTTTGCTTAACAAAGTTACGCACTCTGATCAAGTGGTGGTTGAGTTCGATTAGTGAAAAGTTATTTCTGATACGTTAGTGAATTGCATTGATAAATTAAATGAATACCAAAGGTCGGTTTGCCTGTTTTGCAATCTATATCTTTAATTCAGATTAATTTACTCAGAAACTGATTAAAAATCTAGGGAGAGAAAATCTGAAGCTGGAGATGTCCACCTGACAATCGAAATCACTATTGACAAGGTCACAAGGATTCCTGGTTCTTCAGAAAACTAAATAATCAGGAAAATTTTTCTATAACCTAAGTTTAAGATAATAATAATAAAAAATATATAGTTTAAAAATTCTTTTTCTATAAAAATACGACATCGTAAAGTGAAATTTACAAAGGAAAAGACATGAAGTGTTCGGACTCATCAGGAACTCTCTCTCAAACTGAGATGCACTCGATTGTCTTACATTTATTTCTAATGTCGTGCCGCACATCATTAGAAATAAAATCTACTCTAGAACCTTTCAGCTATTTGAATAGTTGTCGATCCTCAGAGTGATAAATAGGTCTTAGTTCAATATTTTAATGGTAACTGAGATTGGCTTAAAAAATATATTTAAAACCAAGCGGAACCATTTGTTTGTGTGTATATTTTTTATTTATTTATTCTTTAAAATATCGTATTAGGAAAACTAATTCATTTGCCATGTATACTATGCTCATAATCTGAGTATGTCTGGTCAATTTGTTTGTTTTGCTGATCGAAAAACATGAGTTTCCAGAGTAAGAAACCTCGCTATCCACGCCTGACACCGACTGAGTCAACCACTGAGTCACTCGGTGTCAGGTGTCTTTTTTGAAAAAAAAAAAACGCCCATAAAAGTTCCTTCTGTCATTGACATTATTCGAAACGAGTCCTTTTCCAGCCGGTGTGGGTATGATGATGATTAGAACCACTGCGCAGACGATTTGCGCGTGTTCATATGATACGGTTAGGTAACTAAAGCTACGAGGCGTGAATATATCTGTAACTGCGCGTATTTTTCGGTTGGTTTGCGTCTTCAATTAATGGCAATTGAACATAAAGATGGTCATAGCCACTGTCCTAACCATTATGGCTATGAGTGATATTGAATAATTTATATGATAATTGAACAAAATAATTTTTCTATAAAATTAATATAGTCATATAACCATAATATAAAGTATTCTGTTTAAAACATTCATTGGTTATAAACATTCACTGGGGATGTAATATTCATTGTTTCCAAATTGCTGTATTTAAAATGCATCTGAAATTGTATATACGAAATTACTGTAAAAGAAAGTTATTAATACGTTCTGTTACATCGTCCACTATTATATTCTCTTATTTCTTTTTACGTAAACTTCTATTGGAATTACTTAAGAATGATACCGTTGAACACTTGGAAATTTAAGTATAAAGAAACCTATAGAGAATGTGTTAAAAAAGTTTCTTCTGTTTTAAATGGTTTGTCTTACTTCGCATGGAACACGACAGCTGATTTATTTTGTAAAGTCCGAAGTATTCTTTGTTCTCTTTTTGCCATCAATTCCAAACTTGACTCTGTACAGGCAACCGGAGAAAGGCGGGATTGTTGAAGCTGAAAACGTGTTCAAGCGAATACGAAGAAACGAAGTAAAGAAAACCTACTTACTTCTCATCAGACCATCTCCAGCGGTAGTGAGGCTGAAGAGGAACAGGGTCATCATGCTTCGTTGATTGACAACCACCTCGGCACTGATGGACACACACACACAAAGAGATTGAATGCCACGCACATATACACACGCACAGTTACGGTGGGAAACGTGTAATTAGACTCCTTGACCACAACATTTTTCCCCCAGTTACCGTTCCGTTAAATCTGAGTAAGGAGAAAATTAATGATAAAATAAAGCGCATAAGCCTTAGGATTTTAAATTTTAAGCGTGCAGAAAAGTTAAGATTTCTGAGATACCTTCAAGTAAAGTTTTAATAATGTTTCTTAGCTATTAAGAAGTAAAACGTTTAAAGCTTTCATTTTGTGAAAACCATAATTTCTACCTATATACGAAAGCTTGTGCAAAGAAATCTCAATTCCTTTAAGTCAGTTCAATAAAGTGTAAAAAAGAACTATAAAAGAGGAAGCAAGAAATCAAATGAAATGTGAATGGAGTAACACATCGACGAAACAACCATTGAAAAATAAATGAATCATGTATAACTGAATCGTCTATATGCACTTGTTTTGATAAAATGTCCTCCACTACCTATTTTGTCGCATTGACCAGTTTGGATTTTATAATTTATTGCGAAACACCCGCTGGTTTTCTCAACCCTAGATGTATTCTTTAATTTAAACTATTTTACTAATATACTGCATATTAATATTCCACAGAATCTAGAATAACAATTTTCGCTGTCATCTTCTCTAATAGTTTGTTCTGGTGCTGAAGTAGAAGCAGCAGCACAGTCTTAATGTAGCTTTATTTTATTACTTTTGCTAGAATTGTGCTCCTGTGTTTTGTTTGTTACTTTCTCAAGTTAATATTCTCCGGGAATGTCCGATGGCTGGGATTCCTTTTACTTATTCTTTTCAAGGAATTTTTCATCATTTGGCCTGGTTATGTCTAGCACCAATGTCTTCTCTTGGCTGCATTTTCGTTCACAACAGGTGCTTTTGCAATGGTTATATGCTTCCATCGCACATGGTTGTAAATTTGTCACAACAGCATCAGTGTTCGATCCCGAGGCTTTGTGCCTTCTCACCATTATCAATGTTGTTAGACCTTACCGGTTGGGGGTTCACTGACCTGAAAGAATGCAAACATTTCATCAGAAATGATATACGATAAGGATTGATCTCAGTGCATTCTAATCATTTAACGGCATTGCGTCCTGTTGCGTCATTACACTAAGCTGCAGGAAAAACTTCTCCAAATCTAGACTAAGAAAATGGAGAATGAATTTTTGTTCATCCGTGTAGAAATTTAATGAACCATGAAATGTTTTCAGAGGTTTAAATATGGTCAAGCATGTGGTCAAGGGATTAGAGAATATGGGTTGCGTCTGGTGGCAAACAAAGAAGTTCAGTTTGATTTCCTTTCCGATATTCTATGGCTAATAAAAAAGAAGGTAACAGATGTCTATCCACAATCAACAAACCTTTCCTAGCGTTTTGTGCTTGGAGAAATGTTTTAACCATAAATGAAAGCCCGTTTCTGTCATAATAACGTGAATCTGAGGAGGTAAACGATCAATAAATCCCTTAGGATCATATCACCATATTAATTTTTGAAATACTACTTGTACAAATTACAAACAACGTTATCATTTTATCTCATTTTTCGGCACCATCTACAGTTTCATCTGAGTAACCCATTTCGTTATTTAACTTAACAGAATTTTTTTTATTTAAATTACAGGTAAAGGAGTCACTATGGCGACAGATTTATGCTTTCGTGAATAAATGTCCTCCTGAAGTTCACTTTTTGTCGTTTACGTCTCATTAAAAATAGCCCAAGTGGTTTTAACTGAAAGATCGTTCTCTGGTGAGAAAATTAAGAATAAAGCTCCCTGATAATCCAAATATCTTGGTAATATAAATATCCAGACTTTAACGCATGACAAGAAATCTGGACATAGTGATAGATAATGTTTCAGAGTGAAGGGAAGGAGATTTGTAGAGAGGACACTTCCCTGACACCCCGAGACATGTAGCGCACCACTGAAGGTTCTGATGCGTGTTTATAAGGTGCCTTGTTCGCCTGATTTTTCCAATATCTTCAACAAAAAACACATTAATTTTAAAACATTAAGGATGTGGATCAGCTCGTAGATGTACAATCTACGCTATGGAGAATTTATATTCAAGAATACAGTGTCCATCTGTGACCGCTTGTTGACATGTAGTGTCTTGAAGCTGCCAGTACAGGGCTATCACCTGGTGTACAAAATTTTCGAGAATTCTATACACCAGGCAATAGCCCTGTTTTGACCTAAAGTCTTTTGGACATACGAGATTGTTATTCTTGATTGTAGGTCCTACCAAGTATTCGCTCCAGATCTTATCGGAAGCGAATACCTGGTGAGACGTATAATTTATGATAACAACAATACTCTTGCTGCGAGAATGTTGCTGAAGATATGGATAAGACCATCCACTCTAAAAGCACTGAAGATCATAAATTGGACATTTTCTAGACCTACTACAGATTTGTTGGTTACCTTTATAAGTTTTCTCCGTTATTTCTATATTTTCCAGTAGGACCAGAGATGTTGATTGTATTTCATGAAGGTTGGAAGTTTGGATGTCGAGTTGCCTCTTACAAGGTCATCCTTGCCCAGTTGAAGAAAAGGTTGCTATCCGTTTTACTCGTGCTATGTTTTTAATCAGGATTCTTTTGGATTGCTTCTTCATGCTATGGGACATGTCATACTGTGCCTTTCTCTTCATTAGGGGAGCCCTGCTCTCCTATTTTGTATGTAATATAATCATATGTTGAAGCGATCTAAAAGGAATTATATATTTATGAAGGGATCACTAGTAACTGATGGATTGCAGCGTGGGAAGTATAGAATTTATTGATATCATGGACACTAATTTCCTGAAAAAAATGCTGTAAAACTCATGTGGTTGTCTTAAATTCAACGCTACACTTGCAACACATCCCGATGTTTATAATTTCTTGAATAAATTTATCACACTAAAAATTTCCATAAAATATTTAAATGAATGGGACCATATTACTTGACATTCTAAATCGGCTTAAATGAATTTCCATACAAGCAACAACCAACACGTAATATTTTGTCTCCTTATCTATAAATATTCTTCAAAATAGCTTTGGAATGGTTATGGGATCGACATAGATAACTGATATCAATTATCTAATGAATGTTTAATTTTTGCATATTTTTGAAAGGTGCATCCTGGCAAAGTTTTCTTCAACTGTTCATTGAGAACCTTTCAAAGAAAATTGTGCTGATCATTAGTATACAACATAAATCTAACGGAAGATATTACCATTCTTCGAAAATGGATGGAATTATGAGAATATTTTATTTAGCTAAAAAACGATGGACAAAAATTCAGATACTTCTCGCGTTATATTTTTCTTAAGAAAATGTATTTTTAGATAAAAAAAAAATAAACAAGCAAAGACTAGAAGACTGAGAGCATCGTTAGTAAAGATGCTCTCATTCTTCTAGATCGGGTTAGAGTAATAAGCTCGTTTTGCATTTTTCTGATCCGTGTTCTTATCTCCCCCTAAGTAACACTGGCATGGAGATACCCTGGGAGAAGCATCCTAATTTATTTTTGTTTAAAATTTGTTGTTGAGCAGCAAGTTACATCTTCTGTATTTTTTATTTTTCATCGCTGGATTGGGCAAAGAACTATTTGTTGTTCTCATTTTATAAACTTTAACAGGTACTAAACGGTAGACTGGCAAAGTGCAAATGGCAGACATTTTACTTTATGTCCTTCCAACCCCGTAATAAAAGATGTAGTCACGAAACGATAAAGTACACCTTTAGGCATTTCTTGATAAACAGTTCTCTTTACATCGAAAACAGTGGTCGTTAAACTGGAATCTCATTAGGTTGCTGAGGAGATTCAGCCAGTTATTGGACACTTGAAAACAGCAGTGCTTTGGACCATGTTCTTTGTACGTACTAAGGGCACAAGTTTTAAATATTATAGATTCGCTTCTTTCTAGAGATAATGAATCCCTTAGTTTAACCCTATGTCCCGCTGGCACTGTCTTCTAATTAAAGAGTACTTAATTTTTTTGTAAATAAAGTTGGTACATTTATTGTTGAATAGCTCTCCAGAAACAAGTAAGAACTGTTATTTACCTCAAGGAATTTATACCTACGATTTGATACTTACCTGCCAGCGATTTTTAATAATGTGGAGGTTCATTAACTATTGTTTTCAAATTATAAGAAATGATAAAAACGACTTTTCTGTTAGGTACACGTACATAATTCATTTTGCATTCAAAAGGTAGATTACTCCAGGTGACTAACTTGTATTTAGTTTCATTACTAAGTTGTAATTGGATGGTTCACAAAGTAATTTTCAAAAATCAACGAAGTGAGCTAAAATACGGCCTAAGGTGTGGTGCAGTCAAAGCTCAAACAATCTCAAATTTACGTCCTATTTGGTGTTGTATATTTGGACATTTTTTAACTTAGTAAATTCGTTGAAATTATCAAAATCGAAATTAATAGTAAGTTTAGAACTATCAGCAATAAAATTAATATTCGACATGAGAGTATTATGTGTAACAGTATTGTGTTCTTGTGAAATCCATTATATTCATTCTCACCGTGTTTAACAAAATAAAATTTATCAATGCGAATTTTTTAATGCAGTGCTTGATAACTTTTCTACTTTTTTTTGTTGCCCTTAAGTTTCACTAAGTATATAATTATCCTAAGTGGCCACTTCATTAAGAAATTCTACTTAACAGGGAGAGGTTCCCCTGAAGCCCGCAGAACGTATTCGACGCAGAATGTCCTGGATTGGAAGATCGTGTCATCAACTTAACAAGGTGTCAAACGCGCGTGCCACAGGAATTCTGGTCCATATTCAGCTTCGCGTAGTTTTTGTAAAGAGGACTGGGGTCTCCAGAGAGAAGAAAAATATATTGGATTGAGATCTAGAGAGGGAAGATGGAACTAATGCATTAGCGAAATCATCTGGTCATCAAGAGTTCCAAAGTAAGGTAGACTTGCGAAATGTTACGTCCATACACAGAAATTAGAGAATCCACGAGAATTTAACTCCCAACTGTCCCATCATCATTATCGCACCGCCTCCATAATTTTGAACAATGGGAATCACATATTAGGCCCATAGCCTCAAGGGAATTTTTCCACATTCTACGCCGACCATAGTGGTGAATTTGACCTTGGTAGTTTAGGCAAGATTTAACTGATCTCTGTGATAATTCTATACACTATTGCAGTGGTTTAAGAACACAGTACTGTACTTTGCATTGCAAAATGAGAGAGGTTGGCGATTTTTTGACCGATTCCAAAACTGTAGATTTTTCAGTTTCTTGCGCATAGTTCTTGCTGTTGCTACAATTGAACGTCTTTCTATTTCGAGCCAGCATGCATCTACCCCTTTCCTGTAATATTTTATTCCGTCCATTTTTCCGTTTTACATAGTTCTGTGTTTATAGTCATGTGGCTGAAATGCATGACCATCTTTTTGAAGGCCTCACCAGAACACCAAGACTGCCACAGTCTCACCTGAGTCTGAATCCTAAATACGGTTAATGATAACGTTCTTGTAAAAAGGAGATTAGATGTAAATTACAGTTTGTTAAGGAGTTCGTAATTAATTGGGCAGTTTAGTATAAGATTTTATTAGGAATTCATCATCATCAACTGTCATCGTCCCGCTATTCCACGGGTCGACGTATGAAGCCTCGCCACCATGCCCTGTCCGTGTACTTTCTCTCCGTTTATTAGGAATTATTAAAATGAAATTATTTGAAAAGTGATCCTATTATATCAATTAATCGCAAAATATCTATTTCGCGATTATTGTACATTACGATTAATTGTAATGTATATCTTAGGTAGTGTAATTATACTCCCAATCTGAAATAGAAAAGACCAGACAATCTCCGGTATAACAGTGTTGACATCCCCCGTCTTCTCTCAAGGAAAAGGGGGGTATAGGGTTCGACTCCTTTCAATGACGAAAGGAAGTTTTATGGGCGCTTTCTTTAGTGCTACGAAAGCAAGGGCTACAGTGTTTTTCTCACAAAAACTGGCTTTTTTTCGTCCAGAAAATGGGCCAAAGGATACACGCAATTATAGACAGTGTACTGACGCCTCATAGCCTTATTGTTAATATAAGCACGGAGAGGAAAGTAAAATAAAATTTTGTGAATTTCTCTGAAAACATGAATTTCCTTTTTTTAATAAATATTGTTTTCTTGAATCTTACTGGGACAATTACCCTTATTTCTATACTCGGTGACTGCAAATTCAGAAGATTGTCCCTTATTTACTCAATCAACTCATGATTCTTCTAGATTTTTCTGTCTGTACGCCAGTAATTAATCTGTCTTCTTTTGGACAACAAAGAACCTCAACCCAACTCACAGTTGTGTTGCTGCAGATCTTATCAGCATCGTGGGTAGCACAGTTGGCAGGATCGCAGTCTTCCCCACATCGGGTGGAAAAGACCCGATTTTATTAGGACCATGGGCAAATGGCATGTTGAACCTCCATTAGACCGGATCATTGCTCTAAACGTGACGTGGCAGGAAGTCAACAAGGCATTGAAAATTGACATTAGAAGTACTCGATCATTCATGTAAAGAAAGAAAAAAAAAACTGAATTCATGGAATGAAGTGAACAAAGATCGGTCTAACAAATGGCCAGGGACAATGCTTTAAGTCTTTCTAGTGTTCTTCAAATCGCTTTTTCACATTTTTGGCTCGGTGGATAGTTGCACTGTCAATTTTAAAGTACTCTTGCGTACTGGGAAAATACAGGCAAAGTTGTCGAGTGGTTCTGATAAACGACAATGTTCAGATTTGCTCTAGAGTTCACTTCACGGTGCACTTCAGTGGGATTATAAGGTCACAAGCGTGCCATGAAAACGTGTCCCACAATTACACCTCTTCCACCAGCTACACTACCGATATATCAGAGAATGGTTCTAGTACCTCGTGTAGTTTCATGTATGCACTCTCCCATGGGTGCTGAACAGCGCAAATTGCTGTGGATTCATCGGACCACATGACATGCCTTTCTTCTACAGACATCCATCCAGTGATTTCCTGGCACCTACAGATCTATACTTTCCGGCTAATGTCCAAGATCAACGGCTGCATCTATGTCTGTTAACGGATGTTTTCCGGGTGCTTTTCTGTTCAATAAAGGGCTGAATGCCACTAGTCTTTGAACTCAAGTGCAAAGAATTTGATCCAAAAAGCTTTGATTGGATTGGAGAGAATATCCGTGAGATCTTGTCCGTTTCCCAATGCTACAGAACTGATTTGTGCACTAATCGGAATCACACGGCTTTATAATGTTTTTGTGTACACATCATACACATGTGATCTCTTAGACTTATGTGTTTTTGCATTGATTGTTGCATAATAAAGTGGCCAGGCAGTGTAATATTCTTAAATAGTGAGGAAGATACATAAAAATAGTTTTAAACTCGGGGAAGAAGAGTACATTACACGTTGAGGTGCTTACATCTCTATTGATCGAGAAGGAGTTGGGTATATGTACATCAAAAAATACGAAAATGTAATTTGTTTATTTATTTATTTGGTTATTAGTTAAAACACAGTTGACATGCGCAAAAATATTAATTTATACATGGTCCTAAGGAGATATGCTTATTGTATAATAAGCATATCAAGGAGGGGGTCCATATTAACTTATTTCAAATAGCTCACGCACTTTTGAAGTTGCAAAATAGTTGGTGATATTATTATAAATGCATTTTGTGAAATTGCTGATTGAAATAAAACTGGCAGGTTTAATTTAACTTCAGCCTGTTTAGCTTCGATATATTGAACTAAATTCTGGTAATTAATTTCGATTATAAATCGAAACCATCTTCTTTATCTTCAGTTAAATCGCGATTTTTATCGCGGGATGCAGAACGAACTGTACGTCCGGAATAAATTTTCGCTCGCCGTCTAAAGAAGATAATATACCCCCAAAACATTCTGGCTTCACAAATGGTAATGATGCACTGGATGAAACGAATATATTCCAGGTTCCTTTTACTCGTACCACGAAGGAGAAATTGACTGTTCGGACACTGACAGGAAATGACGTGAATGTGACAGAGACGGATGCATTTACTTTCATCGGTAGCAAATGATGAATGATTGCGAAGGATAACCTTAACAGGATTGAGAGTCAGCAGAAGATATAAATTCAAGTAAGCTCCAAGTATTTGCTTCAGATATATCTCCCAGGGTGTGGGTTGCATTTCAGTTGGCGTATATATTATAACTTTATGACAGGCAGACAGAATAATTTCTTCCGAGATCTGAAACCTCAAAAAGATTCTTCTACCTACTGACTTCCTGAGGGTACCTGAAAATAAAATCGATTTTGTCCAAATAACGGAGTGTTCCTCTCTCTCTCATCAAAATCTGCAACTTGCATTTTGTTACGAAAGTTCAAAAAAAAAAAAAAAAAAAAACAGTTTTTTTGAATGTGGCTGTGGAAATATCTAATTTATATACTTTTACACGTTTGAAAATTTCATTTTATTTATATTCATGCGAAAGGAAATCATTTAAGGTATCTTAGGGAAAATACGAAATATATAAATTCACAATATTTCTCTTTCCAGTAATCTTAGAGAAACTTGCAAACTTGTCGACTAATAACAATCATGACAGAGGTTTCATCCATTTGAAATTATAGATATTAGATATATAAAATAAATATGATAAAGCAGAGCAGTCAAATGTCACGTCCATCTAGCTTATTTATTTGTATTTACTAAATTCATAAATGATAAAAAAACTGAGCCAAATAAAACTGACAATCGTTTATATTTTATACCAATGATTGGTGGCTGTTGGACCACCGTTCACCTGTTTCCTTCGCTCTGTCTTCCTTTTTCATACCAAAAGGTGTGAAAATCAGTTATATAGGTTAGATTATGTATTAAGCATCAAAACAACCAAGGCTATGTGGTCTCAACATTGTCGTTGCTGTTTTCTGGGCGAAAAAGTCGAATTTCCGGGAGAAAAGCAGCGAAATCCTCTCCTGAGACCGACTAACTCAGCTATGTTGTGGGGAAAAAAGGCGGCATCATTGATTAGAGAATAGGCTGGCGCACTTCATGCTCGAATAACCGTACTCCGTTCTAACTTCAAGACAGGAAAATTGCATGCCATGGTGAGAAGAAAAGAGCCATCACAAAAACCAATGTCCATTGAAGTACGGCAAAGTGGAAGGAGTGAAGAAACATATTCTTAATTACTGGTTGCAGATACTGCGAAGGTAAGTCTCCCACCAACAACGTAAAATTGCATTGCAGAAGTGTAATTAAGGAATCAACGTCTTTCGCGCTCTCTTCCTCTCTCGTTAGGTATCATCAACCCCCTCCTCAAGAAAAATATGTAGGAGCCGTTAGAGAATATAGTTCGTTAGAGAAAACAGCATAGCCCAGAGACACGCTGCTTATTCCTTTATTTTTTATGAGGACTAACTAATGTTCCTGTATAACTCTTGAAGGGTAAGACTGAGAAAAGAAGCTCCAGTTTTAACAACATTTAAAGGAGAATCATCAACAAACTAGGCTCTTAAAAGTAAAGAAGTTTTTTGTGCTGTGCTGTCGATGCATTTTCATTATTCTTAGCCTGTAACACATAGCAATAATCAAAATGGATACGTTTAACTGAGCCTAAGGCGATCACATCAACGAAACGCATTTCTTTTCTTCAGACACAGAACTGGCATTTTCAAAACAAACACTGGATTTCTCGAGAAAATAAATTAAACTAATCTCAATCCTAAATAAAAATTTCATTTAAATAATTGCTTAAATCCTAAAAGACAAATAAATAATAAAACTTAAGGAATACTCAGCAACAAAATACTTCTTCTATAAAACATATACATATATATATATATATATATACAACTTGTAAAATGTGTATTGGCTGTCTGGTACAAAAAAAAAGTACACATGACAGTTCTAGCTTTGAAACGGTAGTGAGGTGTCAGTCACGTTGAGGACCTAATATCCGTTCCTCGAACTGCATCTTTAGGCAACGTGTGATCACTGCTTCAACATTCGCTCCCAGAAACGTGTTGTCTGTTAGAAGTTCTCAGTCGTCTTTATTAGATATTTCAGATTCCTCGCGCATTCTAGAAACGCTGGAGCGTAACAGGATAGAGGAGGAACGAAGAGGATATCGCACATCTTAAAAGGACGTTTGCAGAGATTCTTGTAATCTCAAGTAAGAAATAAACTGTTTTTCTTTCCCAAGTCTCTTGAACTTCATCACTGGATATTTGCATGTGTGTATATGTAGGCAGGTGGACCTATATATGTATGTATGTACATATATGTGTGTGTTGATCCAACGCCACATCTCACAGCAGAATAGTTTAGGCATATATTGTACTTGCAAAAACCAAATTCTGCAGATTTGGTTATAAGAAAAAGAGATGCGGATGCACAGTTAAAACTGGATACTTAGCCAAGATTTTAAAAGCATTAAATGTTATGCATTTTGCTGTACGAAATGCCATTCATGATTTACATTCTTCACTTTCTCTTTAAGAGAAAGAATGAAAGTAAGCGCAAAATGTAAAGGCCGAAATATCGAAATATCACAATGTGCGAGCACTTCATTGAAATATAACAACCGTAATTATTGTAATTATAGTGCCATCAGTCATTTCTTAAACGAAATGATTAATGACAACGTAAATAACAATACTCAAGTAGGGTTTATCGCGTCGTAATGCAATACTATAATGACCCGACCAATCTTTCCATCAATCATCGTGACAAGTGTAATTGATTGTAACAAATTCTCATTTTCTTCCCAGAAGAAGTTCGACATTTTAAGAAAGTATAACTAAGTATGAGTGTAAATAATATATCTTGTGGAAGGCATCATTATCACCGGCTTATGATTTCGTAAATAATAATTAAAAGTTTCACAAAGATCGCGGTGATTATAACTTCAGAATCATATTCATAACGACCAGAATGAAATAGTGAAGTGTCCGGTGGTCTAATTTCGAGTGCTAATTGTAATATTTTGCGTCTCATTAATCCAACTACTTAATACGAGACGCTAGTAATTACTTTGAGAAGAATAAGAGATTTACCTAATTTAGAATAAGCCATTTAAAAGAATGATCGTGCACTGCCTTTAATAAATTTTAATAAGAAGATTGTTTGGACTGTTTCGGATTAGCCAAGGAAACCCAGCTGATAATTCGTCAGTATATTATAACCGCAACTTCAAAAGTTGGCTTGCTGTTTTCAAATGGAAAAATAGGAAATTCCTGCATGGGGAGGGCCAACAAGTCTGTTTGTGAGTGCAAAATGGTATTGTTCAGCAAACGAATCCAGTCTGTAGTTGGAAATGTTTATAAATTTGGCATCCGCATAAGTACACGATTGTTTTGCAATGCTATGCTCCTTAAAGGGTTGAAGAGCCAGTGGATGGGGCATATATTCACTTTTCCAGAATGACTCTAAAAGAGGGTTCCAATTGGGAAGGACAGTTTTGGCCTAAATGTGGAATAATTTTTCGTTAGTTAAGCAAAATCTCTGGGAAATATTTCGCTCGATTTCGAATTAGGCTGAAACAACGTTAGTATCACAGACTGAGCTCGAATGACCGACCAAAATGGCGGGGATGTTTTTCATATATTCCACTCCTTAGAATATGGCGGGATTACCTCTGGGTCTGCCATAAAATTATAATAACCTGGTGTTTATTCCTTCCCATTTCTATTGCACTTGTACTCATCCCTACCACTTAGCGCTTCTCTCATTAACATTTATTTCTTTATTGCTCAACTACTATGGAACCTTTGGGATTAAACATAATAAAATGTATATAGATCTAAGAGGGATGGCTAAACTTTAAATCATAGTCACTTTAATTTTGCAGTGAAAAGTGAACATAAAATAACTTCTTATTATGGATTTATATTTTTGGACTAATATTAGCTAATTATCAAGAACCAACGTAATATTTTAAATTTATGTAGGGGATAAATAGAGAACTCTGAGTGATTATAGATTGTATGAACGTTGTGATGAGCTGCGTAATTTCCCTAAAATGGATTGACCAATTTAAAAACGGCACTCTTATTATTTGGAAATTATAAATGGTTCTTCTACCCTCGAATTCCTTAAATCCTCTAGAAAAGAGTGAAAGATGAATTGGTCTTTAGATTCTGCTCTATTTAGCATTAATTTCCTTCGCAAAAAAATAGAAATATGCATGTGTGGCATTGCCCTTAGAAATGGTAGGGCAACATCGCGTGATATGACTACAGAGAATGTAGGTTACATTGCTCAAGAAACATATGATCAGGGCTTATTTGATTGCTAATTTTAGCTTGCTGTTTTTCACTTTTAATTTTTGCTTTTGGTTGCTAATTTTCGCAGACCGGTTTTAAATGGAAGACATCTATTTTGTGGGCTGTCGATGCAACCTGAAATGAGATGGGCAAGTATGAAAGGTTAGTTGCCATTATTGCTTTTCTCCATAGCGTGAGGTTAAGGTTAATGAATATGTGGGTCTATGGTGATGGCTTTCCCGTGACCTTATTATGCCATCGAAGGATCCAGTACTCCATATCTAGAAACTTATTCAGGCGGGACATTGAAAATGTGCGCTAGATAATAGATGTTGTTTTGTTTGTTTCTTCTCTAAGGCCAAAGAAACTGAGGTTATGAGCAGTCAGTGTGTCGTGTCTGTATATTGTGCGTTTTCTGTGGTCGATTTTCCTGTTTGCTGTACGAAAAATTCGAGTTTACGGGAACCATGAAACCAATCTCCTGAGACCGACCAAATCAGCTATGTTGTGAAAAGAGCCCATAAAATGATCGCAATAATTTTTGAAGGATTCAAACTGGGTCTTTACCACTCAGTGTGGGGAAGACGTTTCTTATATGCAGTGTGCAACACGCGAGGGCTTACAGATTGTTATCTGGAAATGTACTGGGACATTAGGTGGGCATTTTTAGAATTTAAAAATGTAATTAAGAAAATTTCAATATTGATCCCGAACACTTTAATTACTCTGTGATTAACTCTCGACTAATCTTAATAATTGAAAATTAAAATTATTCTGTTGAAAACTTGAATTTTAGGCAATGGATATATATACTCCAAAGAGATTTTGCAATATGTTTTGTTTCTTTGAGATAATAAATATTAGTTTATAAAATTTAAATTATTTTTAAGTTATTTTGTATTCACCCAGTATTTTAATCAATGTATGTGATATATACGGTTGGTCAGTCATTTTCCCTCGACTCGATTCATTCCTATCCTCTCCTTAAGATCGAATATCTGATACAAATAGAGGAAAAAGCTTTTACCTCATCTCTTTTGTTGACAACTCACACCTTCCTTAGGAAAATCCATCCTTCTTCATCAAAGGTAACGTCAGTTTGTTACTTGTGTTAAGATAGGCTTTCTCTGTTCGAGACACTGAACTCAGTTGAAAGTCGATTTACTCAGTAAACCTTTAAGCTCAAACTTCTTGTACTTTTTTTTGAAAAGTCCGCTATTTTTATTTTGTACTCTATCCGTGTTTCGTCTCACTGAACATTTCTTGAAATGTGCTCACTAATATAAAAAAAAAAATGAATGGAAAACATGCTTTAGTTGAACACTTGCAGCATAGCGTGTTCACCTTCACTATTCTTTTGTCTTGCTCTTCTACTGAAGCCCTTTTTATTTGATTTTGTTTAAAATTTTTCCTCCTTAGTAACATATAGAGAAGCTTTTTCGACCTGAATCAATAAAGGCTGTTTTGTTTATCCACCTTCCATTTGTCTGAGATTATGAAAACTTCAGCTTACCTGTATAAATGTTTGAATTGTTTAAATGTTTAAATCTATAAATGTTTGAATTGACCTTTGATTATTATTCTACAATTTTTTGGGTTAACATTTGCTTAATATTGTAGGCTTTTTTGATGTTAACCTTTGATGGATTAAATGGATGATACCCGATATGAATTAGGATTGCTGTATTGTATACATTACACAATGTCCGATGTTTTTTTTTTTTTTCATGCAACGTCGAAGCCGATGCTGTAAGAGGAAATATACTTTATTCAATAGACAAACTCTATCGAATAAACAAGCAGTTTGTTACAGTGAATTATCTAAGATTTGAACTCATACTTTTATAGTTCTTTTCTCTAATTCCGTCATGAAGACATCTTAAAAATCTAAAGACACATAATTAAATAATTGAATCCTAGTCAAGGAATTCACAAAAGGTTCCAGATCAAAGGATTCACATAGCTTTTATTTTCGTTTCTGCGTTTTATTTGATCCTGGAAATTAAGAAAAGAATTTTCTTTGTGATTCTTGTTCAGTTCATACACGTTATATCAAGCAACATAAACATTTTAGTCACAATTTCCGTATTTTTGCGCAAAATTTAATGGGCATGGATTGTTCAAGATAGTGACAGTAAATCATCACGATGTACAAAACTGTACAAACGTATAAAAATCTTTTTCCAAAAAGCCACGCCACTCCATTGCTTGATGGGATTATAAGCACGCGTTCAATCTCGATTCTCTTTCTACACCCATTGAATGAATACAATTTTGTGTGACCCAACATTGATTTCGTACTGCTCCTACAAGAATAAATTTTCTAGCAGTGTTAATTTGCGTTTTAACAAATTGAGAATGTATTGGACATTTTTCTGATTTTGAATATCTACTGTTCTTTCTTCACAATGTTCATCCAACATATGCAACGATGGTGACTGTGGTGCTCCTCCGCATTATTCATGTTTAGGGCGATCAGCCTGAACACCGTTACTCAATACAGTGTCAATATCAAAGAAAAAAACAGTGGTTCTGCTTGTTACAGTTTGCAAATATATGTTTGAAGTTCGCTGGAAATACATTTAGTGGAAGGTTCGTATATGTATGTAGTTCTGGGATCACTTTCTCCCATGGCAGATACTTAATTAAGGCATTTCTCCGTAAAGTATTCTTCAATGTTTACACTATGGCTTAGTTATTAGTGACGGGTCTTTCAAGGAAGTTGACTTTACTTAGCTCCAGGACGATAAAATTCTCGATTAGCAAGATAATCACGTGGGAAACTTAAGGGCAAATACCACTTTATCTGATAGAACCATCTCTTGTAACTAACTTTAGCGTTAGAGGACCAGAACAAATTATCTGGTAAATTTTCCAAAGTTAAATAAAAACTTCTTACACTGTTCGATTTATTTAATAAATCCCAGAGGTCTATGAACGTAACTTTACACATGCGTTGAGAATACGTGTTGAAGATCGTCTTGAACAATCTTTTAACGATTTAATGGAGGGAAATTCTTTAATTATACTCGTCTTGTACGTTTGAACTATGATATTTATATCTGAATTATCACATCAATACAATATTCCCTAATCTAAATCATTTGAGCACAATTAATGTCAATTAAATAATATTTATATCAACTTAGTATATTTTTCATATAGTATAGTGCTTCTTCTTTAGTAGGAAGTAATACGCCAATTTTTGCGTTGTTTCTTCGGTTGAATAAGAGCACTCATTCCATAAACCTTTTCACCAAATTCGTTTTTCTCTCAATACTTTACTTTTTTTCTTTTGTGACCTCAAATCGCCATATTGGTTACAACAAATGCAAGTGTCTTCATTACTTGAGAAGAGTTACGTAACAATTCCTCACACAGGATGTCCTTCTATGGGTCGCAACTAGTCGGTTAAAATCCAGTGGTCCACCTCTTATCTCAACCTACATATTCAAGGTATACGTATTGTTGTTTTTGTTGGGTTTTAGGAGCATCAACGACTGAGGCTATATTGCTCCATGTGTATTGTCTGTTAATCGCATGTGTTGTGAGGTCGATTTTTTGTTTACTGAACGAAAAACCATGATCCCTGCCCGAGACCAACTAACTCGGCCATATTGTGAAAAAAAGACAAAAGTTTTTCCAGTTTAGAAAGTATTCGAACAGAGGCCTTTTAGGTACACGAGTCAGGCAGTGCTATGCGCGAGTGCAGCTGCAAAAGGTTTGCATATTATTATGCAAAATTATCCTATATTTTAATTTAAATTTATATTAAATAATGCTCATTATAACGCGTTACAGGTCGCAGTCATTATGACTAATTATGAATAATAAGTGCTTTTACCTTTTAGTTTTTTTTTTTTTCCAATTTAACAATTCAGGAGTGCGCTTTGTATTCAGACGCCTTCAACATTTCCCCAGTTTACTAATTCCACGTTTTACATACCCATTCCTTTTCTTTCAGGATTTCTGCATCATTCGAATAGAGTTCAGATTTATATCATCTCTGTCTCATGAAATATTTATAGGGCGATCTTTAATTGAACCAAGAACACTTAGATTATGCGGAAAGCAATTTCAATGATCTACACATGATAAAATTTATGGGCAGCTGTCGTAGTCAAGCGGTTATGGTACTTCATCTCCCAAAGCGACTGGTCGTTATTTCTAGCTTCTCTAGCGAGGCTAGTTCTCACGTATTTTATCTGCAGCTTTCAACTTATAAACGGAACTCGAACACTCTAAAGAAGTTAGTCATTTTAGCATATGAGTGCATCCCAATCCTAATCATGGCTCGCTTAATGAGTAGCTGCAGAAATGATTAACTACTTTGACAAGTCGGATCTATGTAAAAATATCATACATTTCATAATTATAAGTGTTCTTTATTAAATGTCATTATCAGTTATTTAAATATGTAAATATTAAATTGGATTATTTAATTTGTATTAAATAATCTGGAAGTTTAACTTGGAAAATTGTAATCGCTAAATTTGAAAATTCATCTGAGTGAATCTTTTCACTCCATATTCATAACTACAGTATCATAAAAAGCGTTTTGTTTGTTTATTATATCGGTTTAGGGGCATCAGCGACTAAGGCCGTATTGTGCTGAATTACTTGTCTGTAAATTACGTGTGTTCTGTAATGGAGTTTTTCTTTGCTGGACGAAAAACCAGTTTCTGGGAGGAAAACCACGATACTCTCGCCTGAGACCGACCAACTAGCTCAGCCACGTTGTGATGAAGGTCCATAAAGATTCCTCGCGTCATGGACGAGAATCGAATCCAGGTCTTTTCCAACCCATGTGGGGAGGACGGCGATTCTACCAACTGTGCTACCCATGAGTGCGAAAAGTGTTTGATACTCAGTATTATTAGTAAATACAAACATACTATTATTAGAAAGTGATGCAAGAAACAAGGTTATACAATATGAGCCAAAACAGAACAGAAACAAAAATACATAATATACTACTCTTTCTACTAATTTCTCTAATCATTCCTTAAATTTATTCAGATTATCCGCTTCCACAATAACAGATGGATATTTGTTCCAAGAGCGAATTACTATCTGCTGAGACAAAATTTTAGCACATCTTTTCTTCACCAGCCTTTTCAGTTTAATTTATTCTCCCTTATGTGCGCCAACTGAGGAATAATAAAGTTGCAATTAGCATTTATTTCATTCAATCCAATTGAAACCTTAGACTTCAATCAGGTCTCCTTGCAGGTACTTAGTTTTTAAACGCCTCAAAATTTTGCAGAACTGAAGTCGTTCTTGGTAAGGGTACACTTTTATCCCCTGAATAATCTTCTCTCTTCTCTGCTCCCTTTCCAAAAAATGTTTCCTAAAATGAGGCTTCCAGAGTTGTATGCAAGATGCAGCCTACTGTTGCTTTAAAAATAATTATCGGCTTGTGCCATTATCTTCTTTTGTAACTTAAATAGTTCTTCTTCTAATACCCCAACTTCCTCAATCTAAAAATGGATTCATCACCCAATCTAAAATTTCTATC
Source organism: Mastigoproctus giganteus (assembly GCF_048544385.1). Classification (NCBI taxonomy): domain Eukaryota; kingdom Metazoa; phylum Arthropoda; class Arachnida; order Uropygi; family Thelyphonidae; genus Mastigoproctus; species Mastigoproctus giganteus. Next base: position 63,228,028 of record NC_143577.1, read on the forward strand.
CAAAGATCATCCTATATCCCACCAATCTTTTCTAGCTCAGACAATTAAAGTTTAATTGGTTTCATAATAAGCGTGAGTGATCTTGTGCGTTCTTTTTACTTATGTACAAAACGCAAATATTCATTTAATTTTCTAAGATCGAAATACATTTACGATTTGAATTGTTCCTTATTTATATAATTGCCACAGTAAACTATTTCTTTCTTTCTATTTCTGGTTATTTTATCGTTGTTATATTTCATTAAATATGCTGATTCTTGGCATACAAACGAAAGTAAATGAATCTTTTACGCTTGAAATAAAAAAAGCCACAGAGACCATTGTTCCTAAGGGCATTAGTTCCAAAAATCTCTGTACTCAGACGAGCGCCCGTGATTTTCACTTATAATTTGAGAAGGGGGATCGTGTCAGTCCTGCACACCATTCGTGTGACACCATGTGCGATTACTTAACAAATATGCACAAATATTCGTCCTGTGCGCTAACCTGAACAATAGTAAATAAGCGATCAACGAACTCGGGAAGGTCCGGTCTCAACCCCCTTCCCATGCCGCCCTCTTGCTTCTTTGCTCTCCACAGCCCCTAGGGAGTGGTACGGCCCACTTCGGGAACCACTGATATAAAGGATTCTAAATGCCAATATTTCGTTTTAAATGGCTGAGCCAGCTGCCCCGCATACAGCTGCTGGGCGCACATTAGAGACCATATAGGGTGGAGAGGGTAATTTTGGTTGAACATAGTATGCTTAGACAAGGTACTAAATGGTGGTTGCAGTGTTTCTTGTGTAGCTTCCATTTACGATAAGCAGGTGCACATATACATATAAACAAAATTTGAAGATAGCCTGACGTTGCATTCGGAATTGATAATTTTATTAGTATTAATATTGGTCAAAGATACAAGAAGACAAACATTTCTTCATCGCAAACTTTTCTTTTTCGCATCAGAAAAAAAAAAAAAAAAAATCCAAAAAAGGAAAATAAACTAGTAAAGGTAACCTGTATTCACTCTTTAATTTTCTCTGCCCCCAGACGTACCAATAGAAGTGACCAATAGACCAATATTTCGCCAGTCAACCTTGACCACCTGGAACGGCAGTTTTTCTTCCAGTGGTAGAAAAAAATGCTGACCAAAAATAAACTGCCTGAAGTTCGGTCTATAAATTATCTAGAATTGTATTTCCATCTCCTGGTTTATGCATCCCATTTTAGTGTGAAAATTCCGCCGTCGTTCATTTTTCTCCCTCTTCTCAGTCCATTATACACTTCAGTCAGGGGTGTATCATTTTTGAAATTATGCATTATACTGTCTTCACCTGGACACCTAATCTTTTAAGATCAAGGGCAGATCCGAATATAAAATGAATAAACTCATTAAATTTATGGGAAACAAACCCAATACATTTAATTTGAAAAACTAATAGCGAAGAAATTATTTCATTATAGTGAAAAAAAAGGTGGTAATAATTGCTTGCAAACCATTTAAAACTTCTCACCCGACTGCTTATACGGTATATTGAAATACAGACGTTGGCTATAATAATGTTAAAAAATTTCAGAGAAACAAGAATGCGATATAGGATTTGATAATGTCTTGGAGAGGAATGGAATTAGCAAGAGCTAGCATTTTTTTAAGAGGTAGACAAAATTATTAAATTACATCAAGATATTTGCAGCAATCCGTTGCATATTAAAAAGTTCTCACATACTGTGTCCTATCTTATTTGCAACCGAACGAGAAGTACTATACCAATTAGTAACAAAGTTGAACTTTGTACAATAAATACTTATCTGGAAGGGAACTGGAGAGGACAAATGTGCATTAATAATGCGGATTTGTCACGTATACATGTATTGGTTCTCGTTCAGTATATTTATCTTGTTTGCTTTTAGATTTATATTGAAAAATAGTTTCGCATCCACAAAGATAAACATATATAATTCGAAAGGTCACAACCAGGAATCGAGTTGTTCATGATATCAACCAGAATTCAGCCATAATTATCAATCATAATGCGTGATTAATAGAAGTTTTTATTCCTTGACAGAAAAACTGCATGAAGTAATATAAATGAGAGCCCTGAACAAAATACCATGCCACCCTAGAAGAGAATTCATGTACTGATTAAATAAACTAAACTACTAAGCGTTAAACTGGAACCATCATTTCGATTTTTATAACCAATCTCCAAGGCATTCTGCAAGTCAACCTGGATCAGAAATATTACGAAAAATAATCTAGTGAACTGAAAGGATCACTTTGCATATGTGCTGTAGAAATATAAAAAATGTGAATCGTAGTATTAACTCTTAATATTAACAACATGCAGTCTCCAGAATCTTTGAATACAATCGACTATGTAAACCAATACAGTAATTTAAATCTTACTGGACATACCGACGGGTAAAATAAACTTGAAATTACATATTTAAGACATACCTATCATTTATAATCATATAATCATTGTTGTTCTATTAATACTAAGATATTCTATATAATATCATGCTACATGATCCTACTCGTAGTAATTTAATCTGTTATACTGCTCAGGACGAGAAGTTCTAGAAACATGCTGCATTTGTTATTCTTGGATAACTGAGAGTTTCCTTTATGCCATTTGCTTCCTGAAGTTTTCCTAACAGTGTACCTACTCGCTACTCTGTTAGAAAACAGAATATTGAAAGAGAAATGCCTTGGAAGAATCTCTTTCAAGATTCATAGGGATTAACCCCGGTAATTTTATTCAACAGGAAATCCTGGTTCTGATGGGTCTTATTATGCGGTAAGCAATGATGTCAGTAGTTCAGTCTGGGTAGGAATTGTATCATAACTAAAAAGGTCAAATAGGTTTTAACCCTTTCATAACATGAAAAGTGGAAATTATTACTTATCTGAAGGACGAAAATAAAACTGTTGATTTAAAGTATTAGTTTCCTTTTATTAGGGGTATATGGGTTACTTTTTGTGGCCTCAGGTCCCCTCATAAAAAATAGACTCCGACTTTTCTAATTTCTCTCAAAGAGACACTCAACTGCAGATTACTGGGAAGTTAATAGATTGATTAATTTGAATGGAATTATATTGCATTTGGGCTCTACTTATAAAGTATTCAAAAATCCCTGCCAATATTTTAAAGCAGATTTTAACATGATAGCATTTATACATATTTTGAACATTAAAGCTGATTTGAACATTTATGAAAGTAAAAAGCAGTTTACTTTATATGCCTTTAATTATTTTATCATACGAAAATAATCAATTGAAAAGCATAGCAGATTCCACTTTTACGTTATCAAAAACGAAAACTACTTTTGATTGTAATTTTACCCATAAATATCAAATTGTATCTATTTCGATATTTGAGTAGAAACTCTAAGAGGTGTACTAAAGTAAAACTCTAAGAGGTGTACATTACTAAAGTAAAATATTTTTCATATTAATTCCTTAATTTTGAGATTAAGTTGTTGAATAACTATAATCGTTCACCATATGACAATTTATTGCAACTCAAAAGATTCAGTGACCCGCAATTTAGCTTCATATTCCTTAATATCGAGATCATTCACTCCCCAAACATTATAAATTAGAAGTGAAATTTAGGATCATTTTAACTAAAAAATTGTCCTGAAAATTAGAAATAATATGATTGTGTTTTTATTTCTAAATTTATTTAAGATACATTTTGTATATTATAAAAATATATTATATAAATAATATAATACATATTTTATAAAATGTGTATTACTGCACTCGAAAACCGAGCTGGGTTCAAAAGGAACAGAGAAAATCCCGTGTTTACTTCCACTAATACTTCGTCTTAAACAAGCAGAATTTCATGGTCCCGAAATCCTTATTGAAACCGGAAAATCGAAAGAAACGATTGGATCGGGCAAACTGTTATCAATATTGGAAAACTGAAAAGTGGAAAATCCTTCTATGGAAGGATCAATCCAAATTCAATTTTTTTTGGTTCCAAGCGTAGAGTTTGTGAGACGATAAATTGAATTAAAAATATTGTTTAGTGCCTACACTCATTCCATTAAGATCTGGGGTTGCCTGTGTTTAATTTTTTGGAGTGAGTGACATCGTCAGTATTGAAGGAATTTTAAGAAAAGAAGGCTATGAAAACTTTTCTTAAACATAATGCAATATCCTCTGGACTTTGACTTTGTGGAATAAATTTTAAATTACAACAAGACGATTCACAGAAGTATGGCTCTAAGCTGTGCAGGGACTTTCTAGCAACTGAACAACAAGAGGGGATATTGCAAATTATGGCCTGGACATCCCAATCGTCTGGCTTAAACCCAATAGAGTTTTTATGGGATAATATAGTCCCTCAAGTCCGTGAAACTACTAAAAATTAAAATATATCAGGGAGAGTCAACAGACAGAACAGTCCCCTGAATATCCAAGAGAAACAGTTATCAAAAAAGTCACATTAGTTATAAAAACTCATATTCGGTCCACTCAAGGCTGAAGTTTATAAGACCGTGTATATCATGGCCATAAATTGCGTGTGTGCGCCCTGGCCGATTTTCCTATTTCGCTGGATGAAAAACTCAAGTTTCGGGGGGGGGGGGGGGTTTGCTATCCACGCCTGATACCGAAAAACTCAGTAACAGAATGAAAAAAGCCCATAACGGTTCCTTGGGTCATTTACGGAATTCAAACCCTAGTCTCCTCCATCCGGTGTGGGAAGAACGGTGATTATAACCATTTTGCTACAAGCAGAGGAGTTATGCAGCTACTCAAAGTGGTCGTTGTAAGTCTGCCATATTTCTCATTTATAGATTTTAATCTTAATTTGAGAGAGTTCTAAGGATTTAAAAACGTATTCTTGTTCAACAAGAGAGAGAGAGAGGAATCAATAATTTTATAAAACTTCATCAGTGAACCACTGACAGGATTGGTGTGCATAAAGTGAGCGAATGCAAGATTGGAGATAATATGTTTAGAAAGAAAAATCTTACTTATAGCTAGCGATAAAAGGACGAAAATAGTGAAATTCTTGAAAATTAACGTTTCAAATGGATTAAATCTGGTGTTGGAAAGATAACTAATGGGGTTAGTTATTTTTCATTGTTAAACTGGAAGGAAAAAAAAAACAGTATGAAACAATAATTGAACAAAATGGCCTTAGAACGGGCTTTTCACATTTCTTTGAAGAAAAAAAAAATCTAATTCTCACAAATATACACTTATTGGAAAAATAATATATATATTTTTTAAATTGCCTACTACACTTGAGACCAATTGTAATATTTCCTGTTTGTGGATATATACTTACGAAATATAAACTGAAGATAAATGCTGTAGTCCTTCTGAATGTATATCTATAAAAACAAACGAATGACTTCCTTGTTCTTAAAATTTTTACCATTTCTTTATAAGTAGCTTTGTTATAAATGTTGTTAAGCGGCCCCAGTCTCCCAAATATTCAAAATTGCAGTCATTATTAATCCACTTCAGGACGGAAGCCTCCTCAACAATTCATGTTGAGTGAAATGGACCATAATCTGCTACGCTGGTCAAGTGCGGGTTGGCAGTTTGGCCATATTTAGCAGTCAGAGGCTTGAACCCCGGTCTACCCAAAGAGCGTGTGTTAGTGCATTTTAGCTCCTGACCACTCGGCTACGGAGGCCGTTTCAAGGAACATAGAGACCACTAAATTTCATTATATTGAAGCTTGGTATCGTGATAATCGGTTTTGTTTTATAATAGCGTAGTACGACAAAGAATTTTTATAACAAATTACATAGCAAAATTGTTTTCTCCTTTTGGAATGAAAATTAAAGGTTAAAATAATTTACCTTAAAAAATTAAGCAGCATTATGAAAAAAATGTCGATTTCCATTCCAGATTAATTTCTGAACAGGAACATCAATTTCATTAAACTCAAGAATGAACAAGAGTAGTTAGGAGAACTGTTTTAATCTTTCTGAATACACCGCTTCCTCAAAACATCAGAGACCATTCATCTATGTCAAGTAAGAGTATTGTGAACCTTGAAAAAAGCGTTATTACAGCATGGATTCTCAAAATTTTTGAAAGGTTAGTTTTAACGTTACTCCAGTCATAAAAAAAAGAAACCGCTCTCCAAATGTAAAATTGAGTTCTCTTCGGGAGCTGCTTCAAGGGTTTGAGCAGTCTCTAACTTGCATCTTTTCTTGATTGCAGATCGCATTGTATGTCTGATTATGATGATACATTAACAGGAAAGCTTCTCGGATCAGATATTAACTGTGATTAACATCATCTTACAGCATTTAGAATGCAATCGACGCAATCCAGACATCTTCAGCTATCACATCACAGCCATAACCATTCCATTCTATTTCAACATTGAGGAGAACGAAGCCAGAATATGAAGAGCATACTACGTAAGATTCAATGTTTTCGTAAGTCCTTCTACACCTTCTTAAAAGCTGATCAGAAGACTATTCTCCTGTTTTGGGTTAGATGGACACTCGTATTTAATTTCCGTGTATTTTACTTTGATAATCCGTTCTCCCTTCTTTCTAACGAAAAATCAATTGTTTGACCTACGTTTACCTAAAATAATGTTAAATTTATTAATAAGATTAACTTATCTACTTGAAACGAATTTAAGTTTTAACCTTTCTTTTCAATCATGTATCTCTAGCATTTACAACTTCCTCAGAATCTTAAAAACAAAGTAGGTTCTGTGGCCTTTGCTTCAGGCATCATATTTTCTGAACAGTTGATAACCTTGTACAAATAAAAAAGGTCTACCTGAAGATACATTTTGGGAATATGTGGTAATACTCCTCACATATGAAATGTATTTCGACTCTGAAAAGAAAATAACTGATTAATGAAAGACTCGGTTCTGAAAAAAACAAAGCAAAAAACATCATTTCTTTCATCTCAAAACAACGTTCACTTCTGTTGCCTGTTTTATTTAGTGACATTTCACTGCCCACGCGTTAAGCACGGTGACTATCAACACTGTTCTTCAATACCATCTAGATAAACCTTGGATTAGAACCCATATGGATAAGCGGCTTTCGTTTGCTTTTTCCCCACGCCACGCTGTGATTGGCATGTTCTCAAATTATCTTTAGGCATAAAATTTCCATTGGAAACAAAAAAAAAAAAAAGGCGGTGAAGAAATTAAGGGACGCTTTATCTCTTGCTATACCACTTGCCTTGGTAAACCATAGTAAACGGTTTTTCGCTGCCCATTATTGAGCAGAACCATGTAAATCAGATTAATATATTATCATTAACCTTCTATAGCTAATTACTTTCTGGATTTTAATGAGCGGAGCTGTCTTGAGTAATTTTAATTCAAAAAACGTCAGAATTTTGTTAATACATAACTTGGGCAAATTTCGCACTTATGCTTATTTTTAACAATAAAAGTGATATTTCTCTCTCTTTTGATGATAAAATAATGTTGATGGATAATTTTCCTCCAGTTTCAGTTTGAAGAACAACAAACAGAAAAAAAAATGCACACAGATACGTTCTGTTAAATGGGAAAGGCATGTAAGTGAATTCAGTTGGAACCCGTTGATTCTTCAGAAAAGGATATGGCTGGAAAGGACCGCACCCCTTAATCTGCATATAATTATGTTGTCTCTATAACGGAAAAACCGAAATAGCCAGCGAGAAGCGCAGCGGTAGTGAGCAAGGGACCAAATTCTTAACAAGATTTATCCAGTAATCCCTAGAGGGTGATCTGTTATCCCACTTCAAGTGACATGATACTGTTCGGAGGTCGGATTAATTAATAATAAGGGCTAAAGAAAATACGGCTACTAGAACACGTCTAGAGATGAATCTATAAAGGATAAACGAGTAAGTTTTGTTCTACTGACCATCATTTGTTCTGAAACATTGGGAAATACCATGAAAAGAAGATTTTAATAAAAATCAGATATACTTATCTGTAAACAAATTATCGACTTAGTGATTAATCTTTATTTAGTAAAATATTATTTCAGGTGTAATTAGTGTATTGAATATTAAGCCTTTAAAATTAATAAATAATGAACAAAATATTTAATTTCAAAAGCTTTATAAAGTATTGGTATTCTCCGATTTGGATCGACAACAAAGCAATAAAAATATACTGTTAAAATATGTTTATTCTTACTTTACAGCTTTATAATATATATCAAAGAATTTATGTTACACTCCTCGGCCTTTGAAAATGATATCCCTTAAAAGGCAACCGTTGGATTGCGAACACAATCCAAGATCCTCTCCTACAAATTCTTGAAGCATGTTTAGTTATTGGTTTGAAGTTCCTGTAACGTTTATGAAAAGCATGATCCGATGATGTCGAAAGCAGACACCCCACACCAAACGGTAACTTTTTGACTGTGAAGCGGCTCTTCTTGTTGGTGACGTGGATTTTCTTCCTATGCTGAAGGTGGAATAAACCTTCAGCATTCAGTATCTAAAATTTTGTTTATTTACATACCCATTCAAATGAAAGTGGGGCTCACCACTCGTGATTAAACACTTGGCTAAGCCTGGCTCATCATTCACCTTCTGTTTAGGAATAGACTGCAGAAATACAAACGTGTATCCAAATCACGAACAAGTAATTGTTGAACCATTTACATTTTATACGGATAGAACTTTAAATCCATATGCAATATAAAGCGTACACTTCGTTCCGATATGTTAAATTCTCTTGATTAACGATTAACAGATGTTTGAGGACTCCGTTGTAATGCTGCTCTGATTCTCAATGTTTTCGCATCCGAACTACATAAATTTCATGATGGGAAGGCCCCAAACATGGAACGAAATGGCAAATTCAGGAATGAGTAATAATGCAGCCGTTTTAATGAATTGCATGAAGGTAAGGCGAAGAGAAACACTGTTTAGATTTCGGTAAATTAAATAATGCAGAACAAAGGATAATTCCACTGAGTTCCACGTTTGGGCAATCTTAAACGAAAATAGCCATCTTTTTCTCGAAAAAAACTGATGGCTTCAGTCTTCTTTTACGTATGTCGGAGCTGAAATGCAGCTCAACCTCAGAGTAAAAAAACTCGATAAAATGTTCCTTCCATCATTAACGGGTTCGAACCCGGGTCTTTTTTATTCCGTTGTAGCAGGACGGTGATTATAACCACTAAACTACCGCCGAGGACATTTACTTTAGCCATTTTGGAGATTATAAACGGACCGAGTTTCCTGTACAACAATTACAAAATGCAGACCTTCTCCACAGGATGACTAACTCGACCACGGTGTGAATCAAGTCACTATTTCTGAATATTGGCCGATGGGAACCTTTCGTTTTCCACCAAGTGTGAAAGAGCAACAACGCTCTTTGCTTTAAATAAAAGTAAAATATGTTCAAATGATTATATTTTATCCTTTATTTATCGCGACGGAAAATAAAACTTAAAATATGCATGAATTAAAATATGCATATGCATGGGCAATTCATGTTTTTGAACACCAAACAAATGTATTTGCGCGAAGAACGTTAACAAATTTTGCCCTTTTGTATGATGAACCTAATTCATTTAAATAATATCAATTTTTCGAAATCAGCATACAAAGATATGTATAACCATCTGCTTTTGATATGTCACATCTGAAAGTCGTAGCCTGATGCCATCTTTTGACATGATATTCAATAAAATAAAAGTCAACTGCGAAGATCGTCTATATAAGGGGATTGCTATGAACTTGTCTCATGTCAAAATCTTTATACACCGTACATAGGTCTATAACAAGTGACTATATTTCTCTCTCGGTTTTAAATGCTTGTCAAAAACACAAATGTAGTTTAATTCTTATATGTAATATACCGATCTCAGTACGTTCTATTCTAAATATTTCTTGTGTACATAAAATCTGAATCAACGTAGCAGTTATGCGATTGGCTACCGTTTAAATGGGATCATCATGTGGAAAGTTGTTTTCTTTAGGTATTCCGTCATTTATGTATATGAAAATTAAGTCTAAAATCACCGAACTGTATACGAGACGATTTGACTGTAGTCGAAACAGGAGTAATATTTTATTTTTAAATAATGTGGAAAAAATAGTTGGTTTCTGTCGAAGGTTGTACGCAAAATATATACGAGGGATACAATTGGCACAGTACTGTTCTATTTATAGATCCTCCCGAAACATTCTTCAACTCCATTCATCCATCCAGCATCCACTGCGTAAAAAAGATAAATAATTAAATAAAAATAAAGCTCCAAACAGTTCACAAAAACAGTAATCGAAAATCTATGTTCCATTAGCAAACTTAAAGCGATTTATGACTATATGAAGATGCTTTCATCTTTATGGCCTCGTTGCAGATTACATAATTTACATTTTTCGAATTGAAATGCCATCAGTTTTATTCCTAAGGAAATCTTAATGCGAGTTCTTTAATAATTATTAAAAAGAAAATGTCGGGTACTGATTCAGCGCAGGAATTCTTTGAAAATTCTTCAGATATCGGATTCCTTAAGAGTGGAGCCTAATATACAATGCATATTAATGAATTCCTTTGGGTTTTTCGTCTTGTTCACAATAAACTTAATTACTTATTATAGTCCATTCTTGTCGTATATATTTCGATGTGAATCTTCAAAACTCAAATCCAAAAATTTGAAAATGCTCCTCAAGAATGTTGCAAATCAATACATTTCCACCGAAGCTTAATGTTAGCAACAAGCCTCGTTATATCATTCGGAAACACAGAACTATTTGCCGTCGGGCCAGTGAACAGTAACGCTGGTTTGGTGCTTATTCAGGCAAGAGAATTTGATTACAAAGAACACATCGCTTTCAAGCAAGTCCTGAAGTTTGAAGGACAAACACGTCTCAGCTGAAGCGCTCAAGTAACAACATTCTTTTACAGGAGCTCTATTTCAAAGTATTAAATTGATAAAGAGTTTCGCTCAAGTGTTACATCAGTTTACATTTTAAGCAGCAACAAAAATGTAGGCAGAAATCTTAGAAGACTTGCTCAGCGAATTTTAATATTTACACTTCAGTAGTAGTAGATGCTGGCGTTATCGATGGTGTTTATTATCGAGAGCGATTGACTGGCATTACAAGTTCTGATGACTTGCTCACACGCGAATTTTTCGTGCTTAAAAGCATCCTAAAAATCTACGCGTTTTACGCGTAAACTACTTTTACTGCATGCACTTTGGTTATTATTTCAGGTGTAACTCGTACTTACTCCACTACAGGAAATTTCGCATTACAGAGCGTTCACTTTTATTGTAGTGTTCACTAACTTTACCCTAATTCAAGTATTTCGTTCGTGTGATATGTTAAGCTTTTGGAATTGCCATCAATTCTGCTTTATGTAGCAGGGTACTGAACAAAATCAGTAGCCACCATCTGCAGCTGTGGCCTGGAGAAATTTATATTTGTAAACAGCCACGTTTCTCTATAAACATAGAAAAAACATATGCTTGTGTTTTGGTGAGTAAGTTAGATATGAAAATAAATCAGGTAGAGTATGAATAATACGCAGGAATCCCTCAATAAAATGCAATTTCTGGAGTAATTATTAAGGGACAAAATGAAAGGAATTTTAAAGATTTTCAGACAAACATCTTATGCATTCATTTAACATATCTGCAAAGTACATCAAGAATGGAGGGCTCTGTTCGCAGATGATCTCTTCGCTTAGTTACTCGTTTGGAAAAAGTTCCAGGCTCAGAGAAATTCACAATTCAGGCGTTTTCTTAAGGGGTTTTAATTACCTGAGCTCAGGATCCAGCTCCCACTGAAAAGCAAACTAGTCGATAAAATACATGCGCTTCACAGACAGCGATATATAGTGATGGCTGCAGCCTTAGTTGTTGTCTTAATGCTTTCTTTAAAGCAATCCATCCATCTCTTCAAACCGATATTCCCTAGAAAACTGAATAAAAATAATCCAGTGGTATCAAGTGATTTTCTTTCTTACCTTTTAAATTTCATTATGGCTATTTCGCATATTTGTTAGTACTTTAATTTCTTTTGTAACATGTCTCTAATGATATCCTTCTTCTGCACCCAACAACGTGACGTCCTTACTCATAGATATGATTTTCTCCAATACTTTAACGGGCACCCCACTAACTCACCACAAACATCTACCCAGAAAAACAAACAAAACTTTATACGAAATACTTGAAATGGTAAAGTTCAACACTTTACAATCCAGAATTCTTTAAAATCCTGCAAATTAAGAAATATCCTCTACGATTAAGAAAGTTATCCAATACTCAGATTAATCGCATTTGTTATCAGGAACCCATTCCAAAAAAGCACACTTCTCTCTTTTAGAACTGTCTCTTATTCAGTAAATTTCATAACTTGGGGAGGGGGGGATTCCTCTTTCTAATTACAGATATGTAATTGATCAAAGAGTACGTACGTAAGCCAGTGAGGGGTTTGATTTTACACTAGAATAGACCAAACAGAACAAATAGTATTCCTGAAGCTGGTGCAGCTAGAGAAACGTACGCTGAATTAAATATAAGGTTATTCTGTTCAATAAACGGGGATGTATTGACACACATAAACAATAAATTTGACTCTACATAACCAAGAGTTCAAGCTACCATTATGACAAGCTACCATTATGCCCCTTTCATACCGTGTCTGAATTAGTCTGTCTCAAAGAAAATAAATGAAATTTCATAAGTATGGATGGATGAGTTTGTCTTCTCAGGTAACCCTCATCTAAAATATTTGTTTTTTTTGCAATTTGAAAAAGAAAACAGATTTCAAATTCTTCGTTATAACTGTCCCTTAGGAATAGTAGTTATTTTTTATCCTTAAACGTGAAGGTATATTTTGATGTGAAACATCCTTGGGGAAACTTCAACAGAATTAAACTGATCGCTCACAAAAAATGCCATGGGGAAGTTACGTCATCTGCAGGTTCCTCCAGAGGCAAATTATTTTAACTTGCATTGTTGCAATCATGCTTGTATGATTGCAACAATACAAATATTTGTAATGAAATACTTCTATTGTTGCAATCGTACTTCCTGCAGCTGCCATTTGATTGTAGATGCTGCCTTTTCAAAGATGCTGCCATTTGATTGTAGCCATTCAAATGGCCACAACTAAACTGGATATTTTATAATATCGAACTCTTCGTTCTTTGGATAGACTGAAGTTCTTCTCAAAGTGTGCCTGTTTGAAAAGCATTAAAAACAATTGACAGATTGGATTATCGAGTCATTCATTCATGGACGTTGAATTATGCAACTTATAAATCTTTTAACAAGCAATTATGGTTTCTTGATAATCCTTAAATTTGAATTTTTTTTGATTAAGATCAATGTGTGACCATTGATCCCAAGAGCAGGTAAATCAATAGCGGATAATATTTTATAATTGCACAACTTAAGAATAGAAACCTTTAATTTGATTCTTTGGAAGCCGGTTTCCGATAATAATTTTCAAAGCGTCAGACATATTGAAGTTTCAATTCTTGGTTTTCTTTCTCGCTCTAAGTGTGCTTAAGGTATTAACAACATTTTGAGCTAAATTCTCTCTGAATATTTTAGATATTTCCTCTTGCCGCTTTGCTTGCATCCCTCAGAGACTACTAACCTTTTTATGAGATACAGTGGTCATATAAAGTTCCTTAGAAAGGCGAGAACTTTATAAGAACAGAAATCGGTTTTTTTTTTCTGAGAATATTTGATCTTCATGATTAACTATGAATGAGCTGGTAAAGCATATTATAGAACTAAGATTTCCAAAGTGGGTGTCGCAATATCTTGAGATGTCCCAAAGGGTATCAAAAATTTTGGGAATCATAAATGATTTTTTTTTTCACTCTGATTTCCTTTCGCTGAATATATTGATGTAACTGACGGATTAATAAGTTAAAAAAATGATTTATTTCTCTACGTGCTTCGTACTTGGCGGTCGGTGAACTCTGGACACCTTTCCTTTGAAAGGATAATAACTGATGTAGTCGATTGTGCTTAGTGCTGCGCATCAGTTGTTTTTTAAACAACATTTCTGAATTTATAATTCGGGAGCATTTTGAAATGTGTTTATGACAATGGAAATATTTTTACAAATATATAGAAATTACAGTGGATAAAAGTCAAAAAGAGACATTTTCAGAATGTAGTATGAATTCTTGAGACGGGAAAATACACTGGTGTGCAAAACTTAAGGACCAACACTATTTCTAAAGGTTACAACCACAAAATCTTTACTTAAGGTACACTTTACTGATGAGAGTAGATTCAGTTTCAGCAGCGATTCTGACGTCAGCTTATCTGGCGAGAGGTTGGCACACGGTATCACCCCGCAAAAAGGGGTGATACCTCGACAGCCATATCGATCACTGAAAGTGATCGATATGGCGGTCGAGGTGTTCTCGTCTGGGGATGTGCTATCTTGAATGGGCGTACAGTACTCCAGATACTGGAAGGCGATACTATAACCGGTGCACGTTACTGTACTGAGGTAATCCTTCCCCACGTGCGTCTGTTCCGAGATGCCATTGGCCCCGAGTTCGTGTTTATGGATGATAACGCCACACCCCATCGGACTGCAGCTGATGATATGCTTTTGGAAAGTGAGTACATTGTTCGTATGGATTGGCCTGCCCTTTCAATCGATCTAAATCCCATCGAACACATATGGGACGATCTGGGAAGACGCCTAGCGGCACGTCCATACCCACCAGAAAATGTTCAAAAGCTGAAGATGGAGCTGACAGAGGAATGAACGATGTTACCCCAAGAACTTATCGACAGCATTGTTCTAAGTATGGATAGGGAGTGCAAAGCCTGTATCGACATTAGGGGACGCCATATCTCCTACTGAGGATCACCTCTTCCCTTTGATCCATATTTGGCAGTGATGCATCTGTATCATGGCAGCCAGTGCTATGTTGCCATTTTTGAATAAAGTCCGTCTGTACCGTTTTGTTTCCGTTGTTGTGTCGGTGTTGTTTCCTTCGTCATTTCTGTACCTCGCGAGGTTCCTTCGGTATGCTTTTCCCATTTCCAGGCCACTCCTATGAGAAGCCATAGGTGAAAACCTGACTGGTCCTTAAATTTTGCACACCAGTATATTTAAATTACTGTATTTAGTAATTTTTAGTTTTTTTAATTGATAATTAACTAATGATGGGAATAACTGAATGATTTCCATAATCGAATGATTTTCTATAATCGAAAATAATAGAATGATTTGTCATAACCAAAATAACTGAATGATTCGTTATAATGGAAATAATCGATTATGCCCATCATTAATTATAACCACTAATTTGTATGCTTGTATCGAGTATAAAAAGTCTACCGATATACAAAAGAGAAGAAAATAGGATATTAGGGAATTGCAGTAAGATGCTTCTTGACGTTAAGAGAGCATAGGAATGTAGACGATCATGTTAATTAAATCCACTTGTCAATTAATGTGATATGAATATCGTCAAAAGTCTGGTTCTTCATGGTAGAGTACCGCTTTCATTAAATTGTACTCGGTTTTAAATTTAATATTTCTGTACTTCGAATAACAAAAGATAAAAACCCATCAGTTTGATAATCCTGTTATTCTATTCTCATTCTTTCTTTCTTTCTCTCTCTCTCTCTCTCTCTCTCTCTCTCTCTCTCTCTCTCTCTGTCGCTCTCTCATTTATTTAAGCTAAATTGAACTTCAATTACAGAATATTTTACAGAAATCTAAACACATCGTTTCTAAAGTGTAATAAAGTTGGGTTGTACTGAGTGCAAAATATTATTCATATTAAGTCTGAAGGCGTGCAAGGGAATAACCAGCACCTATCTTCAACAGTGGATGTTTTTTAAAGAATTTTGTAAGTTAATTAAAATTGTTAGCATGATTACCTTATTAGATTTCCTTCCTATAGTCTGTAATGTGAAATTACCTTTGCATCCAATTACGCATAAACATTATTGGATTAATTAATCATACCAGACAAGACTTTATGCACTTAATCTCTAACATAGAAATCCTCTTGCGATTTTACTGTCACACTCATTAAAGAACGGTGTAGTTTAGTTAGCAATAGTAATTAATTAAATTATTTCAACTCACCAAATTTTACTATTGGCGTTAATAATTAACCATATAACAAGCCTTCTGTCACCGACTATCTCATACGCGAAAATGTTTTTGAAGTGCATATAATTCTGAGATGAAGATATTTAATCAACATTGAGATAGCGCGAGGTCAGTCTGGAGAGAAAAGTTGCGAATGTGTTTGCGTTTAAAGATATTGCACTTATCGTTTCAAACAAGGCAGTCGCTAGTTTTTGTAGGTTTTAAAATCGTCGATAAATCTTACTAATACATACCATACTCTGAAATATAGTACCCTAATTATTAATATCCAGACACCTGCTTATCTAAAAATATCCTTCATTTACAGCAAAATTAATAAAGTCTGATGAAACCTTTAGCTTTTATTACAATCTCTAGTTTCTGTGGAACACTCTACCAGTTTCTTGTAATTATCCTCCGATTTTTTCCAATATTCAGCCTTCAAAGGGAGGGCTGTTTATTTCTGTTTTATTATTTTTGTGTAATTTCTCCTCACATGCACCGGACGATCGAATAATCCCGGGTCTCAATAGAATTAAAGCCATGGCTGTGGGCTGGCAAGACGAAATTTTCAACGTTCTATCTGAAAACAGTTTGTCACAATGCGAGAAGTATAGTATGATATGGAGCGTTTTCCTACTGATACAAATATGGGCCTTCCGCGACGTGCTGTCACAATATAGGTAACACATTATTGTCCAGGACGTTTAGATAGACCTCAGCGTTCCCAGTTTTGTCTCCAGGCTAAACTATGAAAAATTGCCTCAAGCCATCAGGATGTTTCCTCCAAACTTCCTTGTCGGAACGATACAACCCTGCTGGTTCTTTTTTCCGGACATCTTCCATACCAAGGTACGTACCGTCAGACTGGTCCCGTATCCAAAGCACAGCTTTCCATTGGGCTGCGCAGCAAGAATCGTGTGTCTAACATCAAGTTTGACGGCGTCGGGCATTAGTCGGGTGATAGGTGGCTTGAGAACGGCTGGACGACTGACAGCCCATGTTATGCAGCTTCCTGTACACTGTACTGCCGTTGAAATGGGTCCCAATTCTTCACTCATCTTCCCTTCAATCACCACATGGCCCAATCACTTCACTGATCTTCGCTTCAATCGCTTTGATGTCGCAGCACTCACTGGATTGTGTGCGCTGCAACAAAGTTCCGAGCGAATTATTCTTTGCAAAGGTCTCCCGTTCGGTTACGTCAGTTTCGAAGGTTTCTGGGGTCGCTTCATGACAATTTTATCATTGGTCCACTTCCATTAGCAGATCCCATCACCATTTTTCGATCTAGGGATCTTCAGCGTGGTTGCAATGTTACGCACAGACCATTTACTTATTTGGCATCCTATTATTATTCTACGCCGGAAGCCCGTTATTCAGAATTCAGAATCGTACTACTGTCGCCTCGAAAGCCTATACATTGCATTGTATTCAATGCAATGTATTGTCTTCACGGCAGACAATATCCTGGCATTGTCTGCCGTGAAGGGAATTTGTCACTTACCAATGTACACCTATATTTTAAATTTGGTAGGACAAATAAAGATTTATATTTATGGTTGAGTCCGACACGTGGTACTAGGGTATCA
The DNA here is from genome assembly GCF_048544385.1 of Mastigoproctus giganteus. Classification (NCBI taxonomy): domain Eukaryota; kingdom Metazoa; phylum Arthropoda; class Arachnida; order Uropygi; family Thelyphonidae; genus Mastigoproctus; species Mastigoproctus giganteus. Next base: position 63,245,667 of record NC_143577.1, read on the forward strand.
CGTGACCAATTATCAACAGGGGTGTCCGGATATTAATTGTAGGACTGTGTATTTATTTTCTAGAAATAGGGGATCTTTAATTATATTGATGGATGAATATCAGAGCAACCTTCTCGGACAGAGTGATAGTTCATTTTCTAAATTGGTAGTAGAAACGAAATATGTACTTTTCCAATCACATAACAGAAATATAAAGAATGATGCTATTTAAGAAACAATGTCATTTGAAAAATCTTTCTTTGATCAACAGGAAACTTTACATATATTTTTATCTTAAATGATTCTACTATTATTGATAAAGTGCACATCAGACAGCATTTTTGACTGATGAGAATACAAGTTTCATAACACCGAAGTAACAAAGTTGAAAGTATACACAGCGCATTCTTTAAAATATGTTTCTTTAATAAAAATTATAGATTACTAAATGCTTCATGGGTTTTTTTTATTATTGGAACTTTCACAAGTAGAAATACTTGGAAAAAGACTTCACAAAGTTTAACGTAAACTCTATAGTCATATCCTTGTGAGTTTACTCGCAAACCTGAATCATTAAAGCACATTATGTGTTTGCTCACAATCAAAGAATTGAGTTTGCCGCTTTTTCTGAATATTTTATTGTGAAAAGTGTCGCAGAAGGCAAATATTTTATATGATAGGCATACTGACATGCAAATTCCGTATAACTAATAGAAATCGATCTACCACCTTTCAGAGCTGCACATTATGCAAATTATCCATGCCTATAAGAAGCACGGGTTGCGAACACATCACTTATTCCCGTTTTTTGACTTGCTCAGTGGGATAGCCACATCTCCAGTACTCAGGATGACAGTTCATCGCCATTTAGATGATGCTTTGAGATGGCTGGCCGTTGGACGACTTGAAGCCGGGCACCCGCAGGTAGAGGTAGCAGGTTAGCTTAATGTGTCATACAGTGTCGTCTCGGCAGTGTGGAAGCAGTTCTGGAGCCATTACAAGAGGAGTTGACCAAGGTCGCTCGAGGGCTACGCCAGCCAGAACAGACAGCTATCTGGCTGTAACAGCAAGGCAGAACCCTACGATATCCTCTCATCAACTGTCTCTTGAGGTTACTGCGGCCACAAATGAAATTCAAGTGGACTCTGGGCAAGGAGGCCCATGGTTTGTATCCCATTAATCCCAAACTACTGCAGAGCTCGTCGAAACTAGTGCCATGAATACGTGACTTGCAGCCCTAACAAGTGGCGTCCAGTTCTTTTCTTTAATGTGTCCTGGATTAGCCTACAAACGGATTATACACATTATTTCGTCTGGTGGCAGCGAAGAATGCGGTACGATCCCTCTGCGATGAGAGAAAGGGAATGATGTTCAACAGAAGCACTCCTCTTCTGTTTTTGATGGGGGTACCATAATTACTTAGAGGTACCAAAGATAGATCCTAGAACACTATGCGCGAATTTTCAGAGGTGTGGTTGGCCCAGATGTTCTTTTTATGTACGACTACGCCACTGCACCTAGAGCTGAAATGGTGGAGGAATATCTTGACACTGAAGATTTTCAAGTGTTGACAAGCGGTCCCCAGGGTTTACCCCATTAGCCGCTGTTATTCATCTTGTCGAGTACAACCACGATTTAAGCAAAAATAGTATTATACAATAGCATCATACTATACGATACAACTAAAATAATACTTAACAGTAATATTATATCATCTACGTACATGCTAAAAGCCGGCCATTTATATGTAGAGTGCTGTAATGTGAATGTGTAGTGTTTGTTCTGTTGTTGTGTAGCGACCGGCACCTGGCTCTTAGTAGATGAGAAACGGAAACACCCGGTTGCCGCGTCTCACCTTCCATTCCTGCGACGAGGAGGTGGCCAGGATCTACTAATCATCTTGTACACATTCATTTAGGAAACCCAAGTGAATGGGAATAGAAGAAAAATGGTAAGGAATCAGTAGGGAGAAGTATGGGAACTGGAAGGATTGGTGAAGAATAATACAGTGAGGAATTACAGATGGATTCATCATAAAAGGAAGAGAGAAGAAAACTTAGTAAAGAAAAAAAAAGAATATGGAGAGTGGAGTCATGATATATTTGCCAATCTTACCATCCATTCCCCATTAGCTTCGCAGATGACCTCTGCATATGGGGAGAAAACAGGGAACAAGTGCAACAGCAAGTTGATATATGGGCTAGTATGGACAATGAATTTGGACTGGTTTTCATTCGGGAGAAGAGTGAAGTAATGGTCTGAAGTGGAGTGACGAGCTTGACGGATACATTACAATAGAAGGGAAAGAGCTAAAAATGGTTAAAAACTTCAAGTATAAAGACTGGAGTGATAAATGACGAAATAAGTAGAAGGATACAAGCGGGCGAGAATTTCTATAGGCAGACAAGAGACCTGATCTGGAACAGGAACGTACCACTGAAGTGTAAGAAGGCTATATATCAGGCCTATTACATACCAATTCTTACGTATGCATCTGAAACTTGGACTATGAGGAAAAAGGATAAAAGCAGAATTCAGGGGACAGAAATGAGATTTGTGAGGAGCATAGCCGGAAAGACAAGACGCGACAAAATCAGGAATGATGTGATTAGGGAGAGAATTCGGGTTGAACAACCCCAGAATAGGATTGAAAGGTCCCGTTTGAAAAGGTTTCGACATGTCAAGAGGATGAATGAGAGGCGTTTGCCAAGAAGAATGTTTGATTTACAATTAAGAGACAAAAGACTAAGGGGGAAGATCAAGAATGAGATGACAAGACATGATATCAAAGACGGAGAGAAGTACACGAGCAGGGCATGGTGGCGAGGCTTCATGTCGACTCGTGGAATAGTGGAACGATGACAGATAATGATGATGTCATATGAAGACACTGAAGATATCCAACGACTGTTGTGGCCAGTACAATCACCAGACTTAAATTCAATTGAACATGTGCGGGACGCTATTGGGCGATGCATTGCACGCGGACTGCCAACTCTTCAGTTATTGGTGAGCTAAGGTCTACGCTGATGGAAGATTGGGAAGAATGTATAGACTTCTGCAATGTGATCTTTTTGGTAATTTTTACACAATCCCTACAAATGTCCCTTATACCTGTCTGAAGTTTCTCACTGTCTCCTCATTTCATAGTTATTCTATGGTACACCACTATACCAAATTTTGTCTTGGTTGATCTCAAGCTGCACGAGTTACATTACGTGCTCTGTCAATTTTGTCGAGCAGTGCATGTGTAGGTGTTCTTCAATAATTCTCACTATGGGTGTACCGACTGTGCCTGAGCAAACGGCAGTGTACTAGACACGAAGACACATTATTTCAATAAATAAACAATTCGCTATTATCCTCTTCTTCCTTCTGGCCATATATAATACTTTGTCATGGTACAAACATGCTGGAAGTAGATGAACCGTTTATTGGTAACTAATACTATGAGCTGCATTCATTTTATGGAGTTGTGGGGACGGCGTTGGTTATCGAAATCGGTTAAAACTTTCAATATATTTATTATATACTTTTTAAATTTATTGTAATTATTTCATTCGTTTTAGTAATGCGCAATGGTTCATATGCATCAAAATTTATTTATTCTGATGCGTTAAAATAAATAAATATATAAACAAATAAATAATTATAATATATTTTCCTTCCCTAATGCTCGCAGACCATAATAATCTAGTCTAGTTTGACTAACGTTCGATTTGTATTACTCTATACGATTGGTGTTTCACCCTTGTCATGCAGAAAGCATCAGATGCGATCTGCAATCGTTGTCTATTGAGCGAAGAAGAAATAACATTGAACAAAATTTATCGTAGAATTTTGTTCAGCATGGAGAATGGTAAACAAACTTTCTAAAAGCGTCGCAGTTTGTTATCCAGAGATGTCCGAATATTGCACAATAAACCTAGAATAGAGGTTTATTGTGCAATACTCAATACAATAAATCTAGAATAGAGTAACAAAGTTTAGTTGATGGAGCTTCATTTCCTAACCGCTTGAGGTAATTGATGAAGTGCCAAAAATAAAATATGAAAGCTAAAACTTACAATTTAAATTTCTTGCAGAAACTTCCATTTTTCCTCGTCGTTCGTTGTAATGTAACTTAAATGCAGCAATCTTTACTAACAAAGGAAATAATGAAAATAAAATACAACTCATAAAAGAATAAAATATGTACACCTATATTCACTTTATGAGTTTTACGAAGTGGTTTTGCATATTCTATCACGCAAATGTGCGTAGATGAAACATTGCCGAAACTCAGAGTTTGTTAATATTGGAATGCAAGATGCTGCGAAGAACGTGCCCATTTAGGTCACCCGGTGTGTAGGGAAAGAAAAATCCGAGAACATATACGAAAGCAAATTCAGGGCGCAACTACACACTTGTGTACACCAGAGATGATGCAAGAGTGCTTTCTTGAAAATGCGTCGGATAACCCAATCTCGAATCGATATCTCCTTAAAGCAGCAAGCACAGAGTTTTTCGCTGTTGTGCAGAGAAAGAAGAAGGGAGATCTAAATACCAAGTCGCATTCGGCGTAAAAAAGGAATAACAGTACATATCAACAAATTTCTTCTTTTTTTAGGGCGCTAGAAGAAGACAGTAGAGTCTAAGAGTAAAATCGGACACGAATGAAAACAGGATGTATTAACCTGACAGGGAAAAAAACTCTTCGGACGATATCTTATAAATTTCGCTGATCGTTTTAATGAAGCTTTAATTGGGTTTGAACTAAATTAAGTCTTCATTTATGGGATTTAAATATACTTGTGCAATGGTAATTCATTGCAATTGTCCCAAAGCGGCGATTATAGAAGGTGAAATGAAATTTGACGCGAATGTTAAATGATAATTGAATCTAAAAAAAGTGATAAAGAAACAATTAGGATAGTAAGGTAAGAGGCCTGCTTTCCACAACTGCTATATATCACTCTTGAAGTAAATCCTGAAGAGGATCGTACTTCCAAAGGAGGACAGAGAATAATCTAAGAGGCGCACTGCATCACTCCTTCTACATACATTACTAAAATTGTCACTCCATCACCACTAAATTTAAAAAGATAAAAGAATGTAATAACCAAGGCAGAGCTTTTAAAGAAGACGTTAACTATTAGCCAAAATTATCAAAGACATTTTCTTCGTGACAGTGCGGTCAAATCCCATCATCAATGCAAAGGATTTTTTAAATGCCTTTGCACTAGGGGCTTCTTCTTCTTCAGGTTCCGTGTTCTATTTGAACATTGGAGACCAACATTTTCCAGCCAACTCTGTCTTGCTTTTTGAATTAGTTCTTGTGTCGTAAGACCCCTGTCCATTCTTTGATGTTATCAAACCACTTTTTTCTTTGTCTTCCTTTTGCTCTTTTCCCTTTGATCTTCTCTTGCAGGATTAGTCTCTGCAGGTCATATTGTGGGCCTCTTATAATAGGACTGAGGTAAGCAATCTTTCTCTTTGCAATTGTAGCTAGTAGTGCCATTGTAGTCCTTGCCTTCTTAAGGACCCGCTCATTGGTGACCCGATCTGTCAACAGAATGGGGACAGATCACTAAGGGCTATAGCCAGTTAGTTTTAGATGGAGGATAGAGTTTATTCGTAGTTTCCTTTTGATTGGGTTTTCTCGGGGGTTCAGATTTATTATTCCTCAAATAAAAAAACCCATGCTTTCAGAAAGTTGACACACACACACGCACACAATTATAACGTGGATAGAATTTTTCTCAACCAGAAAAAATGGCATAAAATATTAGATATATTTTTTTCTAATAATAATAATTGGAAAAGATCAGTCTTTATGTTCCATTATTATTTTTGTTCAAATTTGTTTACTTTGGTTTAATTTAAAGTTATCCTAAATTACATTTGAATGAAAATTATCGGTAACCTCTTATTTCTCCTATCTAATTTTAGGAGTACTTCAATAAATGACAAATAGAAAGAGTTATGCCATTTTAATACTAATACTCTAATAGGGTTTGGCTGTAAAGTAGAAATAATAAATGATGAATAATAATGGAAAGAACAATATTTTCGAAATTCAAAATCTTCGTTCAGTTTAAAACGCCAATTTTAAGAGGAAAAGCATAAATAAAAAATAATAAATACTTATTTAATCCTATTGTTAAAATGTATACTTAAAAGATTTCTTGTTTGAAATGCCTCTGCTCTGGTAAACTTCATATTTATTCTATTCTGCAACGTTGTAATTATGATCCTGTTGTTTTCCGATACCACTTTGCGTGTTAAAATAGTTTCGGAAAACAATTACTGCAGCCCCATTATTATAAGTGTTAGACAAAAATAGACTCAAAAATGCAACCCTTTTGCAGCTTTAATTAAGCATGTGAAGAGAATTTTTCTTCTTGTTTATAGATTATTCCTATCAATAAGGGAAACTAAATACTTCATTATCAGCGTACACTAACTTGTTTTCATTTTTTTTTTGCACTGTACATCGTTCAGCTCTAATTATCTCGGATAATCACATGCGTGGGTTAACACCTTTTTTTTTTCTTTAACGATACCTAATTAATGACTAAATAACGTCAAGCAAAACGCCTACAGAAATAACAAAACTGATTTCAAGAAAGGAGATAATCAAGGGAACAACAAATCTGGTAAGCAATCAGGTAACTGTTGCTTCATCAGCTAAGAAAGAACAGTAAATTGGAAAGGGAGTCTCAAATGGTATATAAAGATGGAAATCAGACATCCGAACAAATAAATAAAAGCAGCAAGCTCAGCATAAAATAAGTAAGACGTAAAATAAGAGAATGCATCAATCGAATATTATTTTTACAGTTATAAACAGTGGCCAGGAGAAGGGATAATCTCTCAGGAGTATTTGGTATCATGTTTCAGAGGATGTATTCATGAACATCACTGGGTTCCCTCGTTCCCCATTGAACACATTTTCATAGCCATGTTCTACCTTGGCAATGTTCGGATCGAGTTTTGCACTACTTGATACCATGTATCCAGAGGACACTGGACTCCTTCAACACGGCAACACCCAATGCCACAAGGTCTCCATTGTGCAGGAATGGCTCAAGGATCGTGTACAATCGTTTCGTGTGCTAACCTGGACACCAAATTCTTCCGACTTCAATCCCATCGAACGTTTGCGGGTTGCGGTGGAATGCTTCGGGATGTTCTTCGGTCCAGCTGAACCCAAATATCTGATGACACTTTTCAAGGTCTTGCGGAATGGATGCCAAGCCGGGTGAAAGTTTTTTATCACGGTGAAATGCAGCCCAATAAGCTATTAGAAATATTATGTAGAAATTGAAGTTGATTTGGTCGCTTACAAAAAAAAAAAAAAAAAAAAAAAAAATAGCGTACTTCCATGTCTTTGGAATAAATTGTCCTGAAAGTATGCCGAAGTTTACTTCATTTATTGACTCACCATCCTATAAAGATCCGTTTTTATCTAGATCTGATATAAAAAGTGATGATAAGTTATTTTTAAACATTTTGCATCCAGGACAAATTTCTCACAAAAGCTAAGATAAACACTAAGATAAGCTAAGTAAAATTAAAACTGCAAAAACATGGAGTAGACATTTAATTAACCCTTTCATACTGGTTGCGTTAAGAATCGCTACATGGGTTTGAGGTTATTCAGCAATTTTTATATACGATTTACACTTCAGTTATTGACTGCTAACCTCTCTCTCATTCACGCACAAGCGAAAGTGTTTTTAAGTGTAAATTATGGAATAACGCTACGAATTAAAATACCTCGAAATAATCCGAAATCCCAGTAGGGAATATTTTTCCGCTAGAAATTCTGCTTAAATGCGTATGAGCGAAGAAATAAGAATAAAAGCATCTCGTCATCCATAGAAAACACGCTTCAAAAATCGAGAGGAAGCAGAGTTGAAATTAAATGCAGGAGAAAGTCAAATTCAACCGGAAACTCAGAAAACTGATAAATGTGTGAATTTCTGGAGGAAGCCCAAGGTTCGAATTATTCACAATTTTTAGGAATTGATAGTAACTAAATTCGATATTCGTCGTGCGTTCGTCGGAATATAGATTTACTTGACGGATGTACGAGTGTTTCCTCATAAATATTCTGCGTCCCGCCTAAGAAGAAGTTCCATATAGAAATCCAATACTTTCAACTGGCAGGGAGTGGATTTTTGGTTTTGTATAATGTTGCTTTTCATGAAAATGCAGAGTAGAAAAGCGTGACCAAAAACTATAGCTTGCTGCAGGTAAAAAAAAGAAGATAATAATAAAAAAAAAACACCAGTCGTGGTGAAATACATTAAACCAGTTCTCACGTAAAGGTGGAATAGCATGCCCTTTCTTGCTGTCAGGAAACATAGTTATGAGAAATAAATATACGGATTGTCTAGAGGAGCGAAACTCAAATGAAAATAATGGCCATGCTTATTAACTATTTGATATTACTGAATTTTTTTATGTTATAATTCCAAACGATTAAGATTTTTAAAATTTGAAAATATACGGAGTCTATTTTTAATTTTTGTAGTTTAATTATTTAAAATTTTTTTTTGGTGTCAAATGAAATACAATGAAGAGATATCCTCTACCTGGAGAGAAAGCTTCATATGAAAGCTTCCTTTTTGGAAAACATTCTTTTAGTTCGAGAAAAATTTAATCAAAAATGATGTCATCAAATATCAAAGACATTTCTGAATTAGTGAGGATTCTATCGAGAATATAAAGATCTCGTCAAGTTTGGGATGATAATCGAAGCAAAGTCCAAAGATTTAAACATTCTTTTAAACATTCTTTTAGTTCGAGAAAAATTTAATCAAAAATGATGTCATCAAATATCAAAGACCTTTCTGAATTAGTGAGGATTCTATCGAGAATATAAAGATCTCGTCAAGTTTGGGATGATAATCGAAGCAAAGTCCAAAGATCAACTAAGAGAACAGAATGGCTAATAGAGAATCTATTCTTTCGTTATGATTATGAGAGGTCACAAATGCCTTGATCTTGACCATATTAGGAACTTAATTTTTTCCTATAAATAGACTTAAGATTTAGATGTACGTAAAATACCGTGGGTATATGAGTGTGTGTTTCCAAAAAATGTGTTTTACAATTTCAGTTAAAATTATTATAAGTGTAATGGGAACATTCCATAAGTATTAGAAAACTTTAAACTTCACTTTATATAAAATAATTAAATTAAATAAAAATAATTTTAAATAATGTCTAAATGTTTCATTAAAATCTCCTAGTTTCAAATCAAATCCATCGACCAAGAATTGTTATTTGAGAGAACTGTATTTTTCTGTTGCCGTTCTGTGATGCCATTGTCGTTGTTTTTTTCTGATCCAAACCAGTTAAGATATTAAGCGTCATTGTATTATCTCTATAACCTGTGTTTTTTTTTTCTATAACGGTTTACTGGATGAAAAACCCAATTTTCTGGAGAAAATAAGCGTGCCATCCTCGCCCGAGACCGATTAATTCTGCTACCGCTTGAAAAAATCCATAAAAATCTTCACGCTTTAATGGGATTCTAACTCAGGCCCTTTCTATGCAGTGCGGAACAACAATAAACCACTCTGCTATCTGCGAACGCAACTCCCAATGTGTGGCTTCTTAAGGGAAGTGAATTTGTTGGTAAAAGATAGCTCGTAGGGACACCACCACCACTTACAGTACCACAAAGTGGAGCAACATATACAAGTAACCGACTGAAGAAGAACTATTTCCGAGGTATTATTTTAGATCACACCACATGAAATGATCGAAATTAGAAAGGTCTGTGCAGCAACCAATTTTAACAATCTGACATGGCTTCTTATAGTGGAAGGGGAAACACCTCGAAGGTACTTTTTTTTATGATCTAAATGATTCTAAATGTAAATTCTCAGCACAATATGTCGTCTTAAATGGCTGGGCCAGATGCCCCTCATACAATTTCAGGAAGCACCTTGGAGACCATTTGGGGGGGGGGTAATTTTGCTTGAATCTAGTTAGTATGTTTAGATCATTTACTAAATGGTTGTTGCAAATTTTCTTGTGTAGCCTCCATTTACAATAAGCAGGTGCTCGTATACGAATAAACAAGGTTTGATGCTAGTCTGATGATGCATTCGGAATCGATAATTTTATTAGTATTAATAGTGGCCAAATATGCAAGAAAGCCAAGCTTCTATCATATCATCAAAAAAAAAAAAAAAAAAAAAAGGAAAAAAAAATAGTAACTAATATAGGTAATCTATATCCACTCTTACATTTTTTCCAACCCCCAAAAGGTACCAATAGAAGTGACCCTTATATTTCGCCAGTCAACCTCGACCACCCGGAAAGGCAGTTTTCCTTCCAGTGGAAGAAAACATTCAGACTAAAACATAAATTGGCTGAAGTTCGGTCTACAGATTGTATTTACATCTCCTGGTTTATGCATCCCACTTCAGTGTGAAAATTCCATTGTCGTTCATTTGTCTCCCTCTTTTCAGTGCATTATACACTTCAGTCAGTGGTGTATAATTTTTGGAGTTATGCATTATATTGTTATAATAGGCTCTGCCCTTGACCTTTTTAAGGTCAAGGGCAGAGCCTATTATAAAATGAATAAATTCATTAAATTTATTGGAAACAAACCCAATAAATTTCATTTGAAAAACTCTAATAGCGAACGAATTAATTCATAGTAGTAAAATAAGAGCGTGTGGGGGGATTTTTTAATGCTATTTATATTCTATGTTTATTAATTATGTTAATTATATCTCGCAGAAGATTTCTAACCTTATTTATATTTATTTAGATTTTTTCTTAGATGCTCTCACACCTACAAAGCCCCACCTTTTGCCACCCGACAGCTATACTCTGTATATATCACAGAAGGTTCTCAAGATTTTGAGGGTAATTTCTTTTGTTTCCCCTTAATCCGTAGGCGCCTCCGTAGCCAGGTGGGAAGGAGCAGCAGTGCGTAGCACACGCTTCTTGATTAGACCGGGGTTCGAGCCCGTCACCACCAAATACGGAGGATGCGGAAAGGTCATTCAGGGAATGACCACCGCATATCCCGGAGCAATATGGCCTTAGTTGCTAATGCTCCTAAAAACCAAATAACAACAACAACAACCTTAATCCGTTTCCAGGATTCTCTCGCCAAATTGTGGGAATGCAAATTCTTAACTAGGTAAGCAAGGCGTGTGTTATTTAGAATAACAGGACTCAAAGTGAAAATAAAACAGAATTTATTACATACAAAAAAAATATACAACGTAAGATACAACTGAACTAGATAGTATATAATATGACATACAAAGTTAAATCAGAGATACCCTGCATATATTATTCTTATTCCTATTTCCCTTCACTAGCTAATCTGAGTTGACCATTATATGAAAACACCTGATTCATTCTTCTTGCCCTAACTAACTTCTAACACTTGTACATTCACTATACTTATTTCATTTACTCCTGGATACAATTCTGTTTCATATATTAACAATTCAAATATGCTGCATTCATCATTCAGCTCTGTGTTCTCACCACACTGTTACAATATACTTGTTAATCAATCTTCAGTATCCTAAAGTCCCTACTTGTTATTAGTCATTCAGATAAACCAACAAATCTTCATAAATTAAAACACAATATTCAGAGTTGCTCATATAACTTAATTATCTATAATTTTAAAACATATTCAGAATCCTTCTTTATAATCTTTACTACCCTTTTAACACATTATATCTATTTATAGATATTTCATCTATTATTTGTAAGACTGACAACTTACGAGTGGTAATAATTGCTTGCATTATGCACCAACCCTTTTTAACATAATAAACTCTGTTAGTATATCTACCTCAGAGATAATTTATCTTACACTTTACTTTCTAGGGCCACCCCCTTTTCATTAATTACCCTACTATTTCACTAGCAGTCCTTCTTGTTAACTTAGTGTACTTATTATATCGCTCACCTACTTCAATATTTTTCTCTTCTTCTCCTGGGAGGTTTCAAGCCTCCATATTAGACTCTCCAGGCTATCTTTTAAGGCTTTCCTTCATCTGCTTCAGATAATTTTCCGGAACTCTTGGCTCAATGGGTCTGGTGTCCTTTCTCCTGCTTTGAATACACAACTCCTCCTTTACTATGGATCATTCAGATGTATCTTTCTCCAAGAGGTCGTTACCTTTCCTGGTTCACTTAACTGTCTTTCCTAACCTTTTTCTTATCAACCTTAGCCTTCCTGTTACCTTTCTAGTCTTAACTATTTTCCCCTTTCCTGGCTAGGGCCCTTTTTTACACTCCCTACATTTCTGCACTGCCCAACTTACTTCTCTCACTCTGTCTCCACGATCACCCCTTTGGCCGCACTCCTCTTCTTGTCACTTCTGTCCCTCCTCACTCCGACGACCCCCAACTTCTCCATCGTTTGAACCTCCTTCCCCAACACTCTCTACCAATCCCAAGAATTCACTTCCGTAATTTTCTTGTTTAGTTCTCAGGGTAGCACAATCCTTTCATGTCTGCCGTCGTCTTCCAGGATAGCCATTTTCGTCTTTTCACCTTTGCGAAAATGTTGACAACTTGTCGAAAAGCCGCCACAGTGACCTGGTCTTTTTCGAACCAAACGCTAGCCCATCGGGACTTACGTCCAGCTGCCGCATAGATCAAACGTGTCTTAATCACCTGCATTTCACGGACCCATTGTTCTGTTTCCAGTAACCCTTTCCCCATACTCCTCCGTAGTATGGGGCGGCTGTTTTTGTTTACTCACTGTTCACCCCTTTTTCCCACGGATCTACCTTTATACGTTACTTTCTCTTCCATTTGACTGCTATTCAGCTTGCACATCTGTAATCGCTTATTTTCTAAATTTAGTATTATTCCCATATATGTTTCTCTTAAATATCAAAATTTCCTTTCCATATCACAGATTAAATTATTCTCAAATTACAAATTGTCCCATAACCTCTAAATCTCCATATTTATAAGACTGACAACTTACAAGTGGTAATAATTGCTTGCAATCCATTTAAAACTTCTTACTCGACTGTTTATATTTCTTAATCTTTGGATGGTGTCTGCTATTACTTCATGTTCCTAACTTTAATCATAATGTGATTAAATGGATTCAAATCGAAATGCTGAGCAATTTAGGTCTTGTGAGCTGGAAGAGAATTAAACACGAATTCATTTAGAATCCACAATACCTTCCGCAGAATAACCTGGTATCCTTCTGGACATGAATGCCACTTTGACCATTACTGTTATGAGTGAAGCCGGCTGGTAAAAGAAAGTGATCCGTATTTTTGCGATAAAAACCCCATCCTTTACTCTGGTATGTAATCTGAATTTTTCAGAACTAGGTTAGTTAGAATTTTAGCACTCTGTAGAATTCGAACAGAATACTCACTGCCAAACTTTGCACCATCGTTTATTCCTTGGGTAGCCTTTAAAGAACCAATAGCGCTGCGCAACTGATAATCAACAATCGCAACGTTTTCAAAAGTACTCCAGTTTCCATTCTGACTTTATGTAGAGCAGTGTGCCATCAATACGGTTCATTCAATTTAAAGTCAATATTTTCCTGTAAAATGCTTTTCGCTATTAATATACAATGGTGATAATTTCTCATATCATATAAGTGTTGTATATTTTCATTTTGATTGAATGATAGGCGCAGCAACTGAACAGTCGCTGTGCCTGTCATTAATAAGTGGATGCACATTATTAGTCTAATAAGTATTATTAATTAAATCCGGAAATTCATTGTAATCTATTCAATTAACTAACGATCCTACTTACCATCCATATTGCACTTTTCTCTCAGCCATTTCAAACAATGCACGTAACGTTTTTGTATCAGAATGGTTTCATATAACAGATACGTTTTTTTGGTTTCATTCCCGAAGTCTTTCATGGAGTTTTTTTGGATTAAAAAAAAAAAGTTTTTCTGTACTCTCTACAATAAAAGCAGTTCTCTGTTTTAATTTAAGGAGCCTAATGTTTCGTATTATTTATGGCGTCCTACAGGGAATTCGATAACGTGTGGTACTTTTATTTACTGTGCGGAGACCATTGTATTCTAGACGTAATTTCCGGTTGCGCACTAAGTGGTAGGTTCGATTTTCTTTTAACTGTGGAGTTGAAATCTCAGAGTGGTGTGACGGGGAAACCGCATCATCTCACTCACACTGGAGATGAGTCACGATTGTAAACGTTTCAAAGCTACTTTATTTGTTTCATTATGGTGTCTGCAGTATCCATCCATCTAGAATTAAATGTGAGAAGGATAATAAAGGACTAGACTTTGCGCTTATTGAGAAAGAAGATTAAGTGTCTTAAAGAAAGGGAAGGATATTAACTGGAATGTGTTATATTATCTGAAACTTAAAAGAGCTGGTGGAGTACACGATTCTCAAAGATAATTTATGGACTACATTTTAGTTTTACGGGTTTATTTATTGTATTACCAGATGAAAAGAACCGGTGTCTGTTTAATGTTTTTATAAATATGTTATCGTATTAATGCTCACAACATGTTTTATATAAATAACATTTCTTTATAATATATTTTAATTATAATAATAACAAATGCACATCTATGACAACTATAACTTATATAAAACATGGAGTTGAATCAAATAAATCTGATTAAAAATAAAAATGAGACTCTTTAAATTCAGATAATTATTTATATCAAATTCCCTACCTATGATAAAGAAAGTGACAACTTACAATGAAAATTACAGTGTGTTTAGGGTCAAACGGCACCAGGGATTCATCCCATCTCCGCGTAGTTTACATTGTGGATGAACCAGTTGACTGGAAAAGCCAGACGTTTTAAACTGTGTGGATTTTTTATGTGTGATGCCTTGTACCGTTGTTCTTCTGGTCCTTTAGCCGCCAGACCCCTGCTGAGGCCCGACGTTGCCACATTTTCGCCCCGTGGAGGCAGACCAGGTACCCACTAGTATATAGTTCAATTTCCTGAGATTTTAGTGGCTAGGACCTAAAAAGAAAAATGTATTATGATCGCGTACGCGTAGTGGGAAGCGCTAGGAGAAGGCCAAAATGGTGACTTTTGATTGTGTGGGGCGTTCACGTTGCTTTCAGATAGTGTGGAGAAGGCTGAAGACTGGGGGAAGATAGATAGAAATATGGAGCCGATAGGGAAGGCAACTCCAATTTACAGTGGGGCATGCCCATGCATCACCAGAGGGAAAAGATGGAGTGGCGGGAGAGAGAGGAGACAGGAAGCTGACTCCTCTCCCTCCCGCCAGGAAGAGATGAACAGTGAGCCAAAAGTAGAAATCTTCCACAAGTTGCCTGTAGTTGCCGGTTTTAACATTTCCTAGAAACAAAGTCGAAACATTTCTAAAGGCTTTCCACGCTAATTTCTCCCTGTAACTAAAGCCACATTTGAACCGTTCGGCTTTGAAACGTTGCCTTATTTGTGGTTCAATGAAAACGCTCGTTTGATGTGGAGTGGTGGAAGCAAAACCGTTTTGGATCCTCCAGTTTTTCAAATGTTACCTTCCACTCGCAGAGAAAGTAACAATACTTAGTGTAACACTTCTGAAGTCCTAATAAAATGCGATTGCCTTTAAATCACCACATATCTGCCACTTATACTTCTGATAGTGTACATCTAAGAGGATGTTCTTCATGTTTGTGTAAGTTTCTTTTTTGTGGACGGCACACGCAAGAGATATTGAAGGCAGCATATTTCCATTGTGTAATAACACAGCCTTAAAGGCTAATCATAGAAGCTTCTATAAATATGCGCCATTCTTCGGAAGCGTGCTTCATGTTCATAGCTACCATTATGCCATCAACATCCTTACAAACAGTAATTCACCTTCTATTTGATAGAGTTTATCATAGTCTTTATATCGAGTAAGAAATTTTTACTTTCACAGAATGATCTAGATTCTAGAAGTTTCCACTGTTGTAGCCTCGAGGCCAAAAACTCTGCCTTATTTTTCGACAGTTCAAGATCCCTGATGAGGTCATTAAGCTCGCTTTGTGTGATCTTATGTGATTCAGAAGGATAAAGGTTTCGAAAAAATGGTGAATCCTTTGACGTAGACGGATGCTGTACTTCGTCTATACCAAGTTGATGTTCATCAGTCTTCATCTTATCAGAGTGTACAGAGAAACGGTCGGGTGGTTCAGGAATAGGTAGTACTTCACCGTGAGGCACGGGTGTCGAATTGCAGATTTGGGTACGTCACTGTCCACTTTTTCTTATTGTCATCCCTTTTCTAATAGGAAGCACCATACAGAAGTAACAGTCTGCGACGTGATTTGTTGGCTCACTCAATATCATGGACAGTGAGAGGCATAAAACGACCGTTTCGGTTCCCCCACGCGTTGAGTTTTGATGAACATGTAGTGCAGCATATGTGTGGAGCCAATTCCTGTCCTGGTCTTCTACTTTGCATCCAAAGTACATGAAGTAGGCGTTTTTTTGCGGCGCGAGTTAAGGGGCGTTTTCTTGAAGCTAACGTGACTTCTCCACACACGTAACAGAAGTCATCCGGACTATTCACAGACGCCTGAGATCGACTAACTCAGCCACATTGTGAAAATGCACATAACTTCCTCAGAAGATATGGGCTAAATTTTTCAGTCTAAAACCCATAAAAGAACGATTTTTTTTTTATAAATTCGCACAAATTGTTTGTGATGAAATTATTTTGGAAAAGAAACTTTCTTAAATATTGTTAACGGCATGGGACACAGGTAAATCAAGTAATAGAAATTGGTGAAATAATGAACACTTCAACCTGCTTGGAGTGTAATATGCCTTTAATTTCTTAAAGAATTACAGATTATTCTCAGACGATTCATGATACTTCCTTTACCATCTCTTCAGTGACTGTAAAGACAGCAGAACTGATAAACTGTAGTGACTTCATTTACATAGAATTGTTAATTTGATTACCCATTTCTAACTTCTTAAATCCCAAAAATGGGGAAACAACAAGGTCCCATCCAAAGAGCCAGTATCTGGAACAAGCTCCTGTCTCCCTCATTAGAGGAAGACAGGAGCTTGTTCCAGAATAACTCCAAAATGTGTTTTTTTTTCTGACAGTAGAGAGAGAGAGGCACCATTTATTCTTAACAATTGGAAAACGAATTTGATTAAACTTGTCGCGGAAGAATACTCTGTGAGGCCACTGCCTAAGGTCAAAGCACCAACAAGCCTAAAAGATTTCAGACCAATCTCAACTTCTTCCACCCTCCTCAAACTTCTAGAAAAGGTACTCCTTCCGGCATTAAACAAACAGTTGATGCCACAGAAGCCGAAACAGTTCCATTTCGCAGTAGAAAATAGATCCACCATAACAAACCTCATGGCCGCACAGACATCAATTCTTCAAGCCTTCGAAACTAAATCTGAATTAGCTATAGTGTACGCTGACATTGAAGCGGCTTTTGACAGCCTAGACGTCACAGCCCTTCTCAGACTCCTGCAATTCTTCTTCAGGATTAATGGAGACCTACTAGCTTTCCTCACCGCCTTATTGAAGAATAGAAGTGTCCACCTCACTTTGAAGAAAACCCACTTTACAAGAAAAATTAATGCAGGAGTCCCTCAAGGTGGTGTCCTGTCTGGCCTTCTCTTCTCAGCGATTCTGATTCCTTTCACGAGTCATCGTGATGATGCTCTAATATATGCCGACGATATAAAGTTTCTTACCTTAATCCCACCGTCTGCAAACCCAATGGAAATTACGTCTTCCATCACAGAGAACTTGAACACTCTTTCAACTTACTTGAAGATGTTTGGATTAAACCTTAACCCGTCAAAATCTGCAATAATGACTTACTCATTGAAACAGCAACCAACAATAATTCAACCTTCAGTTTTAGGTACTCTAATTCCAGTGGTTACCTGCCATAAAGATCTCGGGGTCTATTTTGATCCGAAGCTGAAATTTAATGATCACACAGAATACCTCCGGAAGCGTTTTAACACCCTACGCTGGAAAGCGAAACAACACTTACTTCATTCCAACGATGCCGCAACCACTACCAGATATCTTCAAGCCACTGTTTATCCGGCTATTTTATACGCTGCTGAAATTTGGGCATCTGCGTCGCCTTCACTTCAAAAACCGGTGTTCTCGTGTGAATACTGGACCCTGAAATGGGCTACAAATAAGCATCGCCGACCCCCTCAATTGAGAACAACTGACATGGCTGAGCAGCTAAATGTACCCAGGATCCCGAGGTTAATTGACAGCAGGCGTTTAATGACTTCAGTAAAAATGTACACAGGAGTAATAAACGCCCCAAACATCTGGGATTTCTGTTAGTGGCACAATCCTACGCCATCCTTGAGGTCAGAGCCCACACTAATCCTCAAATACAACCGGTTGAAACTGTGTAGTCGGTTCCTACCTGCCCAGGCACTCCCTAAAATTCAGGCACTGCTCCGTCTTGGAGTCGACCTTCAGAAATTAGCTACCGACTACAAATACCGTCACATGCTCCTCGAGTGGATTCCATCTGTGGAACTGGGATAATTTCCTCCATATGACGTTTAGTCCTCATTTTTCATTATTATAATTTACATGTTTGTAACTCATAATTTCCATGTAACGGTTTTTTTTTGCCAATTAATTTCATTTATAATTTCATTTATAATGTAAAACTCCTGGCCATGTCGCCGTGGCCAGGAGTATTATTGTCTCTAGTACATGTCCTGTACTTATTAGCAATAAAGAATTTATTTATTTATTTATTTTAGTTTCAGAGGAGGGTGTGGTTAGCATATTTTATGAGATCCAAAGATACACGTCAGCCAATACCTTATTGGCTGTAGTCTCTAGTTTTCCCCTTGAATTTCCTTTGAGAAGCACATGCAGGTGAACGCTATTTGATAAGTTGTTTTCAAATTGCTTTTTTAGCCAGCCTTTCATGACAAGTTTCCAAAAAAAGTGGCCATAGGTAGAACCTTGCAGACATCAGCGAGTCTCTACGCTTCTGACAAATAAATTTTCGTCCTTGATTATCACTACGCTATCAGAGAAAGAACTTTTAACAATCTGAAGTAGTTGGTCAGGGAAACCTACAATGCGGAGCCTGTCAAGAAAATCATCGCATTAAAGAAAGTCAAATACTTCCTCAAGATTCACCAGCATCACAAGAACATATTTATGAGTCGAGGGCCCAACACATTTGACAAGATCCACCAGTGCGTCGTCACAGGATTTTCCAGGTCGGAAACCACAATGGTTTGATGACATGAGGTTATCTTCATCAAGAAGATCATGGGTTCTGCTTGCAACCTTTCTGGCAATTTTCAGAGATTAGGAGAAGAACTACCGGCTTGTTAGCCTTTGTGGACATGTATGTAAAGGCGGCACCTAGACGTTTTTTAAACTCCGCCACGTATCTCTGTGAAGAATAGTAGCACTATAAAAGGACCAGATATGTTTCTAGTGTAGGTTTGTGCGTATTATATGTGTTCCGTTGTTATGTTCCGGCCTCTTGGCTACCCAGAAGCATCAGTCACCTGGACAGATGATTCTAGGTACTTGTCCACACCACGGGAAGGCGGGCCAGTCCTAGAAAAGCATGTACTGTCTGTCTCAAAAGAGACTCTGATCCATTTGTTGTTATCAGCAGGTGGGCCAGGATCCTCTAGGGCCTATTCCAGAGGGAAGAGAGAAGAGGAGGGGAAAAAAGTGCAGGTAAAAAACAATAATAATATATATATATATATATATATATATATTTTAAATTTAGCCTTTCTTTTCACCAGTGAATTCCAGGCTGTAGAATCACTTATCTGGTTTTGGTTCGGTTTGGCATATAAGGTCTTCCACCGGGTAAAAATGCCAGATGCAAAAGCCTGCAGGGAAGAAAGATTGTCTGAAGTCTGGATTAGTTGATCCACCTGGTTTGGGGAAAAGTTGGGAATTTCCCTCCGAAGTTGATCTCTGAGATCCTCCTACAAGTCGCAATCAAAAAGAAAGATGGTACCAATTTTCTTTGGCTCCACAAAAGCATAGGTCAGTAGCTAGAAGCCCCAATTGGTATAGCTTTTCATTCAGGGAGCCGTGGCCAGTCACCAAGAAGGACTTCTCAAGTCTGAGAGAGAACCAGGATCTTGTGGTTTTGGTCATTGTAAACATTACCTTGGGGAGGAATGTCTTCTTTACTGTGCCTTGTAGCGATGTATTCCACCTGGTTTGCCAGATGTTGACCAGGTCGTTGTAACATCGTGTTTTTTCACGCTTTACATCTGCAGTGAGATTAAGCTCAATATCCAGAATACAGGTTGGTATTTTCTTTTAGATTCTGAAGCAGATCCTGCGGAAAGCTGTAAACAAATCAATTGGGAGAGTTCCCGAAATTACCTGAATAGCTGCCGTGGAGACAGTCCTGCAGATTCGGTGGGTGGCCAGAATCAATCCTCTTTGGATGGAGTTGAGTTTGTTTCCCATTTTTATAATAACTGCGCCGCAGAACCACACACATGCAACATAAGTTACAATGGGTAGGAATACAGCTTTGTAGTATAGCGATAACGTTCTCTCTGACAAACCCCAATCACTTCGGGAGACTTTGAGAATGGAGGCAGAAAAACCTTTAACTTTGATACTGAGGTGTTGGTGTGGGAAGAAGCAGAGTTTGTAGTCAATAGTGACCCCTAAGACCCTTGCTTGCGTACTAAGGGCAGTTGCACACCCGAGATCTTGACTTCCGTAGATCTCCCAAGGTCAAGTTTATTCTTGAACATCATCATTTTGGCTTTAGCTGGATTCATGTGAAGCTTTTCAATCTAGTCCAGATGGAGAGATTGGAAAAAACATGGTGAGCATTAACTTCCAGAGCAGAGCGTGAGTTTCCAGACACAATGATGGTGAGATCTTCCCGAAATGCTACAATTTTTATGTTGTCAAAGGAGTTACCAAGCCAATTTTGGAGAACCATGTTCCAGACCAGTTGTTCCAGAACGGAGCCCTGAGGACAACCCCGGTAGAGAGGCCTTGTGATAGGAAGAAATTTTGATTTTACTACTATGGAGCGCTCTGAAAAGTAGTTCCGGAACAGCTTGCACAAATTGGCGGCACGGAGACGTTTAAGGGCACTTTCACACCAAACAGTGCCAAAGGCTCCCTCGAAGTCGATGAAAATAGCTAGATCGTATTTGGAGGTAGAGTTCTCCAGGTGCAGGACCAGATCAAAAAGAGTCTCCTCGCAGGAATGGCCCGGTGTCACGCCATACTGGGACGGGGAAATAGATTAAATCTTGTGAAAGGAACAAAGTGGTAACTCTGAGGGCCATTAGCCGCTCTAATATTTTTCCAAGGTTTGCCAATAGTTCAATAGGTCTAAAGAACCGCGGTTCAGTTGAGGGCTTATTTGGTATATTAATGAGCCGGAGCAGCGCCTCTTTCCAAAACTTAGGAAAGTGACTGTAGCGTAGACACTTGTTGAACAGAAGCAAAAGATGTGATGGCCTTTATTTATGGAACCTGAGGATGAAGACATTCAATAAGGTCCATGCCCGGACGTTTCCTGGGATTAATTTTTTTTCAGTACTGCGTCCAGCTCCAGCATGATAAAGGGGTCAGCTGAGGACTGAGAGTAGAATTTGCGTTTTGTGCTCGAAGAGCAGCATGTTCGGGAAGATCATCCAAGGGGTCATCAGTTGGGAAAAGATTATCCAGAATGAGATTGACAGAGTCGAGCTAATTAGTTGACCCATTCGTTCCTACGACCACAGACCTCAAGATGTCTGAGTTCAAGGTCTTCTCCCTAGTAAATTTTTAGAGGAGCTCCTCCCAGGGGCTCCTATTGCTGGAGTCCTTAACAAAGTTGGTCAATGTTTCTTTTTTCCTGCTTGCTATTGCTTTTGTGTACTGATTCTTCTTAGTGATATATTGATTACAGAGCCAGGAAACATCTGGAGGAGGCCATCCACGATCGATGCCGTTGGTACTGTTTCCGGGCAAGATGGACATCGTTACGGAATTTAGTGAGTTCCACTGTCCACCAAGAGTGAATGTCTTCTTCCTGGCTGATATGTATGAGGCTACAGTTAAGGCTTGCTGAATAAGATCACATAGTTCAGTGGCCGAAACAGTGTCAAGGTAGTTCAGCATGGAAAGTGGGAAGTCGTGCTCAATTGATCCATCGAAGGCTGCCTAGTCAATTGATTTTGTGGAGAAGCAGACAAAGTCGGCATTGTGGAATGAGAGGGTTGGACGGAACTGGCAGGAGCAACATGGAATAGAATGATCCTATGATCACTCAGCGTCCAGTCAGGGAGAGTGGCGCAGTCAGTGATCTGAGACCTCAGATCGTTGGAGGGTGATAGTAATATCTATCTTAGATTGCCCAGTAGAAATGCAGTAAGTGGGGTCTTGGTTGGATTGATTGTGGACTGCCAGATTCCAGGTGAGAATAAGATCCTCCAGGAGAAGCCGACGAAGGTCCGAGTAATGGCTGTACTAGAATTGGGATTTTGCATTGATGTCGGCGGTTATAAACATGGCTTTAGAACCTTTGTAAGAAGTGTATGGGATTTCAGCATGATTTTAGATTTCAGGAGCGCAATTTTCCACTATTCACTGATCAAATCTGGTCATTGAGGCCCTGATGACGGAACAAAGTAATAGTATCACCTCTGCCATCAGAGCAGAGAGAGTCCAAGTCTGGAACTTTTCCTCCTCAACCTCTATGTCAAACATGATCGAACAAAGTCCAAATTAGACGCTTACCTTGAAGGAAGGGGGAATGAAAGGCTACAGCGCCCCCTCTCCTATGCTGATGTCTGAGGACCACACCTAGTGTAACTGCATATACCAGCAAACCTCCAGCCCAGAAGAAAAAAAACTCGCCTACGTGAACCGCACCTCGTACTACTAAAGCCTACTGAGAATTCGACCATTGACTCCAGCGAGGCTGTGAAAAATACTGTTGTACAGAAGTTATCCCAAGACTTGCAAACCGTGAGAATAAAGTCCCTCAGGAAGACTCGCAAAGTTGGAGTAATTATTGAGACAGTCACAAAACACGAGGCACAATCAATCATCTCCAACCAGACAGTTACCTCTCTTGGCATGACTACAGAGGTTCCCTAGAGGAAAGGACCCTCTA
The DNA here is from genome assembly GCF_048544385.1 of Mastigoproctus giganteus. Lineage (NCBI taxonomy): Eukaryota > Metazoa > Arthropoda > Arachnida > Uropygi > Thelyphonidae > Mastigoproctus > Mastigoproctus giganteus. The sequence continues at coordinate 63,268,746 of NC_143577.1, forward strand.
GAGTCATATTCGACGTAGACAAACACCTCACTCCGGACCACGTCATGGATGAGTCAGTTCACCGCGACTTCCAAGATTCCTCTGACATCACTGATGCAAAAGACTACTTCAGGCCTAAGTACCAGACTAACTCTAAGTCCCCATAATACTGTAACTGGGTTATAGAGCTCTCTTCACAAGCCTGGAACGCGCTCCAACAACCAGATAGAATTTTCATAGGTTGGTGAAGCCATCGCTTCAGGGAGCGTGTAGGAGTCCCGAAATGCTTCAGGTGTTTCAAGATCGGGCACACCACTTCACCCACACCTGCACTCAGTCAGAGCCACACATGTGGTCGCTGTGCCTAGAAAGGACACAACTACAAGCATTGTCCTAACAAGTCTTCTGCTGCAGTATGCGCGAACTGCAAGCGGCTAAAATTGATGCAGCTCAATTAGAGGTAACAAATGTCCAGTTTATATTAAATCTAAGCATAACCAACAACTAAAGACCGAAAAAAAAATATATATATATATTTATTTTTATTTTTACGAGACACACACCGGCCTTACCTTGACAGAGTCTGTAAAAACTGAACAGAGCAACGAGGTTCTAGGAGCCGCCCATACAAAAACACAAAAATAATAAATAAAAAAAATATAGCAGCACGGCTTAAGCAATATAACTACAATGACCTCAATTTACTGCAGCTAAACGCCCAACGAGCATGCACAGTCGCCGATCAAGTCCGACTCAAAGCCGATGAGGAAAATTTAGATATCATTTTACTACAGGAGCCTTACACCGACGCACAAAAGTCAGAGGTTATCCATTGACTTATAAAATAATTCAAACCGACGAAGATACCGCCTGGGCTGCCATAGTCGTGCGCTACCCAAATATCACGGTAAAAAAGATATTTTCTTTTTATACGGTGCAGGCAGTGTGTGCTCATGTCATTGGCCCTCTCAGTGACTTCTACCTAATTTCGTTATACAGTAGACCTGGTCAGGACATTACTACAACAATTGCCTATATCCAAGAAGTTCTAGAAGTACTCCCCAACAATAAAATTATATTGGGTGCAGACGATAACTGCTCCTCCCCAGCCTGGTATAGTAACACTGCTGATTGTTCAGATATCCAAAATGGAAGACTCTTCGAAGATTTCCTGGCCACAACGCCATTTGTTATACTGAATCGACCTAATAAACTTCCGACCTGCTCCAGTACCCTGTGGGAATCCACCATTGACATAACAATCGCAACAGGATCTATTTCTAGCAAGATCTCAGAATGGCATGTAAATGAAGCATGGATCACATCGGGCACCACAGGGTAATCTTCACAGATCCATTGACCAAGCCCCACAACAGCATCATATCATCAACCGATATGCTGTTTGTTGTTATTTGGTTTTTAGGAGCATTAGCAACTAAGGCCATATTCGTCTGGGGATATGCGGTGGTCATTCCCTGACCTTTCCGCATGCTCCGTATTTGGTGGTGACGGGCTCGAACCCCGGTCTAATCAAGAAGCGTGTACTACGCACTGCTGCTCCTTCCCAACTGGCTACGGAGGCACCGAAAAACCGATATGCACTTACCAAGGCCAATTGGGATTTATTTTGATAGTTCACTGCAATCATCTTCCCAGGAGTTAAACCCAGCTGTTCACTCTGATATGAGCGTCGACGAACATCAGAAATTAGTAACAGGAATAATTACTAGTGCCTGCAACCAGTCGATCCGGAGGAAGAATCCTAAGTCAATTGCCGTCTCGTGGTGTACCCATGAGCTTGAGCTACTCCGTCGCTCTATCCACACCAAGAGGAAAGCATTTCAACACGCTCGCTCATCGTGGCCTCTCAGTGAAGTCAATGCTCTCCGTGAAGAATGCCATCGTGGTAAGAATGACTATAAATCACTAATAAGACAGAAGAAAAGAGCTTCCTGCGAGAGACTTGGTATTCACTACTGGAAACTCCGATCCCTGGGGAGTGATATACCGCATTACCACTAACAGGCTCCCCAAGGGCGAGATAATTAATTCTACTATTACTCCCCAAGGTGTTTTAACTACGTCCTGGGAAGAATCAATGGATATCATTCTCAAGACCTTATTTATCAGCGATGTGGAACCCCAAACAGCTCAATAACAGGAAATCTGCCATTCTAATAGCACTTATTACAATGAGGCAATTGAAGCTCCGTTCACCACCGAGGAATTGCAGCAGGCCTTCGCTCACATGAAGGACGAAAATGCCCTGGACACGACCTCATAGAACCTGAAATCCTTAAGAAGGCAGCACAAATCAACCCACAGTTCCTCTTGGATGTTTTCAACAAATGCTTAAATTTCAGTTACTTCCGGGAAGAATGGAGAACTGCAAATTTCGACTCATGCTTAACAACCCATCCAAACCACCCGAGCAACCTAACTCTTACCGGTCCATTGCTCTTTTATCCATGATAAGCAAGCTCTTCGAAAGACTCCTCCAAACCGCAGCTCCAAGCATATTATACCAACGCTGGCCTTCAATCTGAGTTTCAATTCGGTTTTTGCCCAGGACGCTGTAGAGAGGACGCTCTCTGCCAATTAGTTACTGCAGCCACAACAACAACGCATAAATATAATCTGGTAATTGCAATAGATTTCGCTGGAGCATTTGATATGCTCTGGTGGCCGAGCATCCTGCGAAGACTGTGGCAAGCACATACTCCACTCAACTTGTACAAGTGTATTCAGACATACCTGGATAACCGGAAGATCACAATTTACACTCCATACAGAAGACTCGCACTCTTAAGTTTCTCTACAAATCCATCTTTCTACTAATCATTATATACGGCTCTGGGGTCTGGTTTTACCGATCTACATTTATCCGCAACCAGTGCAAGCTAGAAACTTTCCAGCAATGTATCCTATTAACTATCATCAGGGCCTGCTGCACGGTCAGTTCTGCCGCCCTCCAGGTCCTTGCGGGTGTCCCTCCGCTCGATCTAGTGGTCATCCGTCGAGGACTCTATTACTGCCTGTCCAGGGGTTTACCAACTTCCTTTCTAGGGTATACCATCAACACCCTCGATGAGAGCAAGACAGAGAAGAGGCTAGTTGCAGCCAAGCTTCTACAGACCTGGCAGGCAAGATGGACAGACACTGACAAGGGTCTAATTACAAAAAAATTTATTCACGACCTTTGGAATTAGACCTTTTGGAAAAAAAAAAATATTTCCAAAAGGTCTAATCCTCGCACTTGTTGAATTTTATTTTTGTAACGGCTATTTTTAGTTCATCAGCGGTGAATGAGGAGGTCATTTCTAGCGGAGAACCTGCTTCGTTAAATCTTTTTATTTCTGATGAGAGGTCTGTGACTGGATCGGGATCGTCTGTGACTAGATCATCTGTAAACTATCTGTAGATCATCTGTTGGTGATTATACTAACTGAGTTACCCACGAGGTCCATATCTGATTTCTACTGGCCGTCCTCCCCGCAGCGTTTGGAAAAGAGCTGATTTCGAATCCCGTCGATGTGAGGAATCTTTATGGGTCTTTTTCACAGCGTGACTAAGTTATATGGTCTCTAACGAAGGTAGCATGGTTTTTTTCTCACGGAATCTCGGAGTTTTCGGCCAGCAAACATCAAATCGACCACAGAACACACCAAATTACAGACATAATATATATGTCTGTAATTATGGCTTGATATATATATACATAATATATATATATATCAAGCCATAATATATATGGCTTGATATGGCCTAAGTCTCCAATGCACCTGAAAGCTCATAAAGAACAGTCAGGTTTCTGTCTATTTTTCTCCTCTTACAATCGACACCTATCTGTGTAAATGGTAAGAAGAGACTATTTTTCCTTGGCCTCTGAGTATTATTATATTATATTAAAGTCACCTAAAAAGTCACTTCACCTACTCATGCGTATTGGGTCTGTAAATTTTTCCTGTGTTCTCTGGTCTATTTGCTTGCTTGGCTGGAAGAAAACCTCGAGTTTCCGGGCGTCGACCTTGCCATCCGCGCCTAAGACCGAATAACTCAGCCACGTTGTGAAAAAAACCCAAGTTTTTTTTTTTTTTTTTTCGCTGAGAGATTCGAACTCGTCCATCAGATGGGTGGCTCAGTGTTGTAACCACTAGGCTAATCGCTGGCCGTTATTATTGTATTAATATTATTATTGTTCTTTTTTCCATATTTCCTTACACTTAGTCCTTTTGCGTTTTCCACCATTAGGCTTCCCAACTACCTATACTCACTCATCTGTTATATTCCCTCTCCTCCTATTTCAATATTTAACTCACACCTTTCAGTTCCCTCTCTCATAACCTTTGTCTTTCTAATATTTATTCTCATTGCAAAACCATCACAACTTTCCTTTAACCTACTAACAAATTTCTACAATCTTTTCTCACATTCTGCAACCAATGCCATGCCATGCCATCTGCAGATCTTACTAACACTCTCAATAACCTTTTCACCATGTGCAAGTCTTCGTCAATCATAATTCATTTATCAAATGCTTCTTTAATCATTTCTTCTACATATACAGGGTGTCTCAAAAATATTGGTACAAACGTTTAGGGGAGGTAGGTAACATCTAAAGGAATGTGAATCGCACAGGAACCCATAACCGGAAACGTCACCTAAGTCGGTACACGGCGCTGTTCATCAGTTCGCGAGAGGGAAAATTTCTGGTTTATTCATTCAAGCAATAGTCGCCGCACGAAGAGTATGCATCGATATACGAACTGGGAGTTGGCAGACATGCACCTAGTGTATGGATTAGCAGAGGGCCCAAACGGTGTGAGCCCTTGCAGCACAACATCTCTTCGCAATAAATGTGTGGGCAGTTATGGTCTGTGACTGCTTAGTCGGCCCATACCTTTTACCATCCCGCATGACCTCCGCTAAATATCGGATCTTTCTTGAACAAGTTCTACCAGGGTTACTTGACGATGTTCCAGCAAATGTGAGACGCAACATTTGGTTTCAACATGACGGGGCGCCTGCCCATTATGGAAGGTGTTTTGGGCATTGATGGATTGGCCGTGGTGGACCCGTTGCCTGGCCCCCACGCTCACCCGATTTATCGATCCTTGATTTCTTTCTGTGGAGGCCCTCAAATCTATCGTGTATGAATCGCCTGTGGAGACGGAAATGGATCTCGTGGCGAGACTCGTCTGTGCTGCTGCTACTGTCAAAGAAACTCCAGGTGTGTTCGACCGTGTCCACCAATCCATGCTGCGTCGGTGTGACGCATGCATCGCGTCTCATGGTGGAACCTTCGAGCATCTGTTGTAACATCATGAAATGCATCCATCTCGTACTCCATTGTTAATATTATGTCAAATAAATGTTTTCCATTAATTACTGCATTTGTCATTTCTGCTTCTTGTGCCTCTGCTATTACTTTCCCGTTACGTTTCCGGTTATGGGTTCCTATGCGATTCACATTCCTTTAGATGTTACCTACCTCCCCTATACGTTTGTACCAATATTTTTGAGACACCCTGTATATATTAAAGTATAAACAACACCCCCTCTCACACATTTTCCGGTTTCTAAACTTTCAGTATCGCTTTGTACTACGCTAAATACTACTTTTTGTCCCAAATGTAATCTAATGATCATACTTCTGTCCCTCTGTTAATTCTCTTAAGCCCACTTCTCTTAGTAGCCTTATAAACTTCACCAGAACTCCAACAATACCTATTGCCTTATTTTCTTCAACGCTGTTATTACCGTTTGCTCCATTATCACTGGTCCCCGAACTGCCTTCATCCATTATTTTTACATTATCAAAGGCATCCTCTTTTTTCCCCTCCTTTGACCCATCTAACTCCCGTATATGTACCACTCACATTCCCCTTATATCCTCTGGTTTTCCTAGAATCTTCTAATTTCTTCCCTCTGTAATAAACCGAATTCTCTTTCATTAAATCGTATTTTTATAGTCTTTCTAATGCTTCTAATTCCCTTAAAACCCATAACACCATTCCTCCTGATTTATATTTTACTCCTCTAAGCTTATTTTTAAGTTCGCCATACCTTCTATCATTTTTGGTAATGGTATTTTTGCATTTCATTCTTTCCTCCATATTTTTTATCATACCCATGGCTTCCTAGGAATTAACTCCATCTATAACCTATTTCCTCTTCAGTGATTTTCTTTATATTGTTTTTAAACGTACCCATTTACTATTTAACCCTACTTTAAAATGGAATTTCCAAGTAGCATAAAATTGATAAATATCATGCTGATTTATCGAAATCAAGAATAAGTTATTGGCGTGCGATTGAATTTTCTAAAGTTACATCGAACACTTACGTTTGCTTTTAAGAACATTTGTATGTTTTATCTTTTCAAGAGAAATCTTTAGAATTTATTTCCGTAAGAAAAATAATATAAAAGTAGCATGAACTGTTGATGTATGTACATTGGGAGTCATGCGCTACTTTTTATTCTTTCGAATACCTGAATAATTTATGTACGGGGAATAAGATTGATGTCAGCGCTGTTTGAGAAATAGAAGAAGCACAAATAGTATATTTATATAGTTTCAGTTGGAAAGGATTTCGCAGAACAGTTAGTAAAACCAGGTAGAAAATAAATATTGTACTGCTTAACTGAATCTAAAATATTTATATAGATAAGTACGTCTATATAAATATTTTATATAAAACAAAAAACGTTATTTGTGGCGATTAATCGCCATGAGTAACATTCCTATGGATTTGATTCTGTTAGGATTTCTTCAAAGTACTCATATATTATGCAGATACCAGGAAGAGCCAGAGATGGAACTTAAATTCACGAAACAAAATAATAAAAAATTCTGAAGATGTTTGTAAGTTTCAGTCTAAATATGTTAAAGGAATAAAATTCATATCATAAGTTTACAGATAGACCACAGCAAGTATAATCTTTCCATTTAGGGACGTCTTCAAATTACCATTTAAATATTTTTGAATAATGAGTGAAGAAGCTTTTCTTGTGTGCTTCGAGTCTGTGAAGCTTTTATTAAATCAAACATTGCGGATTAATCCTTCCGCAGGTTCCAAGTCTACTGTCAGAGTCGAAAGAATTGTTGTTTTTGCAAATATGAATCGGCGCCTCCGTAGCCAGGTGGGCAGGAGCAGCAATGAGTAGCACATGCTTCTTGATTAGACCGGGGTTCGAGCCCGTGAGCCACCAAATACGGAGGATGCGGAAAGGTCAGGGAATGACCACTGCATATCCCCGGAGCAATATGGCCTTAGTTGCTAATGCTCGTAAAAACCAAATAACAACAACAAATATGAAGTTGTCCGTCCATAGCTGTCAACAACCTCATCGTCTTCCTGATCTTCACGGCCATCCCGAAATCTTCCAAACCATTGAAAAACAAGCAAACGAAATAGGGCACCACCGCTCTTATAACAAATTATAATAAACGTTATGCTGTTTGTTCATACACTGTTCTACCATTAATATCCGGACCCCTCCAAGGATGGGGAAAGGGAACCTATGCATGCAACACGTCAGAGAACCTGATATAAATTTGCACTGGGCTTCGAACAGACAATTGCCAAAGCGGGCATGGAAGATGACACGTTCAACAGAATTACCTCAACAGTTCAACAGAGCAGTGAAAAATAGTTCTATGGACAGACGAGTCGATGTTTGCACTCTACCAGTCTGATGGCAGTTCCTGGGTGTGGCGAATGTCAGGGGAACAGTTTCTTCCTGATTGTATCCTCCAAACAATTAAGTTTGGTGGAAGCAGTGTCATGGTATGGGGCTCCTTTCATGGTTTGGCTTTGGCCCATTAATCGTTGTCGACAAAACCATGAATGCTGTGCAATGCCTGGACAGCCTGAACAATTATGCACTTCCAACATTATGACAATACTTTGGGGAAGGGCCATACCTGTATCAGCAGGACAACGCGCCATGCCATACTGCTCGGGTCGTAACACAGTGATTTGAGGACATGAGTATGGAACAGTTAGATTGGCCAGACCAGAGCACTGATCTGAATCCTATTGAGCATCTTTGGGATGTATTGGATCGTCGGGGTACGTTCATGTCGAAATCGCCCAAAGAACAAGGCCGAACTGGTGGCTGCGTTAAAGGCCGAGTGGAGGAACATATCACCTGACATTTATAAAAAGTTGGTTGAGAGTATGCCTCGAAGATTGAAGGTGTTCATAAAAGCAAAATGTTTTAGTACAAAATATTAAATGGCACAATTTTTTTTTTTTGTCTAAAGGCAGGTGTCCGGATATTAATGGTAGAGCAGTGTATATATGGGGCAATATGGCTTGAGTTGCGGATGCGCCTGAAACCTTACAACAAACAACTAACCTGTAAACTGAACATTACTGCAATGTCGGAAAAAAATTGCTCAGCATTTATTATTTATTTCACATTAGGTTTGAAACAGAATTTGCATTTTGTAGAAAGCTTTAAAATTTTTCGCTTCGAAATAATGGTTGCAAGGTTGAAGTGATAATAGAAGGAAAAAAGTGTGTTATGTCTAAAAAGGGTAGGGTGGGAAAATGAAAAAAAACTGGTCAATAAACAGTGGAGTTAATTGCATTCTCTGAAATGTATTTTTTCTGCATTCTAATTTTGTTGTTTTTCAATTATTCAGTGAGCAATTTTGAGGTCATCCATAATAAATCATATTTTTTAGTTCTCACAGTACCGATACCGGAACCATCATTTGAAGGTGTACAATGTACACCTTCAAATGTACATCTTCATTTTTGCAAGACAAAAATATAGACACTATTTTGATATCTTTCCATGTTTACACGAATATAATTTTTTAAAGTTAATATTTCAAGAAATATGAATCTCTCTTTTATAACAAAAAAATATGATTAAAATTGCAGTGAAAAGTAATTACATTCCTCCATAACATCCTCGGTGGTAGCATAGTTGCATATAATTATCCTTTCCACACCGGGTGGAAAAAGCTTGAGTTCAAATCCCCTCAAAGATGAGAGGGATTTTTATGAGTATTTTACAAAAGGTGGCTGAGTTAGTCTGTCTCAGGAGCGGCATTATGGTGTTTTTTTTCCCGAAAACTCGGGTATTTCGCCCACAAACAACAAATGGACTACAGAAAACACGCAGTTTATGGATAAATTGCACGCGACACAACATTTCGTAAGTTGCTGATGCTCATAAAGTTGCTGATACACAGAAATTAAATTTTTCACGAGTGTATTTTATTTTATACTAGGGCACATTGGAATTTAAGGTCTCAAATGTTATTATTTAAAAACTGTATGTGGTATAGAAATGCAACTTTGAACATGTATACAATGTTTAATGGCAACTTAGATGAAACTGATCTGATTGACCTCTAATATATCACAATGCAGTGATTTACTGGGTAGTGGTCCATAGCTTAGATACGTATACAAAGTGGTAAAATTCAACCATTTCGTGTAGTCTAAAGGAAAGAACAATGGTGACAAAGAGTCTTGTCTGTATTGGCTGAGCAATTAGCGTACTGATATGAACGTCCTGTAGTTTATCTTTTTCGTTTATTTTGTTCGCATATGGAATGTGAATAGTATACTTTTCAGGTGTAGGTGTGTTTCAATGTCCAGAAACATCACGACCATGCGATAGCCATCAGAAGAAGAATCTTACAGGGCGATGCCGTGAGCCTACTATAGCCTGTACATCATCTCTCCGAGAGGGTGTGCAGGTTATTCTTTGATGTCATCCATGTATATCAGGTTAGAGATCTCAAACCTGATGAGAGAGGCTCTCTCACCTGATGTACATGGAAGAGATTAAAATCTATGCTGCAACCGAGAAGCAACTCCAACAACTACTTCGGAATCGCTAAAGAGTTCAGCACTATCAGGATTCAATTTGGCTTAGACAAATGCAAGACCCATGGATTGCATCAGGAAAATCCGGCGGGTCGAAACTACCAGCTGTAGACCGGTGAAGACATTGAAGCCATGACAGAGGAACAGACCTAGAAATATTGAGGATGATGCAGGCTAAACCTTGAACACAAGAAGGTCAAGGTCCACCTCACTGAGAAATACCTTTAGAGAATGGGACGCTTGCTAAAAATCAGAGCTGAATGATTGGAAAATGTCCGAGCCATAAACACTTGGCAGTCCCAATACTCTTATCATTATATTAGTTAGGATCACCCATCATTTAATACATTTACCCGAATTTGTGTCTGTAAATTTCGTGTGTTCTCTGGTCGATTAGCTTGTTTTGTTGGACGGAAAAAAACAGTTTCTGTGGAAAACAACCTTGCTATCTACGCCTGAGACCAACTAACTCAGCTACGGAGAGGCAGTACCAGTACTCACGTACTCCTTCGGGATCTCAAATTGGATCAACACTAAGCTAGAGGAGATTATGAAATCAATCAGGATGATGACGACCAAGAGCCGCCAACACCAACCGACATCGACTATCGAGAGGTTGACCATAGCCGGAAAGGAAGGGTTTCTCTTCCGAAAATCGAGGTTGAAATATTTGAGACAACAGCGAGCATATTATATACGATGCAATATGGTCTAAGTTGCTGATGCACCTATAAAAGTCCTAAAACAACAAACACGACCAACAACAATCTGCCGATTGGTGTGTACGTTGTGTGTGTTCGGGAATATTCAGAAAAAATCCACAGATGGTATTTTAAGGTACATTCCGGAGAATATGGAATCAAGTAATCATAGTAGGAGGGGGAGTCAACGGTTTTGAACCCCATCCGTTTATTTTTGTTGAATGAATTCCAATTCAAGTAATGTTACTCGTAATTATTTATATTTATGAAAAGTTTGTAATGGAAATGTAATGACATCTTCCTAATTAGCTACAAAGCATTGTAAGCATTTCATCTGATTTTCTACCCACATATTCTTCCTTACGTTATGATATTTGTGCATGGCGCCAAACGAATTTCCTTTCCCGAATGATTTTTTTTTTCTTAGTTTCATACAGTAATTCTTTCAGAGCACGTGGCGACATCTCGTATCATATATGAGCACTAAATTAAATTCTTGAAATATTTATCATCTGGTGGTATTTTGTGAAAGCGAAAAATGTATTATAGTTTAATTTTTTTCATGAAATATTTCAATTATTTCTGGTATATCGTCAGTAATGTCAATAATCATTGCGATAGTTGAGAAAATAATATTTATTATATAAATATAAGCACGTTTCGCTTTACTAAATTTAATATTTTGTTTATGAATCTGCAAAACCTAAAAATTCCCAGTTTGAATTCCTGATTTATAAATATAACATTTTTAAAACATTATTATAATTATATGCAAAAAAAATGATGGTTTAAGAGGGATGTTTTGCAGTAAGCGCCGAAGCAGTGAACCCAATAAGATGACAGTATTTGTATCGTATTTGTAAATTATTATTATTATCGTATCTTATTTGTAAATTATACCTATTTCATATGGAGAAATATGCAACCTCGAATTAATATTACTTCATTTTAAAGTTATGCAATATTGCTTGCTAATTTCTAATTGATTAGTCGGTATATGTTGAGTACGAAAAATGATGCTGTGATTTCCATATACACTCCAGATTTAGGAAACATGGTGATATAATTTTGGTCAAAGAACTGTCTAAAACCAACCAAAGGCGACTACCAAATTTAAGTGCCGAAAGGGATGATGAAAATCTTCGAGAATTCAGACTCAATGAAGTCGAGCATTACAAACCACAAAGCAAACACAATATTGTGAACTGTTTGCTAGAATGATGTACCGATGAACAGACATCACTTGGAAAGTTTGAATGTTCCTGAGGTAGAATAAGAGAAAGAAGAAAAACGAATCTTATGTGTTGACAGTGACTTGTAGGTTATGAAAAAAGTAAAATAACTTTAGGCAGAAAACAAGCACTTCAGATAAAAGCACTGGCACTAAAGCGGTCTCGAAGTTCCAATACGACATTCGAAGATTGAAAAGAAGCGAGTTTCAGATTGCGGCTGGTACTTATCTTAAAGGCTATCTTCACGTACACAGTTTTCTGTAAAAATGTAAGCTATGGCGAGATGTTTTTCTTTCTTTTTAAATCGTTACTGTGCAGTAGGAGCATATGCAGTTTATCCTTATCACGCACCACTGCTTTTAACCATTATTCCAATCGTATCGTTCCATCCCATTCATCCATATTTCCGATTTTTGGCTCTGTAAAATGCCAGCCATATATATATATATATATATATATATATATATCCTAATAAATGTTCCTTTAATTATATATATAATTTATGACTATTGTTTTGCAATTCGTAAAAAAATATTCTGTCGAGTAAAATGCACCGATATCTGCTGGCAGTGAGTATATTGGGTTTTTGAGTTGAGAATAACAATTAGCTCCAGGAGAATCATTCACAATAGTTATTGTGATATGGAATATAATATTCAACTCTGGTTTCTGCATGGAGCGAAAGAGAAGCTAAAACCCGTTCTGTTTCTTACACTCACATGATATTTTTGAATTGTGGATTGAGGCACCATTTTCTGCAGCCAGAACGCGACCCTGTTCACATAATATGACAAGGGTCTCTTGGCTACCTTAAGTTTCTGTATGACTCACTGTCAAATTACTAACCCTTTGGAAGCATCTTGTTTACCAATTCTTATTGGAATATATTATATATTGTATTATATAAAAAATTTAAACAACTTAGATCCCATAGCGTTCGCTGGGTCATTTCAGGTAGTTTTCCGCAAGGGCACAACATTTGGAGCTTGTTGTTAACATTTTGATTCTGTGCTTTTGCTGTGATAATGGGGGCGTATTCAAATCGACAGGGCAGACATGCATCTCATGTATGGACTTGCTAGATGCACTGCAGCTGAAGCAAGACGGCCTTAATCGTCATGTATCAAATAAGAAGACCTTTTAGAGAATACATGAATGCCTTGCAGAAACTAGTTCATTAAGAAAACAAATTTATAATGGTGGTAGATTTGGAAGAACGGATCCTCAATCACTTTGAAGAAAATGATGATGGTGACCGCACCAAGGAGAACAACAGAAAACGTGAAATATATGAATGCGCGGAGAATTTAATGGGACTAACAGCTTTATCCATATTATCTTCAGAGAGTACAAGGACTTACTGAAGCTGATTTCCCGCCACGAGAAGCATTTTTGTATTTGGTTTCCATAAAAATTCATCGTGTTATTGACAGGATCTAACTCAGATCTTTTCCACCCATTATGGGGAAGGACGGTGATTACCTGCGAGGTCAGTGCAGTTGGTGTAATCTATTAATTTCGTCGATATTCCTGTCCATATGTGAATTAACCATTATTTAACAAAGCATTCATTAGATAACGGTTAACAAGAAGTTGCTTTACTAGTTAGAATTATGTCTGCACGGTTTCTTAACCAACTGAATACTCTGGTTAGTTACACAACGTCACATATTCTTGTTTGATCCATGACACCAGTCAGATAGAAGTCTGAACAAGTGATAATTATTTTTCCAGTTATTTTAAGTTTTCTTTTTGCTGTATTATGTTTTCTGAAAGCTCTGATCAAGGAAGGCGTTTGATAAGGGAGGGGGAAAACTATAACAACGTAAAGGAAACTGGTACCATTGTCCAATGGCATTATGCACCTTTTTTGTTTATTGCATGCTACCGATAAATTTATGTGTTCTGAAGACCGGTACTCAGTTTGTGCACCGAAAAAGTAAAACATCCTGATAAGGAACTCCTTCCTGAACAACACAGAACATACATTTCCAGATCATATTCTCATTCGTAGATGGGATTCGAGTTCAAGACTCGAGTTCAAGACCTGGACTCGCAAAACGTTTTTTTGCCCACTAAAATTGAACAAAGTCATTGTTGAATGATTATTTGAGGTGGGTCATATGGAGAGCGAATACAGGACATGTGACGTACAGGATATGCGGTTGAATGTAACCAACAGCCTTTTAGGTATACTGTGGAACTACTTCCGAAACCTCGCATTCGATCGTATCCTCGACTCCCTTTCATCTGGAAGGAACGGGAAATCCTATTCAATCCGCTAACGCCGGGGAAAGAGAGTTTGGCAGCGGTAGCTTAATGGTGTGGGCTGGAATAATTATCGATGGCCATATGTCCGTTATCCCACAGAAAACTCTGAAGGTTGTAAAGTATCGGTGTGGACTCTTCGATCCTTATGTTTGCGCTTTTGCAGGAGACATGAACCAGACCCTCCTTTTAATGGATAATAATGTATGCCCTTGTTTCCCATAGTTTCTCATGTTAAATATGAGAAACTATGGGAAACGATGACTAATATGGGTTTCCCAATCCACATAATTCAGCTGATTAAGTCACTGTACCAGGAACAGGAAGGAATTGTGAGAACGAACATGGGAAACACGGACTTTTTCACAATAGCTAACGGTGTCAGGCTGGTCACTGATCTGACAAAATTATAGAGAGATCATGATCTGCCTCTAAAAACTAAACTGAGAATCATTGATTTGTCAATTTTTCCAGTTGCCACGTATGGAATCTGAAAAGAGTTGACAGGAAGAAAATTGAGGCATTTGAAATTTGGTGTTTCAGGAGAATACTGCGTATTTCTACTTGGATCAAAGAACAAATGAGTGGGAACTGAATAAAATTGGCAGGTTTAAATTTCTTCATAGTATCAACAAAATAAAACTCAAGTTTTTTGGTCATATAGCAAGAAGGGAAAACTTTCTGTTGAAGAATATAATGGAAAGAAAAATCAAGGGGAAGAGGTGGAGGAAGACCTGCAACTAGGTGGAAGGATGGGATCAGTGAACTTCTGAGCATGACACTTTCCGGCATCGGAAAGTGTCATGCTCAGAAGTATTCAGGCTTTTTATGTTTATTCTTTATCTTTTAAGCTGTATATACAATTTCATTGAAAAGTTAGCAACTACAATTTTTTTTCTGTTTTATCAGTTTATAAATATTTCGGTGGAAAAATAGGTAATTTAATAAAATTAAGAGAGTCGCTTCTTTAAAACATAGACGAATAAGACATCCTAAATTCAGTGTGGAAAATATTGAGCTACTCTTTATATGTACAGTACATATACAAATGATTTATGCGATATAGAAGCACTGTATATTAAATTCCAGCTGATAGAATAATATCATAGTTTCGTAAAAAAATAAATCATTCCAAAAGTCTCAATACAGACAATGGGTAGGGATGGTTTAAGAAAAATATAACAGAATATTCATGAGCGAACAGTAACAAGCAGGATGGGAAGAGAAAATGACTTAGTCTTTCCAAATATAAACTCTGCATTCAGTAGAACGCTGTAGTGCTTATATGAGTAGCCCAAATTTGAAAAATATCGTGCAATAGTGAAAAACGAAGGGTACTGCAATCATACAAAGATAAGAGGCAACAATTAATGGTCCTTAGAGCCTGGTGGATATATATTGAAACTTGTTGTAATAGGGTATCGCAAAAATGCCCTTACATCTTCTTTCCTCCTTACAATTTTGTAAATTACTTCTAATCACATAAACACATTCTATTCAAAATCACCTTCGGTTTTTTGATATTCGGAGATTAGTTGAAATCTAATTATTCTTGAGATTAGGAAATCTCTATGGCAGGAAGTATCTAGGATTTCACTATGGCAGGAAGTATCTAGGATTTCACTATGGCAGGAAGTATCTAGGATTTCACTATGGCAGGAAGTATCTAGGAGTTCACTATGGCAGGAAATATCTAGGAGTTCACTATGGCAGGAAATATCTAGGAGGTCACTATGACAAGAAGTATCCAGGAGGTTTTATGGCAGGAAGTAGCCAGGCACTCTCTATTGTAGGAAGGAATCAGGATGTCTCTGTTGGGTGGAAGTATTCAGTAAAGTCTCTACGCTAGGAAGTCCACATGGTAGTCCGCAAGACATTTATGCAATTATTTCTAAAACTTGCACTACAGAGCTAACATCTGTTTTGTGTTGCTTTTTTACACTTTCTTATTCCATTGGTATTTTTCTTTCTGTTTGGAAATTTCCATGCAAAATCAACTCATTATATACAGGATACATGTTTCTGCAATCTAATGGCAATTCCAATTTAGTCAACTTCAATCCTTTGTTGAAGTAAAGAGAAATTCGTCAATTGCCACCTGTAAGACTAACTGGAAACTTTTCTTCTGGTTAATGATTTCAATGTGAATTCGGTTAATTATTATTATTATTTTTATTTCGAAATGTTACATTACGTTACAGTGATAATATGCAACTATTTACAGATTTGAACAACATATAATGAAGTAGGAATTATGTGGTAAAAATTGAAAGGCTAAATACTCTTATTTAGTTCTTAATCGAACATAATAGCTTCATAATAGGTCACCTTCCTGGACGAATTTTTGGGAATAAAAATATCAATCCGTGAGGATTAGATTCCTGGGAATAAATTCATCGGACTGATGAATAGTTCGTTCTAAGAAGGGGCAAGGAGAACGTGTATTGAATACGGGAATTTTCTCGAGGAACGTGTCAAGGAATAAGAGTTAGAAGAGCAGGAGAGTCGATAAAACTGAGAACTAAATTTTAAATGAAAAGACTGAAGGTTGCAATGTACATTAAGAGACATCAAAGGAAGTCTGTTGCATAGAGCGTTCTAACCTCTGCGGTGGAACTCGATGTGTTTCTTGAAACAAAGGAAACAAATAAATTTTATTTGATACATTCGAGTGTGTACGAAAGATATTTCTGGTACAAAGACCAAATAATGGCACGGTAGTCAACAATAAGTAAAATTAGTTGCTTGAAAAGGATCACAATGGTAGCCTCACTATTGAAAACTGACGTAGTATGTTTAATGAGACCATGAAACCGAAAATCGTTGGGAAAAAAATTTATTATATGAGCCGGTGGATGAAGATCTCGACGTATGACAACACCAATGTCTCTGAAATTATCAAAAACTCCGACCACTTCCTGATCGACACGATAATTCAGTAGCATTAAAGGTTTAAGCCGTGTCGATTGACACGAAGAAGCCCTTGGCTTATGTCGATTATCTGTGTAAGAATTCCATGAAAAAGAACGTACAGCAATGTGTTATTTTGGAATGCATTACAATGTACTAAATTATCCCATTATTTTTACCCATGAGACAACACGTGGCCAAACCATTCTTTGATATTTGCCTCCGCGTCCTTTATGTACTTAAAATAGAGTGAGGGAGAGGGAAATGTATTAAAAACATAATAGAATAAATAATAATTATTGCTATTATCATAACAAAATAACCTTCCTTGCAGAATGAATAACTTAGAAAATTATATAATAATTTGCTTCTCTGTTCCTCTGCCCGGAACGCTCTTTGAACTTCATAAATCAAAGACTAAACAAGCTTTTGACCTAGTTCCTTTTGCAATAGGAATTTTGCATTTAGTAGCAAAATCGAGGAAAAAATAAAATTGCAGTACATGCCCTGGTGGGTAGCACAGTTCGTAGAACTGCCATCCTTTCCACACCGAGTCGAAAAGACCTGAGTTCGAGTCCCTTCAATAAGATCAGGAAATTTTATGGGCCTTTTTCACAACGTGACTGACTTAGTCGGTCTCAGATGACGATAGCATGGCTTTTCCTCCCAGAAACTCACGTTTTTCGTCCAGCAAACAGAAAATCGCCCACAGTAAGCAAGCAATATACAGACAGTATACGTGCCAATATGTCCTTAGTCGCTTATGCTCCTAAAACCCAACAACAACAACCGAGTCCATTCCAGTGACACATTAGCTAGCAGCGAAGGGTGCGATATTAATCTTTACTTCTTCTCTGAAACAGTTTTCGCGAAATATTCGCTACGAGTAGTCTAGTATAAAAGTAATATAGGCAGCTAATTACGATAATTTGTTCCTATCCTGTTTAGCACCTGTTACATTGAAGACCGAATCAATCACTTTACAAAGAATGGGCTGTGGACTATCACTACTGATTTATATTTGTATTCT
Source organism: Mastigoproctus giganteus (assembly GCF_048544385.1). NCBI lineage: Eukaryota > Metazoa > Arthropoda > Arachnida > Uropygi > Thelyphonidae > Mastigoproctus > Mastigoproctus giganteus. The sequence continues at coordinate 63,286,721 of NC_143577.1, forward strand.
TGCCCATGACTTTAGATATAGTTCATCCAAACAGAGTTGTAACTCGCTTCTGTTTTATGATTATTACTAAATATCAGAACCTCTTTAAACAGTTAAAATCATTCACGAATCATTATCTCTTTATTACGTTTTCCTGAGCACTTCATGTTAAGACCACAAGTCGCAGTATTCGAGTTATAATCGATTCCACGTTATTGTCGAAAACAAAAACATTTTTCAGAGGTAGGCTGTACATTGAGAAAAATTACAGAGATTTATCGAATCGATCTAGACGGAGTGTTGGCTCGTACGATTTAAACAGCCATCTAAAAAGAAAGTAATTGGAAGCAGACCTAACGTACACATGACAACATCTACAATGCAATGGGCTCCACAGAATTAGATTCCGTGGCATTGCTGGAAGGCAAAAAACCCGATTACTGCCATAAACGCAGGATTCCGATTGTCATGGTGACAAGACGAGGAAAGCAATGTTCGTGAATAGTAGCGAACTGCAACTTTTGTTTCTTTTTTCGTAATCACTGTTCACTTTGCTTCCACAGCATGATTGACTATTCTTATTGTTGTTTATCCAAATATATGATGTCTAGATTAAGTATTCTGTGCAGATTACTGAAAATTCACGAATATTTAATTTACATTCGTGAATTTTCAGTGGCTAGTCTTATTAAGAATACCAGTTGCTATTAGGAATTAAACTACTGCATGATTAACTTCAGAACTGTAGAATTTAAAGTTACAATGAAAGTAACAATGCACGCGTTGAGCTGCAATGTTCAGACTTGTTTTTATGAAGATTTCCAAATACAAACCAAAAGTAATAACAAACGAAAACAGATAAACCTACAAGGATGTTTCAATTCGTAGAAACATACAGTAGTGGCCATAAATATTGTGTCACTTCCCCCTCCACTTAAGGTTAATTTATTTCATTAGAATTATTCCAGGCAATTGAGATTATGTCACCAGAAAACATAGTTTCATCATCCTGATGTACGATCATGCTATTACATAACATTGAATGTTTCACAATTATCTCTGTAATAAAGATATTATCTACTGGACCATGACAGGACTTTCTAACAGGTGAACAAAAAGTCATTTAGGAAGAAAATGCAATTATTGCAGTGACAGGGAGGACGTTTTCCAAAAAGTTTCGAGTTAATTCTATGTAAAGAATTCTACGAAATGTGAGAAAGAAAATACCAAATTAAAACTTCTTGCACAGCGATGCAAGCATCAGTATGCATCAAGTAGTTGCACGCTTCCGAGTATTTCAGGCGCAGTTTGGTCATAGCAGTCCTTGCGCCAATAAATCCTACTCCAACAACAACTCCAAGTATCTCATTCGCGTGCGGGGCGGCTGTTTGTGCATACGAGAGTCGTTTTTATCCATCTGGTGTGTGTAGAATTCTGAAACGACTCCCAACTGATCACTTCACAACAGGCTATCTCACCGTGTCTCTTTCTGGGGCTTTTTATGTTCACTGACGAGGTGTGTTTCACATTGGATGGAATCCTAGTCCTGCTTATTTACCATAGATTGGAGGAAACCTGCTCAGGATATGTGCTACAAGAATCTAGCAGCAATTGTCCGTGTGTGTGTGCGCAGGTTAGTATGTCGATGAATTACGTCATTGGGCTTAATGTTAAGAGTTATCACTAGGAGATCAATAAAAGGATAAAACTTGGATCACTAAATTATTATTATTATTATTGATAAAAAAATATTCAAATTTCTTTTCATTCACCCTCGTATTTGTCAATCAAGGCAGTGTACTCACAAATATGAATGTTACAATTTTCTGTATTGCTGTCTTTTTCGCACTCACTCATTTTTGGAGTTCCCAACCCCAAATATTTAATCAAACATAATTTCATAAACTAAAGAACAAAATAACAGCGAACTAATTCAAAGCAATGAAGAGATATGACTCACTTAGCAAACTTTCTAACCTGTTTTTAATGTTAATAAAATCCCTACATTTGCAAATTCTAATATTAGATTGAATTTTAAACTAAGATAATTTTCTATAAATAATAAAGTAGTTATAATTGAAGTACAAACAGATTGCGCTCCATTGTAATGCCGTTTTATATGTACCGAACGAGAAAAATGTATTTCAATATTTACAAGATGGGATGACTTATGGCCGATCAGAAGATGCTGCCATCTAGTGAAATATTTTCGACATAATAATATCGAGTTTCCTTGATAGAGCATAAAGGTACAATTATCAACTAGAAGAAGGCTATTTAAAAATCTCAGAATTCTTTAATATATGTGCACAATGTTTTAAAGATTTTTAATTAAATGATAAGATAAAACTGGTAGAATCACTTTACACGATACACTTATAATGGATATTAAAACCTGATATTAACAAATAATTTTAATGTTCTTATTAAACGTACTGTAATTTGCAAAAAAAATGTTAATTTATAATTAAAATAATAATAATAATTTAATTCTGTTCTTGAAAGGAATCTGATATTAGATAAATGCGTTTTATATGTAGCTGTATGTTTTATATGTAGCTTTATATGTAGTCCGAAAAAGAGTACAGGGTTACCATAATTAGGCTATCCCCACTAGAGGTGTGTGGAGCGTCACCTAATTAAGATAACACAATGAAACTTAGCGTGGATGTAATCCATAAGACCGTAAGATAAAGTAGGGAAATGATACTACGTTTCAGATCCGAGGGTAGTACTTTGCATCGTATTACATACACTGGCCAAAAAAATACGAACCTTTGTTTTAAGACGTACACAGACAAAAGAAATGCAAATAAGTGCGAATTAGATGCAATGAACACTGTGAAGTGTTCATTGCATCTAATGAACACTTCACAGTGTTCATTAGATGCTCAACGAGCCAATGAAGACTTGGCTCGTTGAGTATAAAGTTGTTGTTGTTGCTCCTTGTATATTGGCTGTAAATTGCGTATGTTCTGAGGTCAATTTTCTGTTTGCTGGACGAAAAACCAGAGTTTATGGAAGGAAAAAAACCATGCAACCATTGCCTGAGACAGATTAACTCAGACTCGTTTTGAGAAGACTCATAAAATTTCCACTCGTCATCGACGGGATTCGAATTCAGGTCTTTTCCATCCGGTGGAGTAGTACAGCGATCATACCAACTGTGCTACCACCCACGAGAGACGATGAGCATAAAGACTGCACAGGCTGTTACACTGAAGTAGTATGAAGCCAGAATGGGGAAAACTCGTGATCTATCAGACTGTGAAACAAGGCCTAATCGTGGGTGCCCCTTTAGTAGGAGCCACGATTCAAGAAACGAAAGATATAAATTGTTTCTCAAAAGCATCCATCTCAAAGGTTTTTAATGACTGGAAAGCACGCGGTTCTTCCACATCCCAAAGGCGTAAATGCGGAAGAAAAACAATACTTCAAGAGCGAAGCCGTCGTACTCCAAGGAGGACTGCATGGAAAAATAGGACATCCAGTGGGCAGCAAATAACATCTGAATTCAACTGCCCAGAACTGCCATCTTTTAATCCATACTGTGCAGAAGGAATCGAATTGGGTTTTGGCAGTCGCCTACCCTTTCGGAAGCCACTTGTTTTTGAGAAAAACGAAAAAATTCCGCTTGCGGTGGTGCCGAGAGCGTCGTGATTGGACAATGGGACAATGGAATAAAATCGGGTCACAGGAATCGCCATTGTTTTGCACTGATGGTAGGTACAATTCTATACACGGTGTATAGTGTGCGAGGGCGCCCCATCCTGCATATAAAAAGAATAATAAATTTCCTTGTATGAATGGGCATATTTTTACAAGGCTAATATTTCTCAATTGCAGCTGCAGCATTATTTCCATTCTCATAATGAACGTATACTACCCTCTGGTAATAAGAAATAGAGGCATTTTGTTTACGTTAACCTTTATTGCTTCCCAGACCTTATTGTATACATAGAACCATGCAAGACAAGAACAAGGGAATCGAATCGAGACCTTTACCACATTATTGAGTGAACCGTGCTCCTGTGATAGCTGATAGATAAATGCATTTAAATTTAAAACATATATTTAAATATAAAACGAATTCGGATATTGCAATAATTACTCACTTGCTGTCAAATCATTCAAAATATTGAAAAATACCTATTAAGTTATCTCTAAGTTGCTCTAAATTTAATGTTCTTTACAATATACTAAAACCTGATTGCACTTGAAGTTTATACTGAAACTAAATAAGAAGTGACAGATAAAATGACTCGTGGCGTTGTTATTCTGTTAAGAAGCTGATTAAAATGAAATAAATTATTACTTTCGATTACATTAAAGATTAGCAGTTTCGTCATATCACTTCCGGTATCAGAGAAATAGCTGTAACATATCAAACTGCACTGGTTATAACGAAACTCACATACATATGCAACTGACACGATTTCAGAAAATAAAATTTATTAAAAGCATCAAATGATTTTTTTATAAATTTTAAATACTGTATATACTAAATGCTAGTGACCATATTTAGTCGTACGAAATGGTTGCTGTTTATGGAGAAGACTGCTCAGGTTACAGAGTTGTTGCACTTTTCTTTTAAACAATTCAAATGTGGAAGATCTTCAATGCGTGAAGAAGAAATCTCAGGACCCCCAGCAACTGCTGTAGTTGCTGGGAGTCCTGAGAGTTAATCTTGGAAGATCGCCGTATTTGCTTAAAAAAAACGCTGCAGAACTTCAAATTAGTGTAGGATCTGTAGAGAATATCATCTATAACAGTTGCATATGGATAAAGGGTTGGCTACATTGGTTCGCAGACTTCCGACCAATTACCAGAAGAAGGAAACGAAACAATGTGCACATGAAATTTTGTCACTGTGCTAGGAAAAACTGAAATATTGCCACATCCTGCTTATTATGCAGACCTTTCCACGGGTTTCTTCCTCTTTCCTGCCCTGAAATCCTTTCTTCGTGGAAAAATACTTTACTGCTGCTGATGATTTCTGCTGCCGAATCGTGGTTTGAAAGACAATCAGTAAACTTTTATGAACCTGCGAATTGAGAGGTGGCAAAAATGTGTCATTTTGTCTGGTGACTATGTTGGAAAATTGTAACACATGGTGTTTGTTTCCGCCTTCTACCGCAACTACTTCTGGGTGAATACAAATCTTTTTTTTAGCCCACCACTCGTAAGGTTGTGATGATCTCCAAGGATCCACCATGAAATGTCTTGAATTGAACTTCTACATCCAGGATGTAGAAGTTCAATCTAGGAAGTAGAACTTTAAAATAGAAATTGTGGTCACAATAAAGAAATCAACTTTCCTTCAAACCTGAACAGCCCCAATGTACGGTTCAGAGAACCACAATAACATCACGGAATCACAGGAATCACATCGAGGAAGCAAGGAAGCAACCACAACGAAATTCAGCAGGATTGTCATAGTTGTCTAATCCTCCATTGGAGCTCAAGTTCTTCAATTCTAGCCTACCTGAAAAGCGTCTCAATCAACTGATATTACATTCCGTCACTGGTGTTGATATCATTATATCTCAAGTCTCCACAGCAGAAGGACTATGCTCCATGCAGGCACTGTGGAGACTGCTGTTAATAGTATAATATCACAAATTAACTGAAGCATTATGCTTCACGAATATTGACAAACTTACACCATGAGCCCATAACTCCAGTTGTAGAAATGGCATTATTGGCCAGTTTGTAGATCAGAACCATTTGCTGTCGCAATCAGCCATTTAGATCAATCAGAATAGTATAATGGCACAGTGAGCCACTGAAGTTATACCTGTAGACATAACTCAATGCGCCTGGTATGAATTCCCTTTTTTGCAGATCATTCAACCAGTTAGTTTCTTAGGTTAGTGGCAGATAGATCTTGAAGTGCATTTGGAGTATGTATCTTGAGGCTCTTTAGAAGCAGTAGTATTTACAGGGTAGACTTCCACCTATAATCAGAACATTATTATCCTAAAATGTTACACTCCCAGCTAAATATAATATTAATAACGCAGGGTTAATGTGGACCAAACAAAAGTTATGTTCATCCGGGGATTTATAAAATCCTCAGGGATGATCATAGAAACAGTCATAGTACCCTGAAACTGCCCAAAGCAGAAGACCTGAATAGAATACAATGCATTATTGATCCGATGACCTTATGTCCTACAGTTGTATATTAATCAAATGAAACAGGTTTGGTTATAAATCAAGTCTCTGTTAACTTCAAAGAGTTTAACCACTTCTAATTATTAAATAGGCAGAAAACAAAGAAAGTTAATATTTGAACCGGTAGTAAAAATGTCACTTTAATTACTTTGAAAGCGCAAATGGCTCTCTTCCTTGTTATGGTCGTGAATACTCAAAGTTTCCTTCAACACTCTACAACAGAAATCAAATCGAATACCCTGAAGCTATTCAGACATCTGCAGTTAATTAAGACGCTATAACACGTTCATATTGTTCAGTATTTGAAGAGCACTTTTTTGTTGGTCGTTTCTCTTTTAAATGGCTCAGTAATGCGATTCCTTAGGATCATGATCATGCTCGATTTGATGAATGGCTGAGTTTATTGTGTACTCTTAGTGTATTTTTAAAATTTTACTTAGAAATGTAATTTGAAAGGGAATAATTATTTCAAAACACCCGGCCTATTTATCATGTATTCGGTTTGGCTTAACAGCATATTTTTTAATAGATTTTTTGTTTATTTTAAGAAAACTCAAAACACGAGAGGGCTGAAGGTTGAGAAGACTTCAATTTCTGCAGATTGTAATATTCAGGAAGGTTGTTCGAGAACATGGAAGTTATTGTTTGTAAGAGCTTTAGGAGTATGGGTTTTATGATTTTAGGAGAATTAGCGACTAAGAGAGCGAAAGAGAAAACCCATTTTTTTAGATGCAGAGGAAACAATATGTGTGATGTGCTTATGCCAAGAGAAATTAGAGGTCAGGGTAATCCCCGATAGAGATATATAATCTTGCCTAGAAATCAGAGCGTCGTTGAGAATAGGAACAGAAGAATATTTTTTGCAGATATAAGACAGGATTGAGTTTTACAAGAATTGAAATCAACTAAGATATTTTTACCTCATTGAAAAATTAGCTGGAGATCAACAGGTAATTGTTTAAAGCCGCTTAATAGATCTTATTAATTAGATCTAAATAGAAAGGATTCAAAATAATTATTGTTCTTGTACGTTTAAAGAATTCAATAGATCTTTTCATTTCTGATGTGTTTTTTTTCGGATCTCTTATTTGGTTCAGTTTAGTCCAATTAATTGCGAACTTCGTACATATCTTCTCAGGAAAACAATCCAAATACCTTTTTCTATAAATTCCATTTTTATTTACAGTACATTGTAAAAGTACATGAACACCCCTGAATTCGGAATAAAATGATCCATACCTGTCATTCAAGTGTCAGGAAGAAAGAAAATGCTTCCATGACAGAAACAATAAGGTCGACGAATTTGTAGAGAACAAAATTTGTAGCGTTTTCCAACGAGGAATCACCGCAGGACCAGTTTTTCTGGTTCCATATTTGCAATAAATGTGTTTGTGCAATTGAAGAAAACTACGTACTAGATCACCATGTAGAAATGTTGTGATGTTATTACACCAGGAATGACTATAGAAAGATTAGACTGGCTTTTCGGGTTCATCTTAGAAATTCACGGAAAGAGCAGGAGGTTGCTCAGAGGGGTGGTTCATAGATCCCTTCAGTCCTTATCATATACTGTCAATTTGAAGTTCAGGAAGATTGCAGAACCGATATTAGATCAAGGACGATAGGTAGCGAACTACACTGCAGCATCGGAATTTAAGGAAGACTACAGCATGAAGTGCAACCTATTCGAATTGGTTCCTAGAATGTTGAAAACCTGTCTTATGGAACGAAGAAATGTCGTTTTTGTGGTTGTAAGAACATCAGTGATTTAAGCCATATTGCACCGCATATATCATATCACTAATTTGCATGTGTTCTGTGATCGATTTGCCCGTTTGCTATACGATCAACCTGATTTTCAAGGAGCAAAACTATGCTACCCTCGCGTGTGACCAACTGAGGTAATCACTTTATGAAAACGGCCCATTAATATTCCTCACGTCATTGAGAGGATTCAACCTCAGGTCTTTTACACTCAGTGTGAGGAGGACGATTCTTATGTCAACTTCGCTATACGCATGGACATGAACGGTACGCGGTTTTCCAATCTGAAGAATGGCCATATTTGGATGGATTTCACAAATGTCCAGGGAATGTTATTTACCAGAATTTATCCCCCAAATGTGAAGTTTGGGGAACACATTCTATTGTTTATTGTGGTCTTTGATCGTTAGTTATTGTTCCTGAAACATTAGTGCAGTTCATTGGCATTCTGAAACATTACTAGAGTATTTTACACATACACTCCCGCCTCAAAGTTTGGAATCACAGAGTATGGGAACAGCTTTTCATATATATATATATATATATTTAACTAGCTATGATAACGTAAGGTATAATATAAAAACACACACACACACACACACACACACACACACACACACTACAAAGTAATTTAATATATATTTTTATTAAGCATCGAACAAATTACAGCAAAATAGTATTGAAGTGATAAATATTAACAACTATACTGATTTTTCATCACAATATCCGCCACGAGAACTGCATCACACCTTACACAGACGTGTCTTGACTAAAAGTTTTTCCAAGCGATCTGCAAGGTTTCCCATTAATTTTGTGAAGATGACAGATTCACGGATTTGACAGTCTAGATGATCCCAAAAAAGTAAGGCGATTGTGGTGGCCACACTATAATTTGCAACACTTCCTCCTATTGTTTGGTTGCTATAAATCCCCCACTTAGGCTTCGAGTTATTGTCTTATTGTAGTATAAAATTTCTTCC